>NC_092068.1:9436041-10046250 GCF_039877785.1 Chaetodon trifascialis | reverse complement strand
ATCGCCCTCGTGCCAGTACCGCAGAATTAAATTCGGGAATGCTTTCTCCAAGCGCTCCAAATTTGAGATCAGCCTTGAGCTATAAAAACCCTTCTCTTATTTACTGTACCATTATCCCTCCCAAACACCTGTTGTGACATGCTCTGCCCAAGTTATCAGATACTCCGAAGGCTCTGCTAGCGGTCTAAATAAACCTGTCCGAAGCGACACAGTTGTGTAATACACTTGAAGTCGCCGGCTCCAGTAATAGCACACACCTGTCAAACACAGGCCCTGCTTGTTCTCTCTGTTGACCTGACCTCCTCTCGCTCCTTAACTCCGACTCAAATGTTCCATGGCTGGGAGACAACGTAAACACTACTCCAGAAAATTATTTCCAACAAACGCAGACACAAAGAGAGGGAGGAACAAGAGGTGGAGGTAAAAGCAAGAGAATGGAACATTTTGACTGGCGAGGGAGAGCGAACAAAGGCGATAAAAGCTTTATTCTGCCTCTGCAGAGATTGTGCGGTGGCTGCCACTATAAAGCCTTGATTGACAACAACATTAGCACTCAGAGGAGAAATAGCTCCCACTCACAGTTATGTAACATACAAAGAAACTACAGCGAGGTTGTGGATGGGTATTAGTGTGCATGGGCTTACGTGCGTATGTGCGTGTGTGTGTGTGTGTGTGTGTGTGTGTGTGTGTGTGTGTGTGTGTGTGTGTGTGTGTGTGTGTGTGTGTGTGTGTGTGTGTGTGTGGCATGTACACGCATCGTATTCCCAGATAAAAACACAAGTGACAGAATATCTAAGAGTTGCTCTTATCTTCTGACAACTGTATGCCTTCAAGGAGATGAAAGGCAATGTACAACACACCGAGGATCTCTCGGGAATCCTGGATTTATGCAGCACATAAAAAGTTGTCTCTGAGATTTTTTCGTGGCACTTTGTTGTTCGGCAAAGTGATGGTGAAAGTTTAATTGTGTGGTTGTGGTGGAGGCAGCTGATTTCCTCGCATGCAGACACAGAGCGCTGTGTCCCAGCTTGAACTGGCGATAATTGTCCGTGGCCAAGGCCCTACAGAGGAGCGAGCGAAGAGCAGACGGGGACAGGAGGAAATGAGCATCCCATAATACATCACCACAGATCTGCTGACACACCCCGGAAACCGAGCTATTCATCAGCCCACCAGCTCTCGTCAGGCCCTCCGCAGACCAGCCAAGCAAAGCCAGTTAGCATTCAGATAGTCAGCCAAAATATTTTATTACATCACATCACTGTAGCTGTTTCCTTCGGATCTTAACATGAATCTCTGTACCAGCCCGCTATTTGAAATGATCTGCTTCGTCTCAGTATGGTGATTTCGGGCGCATTCTTCGCCTCCTTACATGCGCTTTGTGTCGTTTTTCAGCTTAAAAGGCCGTGCACAGACGGCCCCCGTGAGCCATCACATCCATTTGAATCCAGTCTCTCAGCTGACTAAACAAGCACCTCGGGGGTGAAGAGGGACAGACAGTCACCTGCTACCCCCCGTATGCCTTTAGACACACAAATGCCACACACACACGCCACAACCACCACAAAGCTGACAGCTCAGCCAAAAGCCAATTCACCAGCCACACAGAGAAAGACAGCAGCAGACAGTCAATCTCTGTGATTGCATCCGAGTTTTTGAAAAGGTCTGGCTCACTGTCGTCCAGCGTACACGCTGAATGTTGATGAGCCATAATTGATTTGTGATTTACCAAAGCACTGCCAGTGTACAGCAGATCACCTGGCCAAGGATCCTTCCAGAGCAAAGCCGTGCTAGCTGCTCACGTTTACTTTTAGCTCGGCTCATATTGACAGCTAACTCTAACTTTAGCTCTGCATGTCAGAGGTGGCAACAAGCATCTTACTACTGTGACATGGCATGCCCCTCCCAGAGGCCAAGAATATATATGTCTGGAAGATAGAGTTCAGCCAGAGAAAAAGGGAAGTCATGACTTCTGTTTAACACAATTGGATCTCTTTAGCTGTTCAGATCTGCTGGGGTATTTTTACATTACAAATTTCACAAATGGAGTAAATTTAGAACCCCTCGTGGGCTATGTTCTACAGCCATATTGTTATGCACAGAATATTCTCGATCGCAGGAGACAACACTCCCCTCTCTCGCCTCCTATTTTTCATTTGGCACAGTAGCAGCACGCCATCTTATCAGCTGATCGTGAGCCAGAAGCTAGGAGTAGTTGCTCAGCAGAAAAAGGAGGGATTGTGCTGGGCTCGGCTATGATAGGAGAAAAAACACAAATGCTCTTGGATCAGTCCCATGCTTTGTCCTCATCTCTCACGTTGCCTCTTTCCCTTGTTCATTTTTTATCCTCTCTCCTTTCATCTTTTTGTCCTGCACCCCCTGTCCTTCCTCTGCATTCGGCTCACTCTCTTCCTCCACCTCTCTCTCTCTTTCTCTCTGCTCCACTTATAAGATTTGGCAGCACTCCAAGATCTGAGAAAAACATTGGAGGCATAGCCTCGTTTTGATGTCTGGAAAGAGAGGGAGGCTGAGAGTGAGAGAGCGAGCGAGACCTCATTTCCATTTCACAGAATTGATTCACAGCAACACCACAACAGAAAGACGGAATACAGGAATATCGAGAGTGTGAGTGTAACCGCCAGTCAGAGACAAAAGGAAGGATGGGGGAAAGGCAGGCACAGATCTTAGATTGCAAGAAAAAAAAGGAAAATTAGGTTCACAAAGTATGATGACTGCATGTGTAAAGAAATGCAGAGGCAAACATAAGGGACAAAGAGGAGAAGCGAAAAGGAAAAATATGCATTTTGCTTGTGTGACCTCTGGAACACACTGTTTTTGTTTCTAGATTATTCTCTACATAGAAAATAGCCAAACTGCAATACAAAAAACACCCAAACTCATTGAACTCCAGCACAGAAAAACACCAAACCATTGGTAGGCCTTTTGCAGTAAATGGGTCTCATACCAGTCTGAGAGAACACAAATTTGGCACTCAGCATTGTAATCATCTTAACTCTGCAGGCCTTCATGGTAAACAGGCCAGAGCAGTCAAATGTAAAAACCCCCCTCTACGGGCCGAGCCAAGAATCAGAAGGGAAATTTTACACATCCTGCGGATTCAGCCATGCTCCTCCTAATTGCTGGTTGGAGCTCCAGCTTCTCCCCCGGTGCTGAGAAGAGAAACCGTCATTACTAGTCTCGCAGGAGCCCGAGCCCAACTCCAAAGGGAAACTTTGATTGATGAAAAGAAAAAAGAGGCAGATCCGAGCGTGTCCTCGATACAACATTTGCTGTGACCTTGTTTTCCCTGACAGGTCTAAAATTAACCAAGCGGATCAGTTATACTGGGAGCGGAGAAATGTGGACCAGATTCTCCTTTTGGCGCGTCCCTGTCTCTGCTTGCTTTCAGGGGATTACAGCAGCACGAGCGTGCCTTTTGATTTATTGGACTAAACATAGATTCATTAGTGAAACAGCTGGCTACATCGAGTGCTTCACTGTCTCCCACACAGGCCTTCCCTCCCTCCACCCACCCCACCGGACTATATTCAACATTTTAATGTAAAATAAATGCCTCAGGATTACAGCATATAGCGCGCTTCAGTGTAGAGCATTAGTGTTATCTGCTCTTTCTAACTAAATGTAATAATTCATAAACTACTGGAGTATTTCTTCATTTTATCAAGATTAAGGTGGCACAATTGTACCAGAAACATCAAAGTCGTGCTTATCTGATCAGGGAAGTGCACGAGAAAACGCGTCGCATGCGCCAAAGACAACAAATATGAACTCTGACCAGTTTTGGCTTATCTGTCACATAAACATCTTTGTGTAACACCAACACTGCATACCAGCCTACAGTTCAGTTAACCATTAAGGGGGGAGGCAGGGAGGCAGCAGACTCTGTTTCACCTATCTGTTATTGCCTTTCACTTAGCTTGATTAACAAGATGGCGTCAAGTAAATCAATCAAACAGCCAATGAGGGATTTTATGACCATTGATTAGGCTGTGTTTTGCAGCCGCCTGACAAAGAATGTCTGGGTTGCAGAGATATTTCACAGCTGGAGCCTCCACTCTTACAAACCGCATGACTGCAAGCCAACCTGTGCTGTAGCTTCAGACAAAAGCTATTATCATAAAGCAGCGGAAGGAGGAGGGATCCAAATTAATCTTTGCCTGAGGAGATATCAGTTTCACCTGGACTTCACCTGGCTCAGCCTCAGATGACACGTCTTACTAGGTTTTCCATAAAACGACTCCAGGCTGAGAGCACATCAAAGTCAATAAATGTTTGTCTCATAAAGCAGGAGCTTAAACATTAAAAATCCCTGAAGGTTCTTATAAGTAAACAAAATGAAAGCCTGTGAGTCATTAACCACAAATGGCTCCTGCTTGATTATACTGAAAACAGAGGGGATGTTTCACTGGAGTAGTAGTATAAACAAAATATATATATATAATCATAAAAATTAAAGCTGCACTTTATGCCATCAACTCTGTGTGACCTTGTCTTCACATGATGGTTGTTTACTGAAATCTCTCCATAATGTTCCCCTTCTCTGCACATGAGTCGACAGGCTGCACCGGAGCATCTGCTGTGCACCGATTTCACTGGTAACTATGCAACACCAGAGCATTGTGTTATGACAGAGCCACTTCCAGGGACACGTTATCACCGTATTGGATATGGTGCAGGTTATTTTAGTCAGCACTGAACAAACAGGTTCTGTCTCTGCGGCGATAAATCTTTGCAGTGGGGGAGAGACGTGTTCTTTTGTGTCTCCTTGCATCATATTTCACGCCAGGTTCGTCTACGATATTCTCACATGTGGCTATTTAAGTTTGGCTCCCAGCAACCTGTTTTGAGGAACAAGCAGGTCAAAATGCCAACTAATATATATGAAAAGAAAAAAAAACCCCTCTGAGAACAGTTTATAAGATGGAAAATGGAGTGGGTGTGTTGGTGGGCTCAGTAAAGCGTTTCCCTTTATCAAACTGGGGTTGCGTTTAAAGTCCAACTGATAAGATAACTCATGAAAGAGCGGAAAAGGACTATAAACAAACAGCTGTCTTTGAAAGCCGTACCCATGAAAAACAGGTTTCTGTCGGTCAAATGCTATTCAGCCTCAGATCACACTGTAAGAGCTGCCATTTGCTCTAAATGAGCTCATTTTGTCCGAGGCTCCCTTTTTAGCGTCCTCAATTGGGGGAGACGATAATTATCCATGCCCTTCTTAGTTGGCTAAACAGTGGGGTGCAAAGGCTATGTTTTCATTCAACATTATGAATCAATCAGTTCATCAGGACACCACACGGCTTATTAAGGAGCGGGTAATCCCTGTTGAGACACTGAGGTGGCTAAACCAAAATACGTTTGAAACACGTCTGTCAGTGCAGTGAGATCAATAAATCCCCAGTTGATGAACAGATTCACCAAGTGAACTAAAGCACAACAAAGCAACATTGGAGCCATCTGTGGGCACTTAATTAACAAAAAAACAACCTGCTGTTTTGAGGGCTGCACTGACAGCTTGATAAAACATGAGCAGGAAGCAGATTATGTGTCAAATAATTATGCAACTGCCTACTACACCAAGTCCCCCTCTCTGCCAGATATTAATCTCCATGTCAGTGTCCGTTTGCTGCAGCGTCAGCTACATGGGAGTGACATTTCTTTGTCTGAGGGAGCGAACACAGTCTCAAGATTGCTTCTCTTTTGCAGACACAGTAACAACTGCAGTTTGTCTCTTAACGACCCCATAAGCCGCTCATTGCTTTGTAGAGATGAGTCTGGCTGCCTACTTGCCATAACGGAGATTGCTGTTTTTATGGCTGTGCTGCTATGAATCTGCAACAATTACATTTGCATCTGGAGATACAGAGCGAGGTTGGTATGTAAGGCAGCAACAGCGTTATTGTTTACTCTGGAAGAGCACACACTGCATACTGAGGCAGAAATCTGCTCCTAGCATGAGGGAGAATGCAGTAGTATCAGTGTTGGTGTGCGTTCGTGTGGCTCAGTGCACCACACTAAATGCTTAAATTGAAAGTAAAGGGGTGTTGCTGCAGTGCTAATGTGTCCAGCTCATGCTTGGAGGGTCTTTGAAATACTTATTTTTATTCAGAATTTGTTAACTGCTTCGTGAATCAAACATATGGTTATATGAAAAATAACAGATTCGTCTAAAATCAGCATCTTCAGACTGTGCACACAAGCTTGAAAATGTGTCGCGCCAGTAGAAAACCTAAGAATGTCGTTCAGAGTGGTTAATTTCAGCAAAAGTCCTAATTTGTGGTTACACAACATGCCTACACTATGGTATCATGTTGACAATCATGCACTTCCTCACATTACTGACTCAACAGATTCCAGCTGACTGAACATGACTTGGCACCTATTCCTGTACGCTGCAATCACTTACAGCGATGCACAAACTGGAGCAAATTTGGGACAATGTGTCTGGCTTCTTTTTCCAGCCATGCTTTTCTCCACGAATCACGAAGAAGGCGTGTGTGCAGAAAAGCTGCCGTTCTGCAGCGTGAAACAGTAGCCTACTCATGTTGTGCAGCGTAAATCAAGTCTCCTGAGCTGTCACAACAAGCCTGCGTAGCAGAGCACAGAGCCCTAGTCTCATCGTCTGTCCACAGTCCCGTGTAACTTAATCACTCAAATGAAGCAAGCTCAGACAATAAGTTCATACAAGATCAGAAATTGTATTTGGCAATTTTTAAACAAGTGCATACAAGTACAGCTAAAAGCATTTCAGTTTTGCCAAGTGCTCGTAGAGTAGCATTAGTCACATTCTACGTTAAACAGGAACTGCCACCAGACCTAGAAGTACATCAAGAATTTTGTTAAACATCAACAAAGAGGAACGTAGTCCATTATAATGAGTACATACCTTTATCTTCAAAAATATAGAAACACAATGTATTCAAAAATCAAAAATTATACAACCATGTTTACGAAGTATACTCTTCCCTTGGGTCCAATATGTACAAGTCCGTTAGTTTGCTTGAATGGTATGTATGTGATATTTATATATTTATACTCATATTTTTGCTTCCCCTCCCCAAAGAAGTGTTCAAACAAAATCAAGGGTCCCTCTCCTTTTTTACTTTGACATCTCCCGCAAGGATGGTGGCGATTTCTCCTTGCATGAAAGCCCATGGTACGTTCGAGCCAACCAGGGGACATTTCTCTCCACTGGGACAGTACACTTCACCCGTGGCACCTTGCTGCTTTATGCTTTCCCTCGAGCACGGGAAGCAGAACTTGTGAGAGGGCACAGACGGACACTGAACAAAGTGCGTGTCCTCCAAACGCTCGTGGCACAGCGTGCAGCACAGGGGTATGCTGCCGGGTACCGAGGAGTCCGGAATGCTTTGGGGGTGCACTTGGTCCATGCCTGGCACGTGGGGGGTACCTGCACCAGATGCATCTCTCTGTGCCAGCCTCCTCTGATTCATGGAGGACGGCGACAGGGGACTGCTGCTGTTCCTCCGGGTGGTGGAGTGGACTTGATTGGCGTCCTTGGGAGAGCTGTTCCCACCTGCATTGTCTGCCGCCATGATGAGCGCCGCCATGGGGGACTGGCCGTTCTGGGCTGCCTCAGGTGGGGTGGTGCGGGAGTGGGGGGATATTGTGGAGGGGGGAGAGGCGAAGCTTGGCGGGGGAACTGGAGGCATTTTCAGTCCGTCAGTAGGTGGTGGTAACCACTGCTGTCCTTCTCCATTGAGCTTGGCAGCTGTCCCCTCTCCCTCTGGTTCAGGCGATGCTTTTCTCTTCATGTTCCGGGGGTGTTTTCCTCTGTCTGGAGGTGGGAAAGGGTTAAACAACATAGTTGAGTTGCACAGCTCAGACAAGCATCAACAATTACCCTGGAACGGAGACATGCATTTTTTGATGCTCCACGCTGCACCACAGGGTACATAACAATAACAACCAGCATAACAAATATGAGGAAAAATAATGGTTTGTGCAGCTTGAATTTTGCAGACATGCCACTGCATTTGTTCATTATTAACTCATTCCTGAACTCGCACAAAGACGACGGAAAAATGAAAATTTGCACAAAATAAGCACTGTGTGCGTGGATTTTAAGTCTACTGGTTGCTCACCTGATTTGGAAGCCGTGGCGCTGGCCTCGTAGCCCATAACCCTTTGTTGCATGGCCGCATGGTCCTTCTTGAACCTGTTGTCGAAAGTGTGCAGAGCCATCAGGTCCCTCACCGTTTTGCCCTTCCCCATCCAGTCCGCGTCTGCCCTGTTTTTGTGGCTCTCGGAGATCTCCGGCGTGAGGCTGTCCGGTCTGTGCTTCTCCTTCACCTCTCTGTCGTGCTCGGTGCTGGAGACCGAGGCGGGTCTCTTGCCCAGGTCGGCGGGACTACCGCCGGCCATTGCGGAGGGAAGCCCCATCTGGCCCGGTCTCCCGTTGACGGCGTGCACCGGGGGCATGTTCCCGTTAACCAAAGGCACTAGATTCGGGGGGACCGTGCTATTCCTGCGCGGGTTGGGGCTCTGGCGGTTCAGCTCCGGAGGCTCGTCAGGCTTAGGAAATCCATTGGGGACGGGAATGCCGTTCGCCTGCCTGCCAGACTGATACTCTGGACCCAGTCTGGGCGGGCGGTCGGAGGACAGCGGGTAGCGGTCCAGCGGCTGCGGCGGCCGCGAGCCGGGGTCTCCCGCTGCAGCGTGGTTGATCGCCTGGATCTCTTTCCCGGAGAGCTGCGACTTCCCCGGCCCGGGAGACCTGCCCTCCTGAAACCCGTGAGCCCTCTTGAGCTGCCGGGCCGTCTCGATGACAAACTCAATGCGGTCTGCTCCTTCGTAGTTGACACATCCCCTGCAGACGGGCTCGGTAAAATCCCAGATCATGGCCCACGGCATGCGGGGCAAGTCGCATAAATAACACGACTGCCTCCTGGAAGAAGCAGCGACCGCCGCGGACGACATAGCGCTCGTCGTCGACCCCCCGAAAACAAACCCAAAATGTGTCTTCTTCTCACGCTTCCCTCCGAGCTCCCTTTAAAAGCCAATAAAAGAGCAAGTTCCCGTCGTGGAAAAAAAGAGAAACTCGTCTTCTCCCGACTTTTCGAGCGACAACGCTGAAGTTTTAGAGGGAGAAGTTCATGTCGGTGTGTACTTTACTACGGCGCTCCTCTATCTATCTCCACTGACTCTCTACTACTGGCTCAATGTGGAGCAGTGACGTCACCACGGAGCTCTAAACGCCTGCTTCCACTTCAGTTTCTATTGACTTGATTTCTTCGACAGACCCCCCTCCATCCTCCCCCCTCGGTTTACTGCAGCCTCTGTCACTCACTGCTTTTTTCATTTTAATTTAATCACTTGAACCCCTGCCAAAACTGCACCCAGTTCAGCTTCCACCGCCGCCTCCTGACTGAAGGGAATAACCCACAGCTCGTGTTATTATTATCAAACCTGCAAAAAAAATAGGACTCCGGGTCCGCCGATACCAGCCTGCCTGCAGCGACAAAGAGATTTTGATGAAAAAGCGTGGCTGTAGGTTAGCAGCGGACCGCCAGGGGATAAAAAAGAGAGTCGCCAGCTCCTCCGGTTGACTGCTGCTTTGTCCTAAATTCAGAGCTTTATCCGGTTCAGGCTGAAAAACGCTCGCTGCAGCTTGTTTTTCTCAATGCACAGCGCCTCGACGCCATGAGCTGCTACTACTACTGCTGTGCAATGAATGAGGTGGGTCGACCCTCGCAAAAACTAGGCTACTGTAATACAATGGCATTTAAAAAATATAAATATATACAGAGATTGGCAAAAAATGTGTAGCAGCATAATTTTTTATGGCAAAATGAAGTCAATTCATAGGGACTATTTTAGGATCAGCTCGTTTTCGTGTCAGCTTACCAGCGTGAATTCAACATGCGCTGACTGGTTTTTAGATTATTTCCCTGCCATGTTGATAGAAAGAAAGAAAGAAAGAAAGAAAGAAAGAAAGAAAGAGGCGCCTCCATTAGCCAGTAAGCAGGAAGCTCTGTCATGAGATGGGGATTTCCAGCCAGTGTGTTGTAAACTTGAATGGATCTGGGGTTACAGCATGAATATAGCTCTGCCCACATTTTATTCTAGTGCACTGAACAGTCAGTCATCCAGATCTGCCACCACTAAATGAAATTACACTGGAATGAATCAGCCATTCAGACTGTTTTTTTTTTTTAGTGGTTGAGTTTAACCATTAAACTCAAGCTGAAACGAACAAAAAGGGATGTCTTCGTGTGGGGGGTGTAACAAGATTCATGACAACATTTTCAGGCTGAATGTTTAACACGACAAGGGGGGAAATATGTGACTAGAAACGGGTCATATGCCAAAAATCCCCTGAAGTAAAAGTGTAGGTTTGAACCGGAGGAGTGTCCCAGTAGTTTGGATTCCTCCCTCTCATCTGGGCTCATTCCAGCTCATTGCAGCTTAGCCTCGGGCTTTGGGTGAGGCAATGCGTCTGTAACCTGCAGACACAAAGCAGGATATGTTTGTGCAAGTCCATGTGACGTTGGAAACAGGAAGCAAGATGTTTAGTCACGTACCCTCATCCGCCTCACCCATCTACGGGACGTCAGGCCAATTGGCTCCCTGCCTGCGGCCATGATCACGTACTGTGGCATGAGGCTTTTCTTCAAAGGCTTTCCATAAACTGAGGCGGCCATGTTGCTCATCTGTTGCAACCCATCACATGTAATTGTGGTGCAGTCACCATATGATTTTACACGATGGTCTCGGTAACACTGCTAACACGAGGCACCTAACCTTGCAACACAATAATATTATTCCCTTTTAGAAGAGTCAGAGACACAATGAGGAGGTTTTAGTGCCGTCAGCGTTACGCTCACTGTACACTACTGTATTAACACACCGTGTTGAGTCTCCACTTTCACTCACATCTCAGTCCGCTGTGGGTGAACAACACTAGGAAGTGTTTTATGACACAGTTAGGAAACGGCTGTTGCGAGGGTCAGAATAAACAAATTCTTTCCTTAAGATTGGTGGGAAACCGTTGCCTAATGCTTTGATCCTTTGGTTTCCACTCCGTCGATGTTTGTGCAAGCAAATAGCTGCACACTGTTATGCAAGACGGAGGCATGCTGAGATTCAATTAAATCCTAAATGACCTGAATCTGTAATAGGAAGATCCATTATTTTTTTTTAAAAAGAAAGAAAGCCACAGCGGCTGCATAGCAAAGGCACTGTTATACTGAGCAGAGGCGACAAAGGTCTGAGAGGAAGCCAGACATGCACAGATGGCTCTGATTGGCAATATGAACCGTGTATACAGTAAAATCACCACAGTGTGACCCGGCTGACGGCCGTCTCATTCGAGTCTAGCCACTAAACCAGATGGCGTAGCTGTACAATGCTGCCTTGAACTTCTTTTTTTCCGAGCGGTATGTAAATTGAGACATGAAGCAGCTAAATAAAGAGTGAGAGGTAGGTGATGGCCAGGGGAATACCCAGCATGTGACAGCATCGCAGGCCTGACGAGATGACGTTATTTTTGTTCTATCGCTTTCTGAGGCTGTTAAATTTTATATTGGCCATCTTTTATTCATGGAAGCGAATCATTACAAATTCTCTCTGAAGTTTCCTGCCTTAGCAGAGCGCAGCCCTGGATGTTTTCTCTTGCTTTTTCATTCCTCCATGAGAACAACATTCACGTTATATAACCTTTTTAGCACAACTGCTGCGGCGCGCATTAAGCTGAACCGTAACATGTTGCACAGACATAAAAGGAGGTTACAACAGGACAGTGTGAGGACATCCTGCTGAAGTTAAGCAGCTGTTGTAGTGACCTGCCTTGTAGATTAATAGCTACACAGAATGGCAGAGGCTGGAAACTGTCAGGAGAGTGAATGTTAAGACTGATGTGCTTTCCTTTTGTCTGTAACAGGGAGAGCTAACCATTGAGATTGTCACAGTACCCCAACTACCTTATATATCCTGTTTACGCTGCTATTTTTAGCCACAGATTTGCACAGCAAAGATTAGAGCACAGATAAAATTTGGGGAGCTCTGAAAGATAATGTCAACGCATCCGTCTGCCATATTAGCTGCTTCCTGCTTATGTATTTTTTTAATGGAATGCTCGTTTGAGTATTTTCTTATTGATTTTCTGAATGGGTTAACTCAGTTTCCTGGTTTGCACGATGCAGAGAAATGCTGTGCCGCACATGCACGGAAACACAAGGAAAAACACAGATTAGGCACTTGAAGGAGTCTGCTTTGATATACGTATAAAATGGTGGAATTCAAATAAAATGGAGGGTCGACGGCGAAAGGGAAAAATGTGCTGGGCGGCTGGAATCTGGGGGCTGGAGGCTGCAGAGGTGATGTCATTGGGCCAGAGCAAGAGGCGAGTGAAAAACAAGTCTCTCTCTTTATTCTGATCCTCTTTGCAGTTCCAGTGGGTGTGTGTGTATGTGTGTGTGTGAGGGGGGGCGGGGGGGGGGGGGGGGGGGGGTCTGGCAGTCGGCCAAGGCAAGGGCTGCTGGGAAATGGCAAAGGATGCCAAGCAGGCCCCACCGCCAACATTAGAAGCTCACATCTTTGTTCTCAGAAACCTGGTGTGCTGCCAAAGGCCTCATTTCGGCTCCATGGCATGATTACACTGGATGTAGGCCAACTACTGAGAGCTCGCTCGCTCCCTCCCTCCCTCCCTCTCTCGCTCTCCCTTTATGCTCCCTCCCTAGGCTCCCTCTCTCTCTTTTTCCACTGCCTTCAAAAGCTTTCTGCCAAACATGCAGCAGTTGCCATGGCTGCAGAGAATGGAACATAAAAAAGTGAGTAATGAGTCAGGCTTGGAC
Source organism: Chaetodon trifascialis (assembly GCF_039877785.1). Taxonomy (NCBI): domain Eukaryota; kingdom Metazoa; phylum Chordata; class Actinopteri; order Chaetodontiformes; family Chaetodontidae; genus Chaetodon; species Chaetodon trifascialis. The sequence goes on along the minus strand of NC_092068.1, from coordinate 10,033,417 downwards.
CCAGATGTGCCACATGTGTAACCATTTAGAAAAAAAACACGATGGTAACATATCCCCTTAATCTGCGGGGCTTGTCGGGGGACAGACGTTGCGGTAAAGAGCAGAGGGCTGAGAGGGGAAATGATCCGCGCCGAAAGATGTAAATGAACATTTTTTTCACATCCATTTTTAAGCAGGAGGTAGTTTCAGGAGGTTGCAGCGCAGAGTTAATTCTGGTAGCCAGCAACAGAAAGACCTGAACCTTGCAGTGTTACGCTTAGGTAACCTTGCATGCATTGCAAGCTGACAACATCATTTCCTGTCCGGTGGAAACCCCCCCAGATATTTTCAGTCACAACCAGACGTTGATGTAAACAAACTTTCCCTTGCCTCTTCTTGCAAAATCAGCACATCGCTTGAAGTCTCTGAGGTTTGGGTTGTCCAGTTCATAAGCTGCTATTAGAATGAGTAACCTGCACACATAAATGGATTCATACTGATTGCCCTTAAAAGGCAGCTGCACGCCTGACTCATAGTTTCTATGTTGAGCATACTGTATTGAGCCGTGCAGTCATTCCAGCTTTGCAACCGACTCAGACAAAATGTTCAAAATGTCATTCTGCTGCATTCTCTCTCTCTCTCTCTCTCTCTCACACACACACACACACACACACACACACACACGTTTCTAATTCCCAGAAGCACAGCGTCGTCCACAGCCACTCCTGCATCAGCACTGCACAAGTTTCTGTACGGCTGGTTTGTTCTTACGCCTTGGCTGATCCTCAGGCAAACTCCAGAGGGACTTGGCACATCCAGCTTCGTTAAGGCTCTTTGTAGTGCATACAGTAGTATGAATATGTATGCGTACAGCAGGTGTGTGTGTCTGTGTGTGCATGTGTCACAGGAACATTTGTATTTGGACAGTTTTTTTTCCAGCATCTTGACAAAGGTTACATATTGTTTCGCTTTTTTTTTTTCTTGCTGAGCCAAAAGGAATGAAAGAGCATTTCACATGTTATGTAACCTCTTCCTCTGAGCCAAAATAAAACTTTCCCAAAGTAGGCTTATTTCTTACCGGAGCTCCTGTCTATTTTTGAGCTGCCATGCTGGAAAATGGACTCTGACATCCCCAGTACAGCAGATATCGCAGCGCTCGGATGTCATGTACTCAAGAGCGGGCATCATTTTTCACTTTGCTGCTGTCCTCTTCTGCCATTTGGTAAAACGGCCTAGTGATTTGAATTTACTCCTTTGCATATATTAATTCAGCCAAACAGTTGCATAAAACCCTGGTGAATAATACATAAAAATATGAGTGAACATGCATATTTATAACGCCTTTATTTATTTCAGGGTTGCTATTGGAAGAAGATCAAAGCTATCCCTTTTCTAGTAACATTTGCCTTGAAAGCAAAAGGGTATATAGAGACATTTCTGTGATGTATAGAATACTAAATAGCATGACTATGAGAGGAAGGAAAGCCAAGAATAGCAAATACTGACCCAATTGGAAAACCTCAAGTCTCTGAATGTTGGGGGGGAAATGTTCATAGATAGCGTGTGGCTAGGGAAAGTAGGGAAGATCATGGATAAATGCAGCTGTAATGCATTGTTTACAGATGTTGTGGCTACATTTGAAAAGTGATATTTCTTTTCCAGCAATTAAGCTCTAAACACATTTACTTGGAAACAGCCCTTTTTTGGTAGCGGCCATAAATCAGCCGAGGTTCCCGTCCTGGATTCCACAGATGCTTCACTGCCCTCTCTTTGATTGTCTGGTTTATGGAGGATGTTTCATCATGTGCTGCGAGCGTCCGTGCCAGAGATGTCCTTCCTCCCCTTTCCATAAAAGTGCAAGTTGTCACGATGGTGTGGCATTCATTATCCGCCTGTGGTTTTGCGGGCCTGGCCCCTGAGCAGCTGGGGAGCATTGGTTGTCACATTCAGCCTCCCGCCACAGTGAAAGATGGGAGGGCAGGAGATGAGTGCTGTCCCCCCTGTCTGTGTGATAAAGCCCCCTTAAAACCACAGTGTCAGGGCATCTGGGCACACGATGCCTCGCCTCCCTCATCCACTTCAAAGCCTTGTCTTAGAAAACAGCTCGCTGTGAGGAGCCGAAATAGAAAATGGAGCTGGAATGACAAGTGCAACTGTGTGTATGCGAATTCACTGGCAGTCAAGTTAAAGGGTAATCACAGTTTATTACAACTTGCACCTTATTTTAATAGCTGTGGCCATGAATTCATACTATCCGTTGTGATGGTATTATACTCACAAAAGTAATAGCTTGAATCTGGAACGTGGTGAGACTGCTACAGTGACCCGCCTGTCAACAAGTAAAACATGTATGACTTTGTCAGAAGGTAAAATCAAAAGTGAGAGTCCTGGTAATGTCAGTATTGATCTCTTATCATCTTTTTGTTGTACTCCAAAGTTCCTAAAATGCGCTGTCAACCTGACCCTGCTGCCGTATGGCTACGTCCTCACTAATCTCTGTCTGAAGCGTTTTAACACCCAATTCAGAAAAACAATTCTTGTACACTGGGCATGCACGTGCTGGTGTTTGCCTCCTGCACACATGGGCAGTAGTAGCATGATGAAATGCAGAATTTAACTACACAACAGCTGCTAGCATAGACAGCAAGGTCAGCAACACCTGTAATCCATTATCCATGCTGAATGAACTGCTGGTGGACAAGGCTCATAGATATATACAGGCTGATGTTGCTTAGTTTCTTCCTGGTCATGTGGTAGGGGCCTGACGAATCAGGGAAGGACACGTCATGACTGATCATGAGCGAGTGAACGTGGGTGTCTGCGTTGTTCTAAAACATCGGAATAGTGTGGCCGTTAGGAGTAAACATAGTAAATGTGCTTTTTAAAACAGAAATATATCGGTGCTGATGTAGCCTCTAAGTAAATCAGGCTATTGTTATCATTGCTAACGGAGAAAACTCGCGAGCTGTGCTGAATGTATAACAAACCGTCTGAGGAGTAATGTGAACCATACCTACAGCAGCGAGGCCAGAAACCGCAAAGAGAACGTTAAATCTACATTTACATTTTATTAGTAGATGTGTTTAACTTTGTCCAAACTTTTTTTTCAGAGCCTTGTGAGTAAAATATTATTGCTGACAGGAATAATGGCCAGCACTACATAAATAAGACCCCATAATTAATAAATATTTTTTCCCCCAGTGCTTTCATGGAAACACTCCCAGTCCCTATTATTTACTGAAATGAAAGTGATGACAGTTCACATTACCTCAGCTTGAACTTCATCTATGACAAACTAGTTTTGCAACAAAGGCAGTGATAGATGTTGTCATGCATACAGTCATTATTCTCAACAGGCACATAGTGGATAGTTTAGTCACAGTCGCCACAACAAGCTCAGATGAAGTGGTACGTTAATACTGTGGGAAGCGCATGGGGTGAATAGCAGAGCCTTGACGCAACACTGAAGTCCCAAAGGGACACGAAAGGACAGAGCGGAGGGAGCACTGTGGGAAAGTTCAGTGCCCTTGGAGGAGCCTGATAAGCCCAAGGTGATATGAACCCGCGTGGTAGCACTGTGCAAATTTGTAACGACTACAAGCTGGCTGCTGATAGACAGCCGTCTTACACCATGTGTTTGCAGAAAACCTGCCTGTCCAAAGGGCACATCGAGCTGGGAGTGGTGGATGTTATCTGTGCAGTTCCAGTTCGTGATGGTAATGTAACGCTGGGTGTGTATTGGGGTTGTTTCACACAGTGGGCATACAGGTTTGGGCAGGTTTCAAACTGTTTTAACATATAAAAGGTTGTGATTACCCCCTCCCATTCTCGCATCAAGTGATGGGATCCACATTGTTCGGCAGGGACACAGATGTGTAACTTGACCTTGCACTATGCAAATGATGTGAAAGCTCTCTGAACAAAGAGGGATAAAGTTCACCTCCACCTTGTTGCCACACAATGTGAGGGAGGAGTCAGACAGCCTTGAAGCAGAAATGGTTTCACACTGACAGGCAGGTCTGGCTACACCCTAGGTTGCCCTGAAGCACAACACACCACCCTCCCTCAATTCCACACTTTTATTTCCACATGTACATATCTACATTGCTCATCAAGAAGCTTCTTTGCACAGCGCTCATTTCTGTCTTCCTTCCTGAGGCTGTGTGACGTGCTCCGCTCTCTCCCTGTTTCTGCTCACATGATACAAGCACTCTGATCAAAAACGCCGTTGCCTAACAACAAGACGAGCAAAGTTCACCTCCTATGTAACTGCCAAAAAAAAAAAAAAAAGCTTTCCAGCTCTCACATGATCCCTGCCAAGTTAACCATTTACAGGGAGGAGGAAGAGCAGAGAGAGGCTTATTCTGGGTAAACAGGGTGCTGTGCTTGCTGTTTGGACTAGTCAAGCTTGCTCATTAACACACAACATGTAGTGACATGAAACTCGTCAGGCTACAAGTCATCCAACACCGACCTAAACAAAGCTCTTTCCTCCTGCCACAAAACAATGCATGCGGGTCACAGCAGCGCAGCGTTCCCATTATGAAACCGCTCTGTCACAAGACGAGTGCCTCACAGGAATGCTGTTGTGACACACTGACGCTGTTGACACAAGGGTTAAATATTGAACCGCTCACACACACACTTAAGCTGCCAGAAGGGCGGGATCTGTAACTGCTCCAGTACCGGTCGGTCATCAGTTTATCTTTCCACTTTGGTCTGCCGCGTCCGCCGCCACCTCCCAACGGTCGGCAGGTTTATCAAAGGAAAAGTCCTCTCTGTTACTGCAGCCAGGTGCAGCTCGGTGTAATGATTCACACAGCAGACACAATACTCCACAGCAGATTGCCGCGCATGTTTGGAGCTTTGCAGAGGTCACTGGGTGCGTGCGTGTGTGCTGGATGCCATGTGCTGATCTCTGGCTCTGTGCTGGTGCAGAAGGTTCAGCAGGAGTTCAGCACACATTCATTATTCATGCATTTCTGTGTATCGAATGATGGCACCGAGGAGCCTCTTTTCTCTCTGAAAAGGTCCAAGCGCTCGAGTGTTCCTCCACTATTTTCTCCCAGTTGCGTGTTTTTTTCTTTATCAAATGTGGAGGAAGAGAATTGAGCAGAGGTTTATTTATTTATGCTCTCAATGGGGACAGATTTTTAAAAAGTGTTCAGTATTTTTTTCTTGGATTTAGACATTGCCATGTGCGATAAGCACAGGAAGCATATCGGTGTAAGTCGTTACAGAAGGGTTTCTTCAGTTTAATGTGTGTTGGCAACGCTTTGAAAAATCCCTGCTTAACAATTCGAGGAAAGCCAAGCCACCTGGAAATCTCATGACTTCCTGAATCTAATTCCAGGCCGAGCTATCAGACTGTCTGACTAGCAGCTTTCATTGGGGGGGTGTAAACATTGAATGTCAGGCATCTTTGCTAGAGCCAGTGTTGAATCAGACATTAGTACTCATGTAATGCTGCAGTGAACTCAAACGCCCCGCAAAGCCCTGATTATATTTTCTCCTTGTCCAACAGATTTATAGCACACTGTGAACTCCAAGTGGAAACTGGCACTGGCTGGACTCTGAACAGGCCTCTACGTAGTCTATTCTTGTTGTTTTCAGTGCAGTCTGCACTTTGCTCCAACCATATAATAACAGATGTGAAGCTAAGGCTTGCAGTTTTGATAACCTGCAATTGCAATCTGAAATGTGCACAGGGGCAACAAGGCAACAGCAAAACAGAGCAAAGGTATTACACCACCAAGGGAGAACCCAGAGCAAAATCCCCTCTCATGTCACAGCGTGCTGCGTTGGCGGACCGTGACCTCATCCAAAGTTTACACGCAGCCGCCTCATGCTGCTTTGTTATCTTCAAAACTTGCAAACCAGCACATTCCAGCCCTCAGCGGCAACAAAAAATGTCAGCGTGCAGATCCTGCTGCGCTGTGAGAAACACGATAAGCAAATAAATGAGCACTTCACCAAGTGAGCAGCAGCACATTTCAGAAAGTAAAAATACACTGGCAGATACACACACTTTCATAAGCAGGGATGTATATAGGTCAGTTGTGGACTCTGATTGGAGCTTTGCGTGTCTGCTTACTCAGCAGCCTGCATCAAGCTCAGCTCGCTTTCAGTCTTTTTTTAAACAGACCACAGGGTAGTAAATAGCTACGAGGAGGATCACAGCCTTCACAGCTGATTGGCTTGATGCTCGCCTGACATAAACAGGAAGCCGGCCGCGCGAGTCAGAGAGGGGAGCGAACAAAGACGGAAGGACCAGAGACAAGCAGAATGTGGTGGCAAGACAAAGAGAGAATGTGTAAAAGCCTGAGGGATTTAGATTTGAGAAGAGAGAAAAAAAAGGTCTTTCTGTTTGTAGCTTGCCATGTGACTCACGGAGGAATTCAGCCTGTGATTCAGTCCTCTGCATCGTCAGCAGTTTGCAATGATAATGGTGATGATGAGGTGGAGACAAAATGCTGCCACTCATAAGCTGCAATGATATCATACTATTCTGTACCTGCAGCGGTTTTATCTCTCTGCATGTTTACACGTCGTTCTTGTTTTATCTGAATCTTTGTGTCCAGTTTCTTTAACTCTAATACGGTGAGATAGATCCAACTTGAAATAGCTGCTGTGAATTTAGAAACCAATCTCCTGTACGTACTTACACCTTCTCAGAAAAGCACTGAACCTCTAATTGCACACTTCTTTTTCAAGCAAAATATGTGAGACCTCACTTTGGGTAGTTGAAATTAATTTCCATTTTCATTTTTATCAGGTTGAACAACTGAAGCGTACAGTGACAAAAATGATTTCACTTCCCTGTAATTCACCCTTCTGGGTGAACATTACACAAGTTCCCTTTTTTAAATCCGTTTAAGCAGGATATTTGCGTATTTTTTGATAATGTCAACGTGATATGCACATTTAAGAGACTCCTTATCAGCTGTTAGTTTAAAATCAAACAGCCAGGAATTAGTAATATAAGACGATGGCGATAGATTGTGCTAAATTCAATGTGAAGCCCCTGGTAGCACTGCGTGCAAAGCACAGGGTTGTTGCATGCCTCTCCGAGGGCTGTGACAGAGCCAAAGCACAGAGTGGAAATAATGAGTGACATATCAGCCCTGCTACCCAAAGAGCTTTTAGAAAAACACCCCTCCTCCCTTCCTCCCCTGTCAACCTACTGTCCCCATGCCTGCCTTTGAAGGTCAGATGAGAAACAAGAGAGAGCACCACCGCCACCTCCAACTGACTGGTTCAAACAGGCCCTGGGAGGAAAGGGGATGGTGGTGTGTGGGGCGTGGCCCACTGAGCATGCCCAGTGAGGAGGAATGCCTTGCAATGGCAACGCAGTGGGCTCTCCCATCTGCTGATGGAGTGAGCACTTCTCGCCCCGGGCTCTTTTCCATCCAGTCTAGTGAGCAGCCAGATCAATTTACTGTGGAATGAACACAAAGTCAGTGGCTGACACACACACACATATTCACACATTCTTTATGTACGACAGCAGCGGCGACGCAGAGCCCTGCACTGCAGCAGGCAGCTGCACAGACAAGCACGCATAGGAATTTACTCATGCATGCAAAAAAATAGTAAGGATGAGGTTGAATCAAAGGGCTGATATATTATTCAGGGAATCTCCCTCTGTACTCGGGCTGAAGTTTACAATCCCTCATCTTTCAACCTCGCTGCACGCAAAGCTCCAAACCACGAGAGCCAATCTTCTGGATGCTTTTCCGCGATCCAAATTCCTGTAACATACTGCTGACTCATCTGATCCGCACAGGCTGAGGTGCCTTCATGATGGTGGCGGTTTTGGGATCAATGGCGCTGACTGACATTTTCATTGTTTAGCTGTGTGCTAGTTCATCATCCCTGTTTTGCTAAAATTCCAGAACAAGACACATTTCTGGAGAATCATGCCCCCCCCCCCCCCAAAAAAAAACAAAAAAACCCACACACACACACATACAGACATGCAAAGTGAGACCACATGTTTTGCCTCTTATGAATAATTGAGGAGCCCTGTCTTGTGTAGTTGAGCAGGCACTGACTGGGCACCCAAGGTGGCAGTCTGAACTACTGTGACAAAATGGTGTTGCGTGAAAAGTGACATTTAAGGCATACTGACGCTAAGGCATATTGTCAGGCTGCTTAATCGCCTGTGTGCGGTAGGCCAGCACACTCACACCACCGGCTCGAGTTAAACTTCTCAGACGCGAGCGTGTGTGTTCGAGGGACAACTCAGAAAATGTTAATCTCCTCAGCTGAATGCCGACCAAGGTGTGATTCGGTTCTATCAGCTCACTCTTACATTATATGAATAATTGAAACACATTGTAGGGGGGGATCTAATGTGTTCTTTTATTTGCAGAGTCACGCCTGTGCTTTCTGATATGCTAATGAAACTCCCCTTGAGTAATTGAGCTGTGCTTTAGAAAATCAGCCCAGGCCTAATGGCGCATTGTCTGGAGGATGATCAAAAGGCAGCCGAGATGAGGATGAGATGTTCTGCGATGATCCGCGGATGACACTGATAATGAGGCACTCGAAGGAGTTTTCAGGCGTGGCGGACGCTGCGGCCGTTTTAGTCACGAACCCGCCAAGGAAAGCCATCTAATTTCATTTGCAGATTCGTCTCTCAAATCTCAATCAGATGAGAATTTTTCTGAGTGAGTGAGATGCCCTTCGCAGTTACATCCTTCGTCTCCCTCCCCTTCTTTGACCCTCAACCCCAAACTATTACGACCCACTCCAGACTGAGCACCGCAGCCCCTTTGCCACCCCACCCCTCCTCATCTCTGCCTCTTGCTTTAGGGTTTCTAAATCAGGAACATCTGACATACTCGCCACCTACTCATGTGTCTCTCTCTGCAACTCCCTGTGACCTCGATCCACCCTCTTACACTGGAATATTGTACGCACTAATCTTGCTATAATACTTCATAGCAGCCCTATGTTCAAACACAACCCGTGACCACATGTACACACAAATAGTGCCAACAAAAGACAGACAGCTGCAGTTCAAATCTGAGCAACAGCTGTGTTCCATTGTCTCACCGGGAGCTGACTGACATTTGAAGCCGGCGATGGCTGCCTTTAAACGCTTCTATTCTGTCTCTCGCCTTCCCTCTTATTTGCTCCCACCATCCGTCCCTCTTTGTCCTCCACCGCCAAACACTTCTCATTCCTGTGATGTTTTCTGGTATCGCTGAGGTCTGCCTAGACACCGCAGTGTCTCCGATTCTCACACAGTAACCGGGGAAGCGCAGAATATGCTCCTTATTTGCCTCCCACTGGAAGCAGACACTCAATCCAACCTCTTCACTGTCAAAAAGGCGCTAGAGATATACTTGGCAAGCTGTGCTTTGCCTTTCCTTGCCCCCCCCCCCCATTCTCAGTGTGTGTATGTATGTATCTTTCAAGCCCTTCATTTCCCAGAAAGGAGCCCAGGATTTATGAGTGCATGAGCTGCCGCGAGCGACATCTCCAGAGAAGGATGAGTGTTTCCTGCAAACAGTTGGGAGGGGAGGTGAGGGAGGTGCTGCTGTATGTGTGTGGGTGGACAGCTCCCATAGAAACACTATCCAGTAACACTTGAAAAGCGTCATCAAGGGGAGGTGTGCTGTGTGTGTGTGTGTGTGTGTGTGTGTGTGTGTGTGTGTGTGTGTGTGTGTGTGTGTGTGTGTGTGTGTGTGTGTGTGTGTGTGTGTGCATGGAGGGGGCGTCTTTCTGAGAAAAAGCCCATGAGGCCTGCAGACCTGTGATTGACAGTTACCTCTGCTGATTACTGGCCCTCAGGGACAGACTCTCGACAACAGCTGCTGCTTCAAACTCACCCTGAACCGATGCTAACTTCAGGTTCACTAAATATGTCCAAACCTGAGTTGTCAGCTTAAGCATGGTATCCAAATCCTGCTCTCCGTCTTTGTTTCGAGGAACGCGTTATAGACATCTGACACGAGAGGACCGCACATCACCTAACAATCCTGCTGAACTGACATGTATTTGCACAGTAACCGAGCCCTTCATCACCGCTCTGTCTTTATCCTAAGCCATCGGGTGCGGACGTGAGGAGTAAAAGTGACTTCATGGTGAGTTGTGTAAGAGCGTGGGGCGAGGCTTGAAAACCGAGCCATGTGAGGCAAACGAAAGTGCTGATGCACTGAAAAGAGAGCCAGTGTTTCTGGAGGCATGCAGATCCAAAAACCCCCGGCAGAAGTCAGATGTCAGAGAGGACAGACAGGGTCCGGAGTCATCGGGGCTGTGTGGACAGTGCGTGGTAAGGGGCCAGATATGGGTGGGGGGTTAGGTTTAGAGGGGGGGATCTATTCCAGTAGAGAGAGAAAGGTCACAGTGTAAGCTGATAAAGGCAGGAGGCAGAGCATGGGGCTGCTTCCAGGCCAGCTAGTCAGCTGACGCCTGCAGCTGTGTTTGGAACATCAATATGAGCCTTGTTCAGCACCCCCCCTCCCTCTAAAACTCTTTCTCCCTCCCTCTGCTGCTCACTCGGTATCCCCTCTCACCCCTCCTCCTCGTCTCCCCTCACGCTGTTTCCTTTTTTTTCCAGCTCTGATTTATGAAAGTAGGGCATGTGCCCATAACTGCTGCATCAAGGCACATGGCTGAGCCTCCAGAGGCACTAAGGCTCTGTTTACATCAGCCCAGACAACTGCACTGCATTGCACAATCGCCACAGGCAAGCTCTGTTATATAAAGATGGGGCCACGCTGGCTCCATTGTTTTTGTTTTTCTGGTTCGTCCTGCCTGTGATTCCTGTACTGCACAAATCTGGACGGACACGACGTCCTCTGATCTCTGACATGTCACTTAGCGCAACCTTTAGCCGAGGACTGAATGTGTCAGCTGTGCACAGAGCATTAAATTTCACATTTCCCAGGCTAAAAATTCATCAAGCATATTTGGATCGAGCAGCTTGGGAACCGCTCCAGGAACTTCAATAGCTGTTTTGTTTTGTGGAGTTTGTTGTTTTCAGCTATTTCACTCCGGATTTCAGGGGCTTTGTGTCGGAGGTTTATTGTTGAGAAGTACTGGAGCATGAGAATATTATAACAAAGACAGCGACAAATACAGTGATTTCAGCAGTAAGTGTGTATCTAAGAGTGTGTGTGTGTTGCGTCGGGGGCGACAATTAATCCCAAATGTAGCACCAAGGCACTTCGTGGCCAGTTTCCATGGTGACAAATCAGACTGCTCAGCCGGCGGAAGCCAGAAAAATGTGGTCTTGATGAGCACGAACAAAAGCATTGGAGCCAGAAGCCAGAGACAACACTGATATGACAGGAAAACTGCATAATCATGTTGAGTATGAGGAAGGAGGTGGAGGCAGATTGAAGGTTGGGTCCAGATTATTCACGGGAGTATCTGAGAGAGTGAGCAGGTCGGAGGAGGAGATAACCTGACGGGCCAGATGGTTTGTTATGCAGAACTATCTGGGAAGTCGTCCATGGAAACTGTTTGGAAAAGGGCAGGAACTTTCAAAAAATACTTGGCAGGTGATTGGGTGAACCATCTGTCTCTCGCCATCTATCAAAGGCTAACTTGAACCAATCACATTGCAGGACCACACGAACCACATGACATGGCAGGAGAGCGAAAGTCTTGGCAAAGCCAGGAAAGTGAAAACATGTTTTCCATGGAGAAAAGCCTTCAGTGCCATTCTTTGCTCTTCTTTCAGTGAAGAAATAGTCTGATATAACTGATGCTATAGCAGCATCTACGCTAACCACTTTAGGAGCCAGCCTTGTCGTGCCGTCATCACACCCAAACCACACTTGTGGCTGAGAGTAGTTCCTCATCAGATGCTGATTGGTCCAAATATTTGTACTTTGGCCACAAGCACATGCTGGCAAGATGGATTCTCACGTTGCGCGATCTCATGAAACACAAATCCAGCTGCCTCGCCAGGTAAAGGAGTTGATGAATGGTAGGAACATACTGCTGTCCTTTGATTATACTGACCTGACACACAGATGGGGTCTATGAATGTCTATGAAAGAATCCGGGTGGCTGAAAAACACGACCAGCTGCTCTTATCTCAAACCATTAACTCATTAATGGATTACAGGCCACATTTCTGCAGTAGAGCCATGAAACTGAGCTCAAAAGTGAGCTCAGTGTAACCTTCCCTGTCCGTATGCTCAACCACTGCTGACTCAACAGCGGGCCATTTGCTCCATGCCCGAGCCTCGTGGACTACAAGGACACACAATCATTTACGGCTGAGGGCTTTGGAGCTGGACTGTTTCTGATATTTCTGCCTGCTTGTGAGTCATTACAGGCTGCGAGCTCTGTGTAGTCATGTTCTAAGCAGGGTCAGTGTGGCCAGACCTCTGCACACACAGCGCTACACTCATTACTCCAGACCTCTGTTCATGAAAGGAGCGATCAGAGTTTCCCTGCTGCTGTTTAGTACCGAGCACATCACTCATGCTGCTGGCGTGGCTTATTTTGTTTGTGTGTCTTTTCCAGAGCGTATAGATGGTTTGTGATGCACCCAAGTATTAATATTCTCTGGCATGAAGGTGCAGAGAGAGAGGAAAAACATCTTATTTTTCAATCCGGAGCTCTAACCCAAATAAAGGGTACCCCCCCCCCCACCCCCTGCCCATGCTCCCAGTCTTTGTTGCTCGCCGTCTTTGTAGAAGTCCTCGTATCCTCAGCGCTCCCTTCACCCTCTCCTCCTCCCAACGCCCACGCTCCTCTCCTCCACTCTCATAACTCAGCTGTTACTTGGCAACGTGGTCCCAGCTGGACCCAGCATCAGCCACGTTGCCACGGCAACAGAACGCACGCACGCAGACACGGTAAACATGTGTGTTTTTGGAAGCCGGCGCTACATGCACCAAAAAAACCCACATGTGTATTCAGCGCTGCAACATTCATCAAAGGAGGGGCAAATTAATGAGGGAACGGCTCCCAGTGTAATCTCACACACCTGCAGCATCTTCTCATCTGTGCTCATGGTTAGAAGAACGGATTTGGAATTACACAACATGATGTGAGAGTATCCTGTCTGGCTGCATTAATCCGCCGCCTCACACTTTCTGTTTTCAGCTCCGATATTAGCCATATCTTGCGTCACCATACATTTAAAAGCCAGGATCCACTCACAGCCTTGATTGGTTACGGATACGGTTCTGGGAAACAAACCACTTCTCCACGCTCTGGGTAACACTGCATCTGTCGTCATGGCAACCCGATCCATCATCTGCAGGGGGATCAATTGATTCATTATTAACTGAGGCGCAGCCCTCCTTCTCTGCTTCCAGTTCACGTCTACTTACTCTGCCTTCAAGCATCCATTATTGACGTCTGAGCCTGCCCACTCGCTGGGCTGAAGAATAGAGAGCTGTCAAGTCTCCCTCATAGAAATATAATTCAGGTTCTAGATCTCCTCTGAAAAACACTGTGTTTGTTGACCAGCATGAAAGGCACGGTAGAAAATGAAAGATGCTCTCTTCATTCTGTCACACATCCTAACACAACCAAAAGGATAAACACACACAGCTGACCTAAAATCATCCAGCGGCCATTCCTACATGTGGCAGGAATTGTAAGAGAGGAATGAGGGCACGAGGATCTTTGTTGTACCGACAAGACGAATTAGCATTAGCTGAGGCTTAAAAAAAGGGAGGGATGAATGTAAGGCGACACACATAGCCTGTTCAAAGCACTGCTTTCTGGAGCAGGGCATTTATAGCTGCAGGGGAAGATAGGCTTTGACGATACCTCCCCTGTATTCCAGGCTATCCTCCGTCGTGTGGCTGCACACCTAAGTAAAGCCTGGAGGCACAGGGATGGGTGGGGAGCTCTAGTTTGGAGGAAGAAAAGCTGAGAGAAAAAAAGGAAGACAAATGTATATTATTGGAAAATGTGTGCTAAATGGATGATGTCAGCTGCCGCACTTTGACATTTTAATGTCATCTCTCAGGGAATTACATCATTAGCCCTCTTTCCTGGTCTGGCTCAATGCTGGGAAACCTCCTAATGGATGTCAACAAGCCATCCCTCTGGAAGAATGGAGTGGGGCGGGCATGGAGAGGGAGAGGGTGTGGATGGTGGTGGTGGAGGGAAGGGGGGGTTCAGTTCACTTAGCTTTTCATTGAGCTATGTGAGTGAGAGGCCTCACACTGAGCGTCATCAGGACTAAAAGCCTACAGTGCATTTCTTTCTACAAGATTAACTCAATCTGTGTTACCGTCCTTATCAGACAAAGTGCAATCATCTGGGAGCTCCACTCTCCACCCGTCCCTTGCCGCTGACCCTAAATGACCCGGCGTGTAACGGCCTCGCAGTGGACTTGTTTGTTAATTACTTCATGCATTTATAATTACAGGCACACATTGAGTTGGCAGCGTGCGAGTCTCCACAACGATTGTGCTTCTTTCAATTTGAAAAGCTGTCAGTGTCGCCGCTGCAGCCGCCCAGACATCAGATGCTGTATCCAATAATTGATTCATTAATCATCTACAAGTCCATTAACTTCAAATCAAGTCCAGCAATGCAGGCTTTTTTGGTGAAAATAAATGGTCGAGAACTTATCTGTCTGATTGACTCCCCTGCCCTGTGAAATAATTTATGGAGAGAAACACCTCAAATTAGATAAGGATATTAAAAAAGGGGCCTTTTATATGCTAATGAAAGCAGTACTGTGGTTTGAAAACAAACTCAACAAGTTGCTCATATTGTCGGCGGTGATATCAAATCATCACAGTAGCTGCAAATAGACTCCAAACAAACACAGAGCGAGATCAAGGCTTTAGTGTAAAATAGGTCAGATGGAGGATATTGATGGAGCTCAGCTGAATCTCTAAGCAAACGGGGGATATGTCACTGTGAGCTTGCATGGCACTATGCTGACGTAAATCAACAGTGTGTGGAGGAGAGGACTCAAATCTGACAAAACTGGTGCTGAGGGCTGAAATGTAAGAGATGAATCGGGGAGAAAATTGCAAGAACAGTCGAATGAAATGCATGTAAGTCGATCAGACAGAGAGAATAGACTAACAACTGCTTTCTTCAGCGACTGCTCTCATCATATTGATAGCGCATTCAGCTGCATGGTGGATCATCTCAGTCTTGAAGAGGATTTGGTGGCAAGTGAAAAGCTGAAGGAAAGGAAAGAGTGGCGTGGCTCTGCGGCTTAGGTTCACTGCACAATCGCAAGGCTGACCAGTATTTCAAAGGGATTGGGGGGGGAGGAAAATCATATTTCCCGAAGGACACAAAAGGAGCTTCAGTGTTAGCGTGAGAATCAGACGTTGTGTACGACGTGGCTCTATTCTCCCCTGTAACCCTCTTGAGGACTTTCATTTGAGAGTCAAAGCCAGACTCGCCGTTATTATCTCACTGACTATGAGCCTGTAATCTCCCTCCCCAGTTCATTGAGAAAAGCAGATTTGACGTGACAAATCCAGAGCCCCACATGACAAATAAGTCAGGAATTTGCTGTGATAAGTACCACTAGCTTTATGGCGCGGCTCCCTCGTAGACTGGAAATGGGGAGATATCTGTGTCACTCCATTTTCTGTATTCTGCTCTCACTCTTGTTGAGACATGGATTCACATCAAAGCATGACCCAGAAAGAGCCACGACTGGCCAGGCTGGTGATCAGATCGATTCTTTTTCTTTCTCCATGGCATCTCCTAAATTTCATGCTGAATGTTGTGAGACAAGAATACATGAACAATACAAGCTATGCCTTCAATGTATGAGGGGGCCCATCACTATTCATAGAGCCTAGAAAAGCAACCAGTGCTTCCTGTCCCTTGTGCAAAGTTAAGTTGCTGTACTGTCATCTCGAAGCATGCATGCACACACACACACACACACACACACACACACACACACACACACACACACACACACACACACACATACACATCCATATGTAGACTGAAGGTGGTTACATAAACAACAGAAATGTAAACTTGTTGTGCATGCACTGCCTGTCGTAAAAATAGTGTGCATGAATGAATAACATTAAACGAGTGGGGCAGATAAGCTACCCCCTTGTGCGCTCGCCTCAGATTCAAATTTAGCTTTGCGTAGGGAATTGATGAGACACAGAGCTCAAAGCCAAAGTCTTCAAAGACCACGGTTACACAAGATGCAAGGCGTCAAACCCACTTTGTAGTTCTCGGGTGAACGAGTGGGTTGCAGCTGCCGAGCTGCACAGGGTGATACGGCAACAGAGTTCTGCGAGCCCAAGAAAATATAATAAAATACAAAAGTTACACCAAGGTTACATTTCGAGTAAAGGAGAACAGGAGTGATCTTTTTTTTTCTTCTTTTTTAGATGATTGTAGTGTGGGAGTTGGGGCTGCTCTATCATGTTTCAAGGTTAAGGTCCCCTTTGTCGTTGCCATAAAACATAGCAGGTGTGGGAGAAAGAAAGGAGCGGAAACGGCAAGGGAGAGCGAGAAGAGAATGACATGGAGAGATAAGGAGAGAAATAAAGAGCCGATGGTATAAAAGTGCAAATGAACAGTTTCATCACACTCAACGGTGGTATGCTGAGGGAAGGGAGCCATAAAGGAATAGTTCGACATTTGTGGAAACACAGTTATTTGCTTTCTTGCCAAAAGTTAGATGAGGAGATCGATAGCATGTTGCAAATGAACATGAAGCTACGGCCAGCAGCAATTAGCTTAGCATAAAGACTGGAAAGGGGCTCTGTGCAAAGATAGCAACATCCACCTACTAGCAGGACAGGAGATCGTAACTTGGGTTCAGGTGAAGGAACTCAGATCAGAGAGGAAAACAGACACTTGAGTCCAGCACACAACCTCCATAAGAAATAGTGAACTGCCATATCCACACATAGCAATGTCACACAATAATCATCTAAACTCTGTGTTCAGACAGAACATGAATTTTAGAGGCGGTGCTACTACATACAAAGCCAATGGAAAGACGTGATTGGATGCAAATTTGCCCCATGAATTCAAGCATCTGCTCAAGATGAATGTGTTTCACCACAATACACACTAATGACCCCACGCACAAACAGTGCCAGGTGTTTCACTTTCTGTCTGAACACACCTTCAGAGGTTAGCTAGGATGGCTAGCTGTTTCCAGTCTTTATGCTAAGCTAAGCAAGCCTGCTGCAGCTCTAATCCTGAAAGTGAATAAGCACGTGTCCCAAAATGCTGAACTTCTCATTTAAAAAGTGCATTTAAGCCTCGACTACTATATGGAGATTAGTTTGAGATGAATCTGACTATTGTCCTGTCCTGCAACTGGAGGACTGGCTTCCAGTTTCCATGCCTTGCTCCTCCTGAGACACTATTTGAATCCCCACCAGCCCCAGGCCTGTTCTGACATAGCATTTCACATTACCACATTATTATTAATATTGCATTATTAATGGCAGTCTGCAGCAGCAAACTATTTGTCTTGGTAAAACTAGAGGATAGAGCGGAAGTAGAGGATTGCTACATTCTTGCGGAGGCCCCACATTCCCCAGAGCACCGCAACAGGGTTGTTGTAGCTCGTACAGTTCCTCCCTGCACCCACGCCCCCCTCCAGCCCCCAGCTTCCTGTGCAGCAGCATGGCCGCTCAAGCCTTCCCTTCCCTGTTCTTAGCTCGGTCAAGCTCCAGCTCCCTTTACCCCGCAGCTCCAAATACATTATTTACACTTTCCTCCCCTCCCCTCAGCTCAGCTCAAAAGAATCAGGGCACAGGGAAATAACACCACTGTATAACCTCCCCCCTCTCCCCCATGCACTGACACATACACTGCACACACAAGCTCAACCCTCCCTCCACCAGCACCACCCCACCTGCTCGCTCTTTTCTCACTCTGCGGGATGAAAATACAGCACAGGGCTGGGCTGCGACAATGGGAAACTGTGAGGCCCCAGCCCTCCCATTAATCCCCTCTGACATGCCTCCCGAGGGCAGGGATTTGCTACAAGTCAATGCAGGAGACCTACAGTATGCAAAACAAGCCTGTCTGACTCTCTCATGATTTTCAAAGCCACTGCACTGCACTGCCTGTGAGACAGGAAGGCAGATCAGAGAGAAGGGGGGGGGGGGGGAGATAACTGTGCACAGTCTGCTTAGTTAACCCTTTCCTCACCCTCATGTTCAGCGTGTGTGTCACTTCCCTCTTCTAGTTTCACTCTGCACAGATAATGCTGATGACAGATGACAGGATGAGAACCGATGCTGAGCGATTTTTTTTTTTCTCCCATTCAGCTCTGCTGCTGTTATCCTCTTTGTCTCCCTTCATGACTAATTCAGCCCCTAGACAAGCTTGTAACCAGACCAAAACATGAAAACCGCCCGACGTAAACAGGAATTCACAAATCATGTGATGTACTTGTGTGTCTCAGGCAGAGTGGTGCTATTGAATGCCTGCCTTATCGGGCATCAAGTGATGAGGGGATAGATGGAGGCTCGGGTGGGGGGGCAGGGTGGGGGGGCCGGATGACATTAGAGAGAGGCATTCAGGCTGGGTGGGTGCCGGGGGGGGGGGCTGTCCACACCCTGCAGCTCACACTCACAGGGAATGTAAACAACAGAGCTGAATAGACAGGCTGGGGCTGCACATGGAGGAAGGGCAACAGGAGAAGTTAAATTACCACGCGGAGAGAAACGGAAAAACAGATGACACTCAGGCATTGCCGCACAGAGGAAGAGAAATCTGCCAGGATTTGTAGCCTGCTTTAGATTCACGTGATCTGCTCCGCTGCTGCCTCCCCTCCCGCCTCACCCACCCCCTCTTTTTTTCCACCCATCCTCAGACCCTTTGAGATGGAAAAATGGGTCATCTGCGTGGAAGTTAATATTCTGAGCACGTACAGTGCTGCTTTATTTTAAGGACGTGCCTTGGAAAAATTTCTCCTCTTCTCTCCCTCACTGGTGAATGACACAGAGAAGGCGCTGGGTAATTAATATACCGTGTTGCTGCTGTGCACACAAGTGGCAGTGCAGGAGAGAGCAGCAGTCTTTATTATAGCTGTTGGCACAGCCTGGACATGTCTCATATTTCTCCCCAGCCTGGCCTCACCATGACAGCGTACAGTAGGCTGCAGACTCCGGCACCACAGCCATGACATCAGCAACAGGGCACAGACAGCGTGACTCTGAGCGTGATCGGCCAGAAGGAAAACATGTTCCAAAACACAGACACGGGCCTCTGCGGACGCCTCCGCCTAACATACGATCAGCAAGCTACAGGCAGCAAATGCCTCCCTGCTCGGTGGCAACACTCAGAGGATCTCGAACGTAGACTGCTGCTTTGCTACGTGAAGCTGCCATAGCAACCTCTTACAACAGAGTTATTTCTGGCTGCCTTAAAACTCCCAAACACAGCTGCTCCTACAGATACCCAATCTGTGTATGTATGGCACTCAGCATACAGAGCAGCAATCAAGCTTTGACATTCAAACTCACAAAGTGGAATAACACTGCAAAGGTAATTACTGCTGTGAATAATTTGCTGACAGGATTTCTAGTAATGAGTCGTGGAGCTGCGGTGATTACAATATTCCCAATGCAGCGTTTGACATACGATCAGAATCCATGCAAACAAATTACAGCAGCAGTCAGACTGCTTTGGTCCTCGCTGCTTACGGCCCGTCTACGCCTAATCCTGGGATTTTAATGTTGCCTTCAATAACAGTTTATTTCCCTGCACCTGTAATGAAGGAACAGGGTGCATCTGTCATCGTGAGCTCATTAGAAAAAAGCATTACAAAGTGTTCAAAAATCACCCCTCCCGAGCACATGGTCTCCGTGCTGCAGGCACAGCCATTGTTATTGCTGTCAAGTGGAACTGTTATGCTCTAAGCTCTCTCCATTCAGCTCTCCTTCAGTGGAACGCCATCAAGGCCCGCAGACACTGCCTGGAGCAACAGTTCCCCCTACTGCACGAGAAGAGGGACTTTCTTTATTTTTCCCTCTTCCTTCGCCTGCCCTGCTACATCAGATATGAAGAGCTGACTCATAATCCATTCGCGCAGGCTCAAATAGAGCAGGAATGCAATTAAAATAATGACATTTAATTGAAAGGAGTGCAACAAACGCCTCACTGATTGCATTAACGCTCTGCTCAGGATGGAGGCTGCTGAGCAGGCCTCGTTTTAGGTCAAAACGAAAGATTTGCTGTGTCATCCTGAAATCAAACACAGTGTCATGGCCTCATGTCAAGGCCTGTTTCACTCGGTTTACTTTATGATGGCGTGTTTTCCCCGCAGGCTGGTCTGGTATCCTTCAATGACCCCTCAGCTCCTTGCAGCCTGCAGGGGACAGAGTACGTGGCCAGCAGCTGACTGTTTATTTACAGGAGAAGCAGGCCAGTGGTGCTGTGTGTGGACGGGGTCTCAACCTGCTCCTACCCCCAGCGCCAGCAGCAGCCCACAGCTCCGGCTTGACCTCCAACACAGTGTGTTATTTTTCTCGTCTGCCTCCCCAAAGGACAGATTAACAACGAGTCACTTCTTCTGCACACACACACACACACTCAGGGCCAGACGACTCTGCAGGCCTCTCGACAGGCTTCTCCTTTTCCACCAAATGGCAAAATAGCAGGAGCACTGAAGAAAGGACTGCAGCACGAGCGCAGGAGTTCATGGAAAATGAAACACTGTCTGCCATTTAGTCTTCACTCGACATTTCTGGGCCGCCGTTCAATTTTCATTTCTCATTCCTAATGTAGAAAAACTATTTTCCCCCGCTCTCGTTTCCTGGCAACCTCAAGGCCTCGGCTGCTCTGGCCAGGGCCCTTAGAAAAACAGCTGCAGACAGGGATAAAAATAATTACAGCTCTATTTGTCTTCCAAGAGACACACTTTCAACCCACTCCCTTCCCCTACGAGCTGCTCCACTTTCGCTCTCCTGCACACACAATAAAACCATTCACAATATGGAGACATGGTGGCTCACACAAGATCATACTGTGTGTTTTTTCACCGTGCTGGTTGGAGATAGAAACGCTGCATGCTCAAGGTGGCAATCCAGCCTCGTTCTGGCAGTGTCTGTATTTTATTACGCAGTGCCAAGGATTCATTAACACATCGAATGTCAGGACTCAAGGGTATTTTTTTTTCATCATGTGGATCACCATCAATTCAGCCCTATTAGATTGCATTACCTTCCATCGTGCTTCTTAACATAGCTTTTCAGTATCATTTTCTTTAAATCACAAGAAATATTCGCCCTTGACTTATGCACTAGACGCTCATTCAGCAAAATGACGCTCCAGTTAAAAACTACACACATTAAATATTTCCCAAAGTGTAAATGCTTCAAATTTTCCTGTGCATTGCTACTGCCATCTACTGGCAACTGCAAACTCAGAGACCCAAAGCATGTTTCCATGATTTATTTTAGGATTTTACACACAAAAAATACATCCAGATATTTAAGAGACTGGAATATAAAAATAACATTTAACTGATAGTGAAATATTCCACCAACAACTGTTCAGTTTAGTGAAGGCACTCTTACACAGATTACACATGTACATGTCAATTGCACAGCAATATGTAACAAATCATTTACATACCTTTATTTGGTTATTTTGTACATATCAGCAACAAGAAATAATTATTTTTGAGGGAAATAAATAGAATAAACAGATGAGTAGAAAACATGAGACCTGGTGGAAGAAAGATTAGAAAGATGGAATGTATTTTAAACATTTCCCAGAAACCTCGAGGACGTTCTTTAACATTGGAGTGTCATGACTGGGGGGGGGGGGGGTTTGTGGTCATCATGTCCAAAGGTTGAGCTCTCTTATCGGGCTCATGGCTCACTCACTCACTCACACACAACTGTATTTACATGTACTAAACAGTGCACGAACACCAGTGTCTGAAATCTTCATGGAAAAGGAAGATTTCCATCTCACATGCGTGCATTCATTCATTCATTCCACGTCATCTTCTGTTAAAGTCTGTGAGCTGATGATTCGCTGAAAAACAGAGGAAAATATCACTGAGA
The DNA here is from genome assembly GCF_039877785.1 of Chaetodon trifascialis. Classification (NCBI taxonomy): domain Eukaryota; kingdom Metazoa; phylum Chordata; class Actinopteri; order Chaetodontiformes; family Chaetodontidae; genus Chaetodon; species Chaetodon trifascialis. The sequence goes on along the minus strand of NC_092068.1, from coordinate 10,011,461 downwards.
CGCTGCAGAACAGCTAAACTTGTGTAAAACTATTCACTCTCTCAAACTACACAGGAAATTAACAACCAGTTGTGCTTTGAAAAGTTTGCATTTCTGTCTTAGAGGTGAAATAACTGAGAGCCACTGACAAGGCTCTCAGCTTTGGATGATTCTAAGGTTGATCTTGCACCCTTTCTTGTCCCAGAGACCACAAATGGCAACTGGGGGGTTTACTAAGGATGCTCTGCAAGAACAACATCACACTGAAGCATTAAGTGTGGAGGTGCTGGGAACCCTCACCTGGCTGATGGTGGGCAGTTTGGTGAGCAGCATTTGGAAGACTGGAGGTGGCAGCGTCTGCTGGAGCACCTGAAGCAGCTGCTGAGGCTGACCGCATACCGCAATCGCATTGGTGAGGTGGTCCACACCTTTCTCGAATTCACCTGAATTAGGGGTAGAAAAAGGTTCACACATCCATGCAGATATGAGGAAGCGGGTCAGCAAGTTAAGAAGAGAGGTCAGGTTGGCTGCCGATCGAAAATTCGAATAGATTACAAAATATTCCACTAGAAGCACTAAAGCACAAGGCGACATGTGCAGCAGAGGTTGTGTTACTGAATGATTCACATGTCTATTATTTGCTAGTAACAGCACAGTAATCTCTGAGCTTTCCGTGGTGTGTCCTCAACGAGTGTATAATGTACATAAAATCACATATTCTATGTCTAAATGAACAGTAATCAAACACGTGGCTGACCTTGAGACAGGAGCTCCTCTCCCAGCTGGATTTCCTCCAGAAAGAATTTCTGAACAGCTTCCGCGTCCTTCAAATCAGGCAGCTTCAAAGTCAACGGACAGAGTCAGAAAGGCACATTTAGGCCCATTAGGCCCCAGTAAGACAAAAATATTGTCTGAAATGCATGCTTTCACTTAGTTACCTTTGCCAGTCCAGACTTCTCGTAAGAAGCATTCTGCCTTCTTCTTCCTGCGAGACAAAGTGGCTTTAGACGGTGCTGGCATGTTCGCTTTGCTCATCTTCAACTCGAGAAACACGTGGTCTGAAGTTACGCTCTTAGCTGCAGCGTGTTTCTTCCACAAGTTATCTAACGTGGTCCTCGCACGCAGCTGGTGAAAATTAAGTTACAGCAAATACTAATACTCTCTTCGACATGCGGAATTAAATGGAAAAAGTGTAGCGTTACTGCGTTATTTCTAGTAAGACTGTCTTTTGATAAGGCGCACTTGTAGTTTGTCACATGGAAAAGTCGCCATGAGTTGGGCTAACTTCTTGTATTTCCTCCAGCTCAAACACTTACGTTCACGTAGCTTTTCCTTGAAGCGAGGGTCACTCCGTCGCTTTCTGTCGAAATAAATACAATATGCGACAAAAAGGGCTCCACACACTCCGGCAATTGCCGCGCTCTTGCCGCTCATCATATCCGAGACTCCTCATGGGCACCGCACGCTGCACTAGCTGACCAGCAGCTAGCACGCTGCTAAGGAAGACAAGAGCGGAAGTACGTAAATCGTGACGGAAGTCGTAAAGCAGACGGAATAGGCGTCACTTACGTTACATTAATAAAATGAAAATTTTGACGGGTAAATATGACCAAACTCCCACCCACTCATATACTACAATAATTTGACGACTCAATATTAACTTAAAGCTGCAAACTTTACACGTTTGTCCTTGGTAGTCGTTCATTAATGGATATTTAATGTGTTTTCTTGGATCCACAGTGACAGCAGTGGGGGCTGTTGAGTGCTTGGTGATCAGGGGTCAAAGAAGACACGTTACCGCACAGGTCTCAAACTCATTCCACAAAGGGCTGAATGTTTTCTTTCCATCAAAGCAGCAGCAGCAGCAGCAGCACACCAGACTTGACTCATTTCATTAGCTGATCTCAGTCTTCAGACAGCTGATTGGTCAGACTGCGTGCTCTTGATTGGCTGGAGGAAAAACCTGCAGCCACACGGCCCTTTGTGGAATGAGTTTGAGACGCCTGCTCTAGGCTGAATTAGCCACTGAGCAAAGTAAGTAATGATCCAGAATGATTCAATGCGTAAGGAGCTTGTTGTCATTGTTATGGTGGAGGTGGAGATAATTTTGAACTACCTTTTGTTTTAAAGTTTATTTTCTATGCAATGCGATGTAGTCACGTTATAGTACTGTCATGTGTTTTATACGTAAAATCCATCTGCCAAGTAACGATTTCATTTAACGCATTTGTCAAATAGATGTTTGAGTAAAAAGTAAAAAGATTTCATGGAGTAAAAGGAAGTTAATAAACATTCCTTCCGTGTCTGAAAGGGAGGTAAAGTCTAAATAGACGGGAAATATTCAGTTAAACTAGAAATACCTCAAAGTTGTCCTAAAGCACAGAGAAATATTTAATTTTCACCACTGATGGCAGGAGACACACTGAGTACTTCACAAACTATGGCATTTATTTCAAACGAGGCTTCTGCTTTGCTTACATTTTTACAATAAATTACACAATGACCATCATCAGATGAGCCTAATAAATACTATTGAGCATTTTTTTCAATAAGCTCCATACTTTCTCTTAATCTATGATCCAGACCACTTTCCATATACAGGTTCATACAGCTTTAGCTTCAGGCCATGTACAGGTTGGAAAACAGTTCAGCCGCATCCCAAACCACCATTCTTCTCTTACAAGCACAAGCTATAGAAAAACAAAAGAGAATACAAACTAAAGCAAAACATGTCATTTTTTTAAAAAAAAAAAAAGAAAAAAATTATTTAAACTGACGAAAGAGGCAAAACGAAAACAGAAATGAACTCAAATAAATCTGTTCCTACAAGAGAACAAGAATGAGGACAAAGGGGCAGAACAAACATGCTGTAACCCTCAGTATTTACACACAAACTACAGGTAAAACCGTAAAACTGTCTGTACAGAAAAGTACATGTTATTAACAGTGCAAGATATTAAATAGCTTGACTCAAAACACTTCTCAATATACAAATGTATAACAAAAGCATACAATTACATACAAGTGCCAAACAAAATGTAACTTCAGGTTATCATACAGTAGGGGGTCTATACAAAGGAAACACTGGAGATGTCTTCAGAAATGTATACACGTACGTCACTTTATGATATAAATGCACATTTACAATATCTTTACCTTTAATCTGGTCATAGTACAGGAAACAGAACCAAACATTTTTTTGGTAGGGTATGAGAGGAAGCTGGCATGTCGTTATTGATCGTGGGTAAAATTGGAGAGATGCCAACAAAGTATGTAATGACGCAAACATAGTTACATAACTTCTTGCTGTTTAAAACACTGCAAACGTGGCATTCAGCTTAATTCATGTGTTCTGCAGTACGGAGTACATGCTGTAAATACTTATATGTGGCTGCCTTCACGTTAATTTGATCCAGCCGCAGATGCGTAACGATGGGTATGGGGAGATGACAACACAATAAAATGAAGCAGATGGGCTTTTAAAAGGCTGATGAACTGAAGTAATGTGACCACTGGATTCATCACCTCCTTCATTGCACATTTTATACTGCCGAACTTAACAGTTATACCCAAGCTGCATGAGTATTCAGTAGTAGATTACAGGTGATCCAGTTTAAGAGTTCTGCTTTTACAATTATACTTCTTATTACATACACTGATAAAAACCATCATTATCTGTCAGACTCAGCCCTTCACTGCCTGCTCACTCATACAGCATTCTTCAGTCTTTTGTACGGGACACGTTATTCCAGCTGACCCTCTGATTTGAGAGAAGGATCAGGAAACAAGGTGCTGTCCTTTCTCAAAGTGCCCCACAGAAAAGAACAAAAAGGCACTACAGTATCATTCCGTATTCATCCACTGATGTTGTCAGTGGACCTCAGACGGTCTGAAACCCTATCCATCAACACCTATATGGACCAATGCAAACCTGTACAGGACCACCTGCCTGTACGGGACCGCAGCATCGTCAACCACTTGAGGTTTAACCACATGAAGGCCTTTTTAATGAGGGTGGACAGAGAAACGTGGCAAAGTTACATTTCCTACGTCCTTAATGCCAATGTGGCAGTGTTCCTCTGAATTCCCCACGATAACACGGCGAGCACAGGCTGCGCCATGTTGAGCTATGAGGACAGAGCACAGAGGGGTCTTCACTGGAAATCATCCCTTAACATTACAACTTTATCAAATGAAACAATTATTGCTTGCAAAAACAATTGTTACAAATGTTCAATTAAGGAGCACGCAAAAGACAATTTTGCTTTTTGTTGTTGTTTTTTTTTCACAAATTTCACCCCCCCTACACAATCTTCATAAAAGTGCACTTAAGTGCCGTTAGCTTGCCAAGGAAACAGTTGTAAATAGAAAATAGTGCTTGTTTCTTGTTTTTTTTTTTGTCTCTGGTCTGGTTTTTGTGCCCCAGTAGTTACAGTATGATGGTTGACTTGTCCGTGCTGTTGGAAGGGAATGGGGGCGGTGACCCTGGGGTGCTGGTTAAGTGCTTAGTGCGGTGGCCTTTTGCTGGTTCGTCCTGTCACCTGCACTCCACTGATACCCCAGAGTTCTGAGAAGAGGATGAGGATGACACTGGAGGGTCGGCCAGTGTCAGCATGACTGCTGCAGTCAGTGAGCTGGAGGACGGTGAAGAGGAGGAGGAGGATGAAGAGGAAGCGGCCACCGTACCTACAGAACAGAGACAGGATTTGGTTATGGCGAGAGCTGAGGCAGGTAGGTGGAGATGAAATACAGCAGACCCCTGAAGTGGGACTTTCTACGTTAACCTAGTTATAATCTGAGTAGAGATTTACGCACCATGAAATTAAAATGGGTTGCTCCACACAAACCAGTTCTTACATTCAGTAACGATCAGGTGCAACTGTTAGATGGATAACTGTGACAATGCTGCCGTTAGCTTGCTAACATATGACACATTTAGAGTGAAGAGTAAAAGTGGAAATACGGACAACACATCTGACTTGATACTAGATGATGTGTCATGTTTAATAATCAACTTGGATGGTGCTACAGATATTTCCCAGCAACCAATTCACACATGACTAAGGCATTTACTAGCTTGGGTGCAACCAAATTCAGTGACTCAGTAGTTTAGAGTGAGCTAGTAGTTACTAAGAACTTGGGAAGGTCTTTCCTCACAAACTTAATAATGGATTTGAGAGCAGCTGGTCCTGGTGATCAGTTACTCACTTTCCCGTTCCTTCTTCTTCATGCGTTTTCGTCGTCTGTCGATAGAGGCCACCTCAGACTTGAGGGAGAGGTAGTGGTTCCTGATGTCCTGCAGCTTCTCCTGAAGAAATGAAATCCTCTCCAGACTGTTCATCTTTTCCAGGTCAGCTGAGGGGAATATATATAAACATATATGAAACTCAACTTTAACAAATTAAATGAAAAATAGTTTCTAATTTAGAGAATCTGTTCTAATTACTGCTCTAATTACTATATAAGTCACAATAACAAATGAGTTCAATGTGCAACACTTACACATCTGGAAGCTCCACTTGTACACACGCGGCGATCTTCCATGGTTGTCTCGGTGCTGGGTGTGGTCGGCGTCACCCTGCTTGTGGTACTTATGGCTCGAAGGGGGAGATCGTCCGTGACACTTGGGCGAAGTGGCAGCCTTCACTTCTGAGGCGCTGTTCTTAGAGGCAGATGATTTGGCAGTGCCCTCAACAACAGACTGGTCTTCACTGTCACTGCTGTTGGCTGGAGGGGAGAAGACAGCAGAGATGGAAAAGATGCGCAAAATCTCATTTGCTTTCCCACCCGAAATCTATAATTTAATGTCAGGAAACCGGTAAATATGAAAGAGAAATTTTATAGCTGATAAAAGTACTGGAGTTTGAAATGGGGAAGGCTAGCAGGGTGTCAGCAATCCCATCTACAGTCCTCCTTACCTGTTTTCCTATTCTTTTTGGGAGGCACACCTAGGCTCTTGCGGTTTGGCTTGTGTTTCTTTGAGGCTCCACCTGTCTGTGATTCTTTCTGCCGCTTCTGACTCGCAGATGCTACAAAGAAGTTGCAAGGAGATGGTGAGGGAACAAGCAGACTGTGAAATGAGTTGTCAGCGTGTATTTCTTTCGTATTCCACCTGAAAGAAAAATAATGACAAGATTCACACGACCTGGTATATGAGGCTGGTTATTACTTGTACCTTTGGACTTCTGCTCACTCTCCTGTTGGCTGCTGCTGCTCAGCTCTAGGCTGCAGCTGCTGCTGCTGTTGCAGGAAAGGCTGACATCGAACACCTTTGAGGGGGAACCTGCCCCCTCTTCCTGGGGGAGGTCTTGCAGCTCCCCACCCAGACTCTCCACTTCCACCGTGCTGCTGTCCGTCTCACTGCGCCCACCTGCTGCTTCCTCCTGTGTGGGCACTGGGGGGAGAGCATCAGAAACTGGCTCTGAAGGCAAGGCGGGGGGTATGGACGGTGGAGGGGAGGAGGGCTGCGGCTGACCAGAGTCCTCCACGGCACTGCCTCCTCCTGAGGGGGATTCTGGCGTTGTTGGTGGTGTGTTGAGTACAGAGTTACTGCCGCTGCTCGGAAACTCCTGCAGCTTGTCGTTCTCCATCTGCTCCTCTGAAGCTTCGTCCTCAGGTCCACCATCCTGTTCGACACTCGGCTCCTCCAGACACGGGGGTGCAGGTGGAGGAGGGGAATTGGCAGCTTCTGTGTCCGAGTCAGAGAATAACTCTTTGAGAGTCTTCTTCGGCCACTGGGCCTGGATGCTGGACCACACGTCCTTCTGGCCTTTAGAGCGGACAGCTGGCCTCTCCTCTGCATTCCCAGACATTTTGACCCTCTTTTCAGGAATCTCCCAGAACCCAGCTTGTCTGCCAGTTTTGGTCTTCTCCTTCATCCCGTTGTACTTCTTAGAAGGGGAGCCTTTGGATTTTGGCCGGCTTCGCTCGCTTTCCTCCGCCTGGGACTCAGCCAGTGCTGCACCTTCATCATCTGAACTACTGCTAGACGAGGCCCCTCTCTCCTCCCCGGGACCAGCCGCTCTCTCCTCCAGCTTCCTGGGAGGGCCTCCAAGCAACCAGTCAGCGCTCCTGGTGTTCCTGGTCTTAGCTTTGGATTGGCCTTTCGGGGTCCTCTCTGATGCACTGTCAGATTTCCTCTTCCTGGTGCTCGCCTCTCCCTCTAGCTCTGGTTGGCTTCTGCGCTTCCCGACATCAGCGCTCTCTGCACTGACTAAATCCTGGTTCTTTCCTGAGACGGGAGGAGGTTTGGATTCTTCAGGAGGGGTCCCGCTCTCCCAGCACTCAGTTGGCGTGGGCTCTGGTGGGGCCTTTCTGGGGCTGCCTCTGCAACCTGGGCGATCCTCTTCATTATGCTCTCCCTCCTCATCCTCATGCTCACTTTCATCTGTGGACATCTCAGAGGCTGAGGCAAAAAGGACAGAACTCCTATTAGTTTGAGCAGGATTTCCTAAGAGGCATAAATAAACCACTTCAGAGTCAAACAGCCTGATCTGCTTTAAGTGTGCATGAGGACTACAGGCTAATGAGTGTTGCTACCTTGCAGGCCATTGAGGATAGAAGTAATTTCTATAGACTTGACTGGAGACTGCTGAGTCCCTTTGTCCTCACCCTCGTCCATCTTGGAAAAGACATCCTGACTCAGGCCACATTTGGAGCGTGGGACACGGTTAGCGTTGGATGAAGGGCCGAGGACTTCTCTGTCATTGAGCCTCTCCAACCTGTCTCGCTCCCTCTCAGCTTTGTTCTGTCAGAATTCAACACAGTAAGTGATTCGCTTCATGATATCAAACCAGCTTTCAGTAGAAAAGTTGCCACTGTCCAAACTCGTACCTTTATTTTTTTGCGGTGCTTTATTTTTGGTACGTTCTTATTGGCCGGGCGCACAATCTTGTCTGCTTTGATCCATTCATCATATCTAAAAATCAAGTACAAAGACAGGAGACAATTTAATCAATCAGATCTTTGAAAGGAGCCAAGAAATATCCTCTCACACCACCCACCACACAGACACCTCTACTGTCTGACCCCAACATGTTGCTGTGATACAAAAAGCCTCAACAGCAAAGGAGGAAATCCCATGGTGTTATGTGGAAAAAGACAAACCTTTACGATGAAGAAAGAAACAATATTAACACCGACCACCACACAAATCATATTCAACAAAGTTCCGACAGTACCAAGGGTGCTACTTGGGTCGTATGAGGAAAATGAAAAGTTTCACGACATCGCACACGACACACACAATGCAGAGAACATCCCACTGTCTTTTATAGAGTGCTAGAGGACCACACAACAACATTGAGACAATGAAATGCTGATTGCACTAGTTAACCTCTGTGTCATGGTACCCTAACACTCTACTTAACACTGCATTAACCCTGACCCACTGGGGAGGGGGGAGAGGGTTGAGAGGTAGAGGTGAGTGTAGCAGCACTTTGGTTGGCCTTTCAGAGACCCAAAGGGTAGCTCACGTTAAAATATCACATCGTAGGATCTAAAGATCGTCCAACCAGAGCCTCTGGTTGAGTAAAATTGGTTCAAATTCAAGCCTGTCTGTAGATTTTGTTGAGAGACAGACAGCTGGGGGACAGACAGACAGGGGATTTAGACAAAATTGAGTGAGGGAAGCTGAGGAATGATCCACATCAACCCAATACTCAATTCTGTTTCTGCCACTAGATGGCCCAGTGTTCTCCATAATCAGAGTACTGACCATGGGACTGGATCAGGTGAAGCAGAATTGTGAGGAAGGGATGTATCTGTTATTGCTGCGGGGATACCCATGTAGCGGTGATCCCTTGAGCTGAATTGAAGGTTAAAAGATGTCTTTTTTTGGTCTTTTTTTTAGGGTGAATATAGACGTTAGGTGATTTCTCCCCAGGTCCTGTCTTACCTGACGTTCCAGCCACAGTAGTGCACCAGGTAGAGCACCTCTCCCCCCTCCACGTCTGCCTCTTTCACAGTGGCCTCGTACGTCTTCAGATTGCGGCCTCGCCCATACCTCACCTGCACCTTCATCCCCGGGGGGTAACACTCAAACTCCTCCCCTTCCTCCCCCTCCTGACTGCTGTCATCCCTGCAAGAAAAACAGTTCAGCACTTCCTGGCCCTAGGCTGCCCCATTGAACACCACAGAACCCCACCCAATCCCAGCCACCCAACTCACTGCCTGCTGCTAGGAAGCCTGTTTTCTAACTAATTTGCTCCACCCTTGCCTTCTCAGTCCCATTACAACACTAGGCCCTTACCTAGAAAGAAACATACTCTTCCCATTTTTGCCTGCCTTAACTCTAGTCCAGTGTAACCTTCATCAAACTGCAGTATTAACACTGAATCATTTAGAGTAAGCCAGTCAAAGAACAGTACATGGAGTGTTTCAGTAAATAAAACATCATTCTTTCATGGAAAAAAGCAATCATCTTGCATGGGAAATAACACTGCTGTTAGGCTATCTAACCCTACATCCACACACACCTCAATGTACTTGGGATTGTCACTCACACACACTGTATGAAACAAAGCAGCCACAAGGAGGAGCTAGTGGGAAACACAGTCAGGAGATGTCGAAGCTGGAGGATATTCGGGTGGTGCGGGAGTGCCAGTAAGTGGTTTAGGCGCAGGGGCCACAGGAACCACAGGGGCAGGTTAGCACGGCAAAGCACAACTTGGCAGGCAGCACAGCAACTTAAAGCGAGACTACAGCGTTGGGAGGAAGCACGACTACCAGATTTCATTTGGTCTGCTGCCACAGAGAACAGCTTCAACACAGTGCTCCACACAACCCCTCTCATACCTAACTGCTCCTAGCATGTCCTCTCTGCTGACAGCTCATTCTCAAAAAAAAACCACAATGAAGAAGATGCACTTCTTTGTGCAGCAGTCCAAGCGTGACAACTGAACAATCTGTTAGCACCTTAACACTGGGGACACACTAGACTCCAAATGCCAGATGATTTTATAAACACACTGCACATAAGCAGTCTCAGACCTTTTCCACCCCTCGGTGATGAATATGGTTACAAAACACAAGCAAGCACAGACAGGGTCTCAAACACTCAGATATAACACATTCAGAGCTGCAACAATGAATCAAATCATCAGTCAAACGACAGAAAATCATTTGCAACTACATTGATAACTGCTTTATCATTTAAGTCATTTTTTGTCTGCTTTTTTGGGTTTACATTACATTAAACTGAATATATTGGGGGTCTGGGCTGTTTGTTGGACAAAACAAGACATTTCATCATGTCTCAGTGAGCTTGTGAGGGGCTGTTTTCACTATTTTCTGACATCTTATTGACCAAACAGTCAATTAATAAAAGCAAAATGACCAGCAGACTAATCACTTTTTGAAATAATTGTTAGTTGCAGCTCCAAATAAATTACGCAAAAGAAAGACTTGCCTCCAGATTTCTAATTTCCTCAAAACCTGCAGTATTCAGCGTGAGTCAATGTGTTATTATGCACAGAAAAATTCAGTCCAAGTGGGCTGTACACTTTCAATAGAGCAGTTGAGTAGGCCTCATCAGGAAAAACAAAGGTAAATAATACTTAGGTAGTCACTTAACAATCACTGTAGAACAGGAGTTTCTCTCTGTATAATTAATTGCTCTCATTAATATAAATTAAAACACATTTTTTTTCCATTTCAGCTCAGTGTAAACTAGCTCATTGGCTACACAGTCTCTGCTGCTGGAATGAAAATGTGATCTACACACATACCCACCCGCGCGCGCACACACACACACACACACACACACACACACACACACACACACACACACACACACACACACACACACACACACACACACACACACACACACACACACACACACACACACACACACACACACACACACACACACACACACACACACACCAGGTCCCATCCATCCCATTACAGGCTGTAAACACTGAACAGTTTTTTTTTTTTTTTTTTTTGATATCATCGGGAAAGTTCAGATCTGATCAGTCTGCTAGCTGAATCTGTAAATCCTCACACTACCACAAAATCTACTGCGAGGACCACTGATCCTGACAAAGCCAGCGGATCAGAGAACCTCCCAACTAAACGAGAGTCCACATATGATGGTAATCACTGATCGCACTGTAGTGTGCTAAAAGCCACAGGTGATTAAACTACAGAGAGAGAGAGGGAGAAAGAGAGAGAGACTGGTATGACCAGAACATCCCAAAGTTGGAGGATTTTGTAATCCCTTCAACCAGACACATAACAAACTGCAGCACACTCCGCATGTGGACAGTTAACATTTTTGTTTTCCACTCTGTCCCCAGCAGCCCAAACAACCTTAACACAAGTGTCAAACTGGAGGCTGAACTCGACAGAGTGATGGAGCTGTGATGGAGATGCTCTGGACAGGAAACAACCGGGGAAAAGGCATCTAACTGTGACCAAACCACACAACTACCCAAAACAAACACTTTTCAATGCTGAAAGTGACTTTTTTTTCCTCTAAAAGGGTACTGCCTCTGAAGCACTATCTTGCATCTAGTGTGCTAATGCATCAGTGACAACACTCACACACATGGAACATTTAATAAAGCTGAACACTGACAAGCCAAAAAATGAGAGAGAAGACAGAGAGAGAGAGAGAGAGAGAGAGAGAGAGAGAGAGAGAGAGAGAGAGAGAGAGAGAGAGAGAGAGAGAGAGAGAGAGAGACAGAGAGAGAGAGCGTGTGAGAGAGAGAGAGATAAGAGATCAGGAAAGGGCAGAAATCAAGACGAGCACGGCCATGTTGTGGGTGCTGAGTGAGTGAGGCTGGCCATGGTCAAACAATCTCAGCCAGAGAGAGTGGGGGGGGGAAAGAGAGAGAAAAATATAAAGAGAGACAAAGAGATAGAAGTAGAAAGAGAGAAAGAGTTAGAGTAAATGTGAGAGAAACAGAAAGAGAAAGATGAAGAGAGACAAAGAGAGATATAGAAAGAGAGAGAGAGAACGAGTGAGAGCGAGAGTGAAAGTGAGAGGGAGGGGGAGAGGGAGGGAGAGAGAGAGAGAGAGAGAGAGAGAGAGAGAGAGAGAGAGAGAGAGAGAGAGAGGGAGAGCACAGCATGACATGCCAGGTGAAAGGCAGCAGTCAGGCTGCTCTAAGATGTCTCTGCCAGCTGATGCCGACTAAGCCACGAGAAATAATAATAGCACAGAGGGCAGTGGGTAAGAGCTTAGTTAGAAGAGAGAGAGACAGGAGAGCTTCCCTCTCTCTGGTTAGCAGGTAGAGGTGGATTATGGGTATACTGAGAATTAGTGTCATTAAGGTCAGAGGGATCCTCATCAGCTAATGGTCTTTTAGGTTTTTACTGCCACCAAGGAAAGTGAATGCCTCAGGTCCTTTAGTCTAGAGAAACTTTGAAAGTTCTCATACGTTGGAAGTCAGATTGGACATTAACACAGTTTCACCATGCAGGGGGCCCTGCATGGAGTTTGTGTTTGTGCCATGAGGATTTGTTTTTTTACCGCCCTGGTGGAGGGACCATCCTTTCAGACCACCTACCCAGAGTTGTCCTTGCTCTCCTGCTCCTCGTCGCACTCCCGCGTCACGCTCTCCACTCCGAGACGGGCCGTCGACGAGCCCTCATCCGCGTCTCCCTTGAGGGGGCCGTCGTCCTCGTCGTCATCGTCGTTTCCACTGTCCTTTCCCTCAGTTTGTGGTGGCTCAGACTCCATTTTGTTTCGGGTCAAATCGGGTTTCTCGTCCTGTCAGAGAAGAATGCTTTAATTATAATGGAAGCAGGAAGTCTACCAAACTTGTGAAAAAAAGACAAATATTTGAATCAAACAGTATTTAGGAGTATGCACCTTGCAGACTACAGACTGTGCACTACAAGCTTCTCCATCCACCAGCGCAGTCTGCTCTTCAGAGCTGGAGGATGTGGCAGCTGTTCCTCCTGCCTCCACCTCAGACTTTACCTCCCCCTTGGGACCCTGCTTCAAAGGGAGATCCATCCTGAAGGTGATGGCGGTGGAGGTGCAGTATTCCTCAAATCCATACAAGTACCTGGATAATAAAATATTCCTTGTCAGCATATCCAGAAAATCCCCAAGTCTAATTCTACTGCTTCTCTCAACGATGTGCACGCTCCATCACACCTGGCGCTGCTAAAAGCTAATCTTGCAAAGGTAGTAGCTTAATTTAATCTTGAGCGGCTATAAAAGTGGTACAAAAGACATCCAGATGGACATAAAAAAGGAGACTACAAACAACATGTCAGTCTTTGTGCAAAACAACATAAACAGAGTCGCATCTGCCACACAGAGTTGCTTAGTCAAAAACTTTGGGGAGCTGTGGAGGCGGCGTCTGTACGTACTTGCGGTAAGCACATTTGACATTGTAACCAGCGGCTGAGTTGAGTACAGGGATTCCCAGATCCTGATACACTTGCTTCCAAACGGAGCCGCTTTCAATCTGCTCAAACACAAAGACGGAGGAAGACGCATCCAGAGTCAGTCAACATCAAACGAGGTAAGTGTGACCATAGTTCAGCGACACTGAGAGGAGTCAGAGTGGCACTCACGTTGTCAAAGCCTCCCAGTTTGTGCACCAGCCTGTAGAGCTTGAACAGGTTCAGGTTTCTGTATCCCAGAACAGGCCGTTTGTTGATGGGCGTTCCTGAAGAGAAGAAACACAGCACAGCTTAAGTCAGAAATGTGTCATGCAGTGCTGCAACTGTAAATTTCATATAAGTTTTCTGCAGTGTGGGAGGATGTATTTTTGTTAAGAAAGAGTAGCAATACTGCAGAATAAACGTCCTCCCATTACAAGTATAAATCCTGCATTGAAACGGTCGCTTGATTAAAAGTAGGCAAATACCATTGGCATAATGTATCAAAAGTATGCACAATGCAGAAAAATACCGCCTTTGAGTATTCCAGAGCGTTTTACTAAAAGTAGCCATGTGTATGAGACATGTCTTGTAAAAAAAAAAAAAAATTAAGTTAGGAAACTGAATATTGAACCATGAAAATAGAAAAGCTAAGCCCTAAAATTAGTGTACTAAAAAAAGAAAAAAGTTTGTTTTTCTAAGAAACTGTAAAAATCAGTCTTATCTGCACTCTGGGCTCACCTCTGTCTTCCATGAACTTGTACAGCTGCTGCAGAAAGTTCTCCCGCTCCTCTGGGAAGGGCTCCACCTCCTCCTGCGGACAGGAAACAAGACAGTTTGACGATCTTTGTTTTTTAACTTTGAGATTGTGAGGATGAAAACCATGTGCAGGACTCTACCTCCTCCTCCTCGCCACTGGCATCTTCTTCCTGCTCTTCCTCTTCATCCTCATCGTCATCCTCACTGCTTGAGCTTTCTTCTTTCACCTCGGTCTTCCAGGTGCTGGGCACGACAAAGTGCTGCTGGAACTCCAAGGCTGCGTCCAGTGCTGTCAGACACACATGGAGTCAGTAATATTACATACCAACCATCCAACAAGGGCAGACAAACACTACTGCATACCTGACAATCAGCAAAACATGTTTATACAAGGGTTATTGCTGTCTTAACACTGAAACAATAGACCCATATACCAAAATAGGACAGTAAAAAATAGACATTTTGACATGAACGTGAACAGGAGCAGCCATGGAAGAAAGGAGCATGAAAATCTGCCAGGAGTACTTGCAGTGACACAGAGCAGCACAAGCATTAAGCCGCAATGTCACAGGTGGGTTTAAGTAGTATCTGAGCACCCTGATGCTTGTTTTACGCTTTTGTAATGCGGAAATATCACAGTTGTGAGCCAACCACCTGTGAATACCAAGACTGGTATAACACAGAGCTATTTCCTAACTGTAATTATGAAAGACTCAGAGCTCTGCTGCAGAAAAATGGGGGCACTATATAAAAAGCCTGGTGAGGACTTCAAATAAAAATAGACTCGACAGTGACAGGAGCTCTCCGCCGCTGCATTCCGCAGAACAAAAACAAAACTCCTCTTTCTTCAGTCTGTCTCGCTGCAACCCACTCGGAGCGTTTTCTGCCAAGTGTGTCAGCGCACAGACCAGACTGGGTACGTGCTATGCACCAGTTCTGTGAGGTTCACCTCTCAAAGCTTTACTTTCCACTCACCTGGTTTGTGCCCTGCGTCAGCTTTTGGAGGACAATCGCTATTCATCTCGCGGACGTCCTTTCGCAGCACCGTGTAACTGCAAAACACAGCAGCTCTTATTAATGTGTGCACAGGAGTGGCGTAGTGTGGACAGTACGGAGTGTTACTACGTCAAGGTTCAGCATGCAACTGTAACCAAGTGAGTTGTAAACCAGCCAAAATCTAACAAACATGACGATAGAAATGAGGGTAGCAACCCGTCTTCTTCATTAAAACACTGACAGGGAGAGTACTGCACTGAGTTCTTAGCTCAGCAACACCAACTGCCTCAAAATTTGAGGAGACATGATTGCATTCTCAGCCTACAGCAGCTGGACAAAGTGTTGGTGATTTGGCAGATAGATGGATCAGTGGAGCTTGTCAGCTGAAAGCAGTCAGAGGCTTGGCCAGCGTGTCAGAGAGACGATTTGCTCCGGTATCTGTAGGTAGCTGAACTGATCCAATCACTAGATTTGTCATGGAGTGAATTGGGGGGGCGGGGGCTCATAGAAAACACTTTGGTGTAATGACACACAAACACACACACACACACACACACACACACACACACACACACACAAACACACACACACACACACAAACACACACACACACACACACACACACACACACACACACACACACACACACACACACACACACACACACACGTATACATAAATACATACATACATGTATATACACACATACATACATATATACATACACATCCATGTATACATATATGTGTGTGTGTGTGTGTGTGTGTGTGTGTGTGTGTGTGTGCACAGAACAGGAGTTCTAGATATTAAAGATATTAAATTCACAATTACATAAAACTCATATTGAAGAAGTACATACAAGTAAATGTTCTGGGCCTTTTGACTCAAACAATTTGTCAAATTGTCAAATAGTTGATTCATTTTCTGCCTCTTGACTGATCGTTTAATCATCCAGTTGTTTTTTTTCTGCAGCCCAGTTTTGTTTAGCTGATAGAGCGTCTTAGTTACAAAGTTCCTCACAGTGGCTGATCTTTTTCAGAGCACATCAAAAGCACAGACAAGACTGCAAGGCGGCCCGACAAGAGAGAATGAAAACAGCTTCTGTTTCCATTGTTACTATAGTAACCCGCTTTGACCAAATAAGAATAACCACTTCCTGAAAACTCCCGTCTCCACTCTGGGTATGACCTTGCTTTCAATGAAAAAATGCTTTCCAAAGCCATTGTTGTTGAAAGGCATGTTGAGTGGTTATCACTAACAATGCCAAACTCTCCTGAGGAAAGTGAACAGGCTGACCCCGGCGCTGTGCAGGGGAGGTCACACGGCTTATGGATCTGACCTCTCTTCAAAGAACAAATCACACAGGAAGCAGCAAGTTTGAATAACTCCGTAATCATAGAGGAAAAGAGGCTGACATTAATGATAACAAGCACAATACAAGAGGACTCTGAGTCTAAAAGTGGTGCCGATGCATGGGAGACATCGTTGTAAGCTTGTTCTCTCTTAGAAAATGCATTAACTTCCCTCAGTCTGGGTTACTTGCAAAACCCGCCGTAGATCAAACTGTAACATAACATACAGAGACACACCTGGTGGATCACATCACACGAGTAACAGTAATGATATGCACCTCTCATCATTGTTATTCCACCCGCATAAAAGCAACAAGGATCAGAGGGAAACAAACCTGAAAATCTCATTAACAATGATATAGATTTTCCGACTTCTGTCATTTTTTCTCGCATCTACCCCTGGACACACTGTGCTGATTTCAGTGAGTGAAATCAAATTGCTCTAGAACACGGAGCAAAACTGCCACAGTGCGATTTAATTTGGAACATAAGCCATCATAGGGTGCCATGTTCAGACAGGAAATACTTCACGAGTATATGATTTCCAGTTCTTCTCTGATTTATCATCCCTTATCTTATCCCTCTCATCACCTCTAGCCTTCACCTGCCTATTAGCCAAAATACAAGCGATAAGAGGGACGTTTCGACTTCTCCTGCTCCAGATTAATGCTGATGAGTTACGCAGGGAGTCTATTAAGGAATGCAGACTCAAGGCTGTTCTGTCATCAGTGGAATTCAAATGGACAGAAAAGTAGACTTTGGAACAGCGAGCAAACACCAGATTAATTTATGTCAAGTGTGGGCCGTGTTTCTACCCACTTACAGAGAGACCGAATCCGCCAGCTGAGTGCAGACTCCTGACAGGGCTTATTCCTCTTTGCCACAGACAAAACAATCTGGCTGTGTGGTTCCACGCTGAGGACAAGCTGCTGCAGGGAAGCTGCACTGCCTTACCTCAACAGTAACTTACAGCCTTAGGACAAATAAAATCACACAACCCAGCGCCGCCAGGGAAGGCACACAGTGTCTTAACTCTTGTTGGGGGATAACAAAATCTGAGGTTTTACTCTTCTACAGCTACAAATGATGTAGCATTGACACTATTATTTGTTTGTTTTTTTTAACATGCACAATCAATTAGTCATGAGGAAGAAATGTCATCTGACAGAGCTCCATCAAATACGGTGATAATACACACATAAGAGGCAAGAAAAAGCACAAAATGTATATATTATTTGAAATGTATGCAAATATTTGTTGGCTTATATATATATCTTGTATGTATCACGTATCCCATGAAGGCACGTGAGTAAAGACTCCTTATGGGGATGTTCTGCACTAGCACTCAATCATTACATTTACATGCAGTCAATATTCTGGTTTCTGAAACATTCGGAATAACCTGTTTACATGCGTGAGCAAACAGGGGTAATCAATTGGGATATCCCGATCAAAACAGCGACACAGGGACAACATGTCGACGCACGGAGAACGTCATGACGCAATGCGCGTCATTTCAAAAACAACAACAGCAGCAGCACTGCAGATAATGGCCCGGGGCTGGTAGCAGTCGCCTTCATTTGCGCTTCAGTGCTGGTGCTGACCCACCACCAGTACTTGACACCATTCTGTCTCACTTTCTTCATTAATGCAAGGCGAGAACGTGAAGAAATAGGAAATGGAGCCGTTGCTGTGCCATCCATATCCATGCTACCTGTATTCAAAAGACCAAGATTCCTTGCGAATAGAACATTGGCAGAACACAAATTAATGTTCCGTTCGATGGGGATATTCCAATATTCCGGTTTTTCAAGTGTTTACATCGCCGTGCACAACCGAGTTATTGCTGATATTCCGGTTATGAAAAGGTTACTTGACTGCATGTAAACGTAGTGATTGATTCACTAAAATTAATAAAGAATAACTTTGACAATCTGTCAGGTGAAAATGCCAATTATTCACTTATCACAGCTTCTCAAAAGAAAGCTTGCTTTTCACCTTTGTGAACAGAATGACCCCCTATAATAAAAACATCATTTATGTATCAATTGCTAATGAACTGATCTACTGATAATCATTAGCGCAGCCCTCCTTCACACATGGTGTAAATATGGTTTTTGGCACACGAGTGATGACTCACAATTTTCCATCCTTGAAAGAGCGAACGAAGATGTTGTCCTTCTTCATAGCCACATCTTCATGGCAGTCCGGGGAGATGACCTTGTTGCACAGAAACAAGAGACAGCCAAGAGGTCAGAGGAGGTGGTACTCTGTGTGTATGTGTGTATGTGTGTGTGTGTGTGTGTGTGTGTGTGTGTGTGTGTGTGTGTGTGTGTGTGTGCGTGTGTGTGTGAGAGAGAGAGAGACAGTAAAGTGGAGGAGGGGAGGGGGGTGTCAGAGTACAAGTCAATGACTAAAGTAGTTTCAGCAAAAGGCCATGCTGATGGATGGCGAAATACGCTGTCTACGAAGCAAAGACAAACAAGCGAGTGTGGATGAAGAGCGAGGTGTGAGGGGTGCGCGCCCACACACAGCATGTGCTGCCGCTGTTTACTGGAGTTGAGGAACACAATAGTGGGAGTTGTTCCAGTGCCAGGGTCTAACCCAGAAGAGGCAGCACTGCTGTTATGGATATTTGATTTCCACCAGGACTCTGTTCCTGCTCACACACACGCACGCATGCACACGCAGAGGGTAGATGCTTTTACTTGAACGCTGTGAGTCATGTTTCCTCTGTGATACCGTTCCATATGCTGCACTGCAAGTGTGTAACGAAAGCACCCAGCTCGCACACAGGGACCTGTTTCTTTTGACTTATATTTTAGAAGGCTACTTTAGAGCACACTGTGTGCTCCATCCACTATCATCTGTTGCGTGAGACATCTACCAGTGCACTACTCCACCCCTCTGCCAAACAGTCAAAGTGTAAACAATGACAGGCCACTGTGTCATGCACTTCTCTGAACTGTCACAAGGAGGCAGCATGGAGCTCAGTAGACAGCAAGCCAAGAACAACAAACCCTAGAGGTGGGGCTCTGCTGACTACACAGTTAAAGGGACAGCTTTCCCCACCCTCTCCCTGTCTCCCTGTTCGACTTGTAACGCTTACATAAACAAACAACGCCTGTCACCGTTGCATTGTGCGCTATCGGGGGTTGTGAGTTAAGGCTGGGTGGAAAGAAATGGACTGGAAAAGACTGAAAACATCAAACCAGTGGTTGTGATGTATTGTTGCACACATCATGGAGAAAGAGTCATATTGTTTTCTTCCAAAATAAGAGTCGAGCTGTTTAACTCTCTGAAATTCTTCAAGACGTGGCAGCTGCTGAAAAAAGTTTGTCTTATTTACAGCATTCAGCTAAACTGCAACATTGCATGATGGGTGAATTCTTACACAAAAAGATAATCCTGCTGAGGTTACACAAGCGGGCATTTAGATGAAATGGCACAATGCCGTGAGTGTGCTGGAGGAGCGGCAGCAGTGGTCCCTGTTTGTTCACTGTGATGCAGCAGAGAGCGCTGAAGGAAGGGAGACTATGAGCTCACCAGGGCAGGATACCATGTGGTCTTCTTTTTGTCCCCGGTGGCGACCCCCTCCACACAGACCACTTTGCCGAACAGATCCTCATTCTGCCGCTGATCGCTCTCCTCCTCTTCACTGGAGGATGAAGACAACTCTTCTTCTTGACTGCGGGGGAAAGAGACAGTTTACTCCAGGGATGGAGGCACTTCAGACAGATACAGCCAGAATGTGAAATGTTCAGAAATGTATTCTTTTACATTCATCACATCTGGTAATGTCTGTTCAGTCTGAGGACAACTTTTTATATTAAATGACAACTCAGTTAAATAAAGACAATAATTAATATATAGCAACAAGTTTCAGCCCCTTACATTGATACACAACTCCTCTGTATTGGAATAATGCATGAAATTGGGTGACTCTATGCAAAGTTTTCCACAAGGCTGTGCCAGCCTCCGTTTATTGTAAATGCTCGCATGTCATCAAAATCTGTTTCCCCACAGCGGGGACTGGTTGCAGTCCCCAAACAACAAACAAACAACAAATCTGAAACTGTTGACATTTGATTGAGGAAAGTGCTGTCAACTCTTCTCCATTTCTACACAGAAGTGTAGCACTGCTGCATAAAAAGAGAAACATTCTGGTTGCTTGTAGCGCCTCAAAAGACACTGACATTTCAAATTAAATCCATGCTATATATAAACCAGTTAGGAAAATAAAATAGCATGCGCTGGTTTCTGCAAACCAATCATCTTTTCATTTAACTGCTGCTCAGCGAGAAAACATCAAAAGCTCTCAAACTAACAATCCACAGCACAACAAAAAGCCTCCACGAACTGTCTGGTCTTATCACTATGTAGCGCAGCGAAACATGAGGCCCGCTCGACTGATGAGCTCACTCATTAGGATCAGTGCATTGATGAGCCAGCTCAGTCTCTGCTGTCTGACAGTCATCCTGATGCTCAGGATGACGCCCTCACTGCGACCAGCAGACAGGCAGCCATGTCTCTGAGTGATCATGCGAGCAGCACCAGCAGGCAAACAGATCCTCCGTCCTTCTTTTATGCCTCGCTAGGTCTGCTCTGAGCACCCGACACACACACACACACACACACACACACACACACACACACACACACACACACACACACACACACACACACACACACACACACACACACACACACACACACACACACACACACACACACACACACACACACAGTCTGGCACAACTCAAGAGCAGTAAATCAGCCAGGCTGCTACTAATACTACAACAACAACTTAGCTGTGAATCAAAGTCACTCAATGAAGGAGACTGTGATTCATGTCGGACAGAGTTTGCTTCTCATATAATGACTATTGAAGCAGGGACTGTTTGACACTCACCCTTATTTTTAAGACAGCCATTTAAAGGAATAGTTTGACATTTTCGGAAATACGCTTATTCGCTTTCTTGCCGCAAGTCAGATGAGACAGCCAGTACCACTCTCACATCTGTCCGCTAAATATGAAGCTAGAGCCAGCAGCCAGTTAGCTTAGCTTATGTGGACTGGAAAATGGAGAAAGCAGCGAGCCTGGAGCTGTCCAAAAGTCACACAATCCTCCAACAAGCACCTAAAAAGCTTGCTATTTCACATGATTATATCTCATTTGTTTAATCCGTATAAAAATGGCACTTTGTGGTTCTGCTGGGGGATATCCACTCCTCGATTTCCTGGCTAGGAGCAGTGACTTCCTGGAGTAACTTTCTGCTGGTTCCCTGGAAACTACACCATACAACTGTGGTCAGTGTTTTGGGTTTTTTTTGCCTTTGGACAGAGCCAAGCTCGCTGTTTTCCCTGTTTTCAGTCTTTATGAAGCTAAGTAAAGATAATCACCTGCTCTGGCTTCACACAGACAGGATAAGCACATATCCCACAGTGTCAAACTATTCCACTAACAGAAGAAGAAATTTTGACATTTCCAGTAATCTCAATCTCTGTGTTATCAATCCTTGCAACTATCGGTGCACAGAAAGGTCCAAGGTGCTAATGTGCTGCTGGGACTGTCGAGTCAATATTGCTTCAATGTTTAGCGTAATATTGACTTTTCTCTCAGTGCCATTAGCAAGGGGTGTCAGAAAATGAGATTATGTAGCAGAGTGTCCTCTTTATAACAGAGGGGAGCCACAATTATACCGGCCCCCAAAAAGCCCTCAGCAGTTCCTATTCCCCGATGAAAACTCTGCAGTCTCCCAGGAGTAGGCACATCAGAGCATAAAACACCCACTGGAACATTTGAGTCAAAGGAGGAGGGGGAAAAAAAAGGAAAAGACATGATATTCAGCGGGACCACACCATGCTCACACTGCCTCTCCAGCTAGCATGCATGCATGCACCGGAGTCTGGTGTGATTAAGGCGCTGGAGAAGGCGAGCGGGCTCTGCTCCTGCAGGCCTCAGGGGCTGTTCATGAGCGAACTGAGATGAGAGTAAATCTTTCATTTCGTCAGCATACTTGCAGGGGGGAGCCTGTTTCTGATGACTGTGGATTGGTACAGAGGATCTCTCCGCACCAGCATCACAGACCTCTGACACATTAAGTTTGCTATGAGCCCCACAGGACATAGAGAAACGGAGGACAATACTCACATTGGGTTTGATCGTCGGCCACGGTTGCCCTTCTTGCCGATGACAGGTGTGCCGAAGTGCTCGGGGTTGGTGAGAGGGAGTCTGTCGAGTGTCTGCGCAAGACAAACCACAGGTAAGAGCCGCAGTGCCACCTTCTCAGACAATAAATTACAAGACAAAAGATTTATCTTCTAAACCTGCAAGAAATTCTCCACATGGGATTTCATCTGCTACAAATGGAGGGGATTTACCCAGCACTACAGACACAGCTTATATTTGGCAACTTTGCTGTTGGCCACTTGAGGTTTACTGGAAATATTTCACAGCTGAACTCCTAAATGCCAATATGGGACCCTTGATAAGCTGTGTTTCAATTTCAGCGCTGTGAGTAGATGTGAGATTTCTGGTTACTACACACACAAAAAAAACCTCAGAAAAACTCTGAACTGAACTTTGCTGAGAGGGCTGAGTGATGAGGCTAGCATAAAACTGAAAAGATAGCACAATACTCGCCTCGCTCTCTGCAAAGTGACGCGCTCCCTTCAGGCAGAGAGAGGAACGCCTCAGGGTCTTCTCATCGCCGTCGTCAAACACTGAAGAGAGGAGAAGCAAACTATTAGGCTGCTGTTTGCAGGCCTGCAGTCCACCAGCACGCATAAACACACACACTCAAGCACAAATAAAACCCTGTCTTGGTTACAAAACGCCTGCTTGATCTATGTTAGAAACAAATTATGCTGAGCTTTTAAGGCTCGCACAGGTCTTAGCCGCTTTCAGCTTGCAGCTTTATCACAACTTCAAGGGCCCTCTGCTACACACAGGGTGGAGTAAGTGGGAACATAAACAACGGTTATGCATTAACTGATACCAAAATATGTCTGACATGAAATCTCTGCCGACTAACTTTTCCAATAAGCATCCACATTAAATAACACTAAATCCAAAAATAATACATATCATGAAGGAAGTGTTTTTCAGTCACATCGCTCCTGAAAAAAACCCAGCTGTGTAAATCCTTAAATTCCATTATTCGTTGCTCAAGTGTATTTGACTCATGTTTTTGTTTTTTTTTCATTGATGAATGAAAAGAATGAAAATGTGCCAAGACGAGTGTTTCGAGATACAGTAAACCCCACGGGCGCTCTCAAGCGACGAGCAGCTGCTGAGAGACTGCAGATCTGAGCAGCCGTCTATGCTCTGTATGCTTTGGATTATCCGACACTGTAACTGTGTCCTCTTGACAGACGTGCAGTCACAAATTAAAAGCAAAGATATTTGTGTGGTTCCAGCCTCTAAAACATGAGAATTTGCTGTTTTATGTAATTGCAAATTCACTATCTTTGGGTTTTTTCTCCTCTGTTTGTTGGACAAAACACATCATTTGAGGACTTAGTTTGGGCTCTGGAAAGTTGTGGTGGCCATTTTTCACACTTTTATAGACCGGATGATTCATTCATGATTTAAAGAAAAAAAAAAAAGCATATGAATAAATAATAAAAGTTATCTTTGGTTGCAGCGTCAGTTTCTCTGATTTTTACTCGACATTTCAAACACTAATAACGGTATGGAGCCTCATAATCTGAGCATGTAAGGCATTGCAACTTTTAACTTATTCATCATCTTTTCTGAGGAATCAATTGAAGATGGTTCTTGCAACAACTTTAAATAAGAAGCTTCGGGAAAAGGACGACACAAATGCTCAAAACCATCGTACAATAGCATGCTTTTTACAATCCAGCTGAAGGGAGAGTACGTGTCTTTAAGCAGGGAGGGAGAGCAGACAGTTTCTTATTGACTTACCAACAGTATATATACTAGCATCGGTCAGTTTATTGATTGTAGCCTCCTGGTAGACTCCATCCTGATTCTTCACCTCTACAACAGCACCCACCTGCGGAATGGACACAGTGCTGTTACTGTATCTGGCATCCTAAAATGCTACGAATGCTACATTTAATGATGTGTTTTAAAGTAAAGAGGCAACCATATTGCTGCTACAAGAATCATAATTGATATGAAATTAAACTGCTGAGCCACGGCTTCATAGGTCAATTTTCCTGTCTTTTTTCTACATTCACTGTGGTCTCACAGCCCGAGCCAAAAAAGACAAGGGCAATCGTGGATAATTAATGACATTATGTGTGTGTTATGGCGGTGTTTGTGGGGCGACATCAGTGTCCTCCATCTTTCTTGCCTTACCTTTAGTGGTCCTTTGATGTTTTCATCATGAACCTCGGCTGTGGACAGATCTGGTTTAAAGGTCACCTGGGGGAGGGGGGAGGCAACAGGGGAGGAGAATCAGTAACAAGGATAAACAAACAGTTCCCCAAAGGCCTGACCGGGCCACCAACATTCCACTTCACAGAGGCAGCACGTCCCCACTGACGCTGCTGGACTTTATAACGCCGATACACAGATTACAAAGATGGACTCTTTGACGCAAGACTTGGCAGTAAGACAGGTTTGTTGCTTTACATCAGTTTGATTTGAGACAACATACCAGCAAAGACTTGTCTGTGTCATTAAGCAAGCAGCACGTGGGCGAACATTTAATACTATGGCTCATTTCTGGCATCGTTGAGTGACTGACCCGGGATTGGCAACTGCGCCGCATCTGCTGGCACCAACTGTGGTGGATTTCTGTTGTGAATGTTAGGGCTATGCTAGCTGACCACCCTCCCCCCTCCCTGCCTCTGCATCCGTGCCTGAGTGAGACACGGAAGATCATAATCTAATCACGCTGTGGTAGTCTTGCATCTGCATGGCGACCTGGCAACACCGAGTGACAGAAAAGATCGCAACGCAGGCACACGCACGCAGAGCCATTTACTGTCACATATTTTCCAAGGAGCATGTGTGAAAAGTGTCGAGGCAGCCGGAAGCACAGAATCTGTTTAGCATTACAAATGTCCGTCCCTGCTTTATATATCAAAATGCTCATGCGCTTCCTTCTCTGTTTCCTCAGGGAAATTAAAAGTATTTTGAGAGCATGTGCTGGTGAATTAGTAACATAATCATAATGGAAAACGGGTTTCACTTTTATTGACTGTGAATTAGTTTAGAATCAACCGCCACGCAGGGCAGGAAAAGATGGTCAGACAATATTCCCTCCAGTCAGTTTCAAATATGACGACAGCAGGAACAGCAATCAAAGGCTTGCTGTGAAGGCAGGATAAACACAGTGAATGAAACAAGTATACTCTGTAAGACGCTGTTGAATTGTCAGGTCATAAAATAAGAGGGAAGAGAAAGGCGTAAAAAAAAAAAGCTTCCTGAGGCAGCATTTCATCTGTTATGAAGATAATAACATTCCTGCCCGGTGGAATAAAGGAATCTCTCTCCTCACCGGGCTCTCCACAACCAGAGGGAGGGTGACGCTCACCGTCCAAAGCCACAGCGAGAGAGCATCAAAAACACCTGACCATCCTGACAACCTCCCAGCTGTGAGCTGGGTTCCTGCGTGGCTCAACACAGGCCTGGAGCTGCACACACAAACTGAACAACCGCTCAGAATTAACAACGGACAGCGGAATAAGACACGAAAACACATTTCTGATAGAAATAGACCGTCGGTCCAGAGAATGAATGTGATGTGAATAGGTGGAGCTCACAGTCCATTATATAACAGGATTCTTTCTTCCAGTAAGCCGAAAAATGTTGCTGAGCTGCAGGATGTTTCACCATGCTGAGTTCAAAATAGTTAGTGAACATTTGTCCAATATGAGAATGCATGATGTTTATGTTTCTGTTGACGTGATGGAGCAACATTAAGTGAACCTGACCTTGATGTGTTTGAGCAAAATGATGCGATCGTGCAGCGACTGTCTCACTTACGCATCTCCAGACCATCTCCCTGCTGTCTGCCTCTCCACATCAATAAAGCCTTCTGCTCTTCTGATTCAACATACTGTTTCATTGTTATTTTAATGGATAATTGAACATTTGGCCACCACTTTGGACACCAGCTAAAATTCACTATCACTCTGATCTGTTGCACGTCCTGTTGCCCTCTCAGTAAACTCTCAGTAAACACAAAATGGCGGAAACTACCGTGCTGTTCAAAACGGATAATAATGACACTACGCCATCAGAAAAGCAACATGTGGAAGTACTTTGGATTCACAGACACTGTCGAGCAACAAGTCTGACGTCTTCTAGTGAGGCAGCAGAGACAATTAGGCTACGTGGGATCAGTTCAAATGAATTACAACAAATTCTGAGTTAGTTGTGATTTCTTGGACTTGTAACATCTATATTATTATATCTCTGATGCAGTACTTGTTACTGTGTCATAAGGTTAGTCCTGACTGATCATATGTGTGCTGAACACGTCACAGCGAGTGACGCCGACATGACCCTAATTAACTTTTTGAAGATCGTCTCGTGCAGATCATCATCATAAATAAGAATGTCACAGATCATTCCCCGGGTTTTAAAAATCACTCACGAGACATCAGCGCCATATGCTGCAGCCATCGACTTTGTGAAACAAGCAGACAGAGATTAATGAACCAAAGAGCTAAAGAGGAATTCATTACAGTGGAATATTCAGACGCACAACAACCACTGAATAATTGCCATGTTTCAACGTTTGTGTAACAGGGCTCACATTCACATTATAGCTAACCAAAAAACAAACCCCACACTCAGCCAATTTGCATGCTAATTAATTTATGAGCTGAGACTGTCCTATTAGCTTCATTTTAGTCCACGATATTTAAACTGAGATCATCACACGGTCATGCTGTTTGTCCCTGTCCAGGAGACAAAAAGGCATGTCATCTGATGATTTCAGCTCGTGTGTCAGAATAGCGGAACATCGCTGCTCTTTTGTCTCTAAAGGGGGAACTACAGTGCATTGACACAGTGAAAAAGCCAGCATCCAATCTTTGTTCCTCCCACTCACACACTAGCAGAACGAGAGACAAGCGATCTGTCTCTATTGTATTATCCAGATGCTCCAGTCCCACTGGGAAATGAGATACTGTAGTACGAGCATCATGCAATGCCTTCATCAGCAAGGCATAAAACCAGCAGGGAAAATAGCAGCCGCGCCGTCCCCGCCACAAGACGTGGAAGCCGTGGGCGAGACGGACGCCTGAGGAGCTGGTGGGTACCTGGTGGGCTACGCCAGACCCCGCATCAGACACAGCTGGGGCCCTGATCGGCGTTTCAACTGTGTGAGCAGTACTAACAACCTAAACCAGGTGGTGGGGCTCTAGCGTGCAAGCAGCACAGCAGGAATATCAAAGATAAGAAAATAATTTAAATGACTTTCTAATTGCCCCGACAACCTGGTTTCTACAGCAATGTTTTGTCTTTCAAATGTGGCCATCTCCAATCTAATTGCTTGATGTACATTAAAGCTTTGTGATCTTGATTGTAGACCCTTCCAACAAAGACAAGAGCCCCTCACCCTGCTGCACTCCACTTCACACACAGCACAGACAGACAATACATTTTTCATTTTGGATCATGAGCACTTTGAAATGTGACTTACCTTGGCCTTGACTAGCCTCTTGGCAGTCTTAATCTTGGCCTCACAGAAAGCCCCTCTGTACTTGGCACTCACATCCGTCCCTACTGTCAAGTAGGGGGGCTCCTCCAGAGTCTGAGGAAATAAAAAAAAAAAGAAACCAGTGAATTCAAAGCCCTTTTTATATATAGATTACTGACACAGGTGTATTCTCATAGCTAAAGTCAGGAGGACACGCATACACACACACATCCGAGGCAAGCTACGCAAAAACCCACCCGGCTCAGTGATTCATCCATGGAAAACACATACCATCTGCTCTGGGTATTGGAAAACAAGCCTCTGAGGGAGCAAACAAAAAGGCCACTTCACTACTGCTTTGATGACTACAAAGAAGAAGCTATCCGAAACACATAGCACCATCTTGTGTCATCACTGGATGTTTATCAAACCTTTTCCCCCCCCTCAAGAACAGATTTGCGGAGGGTAGAGTACACAGAGAAAACAGACTTTTTGTGTGTGGATGAGGGCAGATGATGTTTGTGGTTCGTGGAGTGTAGAGATGGATTTAGTGAGGGTGTTTCACTAAGGCCTGAGCAAAGGCCTATCCTAACAGTGGTATATTTAGACATCTTTCTAGAATAAGACCCAAAGTGGGCCACACTTCCTGCTGACAGGACACGTCCGGACCAACTTCAACAGTATGCACATGACGACTCAAGCAATACTTAAAGCACAAAACTGCAAATATACCTCATTTAGATCAAAACTCATCATCTGCATTACATTTCAACAAGTTATTTACGTGTAAGTCTCGATAAGATATGTCAAATGTCCAATTTTTTTCTTCTTTCATTCTCATTTTCTCATAAGCTCACTTTCAGAGATACGAATCAAGTACATGAATCTGAGCGGCCGTGTCTGAGTTCATAACAGCTGTTCATTGTTCCCACTACGAGGGCAAAGAGAGTACAGGTTGCCATTCCAACTATCAACTAAGCCAGCGGTGTAGGAACTAATCACTGAAACCAGCTGCTGTACGCCTCCGTGGCACATACTTGTGCCATGACCGAACCTCTTTCAGGACTGGAGTGGTAAAAGTCTACATCTGTGAATTTGAGACCTTTGACATGGTTAACTGTTTGCAAATTAAATACTATTTTTTGCCCACATCAATGTGCTCTTATCAAGGCATTTTGTGACTGACTTTATCAACTTTAGAAACTCTGATCCAAGTCAGATCCTTTGTTTAGTGTAACCCACTGGGCTCTGGGCCCAAAATGACCTGCGGCCTTCATGTAAACACTTGAACCCGATCTGTATTGCACGTGCGCAAATCCGTGCGTGCGTCCAAAAAAAAAAAAAAAGCAGCTTTATAGAGGCATTCCACATTGAGAGAGTGCTTCAGCAGAGGTGAGCAGAGCAGCTTTTGGGAGGAAGGAGTACAAAGAAAAACAGCTGCTACACCTCGATGTCAGCAACATTTTGCAGGTGCATCGGGCTTCTTAGGTGCCAGCATTGATTGAATACTGCTTTTCAACTTGTGTATTTTGTTTGAGACAGAAGCCATTGAAATGCTGCTCATACCTTCCTGCTACAATTATTTCTCACCGACGCTGCTCTCTCTGTGGAACCACACACACTTTAACATGAAGGACGCCACCTGTATTGGATTTACTTATGTAGGTCTACATCAAACGTAGGTGTACAGCTGCAACATGCAAGAAAATAACATAGAAACATCCAAGCAGGATTTGAATTTTGCAAATATTTAATACTAATTAACTAGGATCGGTATCTGGGTCACATAAACATGATCAGAACATCCCTAATCAGAGTTATCACAGGATCACTAATAATACTCGGTGAAATTCACTGCACATGCATGAACTCAGACAAGTGAAACAGCAATATGATTAAAAATCCACTGCTCAATTATCCAAATGAACATTAGGGTTTCATATCCCTCTTTAATTTATTTGTGGCCTGAGGCTAAATTCTACATCATCCTATCTGGCTGAGAACTAAAACAAGTACAACAACTCAACTCAAACCATAAAAATAATGGGATTTATGAGACATTAACAGAGGTGCAGATTATCTGGATCAGCGCATCTGATGAGGAAATACTCCCTTTCCATTAATCAGACAGGTGTTACTTCAACTCTTATTGGCCAAAGTTTGGCTGTTGTGCAAATGGGATGCTCTATATCAACTGTAACAACCAGTGCAGCTTGTGAATATAACCGCGTTGAATAAAAAGCAGTGTTTCCCATCATTTTTTAATCTTGTGTTGAGAGGTTTTGCACTTGAAACTCTTACTGATGGGGCTCTCTGTGCTGTTCTCTGGCTGCAAACAGAAAAAAGGCCCAGAAACATGTTTGTTAACAGATGGACAAATTGCATCGTCTGTGCTGAGAAGGCCACGAGCCTGTCTCAGTCAAGCCAGGACAAGACGCCTCTTCTCCAGTGTCTCTGCGATTCTGACAGATGGGATTCAGGGGCAGAGTCCAGTGCACTTCAGCCTCCCCACCTCTCAGATAAACACCTCATTAGTCTTTAGTGCAGTCTGGCCTCAGCACCAGCTGCCCTTGCCAACACCAGGTTTACATGACGCAGAAGCCATTTCCACTGGCTAACCAACGCTCTTGTCAGTCATGACTGTGCCACAGAGATGGTCTGCTACTGTGTGCTGTTCAAGCTCTTCTGTCATACTAACGCTTGCCTCCTTTTGCTTCCCCTGCCCCAAGCCAGGAAGAGGACTGAGTCAGAGGGGGCAGTTTGACAGCTGTGGCTGCCAAACGCCCCAAACTTAACAAGGCAGGGGTGATAATGTACCACTGAGGCCAAATTTACATTTGTCATGCTCACATGCCAACACAAACAGAGGACAGTTTGTTGTTTCCACTGATAATGCTCCACCTCCCTGCGTTCAGCTGAAACTATGAAAGAAAATTCCATTCCTTGGATTAGATTGCCATTTAGCCTTCAGCTGTCTAGAGAAAAACACTGCCTCCTTTTTTTGATTTTCCTTGCTCTTGCCGGTGCTGAACGACAGACAATGTTTCCCCGCTCAGAAGATCAACCAATCAAGATGACTAAGCTCAGAGAGGCAGAATTCCTGTGCCTTTGGAGGCGTAACATCCTCTCACCGACTTAAAATAGGCTAAAACGCCACGCATCTCACAAGAACTGCTCGCATCTAAGACTCTGTCATAAAAAGAGCAGAGCGGCATCTATAGTGAGCCTTAAGTGCCAATTCGGCTTCTGCGCGAAAAAGCCAATGGTAATAAGCAGCGGCACAATCGAGACCACCTCTCTGGCTATTCACCTAGTGCCGCTGATGTGGAAAATACTCTCCAGGAACACGTGCTTGATTAAACACACACAAATGTGACTTGGCATGGGGTGACAAAACGCACCTGCAGCTGGAAACAAAACTAAACTGTTTGAAAAACTGTGGCTGACTGTGCTTGAATGCATGATGTCTGAGAGAAAGAAAGGGCACGCACAGGGCGGGTGATCTACCTGGATATCAGTCAGATGAGTACAGATATCACATTAGACAACATCTTACGTTTGTTCGTGCCTTAAAAGCTTTTGTCCCCTCCACAAAGGAACCACCTAAAACAAATTCTCGAGGGGTGGAGCACCAGTGTTGTCAGCTATAAAGTACCTCTGTCCTGGCTGTTGGATCACACAGACAATTTTAACAGAGTACTGATTACTAGTGATGCGAAGCCTGCTCAGTATTTATGCAAGTGTTTCTACTGAGAGGACAAAACAGGCAATGCCGCTACGTGAGCTCTGAAATGATTCCAGCTTTACCAAAACAAAACATATTGGAGTGACACTGGCGACAGCAGAATCAGATCGCTTTCTGCTCAATAAAGACTTTCAGGTCATGAAAAATTGAACAGGCAACTCCACAGAGTGCCAGTTGAAAATAAGCCGCTGCTTATGGAGCATTTCTTGGACAGCCTGAGTGACTGTAGCGTTTTCATTCTACAACTCGGTGAAAAGAGCTTCCTGAATGCTATCAAAAGGTAAAAGCAAAAATGCAAAAAATGAAAAAGCAATTAAATACTGACGGCACAGTTGCAGGGTGGCATATAAACTGCGGACTGTAATTGATGGCCGTTTTGCATCAGTCATCAGGGAGTGGCTTAAGGAATCAGTCAACAGCCCACAGGACCTTGCTTGGAGACTGTCCCATGGAAGCCTGCAGATATTCTTTGCTGATGTATTCAGACACACATGCATCCGTTTCTGCAAATATGCCACATTCAAGAACATGTTTCAGACTCACATGTGCTGCAGATTCACAAGCCGAAGTTCACCTTTGCTGCACTTTTCCCTACGAATTTGCATTGCAAGCCAACAGTACCAATGTTTTCATTTTGTTTGTAGATGTGTTTGTAGCAGTCAATTATTCTAGCTCCACTGTGTCCGCTATCATAGACTGTAATCATAGACTATTTACAGCCTGTTGTTGCTCAGATCATTATTTCCACATTATGTACATCAGACCCATTAAATCCCTCTTTTGGTGTGGAGTGCAGGACTGTTTTGCTGGACTTAATCCAAGTCTGATGGACCCATACTTTCGATACAAGCCTTTTGGAAATGTCACAATGATGTCAACTACTCCACTGTCATTATTACAGAAGAAGAATCAGTGGTGGAATGTAAGTTATGTAACTAAGTACACTTGCTAAAGCACTGTACTTAAGTGTAATTTACTGAAGTATTTCCATGTTATGCAACGTTATACTTTATTTCATTTCACAGAGACATATTGTGCTTTTTATTGCACACATGCAGTCATTGCTAATAGTTACTAAATGCTCTCCACACACACGCACGTACACACACACAGAAGGTTTTCCATTGCCCCGGCTCATTAAACCTCTAGTCAGGTGTAAGTTAAGTGGAGCTAGGCTGGGAGTTATGTGATTTCACCTGACTCTGTGTACTATTAAGTATGATAATGAGATAAGTTATCCTGCCCTGACTGATTAAAAAAAAACAAAAAACAAAACAAAAACAAAAACATAAAGAAGGGTTAGGGAGGTGATAATCACTGACGTTCACGTGTTAGTTTGTACTGACACTAATCTGAGAAGTGGTCTAATAAAGAATCGAAATGGACTATGGGTGTACAGGCACTTTAAGATTTTACTTACTTACAGGACTTTTACTAGTGGCGGCATTTTTCCACTGGGTATTGTTACTTTTTCCACTGTCAATAACCGATAATTAACTCAGAGATGATGCAAGAAGCAGATAAGATTAACAGGCAACACATAATTGTAACTAGAGGCAAACCTGGTAACTATCTAACGCTGTGTTATTAACTTTTTCTGACTATTTCCCTGAGCATGTGAGTGCCTCGGCTAATTGTTTCTTCCGAATTTCCTGTTAAGGCATCGGAAATCCGATTATATAACCATGTGTGATTTCCACTTCAGATCAGAGTTTCAGTTTGTGTCTTATTTTCACACCAACGATTCACCATCCTCTCGCTGCTTTTTTAGGCAACCTGATTTTTTGTAGGGTCACTACAGGTGTCATAGCCCAGGATTTAATCCAGAATGTGTAACTCTTAAAGCTAAAATGACACATTTTATGGCTGGGATGAAAGTGTCAGTGTTATATGTTTCAAGTCACACAACTGGGCAAGATAATGTTAGGAACATAAAGTGTTTAAAAATCAGCTGTGGTTGCAAGTGAGGGCGATGGGAAACAGGATGACAGTTAAATGTCTAAGTGAAAATCAAGTGAACTAGATTGCACAGCAACGAATCAGTTATTTTCATTCTGAGAATTACAATGTACTGATGTCTGTATAAACCTCCTCTTTTTAAACATACCATTCAGGCACTAAGCAGCATTACTGGAATATTATAAACAATAGTTTTTGACCCATTATATTGTGCAGTAATGAATAGGCTTGTAGGCTGAACAAAGGAACATGCAAGAGGCATGCAGGAAAGAATTAAGCTTGCTCCCAGCCAAGCTCACACGTACAATAATCCTGCTGTGAATCACCTCTTTGTCCAAACCAGAGTCACCACAATTCCAGTGACTGGTGCTTCAGCAGGAGTTGCCTTGGCAATGCCATGGCAGCTTCAAACTAGAAACAAATACAACTATCTTATTTTATTTTTTTTTTAAACTAACTTATTCGCAAAATATAGAGCAGTCCGGCAAATCCACTTCGCCTGCAGCATCGCATACAATCCAAACCAAGAACAGACCTTTAAAAAGTCTGATAAAATTCTGCATTGAAATACATCACAGATGCTTGAAATCTTAAAGCGATCCTTTTTCCTGACCATGTACCAAGCATGTGGACTCACAAGTATGGACAACTCCAAAATGCAAATGCCCCATTTTTGCATAAGCCTTCTGAATGAGTTGTAGGAGTCTCTCACTTGCCATGAGGCCTCAGTGGGGGTTTCAGTACTTGTGCTTGGTTCCCAAGCAGGGACACCCTCGACAACAGCAGCCTGCTGCACCTGGTCTGCTGAGGGTCTCTTCCCAAATGCTCCCTATATGTACCATATTACCACAGCACCACATGCTGTCAACTTGTCTTAATGCAGGAATAACTCAACATTTCACTCCCACGGCACAGCAATTTTCTTACCAACAGCTTCGATCAAAATCTGTCGTAACGGTTACTCTTTTGACAGAATAGAGCAACTTTGAACTGCCAGCTGCAGTTAAAGGAGTAATCCAGCAATTTAGTCTTGCATTTCCATGAAGTTGGGGGACTCACAAGAGACAGGTTTAAAACAGAATGGTTAAAATCGAAGCAGCTTTCTGTCTGTAGCACAGGTCAAGCTCTATGAATACTGAATCCTACATTTCCCATAATGCAACCCAGCTGCATCTTTCATTAGACTGATCCTGCCTCCTACATGCCTCCATTGACAACCATATCTACAGGCTGAGTAGTACTCCTCATGACATGTGATGAGCTAACTAAACCTCATGTGTAAAATAGGTGCAGTGGCCCTTTAACATAACTATGCTACTGCATGCTACTGTCATACACATGCCAGTCAGTATTGGTTGTTGTGGTGTAAGGCAATGCTTTAGACACTTCTTAGAGGCACCACTGTCTTAGCACACAGTTGCATGCATGAAGACTACACCATCAGGTTATTGATGGGGTGAATGGATGGCACAGACATTATGAGGCCGTGCTTACATCTCAAATGAAATATTTAGTAAGGGCTTGGGACATTTTTAATACATCTTGTCCAGGCTACCAAGGTCATGGACAAAATGCAACAGTTCAGTACATCTACCAGAATACTGCTCAAGCAAGGACTTTTCTTATTCCAGTTTTAAGCAAAGACATTTACGTGATATTTGCAAATTAAGTGAACTGAGAATTCAAGCAATTATATGAAGATAATAATTAAGAAGTCGAACAATTATCCAACACATTGGTCCACTTTTAGGAGGCCTAATGTTAAAGCAGTGCTGAAGACACGATGCGGCCCTGGAGCCAAAGTGGCACGTAATGCTAAGCGAACACAATGAAAAGTTGTCCTAGTTACAAAGCAATTTACAGTTTGGCATCGAGCAGATGCTCCTACTATAGAGAGCAGTAAAGTAAGTGAACACTCCTCAAGCAGCAATAGAGCCTGATGACTCAAAGCACTATGAAAACAACAAATGCTACAACATTAAACCAGAAATGTCAATGTGAAAACATCACTCCTGTCAGCAGTTTGGAAAATAACCAAGTGTAAGCATAATAATCACCTAATAAGAGCCCACTGCTATCCAGCTGCTGAGAATAATAACCGCAAAATGATCATGAGCACTAACGGCACCAGTTAAATGAATGTTCACATATTAAGCTTTATTCAAGCAGACACTTGTAGGAAATTAAACAGCAGAGCTAGCCTAAGGAGCAAATTAGGAGCCATCTCCTGTTGTTTCCATATCATCTGTGTCTAGATGCTCCCTGTTCACCGGGATGCATTTCCAGACATGACAATCAGAATTCTACCGTCTTCCTCTGACACAAACAATTCATTATATAACCACACAAATCATCATGCAGTTCAAGTCAGCAGTACTAGTGGGAAGTCAGCAGTACAAGTATGAATGCATGCAGGGGAAATTGTTCGGAAGTAAAGGAAAACCAAAGCTTTGCACCAGAAAAATCTCTCATTTAAAGTTTTGACCAAATTTAATGAATAATGCAGGAAAATGTGGTGGCAGCTATTTTCACATCACCTGATGCTTTAGGTTGCATTTTAATTGGAGCCTTTGGTAGACTGTTAATGTCTGTTAGTGGGTGGTGGTATACTTTGATTAACCACAATAAGCATAACATCGTTAGGGCCAAAGTGACACACTACTAATCACTACGAGAGCAGCTTTAATTTTATCCACCACTAACTCGCCGATCACAAAGTTTATCGCAGTGCTCACACCTTCTACTTGCCTTATTCTTTCCCTGTGATCCCGTCACACTATATATTATGTGTTGCACATAAAGCAGAGCTAAAAATGCAGACTGTTGCTTGCCAAAGTTTCTGCACGTCATACCAATTAACTTAACAGTGAAAGACCTCTGTGGGTTGTGACGCCACACATGGCTCACATGGCAACAAATGACAGGACACAACATGACACCTGCCACAGATATGATCCATTGAAAGTACAAGTTCCCATACAATGACAATTGTGGTTTTTCACAACTGAATGGGGCTGGAGAAAACAATGGCAGAGCTTTGAATGTGTTGTAAACTTCACAGCTCATTGATTCTGCTATTACTGTACTATTATGCACCAACAGCTTTAGCATGGATTTAGGTTAGACACTGTCTATAAAGGCAGTTTTTAAAATCAAATCCACATATATCACCACATGTCCAGGCACTATCTCAGCATGTAATTCAATAACATGGCATAACAAAGCATAACGTCAAAATATCAGACCCCAATTTGTGTTTGCAAATTCAGCTGACGCCACTGGAAACTCAATATCATGCTTATCAAATAAATGTATTGCTTTGGCCTATGTCCAAGGCAATTGCTTGCCCATGTTTGAACAAGACCAAAATTGACATTTAGTAAAAGTTCACCCCAGCCTTACTCATGAGAACAAAGGAATGAGGCTATGCACGGGAAATATTGATATTACACTTAACATCTTCTCTTTGACTCGCCTGGGTAGGGCATGTTTATACAGTAGTTAAATGAACCTGAGCAAAGGCTGGTGGTGATGCAGAAGAAGCAGTGATCTAACTGAGTTTCCCCCGTGGCATAAAACGTGGCATTAAACGCATGCAAGAAAAATGAATGAACGTACCTTCATCTCTCTATGAGTCCTCTAGGTGACCAGTGTGACGAATCCGAGGCTGCAAAACAAAGGTTGGAGAAGCTGTTAGGCATTACAGACACTGCCAACTTCAGTCTGCCACAACAAGACACGGTTATGTTATGATGACATCACTTGTTCTGCCACACTGCTGGGTGCCATGAAAAAAGCTGGGCGGCAGACACACACTTTCACAACGCTTAGAAAAACACACTGCTGCTTCTGGGGATTTAAGGGGGTTCAATCGGAATTGAGGCTGCAATTGATTTCGGAAAAGTTTAAATAATCCCAACTAATATAAGAGACTAATGGTGTGCGTTTGTGTGAGTGTTCGAGCCACATTCCCAAAAATATCTGTGTTGCAAAGTAAACCGTGGCAGGGCTGATCACTCTCATTCGCAGAGCCCTTAAAGCCGTTTATGTAATGCCCAGTGCGCTGTAGTCAGTCAGTCAGCAGTCACACTTGGCTTGTGGCTACGAAGGGCGAGCAAACACAAAATAACTAGTCGCCGATCACAGCCACGACCCCCTCCGTGGGGCTACACAAATGCACGGGTAATGAAGAGGTTTGGGACGAAGCGATAGGTACAGTGAACGCCGCACGGTGCTCGGCTCTTTGAGTACGGCAGCGTGGTGCGCCTGCTGTCTGCACTGCACTGACTGTACCAACACTACAGCAGAGGATGACGCCATTTCTGTAGCTGACAGTCGGCTAAAAAGGAGAACACTTGAGCGCCCAAACACTGGAAATTGCGGGAACGGTGGTCGCAATTCACCTGCCCCCGTTCGAGCCTTTTCTCTCCCGGAGACGAATCTCTCGTCTTTTTACCGGAAAAAACTGCCCCGACACCGTTCATTTTCGTTTTCGCTTCTATCCCTTGTCTCGGTGCGCTGCTCTCTGCGGAGAGTACGCTCGACAGCAAAGAGAGAGCGATAATAACACTGATTATGTGCAGGCGACACGGCCACCAAACCAGACTTTTACACAGATGTCATTAAAGCCGATCGCAATAACAGCGTTGAGTTGAACAAAGTGCGGATCGGCCGTGCAGCCCTGTTAGAAGTCACTTTGTTTCTTCACAAAATGTTCTCTTTATCGACTGGTCTGGCGTTTCGCTGACTGCTCACTGAGTAACGATGAGTGAGGCTGCTTCTGACAAAGAAACAAGTCGACGAAACGGTTCGCAACAAGGTCAAGCTCGGGGAAGACTTGTAGCGGCGACATTAATACCTCCAGCAATTTTTATTGTAATAACAGAAGCCAAGGTCGCAGCCCTCATTTGTGGCGGTGAATGATCGCGGAGGATACAATGTCATCCGCCCCAGACAATTTGCTAGACCAGCCGCTGCAAGTGAGTGATTGACCACCGCCAACAATAATGCACACACACACACACACATATACAACACACACACACACACACACACACACACACACACACACACACACACACACACACACACACACACACACACACACACACACACAGTCCGAGCCTCGGCCGCCTTTTCTCCCGTCCTAAAGCCCGGTACTGTGATTAACTAAAGCCCGTCGAGCCCATCTAAACCTCCTCAGTGATGAACCCTGCCCAGTCAGTTTTGTCAGCGGTGATGTTGCCAGTTAAGGAAATGTGCAAAATACTGGTCACGCACACACAGCATAGAGAATAACACAAGTCCTCTGTAGCAGAGGGAAAAATAGTCCACCTCGCATCTGGGAATATAGCCACAACTGATCAAACGGGTGAGCTCCTTGATACAAGGTAGCTGATCTGGTCCAACCGACACTGGACAAGTCAACCGGGAGAAGCTAACGATACGGGGGTCACAAAAGAAAAGCCTGACAATGCAATTTACCTGTTAAATGACACCGTTTAGTCGCTGGTCGACAAATCACATCGTGTAGCGATGTCAAGCACATACAGGGCGCCGCTGGCTTCGTGTAATCTCACTTTTGACGGCTATTAGGGAACATCATGACAAGCGCAGCTCGACGACAACCTCTCCGAGGATTCCTCCGCTCAACAACACAACACTCCGGTGCCTGTCCAGCAGGCTTCAAACTATTCCACCCCGGAGTAGCATAACCTTTCACTGTGCTCATCAGCTTAATTTGGCTGGCTACAGCATAACTTTGTTATCGAGCTGACCCAAGTTTTTTTTTTCTGTATTCTCGATCGTCAGCTTTTTGCTGTACAGTCGCCTAATTCATTCATTCCATAAAATCCCCCTAAATACACCACAGCGTTAATTAACAAGTTAGCTAACGTCAAGGTTGGCTTGGTAGCAGCAGGGAAGCAAGCTAACGTTAGTAAAATAATCAAAATAGCGATGGCTTGGCCGAACAAAAGCAGGCTTACCTAGGCTGTCAAGTTGAGAAACACTTATGTTTTTCGACGGAAGTGTATTAGTAATCCATAGGAACATTTATGTGAAAAATCTGACGGGTTTTAATGTCGTCCGTTGGCCCCCAGTT
This sequence comes from Chaetodon trifascialis, assembly GCF_039877785.1. Taxonomy (NCBI): domain Eukaryota; kingdom Metazoa; phylum Chordata; class Actinopteri; order Chaetodontiformes; family Chaetodontidae; genus Chaetodon; species Chaetodon trifascialis. The sequence continues at coordinate 9,971,591 of NC_092068.1, read as the reverse complement.
GATGTTGGATGCGGATGGGTAAAAGTCGTTTTTGCAGAGCACTGCTGTTTGCCTTGTTGAGTAGCTCCTCTAGCCTAGCTCTTTCTATGATCCTTTGCCCCGCCTCCTGAGAATGATTGACGGGTTTACTGAACCCGCCTCGCCCCTCCATTGGATGGCACAGTGAAGAGAAACACCTTAGCAGCACGTGATTGGCTGATGGAGGAGAAAAATATCCATGGCCAGGCGTAAGAAGTAATCCTACTGGGTGGTTCTCACAATACAGAGAGGAAAAACACTGAAAAACTACAACACCCAATGTTGGAACATGTGTGTGTTCGATTTGTATTACAGACTTGCCCCGACAACACGGGGATGCATTTGTCCGATTAAGTTAAAGGACGGAAGCTTTACCGGCAAATGTAGCAATAGAATTGCAATACACAATGTGAGAGGCACCCATGTTACATTCCCCACCTACTCTGCGCCTGCTCTGTAACGCAGTCGAAGCATATATAGGTAGCTCATCAACTCTAGCTTGTCTTGAAAACTGTATGTATAATGCGTAACGTTGATACCACTAGCGTAGCTTAGCTCGTGGTGAATTAGCCACTAACACACGGACCTAAAAATGATGTGAAAGTGTGGATGTGGCATTTATATCGTGTGCCTTAGTCGACCAGCGTCGAAGTGGAGGATTTTATTTTGAAAAAGAAAGAAAGAAAGAAATGGTGAACTGTGGCATACCGGCGCGTTTATGTTAGCCTGCTAATGCTAACTAACTAGCAGTCTGGCTAACAGGAAAACGGGACCGGCCAGTCAGCAGACTGACAGACAGCAGCCGAGGTGGGTGGAGTTAAAAACACTGGAGGGGACCCGAAGGAAGCTTTCACAATAGCTTTTGAGTTTGTAAGATGTGATGTGTGTATGTCATATTGGTCCCTGCAGCTTTGAAGTATTTAATATCGTGTTTATTATTTGAAGAGAAGGGGAAATTTAAGGGATGCACATTGTCTACGTGATGAGAAAACTTGAGTGCAAAACTTTAACTTCTCTTTTCAAAAACTTAATAAAAAAATAATGATTCTTTTAAAACTCTCTATTTTGTTTTTTTGGTTGAATCTGTAACACACAGTTTCAAAGTCTATGTCTGGAACAGATTTAATTGATCTAGTGGCTGTGTCTAAAAGTCAAATTGGCATGTCTAATGAGAAATTAACCTAGGTTTTGATTATTTCAGTAGTTAGGCTCTTGATGCAGACCAGATGAGAGAAAAATGCGAATTCATTACGTTTGTTTCTACATCAATCCAAATAATGTTAACTGTCAATTTAAGTTGTGGATTTATACTGCCTTCCAATTACCACTTAAGTTTATTTCAGAGCTGTCTTCAATAATGCATTTATACTTATTCTCTCCAGCTACATGCAAGGCTGTGTCAGCTTTTCAAAATCAATGACGACTCTGTAAATAATATTATTTGACAAGAGATCAGCTCTGTCAGATATAATACTGCACCGTCTCTTGGTGGAAATGGAATGCAGCATTGTGTTATTTGATAGAAACGTTCATGGCAGTCTGATAATTTAATGAGTCGCTGTGAGGCAGTGCATCAGTGTCAGAAGCAGAGCTGCAGTGAATTGATTCCTTTTCAACAGAATTTAGTTTGCTTATATTATTCTCAAGATAAAAATTTCAAACTTTATGTTTAGGTGTATTGGTTTATAGATCTTCATGATGTGACTGAATAGATTTAATCTTTGAAACTGAACCTAAAGTGCCGTCTCATGTAAGGCATAAGTAATTTTTTGGTGAGCTAGCTGCCACAGACGGCCGAGCTTTTCTATTTTTTACTGCTACATGACTCGTCACCAGTTTCAGTGATTCACCAGTAATGTGCTTGTTTTCAACTACCCAATCATGTGCTAAGTGTGTCATCATGCACATGGGGATTTTATGGCCCTGCACGTGTCGCAGACGTGCATGACATCATGAAAATATTTCATCTCATTTGTTGAAACCTACCATTTTCTTGCTTGCTTTAGATGAATGAGAGCAAGCCTAATATAAAGCTTTACAAGCATGTGACTTTTGCACTTCCTGTGTCTCAATTATGTGCCTGTTTAAAAGGAGAATGCAATGAGTGGGTGAAAGTATGATATCCGCACAGTTCCCATGTGTTATGCCGCTAAGTGTGTCGCAGCATTGTGCAGTGTCATATCTGATGTAAGTGACACCAAGATGGCTTTTGAGTCGGACATAGTTTTTGTCATGTCAACACGCTCCTTTCTGCAGTCTCTTCAACCGCGGCTCTACTCAACACTGGCTCCCTGATCTGTCAGTAAATAGCCAGCCTCTAGGTAACAAGAACACACCACAAGCATTCAGTCATTATAATTTTACACATCTTCACCAGCTTGTGGACTTGCACCAAGCCTTTTGGCTTTGAGGGCTCAGTGATATCACTATCATTTCTCTAAACCAGCTCCCATTTAAACAACAGGCTCGAGGGATGACGGACTTCTGTGGTTTGAAACTGCTGCGACACCAGTTCAGAAAGCCACCTGTAGTTATCAAATCTCCAAAGTAATCATCTCTTAGTTTAGAGAGTGGATGTCTGAATTGTTTTTTGGAAAGTAACTGTTTACTGTCATGAGATTACAGATAAACAATACCACTTGAAGACGTTAAGTGAAGTGCAAATTGTATTTCTTGTGTGTTGTGTCTGTATTGATCTTTGTTGTCAGTTCAGTCTTGAGAGATTAGCACTTGGAAAATTGTTGTTTTCTGCTTTAAAAGAGAAATCTTTTCGTTCAAAAATATCAACATGGCGTTCGCTTCTGTCTTCATTTCTCTAAACAAATTGCCTCCCACATCCCAAACACCCTCGAGGCTGCTCATTTTTTTTTCAGCAAAAATGTTGCGTTTTGGTTTTCCTTACTTTTTTTGTCTTTTTGTCCTCCCGTTTAGATTTGTGTAAACTTGAAGCAATGGACAGTGACTCGCAAGCCGCCTCTGAGCGAATTCTGCTAGAGCCATACAAGTACCTGTTGCAGTTGCCAGGTGAGTCTTTTTCCATGTCACTGGCTGCAGAGTGGTGGGAGAGGTGGGGACATACAGACACACAGCTGAAAGGTCATCTAAAGCCATGTGTGGAGCTTAGAGCTACACTGAGCCCTGACCCGCTCACATCTTGTTAGCCACACTGGATCATAGCATCAGCAAGATGCCTTAAATGAGGAATGTGATGAAAGGCTCCAGTGTGCACACAGCAGACATAATCACAGAAAACATTCACCATGAAGCACAACATGAATGGAGATGTGTTGCAAGTTCTTGGTCAATGCTAACACCCAGCTTTGTATTATTACAAGGTGTTGCCTAATTTCATGTAAGTGCATGCATGTTACGGTCGACTTTGTTTTACATGGTGCACGTGGAACACAATTGTGTCATCTGACTTATTGGTGCCTAAATTTCAAATCTGCATTTTGGCAGCAGCATATGGTCTCACCACGTCAAAGATGTTGTTTTGTCCTGGTCTAAATGATGATGCTTTTCATTTAAACATTTCACTACAAAAACAGTAGACGGACGTTTGAACATGAGCAGATTTGTGTGATAACATCTACTCATATTTGAGGCTGTCTTTATAAACGATGACTCCAAACGGGAATAAAACAGAACAGTTTGAGAAATTACAATTTTAATGCCCAGAAGTCAGCAAGCTGTGCGTTCTTCTGGAAATGTTTCACAACCCAGTTTTCTGGAGTCTAATTTCTCTTGATAGAGAGCTCATGTGCAGCTGTTGAGGAGGCAGACATTATTTGTTTGTTCAGTTTTGATTGGTCACTTTTTGTCAGTGGAGAAGTGACTGACCTGACATCAGAATTTTATTTGGGGAAATAGGACAAGTCCCAGGGGTCTCAGTTAGTTTGGGTGTTTTCCTTTGTTGCGGTGCCGCTGTGTCATTCAGGCTCATGAAATAAGATTATTTTAAAGTCTTGCCACAGACATTTTCCTTAAAAGAGAGTTTTCTGTCATAGTTTTGGCAATTGTACTCATCCATGTCACTATTTAGATTGTGGACGTGAGCGCTCAGCGGGAAATGGCTTTAGAACAAAACCCAGTCAGGTCAAAGATATACTCCCCTTAAACTTGTGTCTGTGAACAACAGAAAACTTCCTGTGCTTAACTTAGAGCAGCTGGACGACTTTTCTTCTTTGACTTCCTGACAGTTGACAGTTCCTGTAGCCAGGTCACGTCCCACCTCCGCTGTTGCCTAAACAGAGCTGTGTGCCTCGGCAAGCTTAACTCTGAATTAGCTCTCCAGTAGAAAAAGAAAGAACAGAGTTGATGTTCATGGTGTTGATAACTGCGTGTGATAGGATGGAATGAGATATTTCAAATTGTGTGCCATGCTGGTGTTTTCTGGTCTTGTTGTAAAGCTGTGTTTATAACAGTGAGGATGTGATCAGTATCATGTTTACCTGGTTATACTGGCTGAAGTTATCACAATACGATACGAGTTCTAAAAGTGTTTGTCAGTGGGGGTGGTGCCACCCCCCAGTGCGAGCTAAGAGAACATTGAGGGGCGCTGAAAGCAATCTTTGTGAAAGGGCAACGTTAATGTGGGGTCGAATCTTCTCTAAAATTTCATCAACATGCCATTTACTGTGTCAGTGCAGGAAAATGGATGCTATCTTCCTTTGCACTCCCCGTGGAGGAAATTTAACAAGCTTTCTTCCTCTTAAAGCCGAGGACACACAGTGAACACTGTTATCGCCTCACTCATTTTCAAAGAGGGATATTCCACCGTTGGACTTCATGTGACGTCACCTTAGCTTCTAGCATTCAGACACACAATATAACGCCACTCTAAAACCAGACACCTGCCACCTGACAAGCTGAGTCACGGCTACACCGTCAACCGGCTTAATTCCAGCAGAGACGGGGGAGGTTATGTAGCAGAAATTCTTCTCTGCAGCTTCTTAAACAGTTAGAAGGGCTCAAAGAAAGTCGTATCTAAAGCCACCTAAAAGCTCACTGCAAAGAGCGCTCCAACTTCACCTCCAGAGAGATCCAGACGACTGCTGCTGCCCAGAGAGCGATCCAAGCACACTATGTCAGAGGGAACAAAGGCCGTGACCAAGTACACCAGCTCCCAATCAACTTAGTGTATAGACTTTTTAGTGATTTAACAGAAAAAATATACAAAATTATGATTCAGGGAGGACAGTTAGCCTATGTTTTGTTTGATTAGGGTCAGTAAGGGACCTGTATAAATGAGTCGGGGGCGCTGGCCCGAAAAAGGTTGAGAACTTAAGTTCAGTTTCTCTGGGAAAATGTAGCTACCACCCACCAGCTGTGTCGCCATAGACCTCCACAAAGTGTTCATTCTCAAGTATCAGCGACAAAAGGATTCAAAGAAAAAAAATACTAGTGTCAGCAAAGCCTGAGCGATAACGCCCCATTTTTCAGTGTAGAGTGAGCTGATGATTTGCACCGGTATTCATTGTGAAGGATGCAATTTAGGCTTATCTTTGCCTTTTCCTTTGTATACTAAAGTACGTACGTTTTTGACTATTAAAACAATTGTTTTCTGCTCTCTTCTCAGGAAAGCAAGTGAGGACGAAACTATCCCAAGCGTTTAACCACTGGCTTAATGTTCCAGAGGACAAACTGCAGGTGAGAAATCAGCCATTTCAAGCCTCTTAACATTCAGGGTTGTCTGATGTTTATTGTTGCAGATGGGCCCACGAAGGTGAAACGATGGCGCGCTCATTCCGAATAGGCAATTTATTTTGTAATGCAGCCAGAGTGTTCTGTCAGCTGGGTTGTTCCAAACTGAATGTAAATGTAAAGCCAGGATGTAGAGCGCAGAGCATCCATGATTGATTACAGGAGCTTCTTAATGCAGCCGAGGATCAAGTGGAATGAAATGAAAAGGCTGGAGCGATGCTTTCAGAAACAAACCTCTTCTATATTTGTTTCATATGTTGGTTGAAAATTGCAGCTTTTCCTTAGTGCTGATTTCATGAATTGTTGATGTTGGATGCATTTTTTTCCTCATGAAGGTGGTGGAGCTTGAGTAAGAACAGTTGAGCATCCAGCAGACATGGACCAACATTATCATCCGATCTGAGTTATGTTTCTGTCTTGCTGGACGTTTGACTGCCTTCATTGTTTGTCTGTGGTTTGGTTATTCAAAGTGGGTTTATCAGACCCCCCCCCCCCCCCCCCCCCCCCCCTTCTGAAAATGGCTACTTGTGGCTGTTGCAAACAAGTTTAAGACTGAAGTGAGACTGAGCCACACAGTAAAGGGTGGGCCCTAGAAACAAAGAAAGAGGATAAAAAAGGCCAAAAAGCTGCAGAGCTGGTTGATAGAGTGATTCGTTTGTCAAACTGTTTAAGAGATGATTGTGAGGTTTACTGCTTTAAGGCTCAGCCTAGTAGCCCATTACCAGACCCCTGAATTGCTGTCCTCTTCACACATCCTTTGGAGCAATTGAGGAAGGTCTGGTGTAGCTCTGGTGAATGGCTTTTCAGCCAGCTGGAGGAACAACTGCGCTCATTGGTGACTTTGTGGGTTAAGATTACGGTCGATGTGACTAACGGTACCAAGCTGTGTCAGATCAGGGCATCTTATGCTCTGTTCATATTTCTTCATTGTCTTAGCACAATCCACAGCCGAGCCCTTTTTATAAAGAATAATGGAAGACCGTTTTGCATACAAATGCAGCTTGAAATGAATTAAATATGTGTACCTAAATCACAAAGTATCATTCAAACTGTGGCACTGATGAAGTCCTCCCCACTGTCGATTTGTTCATAACACTCGCACTCTTTGCTCTCTATTGTTCATGTTGAAAAGGCACTTCCCGTTGCATCTACTGTTTCATATCTACTCATGACTCAGGGATTTCGAGTTGCTCAGTGGTGGTGCGTTCAAAATAACTTCATTTAATATAATTACAAAGAGCACTTCTCAAAGTTACGTTTAAAAGAACACAAAACAAAATGAAAGTAAAACAGTGTCGGCTAAGTAGCTATTGTTGGCTGCAATACAAACAAAAGTGCGACACAGCAGAAACATAATAGTCATCAAAAGCTTTCACATGAAGTTTCCATGCAGAAGGGAAGGGAAACCTGCCCACTAAAACTGTATTTCTACCATTTTCATAACAGTTAGCAGCATTTTGACGTGAAACAGATTCTAGGTTTTCCTCGTTCTTTCACTTCTGCTTTTAAATCTTCAAGAGTTGCAGGTTGCTTTCAGGTCCGGTCATGATGGTTTTTGCTCAGGCTGTGGTTTGTGTTTGGCTGTTAGTGTCCATATCCGTATGTGTTGACAGTTCAACATGTCTGTCTAGTTTTGTGTTGGGATTGTGCCTGACAACAGGTGCAAATGATGCGCAGTGTGCACTGCATTCACGTCACCGCATTTTCATGCATATCAGCTTCTGTTTCCTCACATTCAGGCCACATCTTTGTCTTTATGGCTTTGTATGCATGCTGGTTATGTGGCATCCAACCCTCCTACTACTCCTATACTCATACTACTCATACTACTACTGCTATTACTCAGACGATTGGCTGAATAAGACCAAATAGTCAGATTTCTGTCTGTCATCTGCCACCTTGCCTTCTCCTCTTAATATTCCTCTACATCATCTGAAAAGAACAAAAATCTATTCAAATGGAGTTTCTAACAAGGATGAGTCCTCTGCGAGTTGAGATGGTCTTTAAATTCTATTCACAAAGCACTTTAACTGATTGCAGGTGAGCTGTTGTCAAGCAAAGTGCTGCAAAATGAAATCCCAGACTGTAAAGCATTGTGTTTTTTCCCTCGTCACACTGGATTTTTCTGAAAAGTTGGATGGAAAACAGAAGTTCTGATGACTGCAATGGAGATGATATCAGTTGCAATAGTTGTTTCGAATCCAGGCGTTTCCCTGAATGTGGCTTGGCTGGACAGTTTGCTTACTGTATGCTAATGCCACGTGATAAAATACATGTAACACTTTATTTTGAAAGTGAAGTGAAAGAATGCCATAAAATCAGTGTTGGTTTATGCTTTTGAAATGAAAACGGGTAGGTCATGGCAGCTAACTGGTTTACTGTACAGTCTGTTCCTGACGGGGCAGAGAATGAGAGTGAGAAGGAAATATTTGGCAGCATTTGAGGACTGTTTGTGTAGTTAAAGACATACTGCACCCACATTAATCTCCAGTGAGAGGCTACTGCTTCTTCAGCTTCTTGTGTCCCTGATCACCTCTGTGAGCAAAGGATTAGCATGATTCAAGTAGCAGGCAAACCTACGCCTCCACTCATCCATTACAGTGCTGTAACATCTTGTTGAATGCTGGCTGATTAGATTGCAACGGACATATTGAAGCACATACACAGATAGCGGGCTGATAGGCATTACTGCTTTTCCTCCGATTAATTTCAGACTCGCCATTTAGGATTTATTGGTTTTATTGAGCAGGACCCTCCCCACTGTCCGCTTAGGGAGATCAGGCCATCGACCTTATTATACTGAGAGCATTAGCATTGTTACGGCTGAATACTGGTCCTGTGTCCAGCAATGAAGATATGGAGACTAATCTGCGTTGTTCTGAATCTACATGCCTCTGCAGAATGCGAAGTGTTGAGCTTGTCAGGTCTCATTAGGTTTGCTGTTCAACAGGTCTCCCTTTGTCCTGAATGTTTTATAAACCCTCCCCCAAACAGAGGAATCCTGCTTCTGCAGCGAAGCTCAGAGGTGGCACTGTTGTCTCCTGCGGTCATTTCATCTTCCACTGCACGATAAAAGCCTCAATGAGAAAAATAGGTGCATGTGTGCGAGAGAGTAATAAAGTTGTCAGTCTCTTCTCAGGAATATTATAGATCAGTGCTGTCATGTCAGCCCTCCTCCTGCTACAACATCTCACACGCTGCATCAGTAGAGATGTATTTAATTCCAGCTTTCGCACTGCTGTTACGGCGGGTTGTGTGTCTTGGAATCAGAGGATTGACTCAGCATTCAAAGTGGCATTTTTGAATGTTTCCACGTCACGCGCTGCTGTTTCTTGACTGGAGCGCTGACATTTTCAAGGCAGGAGCGTATATGCACCTGGAGGCTGTGATGACACGTTAGCCTGAGAGTTTTGAGTTTGACTGATCGGTTTTTGAGATTAAACTATACATGTCAGATTGGAGGCAGATCTCTTGTTCTCCTGATGATTCCACTTCAGCACAGTTTCCTTGTCACGGTACATCGGGCAGTTATCTCCCCATATGACTCCCCCACACACACACACTCGTTCTGTGTGTGTAGTAGCTCTGTAAACTCCTGCTGAACCCAACATACAGACTCCTCTCGTCATCATTAGCACACTGCTGCCAAGAAGTCGCCACCATGGAAACAACCGTGCCTTCAGATAGATGGAGGCAGCGACAGTGGCACACTGTCTCATTCATTTGGCAATGAATTTTTTATCAGGCCCCCATATGTGCTCCTCTACAGTGTAGTACAGCACAGCTTGTGGAGGTTTGGGAAATTCCCCCTGTACACACATCAGTTGCCTTGTGGCCTTCAGCTGTGTTCCTGGTCTTTGACACTTTAACGGATATTGTTAATAATAATACTAATAATATAATAATAATAATAATAATAATAGTGTTATAGTGATATTTTCATACTGTTGTAAGCCTAAGCAGCTACTCATGAATGCTGAGTGATATAATAATAAAAATTATCTCTTTTTAAACAGGTCAAATTTCGAGATACAACCTGTAATGTGTCAGAGGGTTATCGTTACATGGAGCAGATAAGCTGTGACAACAGCAGATTATATTGCATTAGAGGCTGGATCAGGCCAGACGGTACATCTGTAATACATTTGCACTGTAGCGTTTTCCCCAGGAAAGAGTCTGGCTGCAGTAGTGAACCAGACAGATCCTGACACATCTCATCTGAAGATCAACACAGTTAATGGATGACAGACTGAACAGTTGCCACACTCATTGAATATATGACCTTTGCCGAAATGGCTCCTCTGCTCTTTTACTTAAATGCTAATGTTTTATTTCCTAAAAGTATCAATTCTTTATGATGGCAGTAAAGGTGTTGCTTGTCTGTAAAACACTGCAAGGGAACCCTGTATTGTAGAGGAGTTGACCAGTTATGGGCTCCATTACGCACACTGGGGAAAATTGCCTTTGGCTTCACCACACAGCATCAAAAACAATAGAAGACAATTGATGAGGACAAACAGAAGGGACAGGGTATCAGCAAACAACATGATTTAAAAGATTAAGAGTGGTTTCTTGATCAGATTAGCAAAAATAGCAGGACGTCTGCCATATTTTGTTATATTTGCACACTAAAACCACTGTTTTGACTGAATGAGAGAGCATGTTTGAATGACACAATCCAGTAGGCGTGCTGTGTAATCATGTGGGATGAACATGTTAAAACCTTGGCCAGACTTCAACAGTGCTGCAGTCTGACTCAGGTGTACTTGTAGTGGTTAGCACCTACTATAGTCCCTGTAAGTGAGACAGGTTTATGCATGCACTTAAATGACTTGCCTGCTTCGGAGTTATTTCTCCTCAACATATTGGACTCGGTGCACTCATTTGTTGTGAAGGAGCCTCTGCATTCTTAATGGACCGCTGATTGTAGCTTTGGCAAACAGTGAGTTTCTGAGTCAGTAACCTCCGGTGATAATCAATAAAGTCCTGCGGAGTAGTGAATGCTTTCGGCACTTAAACAGCAGCATCACACAGCGACAGCCTGACTAGTTCAAAGAGTAGTTGGAGAGCCTCGACACTCAAAGGCCAAAACTTGAAAATTGTTGGTGCTTGTGTTCGGGTTTGATAGCTGCTGCTGTTTTCTCAGGCTGTTTTGATGTGAATTTTGTGCCTGTTTCCCTTTATCCTGACAGGGAATTGTAATTCAGAGAGACTGCAGCGTTTTTGCAACAAACCTCTGAATCCTGTAGCATGTTTGCGTATGTGTGCATTCATTGTAGCTTCACCCACAGCCCCCCTCTCGCGTAAGTGGCTCACGGAGGTTGCAGGGCGAGCGAGAGTTGAGACCCTGCAGAAGGAAAGGTTGTGTTTGGCGGATAAACTGCTCGACTGGCCCAGCCTTGGCCATCTGCCTGACCCACTGAGCCTCTCTTTGTGCTCCCCCAGCCCCATGCAAACAGCTTTCATTACCGGGCCACACCACTTGTCTTTTAAATCAGCGGAGCACTCCAGCAGGCTGCACGGCCAGCTCAAGACAGCAGACACCTGATGGCAGCTCTGGCTGTTTTGTGTCACACATGGTCTTGAGACAAAGCCATTTTTTGTTATCAGGTTGAGGCTCTTCCTGAAGGAGGCAGGACGTTTACTACGGCTGTGCGCTCCAGTGATAAATCACTGCTGCAATTTCAGCAAGCGAAGTATCTATGCAGCACATGTGCTGCCTCATATTGGTGAAAAGGTCTAAACAAGAACGTGTCCGTCGTCTCACCACAGCAGCGCATGTGTGTTAATGTTTACCCTGTTGGAGCTTGTTGTCATTTATGGCTTAAGTTAAGTACTGAGCCATGGTGAAAGTGTGCTAAGCCCTGTAGTGTCACATGCAATTACTCAACCATGTGAATACATCTCCTCTGAGCTCATCATGCTGCTGTGGCTCTCCTGGTCACAAGACCTGAATTTTAATAAAATGGACAGTGGTCAGTCTCTGAATCTGAATGTGAAACAGCAGCAGTCTGAACTCACTCCCTCTGAATGACTACCTGGTTTGTTTCAGCGACATCTGTTTTGTTTGCTGATGAAGACTGTAGCCGGTGGAGCAGCAAAGGCAAGAGTGTAGACATGGCACCCTCTGCTGTATACAAGATGTAATGCATAATTTAAACAGAGCTGTCTGTGTTAGTAGTCAAGAGCCGGGAAAAGCAACTTTTCTCAGCGTATGCATCATCGCAACAGCTCCTGAAAGTTCATACAGCAAAACTCAGAAACATTGTTACGATGAAATGGAAAATATGATTGAGTGTTTCTTTCCAGGCTCAATAATTCTCAAACTATTAATTCATTTCTGCATAATCGTATAGTTTAATGATGAGGTTCGTTTGTCTTGTTCAGGTGATCATCGAGGTGACTGAGATGCTGCACAACGCCAGCTTGCTCATAGACGACATCGAGGACAGCTCCAAGCTGCGGCGAGGCTTCCCGGTGGCCCACAGCATCTACGGCATTCCCTCCGTCATCAACTCGGCCAACTACGTCTACTTCTTGGGGTTGGAGAAGGTGCTGACTCTGGAGCATCCCGAGGCTGTCAGAGTGTTTACCCGGCAACTGCTGGAGTTGCACCGCGGTCAGGGCCTGGACATCCACTGGAGGGACACCTACACCTGCCCCACTGAGCAGGAGTACCGCAACATGGTGCTGCAGAAAACCGGAGGTCTCTTTGGCCTGGCTGTCGGTCTGATGCAGCTCTTCTCAGAATGGAAGCAGGACCTGAAACCCCTCCTGGACACACTGGGCCTCTTCTTCCAGATCCGCGACGACTACGCCAACTTGAGCTCTCGCGAGTACAGCGAGAACAAGAGCTTCTGCGAGGACCTGACCGAGGGCAAGTTCTCGTTCCCCACCATTCACGCCATTTGGTCGCGCCCAGAGAGCACCCAGGTGCAGAACATCCTGAGGCAGCGCACAGAGAACATGGACATCAAACGGTACTGTGTGGACTACTTGGAGAAGGTGGGCTCGTTCGCCTACACCCGTCAGACTCTGCGGGACCTGGAAGTGGAGGCCTACCGCCTCATCAGGGAGTTCGGGGGAAACCCTCAACTGGAGAGCCTCGTCAAACACCTCAGCCAAATGCATCACGAGGCCGAAGCCACAGCAGAGTCCAGCGCTGAGCCACACTCAAGCCACAACCACTGACCTCATCCACCTTTGACTGCTACGAGACTCACACACACTCCGCACACCTTTGCTAATACGCAGACATATTCTGCCCAACACACGTACCTGTATGTTACATTCACAAGGAGTCACTTAACTTGAACATTTGAATTCTGGCTGGCAGCCTCAAACGTTGCCTCTCTTTCATGTGCTGGATGGCATCCTTCAAGTGTTGCTTAACAAATTATGCATCAGCCAGTTTTGTATCCAGGTGTAGCTGTGCTGTCAGTGGAGGAAGTCAGCTGAAATAGAAACTTAACTTCTTCTGCTTTTAGGTTTGCTTTTCTGAAGGGGAAAAATAAGAAGCTGGCAGCGGATCGTCACAGCCTTCCTTTTCCTTCCTTTCTACGTGTACTGCAGTGCATATATATATGTATTTTTTATATTTTGCCACCAAATGAAAGTTGTTTATCTAGGGCTGAGTGAATGCTGGGTGTTTTTTTTTTTCTGAAATCCTTGTTTAAAATAAGACTTGGAGGTCTCGATTGTGTGTCGTGTGATTTGGGGATCCTTAATCATTAAGCTGCCAGAGTGCCAATCCTGTAGAAAAGACCTCTGCAACTGTCTACTTGTTACGTAACACGCCAGCATTATATGCAAAGTAGCGCTCTTGCTGTTTATGCTCGGCTGTATATGAACATTCTGTTGATGCTTTGGCTTATCGGCAGACTGTTTCCATCTGGTTCAGATTCAACACAGCTCTTCACATCTCCAATATTTTTTTAGGGCGATTAAGTAAGTAAAAATTTGTAAGTAGACACTGCTGCAGTTGATAACTTATCTGTTGAATAAAAAAAACCTTTTAAAGATAATCTGCGGCCTTGTCTCCACTTGAACAGAACATGTTAAATGTCAAGGGGGGAGAGTGGGATCATCCTCCTCAGGTACATGTTAGCAGCACCATCTACTGAGCACACAGCTGTAATTGAAAATCAAACTTGTATTTGTGTCTGTAGTTCTGAGCTTCTTCCTACACTGGACCTGATGTCTTATCCAGGGACACACACCCTGCACACACCACCGTTACAGAACTCTGAGCCATCATTATCCATAGTATATGTAATAATAAGCTACTTCTGCAACTGCGTGCTGATTCAAGTTATTACAGAATTTGCTTGTACTGTGCTTTGTTTGGAGGAACCTTGACTGAGCGCTCACACAGCCCGGTTGCTATGGACATGCGAGCTGGGTCTGAAATACAAGGCACCAGTCATCTAAATCCTGTATTATTTGTTGCTTCTGTTAATACTGTTGTGAGTTTTTCTTCAGGCGCTGAAAGGAAGCGCAGCTCTTTGGACAGAGGCTATCTGTCCCAGACAGCTCTGTTGACTCACCCGAGCTCTCGCTCTTGACAGCTGCAATTCAGTTAATTGTGTGTCTTTCAGATTGAATTGTGGCTTCTCTGAAAAAACATCTATTCATCAAAATGTCAAATTCTTGAAAACCTGTAGGGAGCGGTTCCTCTGCTAATTTTCTCTCCAAGCAGCCACAAGTGCAGGAAAATGTGATGCAAATGCATTTGTGATTTGATAAACAGCGGAGACGTATGAAGTGGCTTTCACAGAGCTGACATAAGTCCATCACAGTAATCAAAGCCTCTCACAGTTCTCATTTCTTCTCTGTCTCGCGCTCTAGGTTTACTGGATTGATTTTCTCCACCCACAGCGTCTGAGCTCTGAGAGCAAAACAGAATAGGTTTTGTGTGAAGAGCGACATGGCTCACTCACTGTCTCCCTCATCCTCTGCAAGCTTTGGATTATTTATCACTGGGCTGCACTTTACACATTTGTGTTGCTTGGTAGCACTCCAATAGATATTTCATAAATATTCTTATGGCAACAACAAAATGCTGAGGAGCGCTGAGTTTGTACGGCTTCACCGATTTCAGTGTTCAGTTAATTATATATTCTTAAAAAAATGAGTCACTTGGGAGAAGTTTTCAGAGATTGCGCTTCCCTTTAAGTGCAGCTTGACAGATGTACACACATTTTGCTTTTTGGAGATGCCAGAACAACTGTGGTCCTTCGCTGTAGGGCTGCCGAGCTGCTCCATTGGAGCAACTGGCAGCACATTTTATTCCTCTACAAGAGCCTGAAATGAAAACCACCAGCACACTGTTGAATGCTTTCAACGTGACTTAGACTGGCTTACATATTGAACCATGTCGCATGATGGTACCCACGAAAGACGCTTTGAAGGAGCGACTCATTCGTTTGTTCCCTGCTGCATTCAGGGATAAGGTGAGAGATATTCTCTACCTGTTATTTTCCCATGAAGGGACCAAAACGAACACTTCAACTTCACCACCTTGTTTTGTTGCTCTCAGCCCAAACCCATTCATTCTCCCTGAAGACATTTGATTTTGAAATTGGCCACTTTAATTCTTAAGAAAGGCTGAGACTGTTTTGAATATTGATAGCAGGCCACTCTACAGCATGTCCCCTCGTCCAACAGTGTGGCACAGTGATGGTTTTTTAATAGTTTTTGGTCAATGTGGAGCTTAAAAATAAGCTTGAGGCTCAATTCATCGTTGGTTCGGTCATTTCATGGGATTTGTTGACTAGAAGACAAGTCTGGAGTATTGACACACTCATCCTTTAATGTCACTTGATATATGGGATGATTAAAAAGATAGTATTCATGCCGGCGTGGTTATCATGTTCACGTCACTGTTCCCAGAACAACTCATGTCCCAATACAGAATTCTGAAGCTCTCTCATGCCTGTAAAAACCTCACTGCGCCCCAACGTCCCACTGGGGGTAAAGAGGGATGACAAAGCGCTCATTTGTCTCCACCTGCAGTCGCTGTACTACACCAAACTGTCATTGAGTGTAAAGTGACTATGCTGATTAAAGGGGCACTCCAGGGATTTTATGCATTAAGGTCAGTTTATTCATTGTGTGGAGAAAATACGACTGAAAACTGCTGGATAGTGTTTGTGTCTCAGAGGGGAGCTTTCTAAAGAATGGGGGATTTAGAGATTACAAATTTACAATAAAATCTGTGTTACAAACTGTCTGAAAGTGGCTGCTTACTTGGTAGAAGTCTGTTTGGCCAGGGCCAAATTTGACCCATTCAAGGGAGTAGAAGTCCAGATATCATGTCCTCTGCTACATCAATTTTAACTATTCTTGCAGCCTCGTGCAAGTGCAAGAATAAATAGACGAGTGCCCTTTTAGTGCTGAACTGAGGCTAACTGCATTCACTTAGCTGACATCATGACATTTCTTCCACACATGGAGTTGCATCCGGTTACATCAAATGATTGAACGGTTTCCAAGAATCTCATCATCAGACCGATGAGCTAATTCATGATCCTCTTAAGACAGAACGTCTGTCAGTAATGGTTCAGTAATGACTGAATGACTAATTATCTCTCACAAACACTATCATAGTAAATCTGCAATGTCACTGCAGCAGGGCTCAAGAGGGCTTATGAAACTCTATGATTCACTCAGTATTTCCATCACTTTGTCAAAGATGCATGTAATTATGTGTACTGTCTAATAGCCAACCTTCTACTGAATGTAGCATCTGACTGATCCACAATGTCACACATTTCTCAGCAGTGTTCGGCAAATGTTTGCAAAAAGTGACAGCCACAACCTCACCGGGCTGAGACACTGTAGCTGCTATGGAAATGAGCGAGAGCTGTGGGTGCAGTGTCAAACTGGGAATGAAAATGTTGCCCCATTAGGGCATAGTTGTGTATCTAATAATATCTCCTCATTCCCGTGAATCAGAATCAGTCAGAAATACTGGTTTTAGATGCCGGGTGTCATGAATAAATGATTTCCTCCTCGTATTGGTGCGCACAGAGGAGGGGGGGTGTCGGAGAAGAGGAGGCTGATTGACAGCAATGTGTGATGCTCTGCGAGGAGAGTCTGGAGTTGTGTGAATGAGTATGCAGATGCACGCCGCTCAGCAGACTGTAAGCGGCTCTCTCAGATCTCGGACAGCTGTGCCTGATCTGAATCGTGGCGTCTTCACTTTGACACCACAGGTAAGTTTTCATTTTACCTTTACTGTATGTTTACACAGTGCGGTAAAGTGAGACACGTAGGTACTGCACATGTCCTCACAACTGGCATTTAGTTTATCTGTAAAGTGGCATTTTGCTTGAATAGTAGCCATGTTATTCCAAACGGGCGAGAACAGTGAATCCCTATCAGGGGTACTTGTACCCCACAGAGAACTTCTTTTGGATTTAGGTCAGGGGAATGTGAAGGCCAGTCAGTGACATCAAAGCCTTCGTCTTCCAGGAACTGCAGACACACTCTGGCCACATGAGGCCAGGCATTGTCCTGCACCAGGAGGACCGCAGGGCCCACTGCACCAGCGTAAGGTCTGACAATCACTGACAATCGCTCATCCCGGTACCTAACAGCAGTCAGAGCACCATTGGCTATGGCATGGAGGTCTGTGCGACCCTCCAAGGATATGACTCCCCAGACCATCACTGGATGATGTTACAGGCAGCACAACGTTCAGCACAGCGTCTCCAGACTCTTTGATGCCTGTCACATGTGCTCAGTGTGAACGTGCTCTCGTCTGTGAAGAGAACGGGGCGCCAGTGGCGGACTAGCCATTTCTGCTGTAGGGTGCTGGGCTGTGAGCACAGGTCCCACTAGAGGACGTCGGGCACCCATGCCACCCTCATGGAGTCTGTTTCTGACAGTTTGGTCAGAAACATGCACACCAATAGCCTGCTGGAGGTGTGGATTTTGTGGGGCACTGGCAGTGCTCCTCCTGCTGGGTTGACGCCCCTCTACAGCCCAGGCCAGCTCTCCTTGTATCTCCTCTCTTGAGACTGTGGCTACATTTACGATCATTTTTAAAAACTCCGGCCAAAGTGGAGATTTCTGAAAGCACCGTGTAAACAGTGTCAAACAGTGTTTTAGGTTCCAAAACGTCACAACATGCAACTGAAAATACTTAACATCATGTGACCGACCTATGTTTACACTCGCGTCCATAGGTTTGGCATAGTTATGATGCGCTCGACGGCGTATTCAACAACAACAACAACATTTTTGAAAATGATGTTGTGTGCACGATGTTATTTTTGAAGACAGAGGGGCTAAAATATCCGTTTTCCAAAATACCCTGCTGTGTGTAAACGTAGGCTGTGCTGGGAGGCACAGCGAACCTTCTTCTGACCACATGTATGGATGTGCCATCCTGGAGGAACTGCACTACCTGTGCAACCTGACTGGGCTGCAGGTGCCGCCTCATGCTATCAGTCATGACATGGACACTAACAGAACTCAAAACTAGAGAAGAATCAGTCAGGAAGGATGAGGAGAGAGCAACTGTCTGTAGCCACCACATGCGGAAGCATTCCCTTTGAGGGGGTTGGATTGCTTTTGCGTCTCCACTGCACCTGCTGTCAATTTCATTTGCACCAAAGCAGGTGTGATTGAGTCACAATCACTTGTTCTTCCTAAGTGGACAGATTGATATTCCTGAAGTTTAACTGACTTGGTTTTAAACTGTGACGATTAAGTGTTCCCTCCCATTTTGTTGAGCGGTGTGGCTAAAAGTTGACACAAACTGTTAGCTAAAAGTGATGGATTAACAGCTGAAACAGTTGGCTGAAAGTGGAGGATAAACAGTTGAAAATGCTAAATTACAACACTCAAGAGGAAGTCAATGTTGGACATCAGCTGGACATCAAGAAGATAAGTCAACTCAAATAATAGTCATAACTCAAATTCATAATGTCAAAACATTCTTGTATTCAATCTGCAGCAGGAGAAGATGAGTTTTGGGAAGAGGTGAGACTCCAGATGAAAAGGATTTATAAATACAATTAACTCGAGTGGCCAAGTTCTCTATTTTCTCAGAGCAGTGCTTGTTAAAGGCTAAATGGATGATTGCACTTTCATGGCAAAATATTAATAGAGTGAAAATAAGTCAGCGGTTCAGGGAATTGTACTCTTGTCATCGCTTAGAAAAGATTACACATGCGCTTAAGGGCAGAGAGGATTCAAACACGTGCGGGGTTTATTTAGATCAAACATATGGTTGAATCAAACGTTCTGGGTCGCTGAGATGAGCTGAGATCTTTTCATTACAATGTTTTGTTGTCAGAATATCTTGTTCTACTTTATCCTTTCACCATCCAGCTTTGGGAGCAACGAACATGTTCACAAATATTGATCTCTCGAGAACAAAGGAATTCTGGAGCAGCGTTTCCCTTTGACATGTTATTTCACACCATGTGCTCTTGCTTAGGCCAGTACATACGCCTTTTCCTCTGAACACGAGGCAGTTTTCAGCAGAGGACTACCCTCCACGTTATGTAAGCTCTGTAGATAGTGGCGGGAAATGAAGTGAGATAAAGTGGTGAATTTCAAACCTAAGTAGACTCATACGACACGGCCGCAATTTTTTGATAAACACGGTACAATTTGTCCCAAGTTGTTATGACAGCGGCTGATGTGGCTGATTTGATTGCCTGCTTGGATGAGTATATGTGAGAGAACAGGGCTCGTGCTACATGCACAGGGAATAAAGCAGGCAGAAGATGTGAAGCATATCTGAAAACACAAAATGCTAATAATTTAAACATCAGTGAGTGACAGAATCCCCACGGCTCTCATCAAAATTTAGACAAATTCAGGAACTCCATCCTCTAAAGAAGCACCAGAGCGGAAATGAGAAGCGAGCTTTTTGGTTTTTTCTCCCCACACTTCTCTCTGGGTTCCCAATGAAGGGCTATGTGCCAACCCAGCGAGAGAGGCTGATGGGGTGAAAAATGCCATCCTTATCTACGTAGAAGAGTGGAACAGATGCGGATGTGACTTTGTTATCATGCAACACTGAAAGAGAGGAGGCGAAAGGATAAGATGGTGATGGAGGAGAGGGGAGCGGGGGTTCAGAGGAAGGGGAATGTGTGCTCCAGCGACAGGGTCCATAGGACAGGCCTAAATAAAACAACAGCTTGTATTATCCTCCATTAGTGAAATATTCAGCATCATCTTTCATTATTTACAAAAATATACAGCCAGGGAGTCTAATTCTAGAGACATCAATCACATGGCGACGCTTGAATAAACAAAACTCACTGCAGCAACGAACAGCATGCGCTCAGAGAAGGTTTGAAGGTCTAAAAAGGTTTGGTGTGCGAGCTGATGCCAGGATGCCTTCAGTCCTGTTGGTTAATATGAAGCCACTGATAAAACTGGGACTTTCCCTGTTCGTCATTCCATCGGTGTCCGGCTCTCTGTTTCACAAAAACAATCACCGACGGAGATCAAAGTGATTTTACATTCCTTTTAAGTTGAAGAAAGACGGATCTGTGTAACAAGCCTCTTTACCGACGGAGTGTCTCTGGTGCCGACTGAGCAGCGCTCACGGCAAACGCTTCAAACTGAACATGGATCCCACACAGAATCAGCACCTGTGAGTCTACCGTGTGCATCGTCCCCCGAACAAACGACAAGGAAGTAGTCATCTCTTTTAAGTGTTCTTTATTTCCTGTGAGGAGGGTTTCAGAAAACCAGTGTTAAACCAGTGAGTCTATTTGCTCGGTCAAGTTCCAAAAATGCGTGTTGCAAATACACAAATTCAAATCTGTGTCGATATCACAAGTGTTAACATACATACAGTATGACGCCTAACAAATACAGTAAGGCCACATCACTATTTGCACAATGACAGTCACAGTACAAACTGTGTGTGTGTGTGTGTGTGTGTGTGTGTAAGCTTGTCATAAATCTACAAACAGTGACGAGGATGAAAAGCTTAAGACAATAATTTACAAAATATAGCAATGTAAAGCGATCATCTTTAAAATTCCATCAAATGTCCCTTTGAAGCCAAAAGGTTTAAGTCTGTCAAGTATCAGAGAGCCAATAATTCTAGTATTACAAAATACTCAAGTCTTACAGCAACGATTCTGTACACGATCATCACATGCTGGTATTGCACATGGTTTTATCAATCCCTGTCAGTTGTCTCATTTCCAAAACGTCCTTTAATCCGCAGGCTTTTCCCACTTTTTGTCTGCTCCACCAAAGACGTTTTCAATGTCAAATTCAAAAACTGAGTTCATGATACAAATACTGAGTGTGCGACAGCTAAATGTGAGTTTTTAACATATTCCGAAGCTGCAAATGGTTTATTATGTTGGCACAGTTTTTGTGTTAATATTAAGAACCTGCGATGGCATCGCAAAGTTTCTCAGATTATTTTTCAACAGAAAGTCCCACATGTGTTTTCATCAAATAACAATAAAAGTCTGAAAGGACTCCGTTTTAAGGAAACTGCATTCTACCCACAGCGCCACCTGGTGAGCGTGAGCCAGATTTAGTGGCCCCAGGGACAGCCGCAGGGGTCTCCACAGGTCCTCTTCCTGTCCCAGAGGATGTGCAGCTCCTCGGCTGTGTGCTGGGGAGAGGACAGCATGTCCAGGTAGCAGTCTTTCTCACACAGCCAGCCGGGGTCCTGGCAGTGGCAGAGGGGGAGGATAGCAGCTGAGTTAACGTGCACACACTGACGGGGATATTAGCCGCGCACCGGTTCAGGTCTTACTCAGGTTTAATTGTTAACGTGCACCTTTGATACGCTACAACTGAACTCATGTAGCCGAGTTCACACAGATAACAGACAGGCTGATTGTAGACGTGCAGTGAAATGCTGCGCAGGTGTTACGGCTGTGCTAAAAGGCTTCTGAACTGTAAGAAATGTGCAGTTTGTGTTTTGAATATGAAAAAAATGTGAAATGTGCATATAGTTTGTCACAGTTTTAAAGCAAACGACAGCAAACATGAGAGCAATAAGGAGGTAAAACATGACAATCTCAACAGCAAGGGAGAGATTTGAGATTTAAGAGTGAGAGGAGGTCAGCTGTTTATCATAGTTCACACTTTTATTTCAGATACTGCACGTTTCAGTTTTTGGAGTGCAGAAGTAGAAATATTAGTAGTAGAAAGATTTTCCTATCTCTCCCATTACTTTCCTGTTGATCGCTCTGCTGTCCTACTCGTTAGCTTCAGTCACTTTGAACGCCACTAACTTGTATGAAAAGTCCATACAAATCAAGTTTGATTGATAGCCCACAGGAACCTGAACTCATCACGTCAGCTGAGATGGAAGGTTCGCTCTTCAGGCTTCGGGTTGAGAGAATATTGTGATTCTGTTTATTCCATGTTTTCCTTTTCAAATGATATTTGCATCCATGTTTTTGTCAACTCTTTTTTTGTACCTTGTCTGCTTCCAGAAAAAAATATTGTACATGTGATTAAATGTCATTTCTTCTTCTACACTGTTCTCTAACGTTTCCTCCTCTAACAGACACTGAATGCCTCTCGTTGGTAGACTGTGAAAACACCAAGGACAGCGATGCAAAGTGTTCGTCGTTCTGTCCCTGACAAAGGCTGATATTGTCATTTATAAATGTATTAGAATGTTGCCAATAATCAAATCATTTGAGATCAAGGTGCTTCATCTGGATGTCTCACCTGATATTTGTGTGGTCCAACAGCTGCCATCCATATCCCCATGCTGACATCTTCTCCCTGCAACATGACATCAAGGCAGAATCCTCACACTATATTCACAACTACCTGCTCTCACAGCACCACAGTCACTTGCTCTTGGGTACTCTACCTGGTAGGCCTTCAGTTTATCTGCATTGCTGGCAAGCCACCGGACCAGGTCACGGGAGACCACATAGCCTGAGCCGCAGGCGAACGCCGGGTAGGCTGGACTAGCGTACTCCAGTTCCTGCCACTTCCCAATGCGATCCACTGCCCAGCTCTGCCTGAAACTGGGTCAGGGCAGCAGATACATCATCGTCATCACATCCTGTCTGCCTTTCACCTGACCCACCATCCTTTTCACAGAGCGCTCCTGTTTCTGTCATCTGACGTTCAGTGCGCTGAAGTTGCAAACACAAGTGGACTAAAATCAAAATGCACGTTCAGACACCAAACTGCACTTACTTCCCCCACCAGAAATTGCTGCGCCGGAGACCCTTGTGGTCAATCTTCATTAATACTGAGTCCACGTCGATGTAACAATCATCATCAGTCTTCAGCAGCAGATTAAAGTCAGCGTTTCCCACAGACCTGCCAGAGAGGGAATTTGCAAACTTAATTAAAGCCCACCTTCGGATTTTTAGCAATATCCCAGAGTGGATTTCCTTTCAAACACCGCTGAGAGTGAAGGGCAGGAGGTCCTGCAAGTAAATAATATGCCTGTCAAGTCAGAGCTGGAGACCACTCTGTATATTTTACAACCCAATGACACACAAATGTACTTTTTCCCTGACTGAGTGATTGCAATCGTGATGCTAACAGAGACATTTTGAGGCAATGACACACTTTCATTTCAGGTGGCTGATTTCCTCAGAGGACTCAGGCAATTTGGAGACAGAGAATCGAGTCATTAGCACTTGGCGTACCATTTATAGAACTGAAGCAGTTTGGAAGGCACGTTCCTGTAGGTGTCTACCACGTCGACAAACACCATGTCGCCGTGCCTGAGGCTCTCCTGCTGCAAGGCAGCATCCTCCTGCCTCAACCTGGAGGCATGGTGCTCCATCCGAGCTGGACGGTCCCGCAGGAGCCCCGACAGGCCGTCTCCATCTGACTCACAGGTGGTGGGGGTTAGACATAGGGAGAGATGTAATGGAGGTAATGGGGGGAAAAACAGAAAAAAAAGGGATAAACTGGGGAAAATGAAGGAGTTTTTGTCCAAAATGAGATTTTGAAAAAGTCACATTAAGCTTGTATTCAGCCTCTGTCTGAATAAATTAAGGCACCTTTGAGGGATAATAACTTAAACCACTGGCTGGCAAAACACTATGAGAAAACTGTAACATTTCACTGAATGGAACATCAGTTCTGTTTTCACAGATATTGGATGGTGAATTTAATTTGGTTTTTCCCAAAATGGCCACAAATCCATTCTCAGATAAACTCGAATGCAAACGCATGCAGGTGGTATAATCAATAATGTAACACAACAGGGTAGAGAGGGGAAAAAGTCTTGTTTCATTTGGCACATATGCAAGAGCCCCGAGGCGAAAAAGGAGCTAATCTCATAACCTGCCAGAGTGAATCAGAGTGTTTTTTTAATATTTACATGCAGACTGGGATTTCTTTTACAACACTTGGCTCATAGTGCGATTTTGATCGAGCTGTTTTCATAAAAAGCACTGAATTAATTCTGTTGCTGGACCAACCATAGATAGTAAATGTAAACCCTCCAGCCAAACCAGGAAATCCAAGCGCGCTTCTATGAGGCAACACGCCCTCTGTGATCTGCAATTCAAGGAAACAGCAGTTTTTAAAGTTTTCCACCACTTGAAATTTTCCTTTGCTTCAAAACTTTAGAGAAAATATTTTGATTCTTAGATTTTTGATGCCACGTCGGTACGTACGGAGGAGATCTTGAGCACACCTCCTCCATCGCTGAGCTGCACAGAGGAGGAATTGACACTCAGTCCAGCAGAGTCCAAATTCTCCCAAACCAGCGTCCCCTCAAAACCCTGAACAAAAAAACAGATTTTTAATTCTCTGTACATGTGGCATATATATAAAATCTTATATAAAATCTTATTTCTGTCGTCTAACTTCTCAGTTTGCAGCGGTGATCTACACGTGTGCTCCAACATGATGGAGAGGGCTTTGACCACTATGTACAGCAATCTGTCACTAACTACAGGAACACATAAGACACAGTTTCGCTAGCTGCGTTCAGTTTCTGAATTTCTTTGAAGAACTTTGACAGAACGTCTCTGTTTTGCAGAAACTATAATCAACATGAAAAATGAAAGCCATCGAAACATGTTCGAGTCTCTCTCTCTTCTGGGTGTCGGCTGGGGAACATCCTGTGAAAAACTGACCTTAGGCAAGATGAACTGCTCCACTGGTTTGTACCACACCCCATTCACCATGGTCCCTGGGCTGATGGCACTGAAGCGAGCAGTGACCACAGCCTCCTGCAAAAATCAAGCTCCATCAACAATTCATGAATGTGCAAATTCACCTTCATCCACACTCAGTGCTATGCTGTCTTATCTGTTATCTTAAAGAGCAATCCAAATCCAAAAGGACTTGGAGTTTATGTCTATAAATGAGGCAGTCAACAGTACCAGCAGCATCCTCCAGCTGCCCCCAGGCTCTCTTTGTGCCGGGCTCCACAGAAAAACAGCATGCGGGATACATTCTGCTCAGAGGCCCAGGCTCTGTTACCTCCTGGTCCAGCTGGAGAAGCTTCACCGTCACATTGCTCTGAAGCTCGGGCCGGGTCCCGCTGGGAAACACCCCCAGCCTGGTGATCACCACGGGGTGGAGGACCTTGAAATCCAGAGCGATGGCCGACACGTCGGAGGGGGCGAGCGCCGAGGGGTCGGACACCGTCACGAGCTCTATCTCTGCATCCTGGCCTGCCGCTGGGACAGAGGGATGGCAGACATTACTGCACAAGCACGAGTGAAATTTATGACACTGCCAGCGTGCTGACCGTCACTTTTCGGTGATGAAGGCCGGCTGATTCGGGCAGAGGCAGAGCGCTCAGAGAAAAAAGCAAGCTCTGGTAAAGACACAACATCAGCACTTTGAGGAGCTGGATCGTAGGGCTGCTGTCCTCAAAGCCAGTTTCTGCTCGGGAGTGTGGTTTCTTAATTACAAAAGAGCAGTTTATTACCCAGGAGATCAATGAAAAGATCAAGGCTGTTAAAGGGAAGCAGGCTTTTTTACTTTATATGCATTCTACAGAAGTTCTGCTGCTCACTCCAAAATAAAGACAATTAAGAGGCGAAGAACCACAAA
This sequence comes from Chaetodon trifascialis, assembly GCF_039877785.1. Classification (NCBI taxonomy): domain Eukaryota; kingdom Metazoa; phylum Chordata; class Actinopteri; order Chaetodontiformes; family Chaetodontidae; genus Chaetodon; species Chaetodon trifascialis. Next base: position 9,945,872 of record NC_092068.1, on the reverse strand, counting down.
GAGGAAGCAGCAGTTCATCAAACCAAGTGACTGAGTGGGACTGAGTGGCAGGCTTTTACCATTGTCTGCACATATATTTAATATTCCTACGCTCACTAAATACCAATGATTAGTTTGTGCTTATTTCTCAAAACTAGAAACAGCAGTGCATCTCTTGGCACTGGACAGTATGAGACTGCTATTTTATTCTGGGGAAAAATGAATAAAGCTTGGCATAAATCATAAATTATTAACAGCAAATTCAGTGTTATTTAGCATCTATTGGTGATTTTTTTCAACATCAGGCAACAACTGAAGGGTCAGAATATTCTACAGTGTTTACAGTTCAGCAGTAAAGTACACAGTGTGCAAATCAAGTCACAGCCATGGAAACTTCTTACATTAGTTACTGTAGTCTGCAGATTAATGTTTTGGCAGAAAAATGCTAAAAAAATTAAAATCCCAGAGCTCAAGACAACTTCTTCAAAAAGCTTGTTTTTGTCTGAAAAAGAATAAGAAACGCAACTAATATGGAACAAACTAATTTTGGGCATTTGCACTTAAAAAAAAAATGATTTAAACAATTAATTGCTGATCAACGAATCAATTAATCATTTCAGCTCTAGCCCCATTTCAACACACTGATCCAACACTGTAACACAAACTCTTCATGTTTCAGTCTCAAAGCATTTCAATATCATTAATTCTTCTTACTTTTCCTCAGCGAAGCACAAACAACAGATTTACTAAGAGAAGCTGATCAGCATTCACCTCGTTGTGCTGAAGAAAAATCCCTGTGATGAATGCAGCACACACAAACAAATTTCAACAACAATTAATTGTCCACTTAACACGTGCTTTGACCTGAATCCTGAGTCAGGTACCGGACTGTGTTTCAAAGCAGCCACTGTCTCTTTGTCGTCCAATCACACTGAGCATCCCTCACCAAAGCCCGCCCGCCCGCCTCCGATTCTGAAGCAAATCACGTCAACACTTACAACCATTAACTAGGCGGAGAGCGGAGAATGGGCTGGAAAAAACAAAACATCGCCATGACCCTAAAGGCCGTCATCTGAAAAAGCCTACTCCGAGGAGCAGTAATTATGTTTTCATGAAGGCAGCGCACGCTGAACAGAGCGGGAAAAGTAGTGAAACATCTGCGCTGAACTGACTCTGGAAGGTGAGAGACATAACAATTACTGTGGACGTTCTATCTGACAGTGAGCGGGTTCAATTATTTCCTATATAGTGCGTCAGTGCTTCCTATAGCTTTACTTTTTAAGTGTCAGTACGCCGTTCTTTCAATGGCTGCAGCAGTGGCGTCGACTGTGAGAGATTTCTGCTTCGGCCTTGGGCAGAGAAAGGAAAAGAACGATGTCCTTGAGGTGTGGGTGAACATGAATAAAGGTGTTTTACTTCTTTTGAGAACATGCATCTTTTTCATTCTTTCAGCTCATCTCCTACACTTTTTTTTTTTTTGCACATGCAAGCAACAGACTGCACACAGAGCATCTTTCCATATGAGAGCTGCAGATGTCGACTCATCAGTGTGTGGGGCTCTCCTTTCTTCTTTCTCTCTCTTTTTTTTTTTTACCTGGCTCAGTGAAGTTCAGGAGGGAGCAGGAGTACGGATCCTCTCTGTCCTCCTCTGGAATGGGACACCCATGTTTGCCCACGATGAACTTCACCCCCACTCTGAAAATAAGCACAAACACTATTGCATTCATCTTTTTTTGGGCGATATTAGGCTGCAAGATTTCTAAAGCTTGTCCATCTATCCACCCTCCGTTGCCATGGTTACTGGGGGTTGCTTAAAGGCCATCACACCTTATCTGTGCTCAGATCACTGAATGAGAAGTAAATGGACAAAAAGGAAGAATGAAAGAGAGAACAATATTGGCCGCTGGTCAGGTAGCTAAAGATAAAAGGGTTGATGGGGCAGTCAGTTATTTTCTGCCAGCTGCGGGCTTTATTTCCACTGCATGAATCTGCCCTTGGAAGGAATTAAGGAAGGAAAGAAGGTAGGAAGGAGGGAAGGAGGTGTTGCTGGAGTTGGAGCTCCAGCTTACAGACCTGTGCTGGAAGTGGGGGTGATCTCGCAGGTAGCCCAGCCAGGTGTCCCTTATCGCTTGTCGCAGTTCATAATGGTGTCTCGCTGACAGCACTCCCACCAAAACTTCATAGAAAGGTAAAGCCTCATCTGTGTCAGAAACAGAAAGCCACGCCAAAATGTTGGAAAAAAAAATCTCAAAACAGGATGCCACTTCCTACCCAGCGATGAGGTGTTTAATGGGAGGATGGTGCTAAAATATGAGCTACAGCTGGTGACAATGATAAGGCATCAACCGGAGATAAAAACACGAACATCACACTTTGATGAAAGCGTGATTTGCGCTTCACATTCCTGCTCCTGACAGCCTCTCATCTCTAGTTTTCAGCGGCTTGCTGTGATGCATCCTGTACCTGACCTGAAAATGGTCTTCATGCATCAAAAGCTGGTTAAACTCTAGTCCTCTGATAAAGGAGAGCGGGTTCAGCCTCCGCTGTAGCCCCGATAATAAGTGACAGTCATTTGAAGGCAGCACGGAGCTCAGGAGTTGCACTGTAACAAGGCGGAGATGCTCAGCTCGCTTCAGTCCAGACATTAGATGATCCCAGCAACGCCCAACACTACTGAAGTGTTACATTCACTCTATTTCCCTCTAAAACACACACATATGGACACACACTCGAGCGCGAGTACACGGCGAGACGAGCACAAACTGCCTGTTCACACAAAAACTCACAAACACAACACACACGCCGCGGCGAAGAAAGCAAAGTTAGCCAGCCGCTCGGATGTGAAACAAAAAAAAATTAATAAAAAAGTTGCGAGGCTTTGAGGAGGTGAAGCTCGTGGCTGTGGCTAAAAAGTACCCGAGTGTGTGTTGTTGTCCGGCGGGGTGGAGGAGGGTCGTTGTGCCAACCACAAGTGCACCAGGACGGCGACAGCACAGGGCAGCAGAATGAGCGCTAGCCTCCGCATGGACGGAGCCCTTCACTCAGCCGGAGCAGCCTTCAGCTTTAGCGGCGCGGAGCCTCTTCCTGAGCCGCACGGAACTGCACGGTGTGAGCCGCTCCGTGTGTGCGCTTCATTTCAGCTCCGCAGCTCTCCGCCGGGCTCTCACCACTGCCTCATGTCTGCCTCCGCCGCTCGGAGAGTCGGACCAATGGGAGACGAGGAGCCCTGCTGCGGTGCACTATGGGAGATGAAGTTCACCAGCCAGTAAGAACAGCATTGTACTAGACTTTCTACAATAAAACATTTTAACCTCTACATGCAATTTGTTGTTGTTGTTATAATAATAATAATTATTATTATTATTATTATTATGATTATTATTATTATTATTATTATTATTATTATTATTATTATTACCAGTAGTAGTATTATTAGTAGTACTAGTACACACACACACACACACACACACACACACACACACACACACACACACACACACATATATATATATATATATGAATGATGTAAACTGCTAACTGTTAAGGAATAATAATAATGTTACGGTTACATAGTACTATAAATATGAACTTGACATACACTATGATATGCAGTTTACAGAGGCTGGACAGAATAATGAGAACACCTTAAAATATGATGTATTCCATTTCAACTTTCCACACTTCCACACTGTAAGATTTCCATCTCTTCCTGCCATAAATTTGTATAACCTATTAAAAGATAAATGTGTGCGCCACAGTGTGTTTCGACTCTACATTTTAGCATTTCTCACATCTCCATAAAAAATTGAGCAGCACCATGCAGTTTCAATTTCCATTCAAGTCACTTAAAAGTAAACCAAATGCTATAGCAAGCACAATAAATAGTATATTGCATGTCCTTGAAGTAAATTTAAACACTGAAACACTGATTATGGCTACAAACAGTGTTGCCAAGGTGAACCTCCCCATGTTTATCACATAAAGAAGTGTCAGTTTTTTTGGTTTGTTTTGCTTCTGTCTACATTGTGAATTTCTTATGAAGTGAGAAAAACCTTCTAAGCAGAGAACAAAATTAACATATGAATCATTTTATACCTCTGAAACCCAGGTGACATGTTGTGGCTTTAAGATTAGAACATAATGTTATTAAACCCGTTCCTCTGTGCTGCACATAAATCATTTAAATGGAATCTATTGTGCATGGAGAGGGGTGTTTGAGGAGGATTTCTTCTGACTCTGAGAACACCAGTGTTTCTCCTGAAGAGGAGGAGTGGGCCACACCACCAAGAGCGCCTGCTGTCATGCTTGTAAACATTTCATTTGTGCTGATTTTAATGGAGTTCCAGTGTTGCATAAATGTTATTTTAAAGAAGACTCCACCATCTACAATATCCTAGGGAAAAATACTAATGTAATGGGAATGCACTGTGCCACTGTTATGAGTGGAAATGAAGCTACCACGGAACAGCATGCTGCGACTGTAGATGCATAATCTTATCAGAAATGAATACTATTCTCATATATTTTGCGTACACTTTGGGGGCTCAGTGCTCAATTTGGAAAATTGCTCTAGCACAGATTTCCAGTATTAGATAACCTACTGCCCTAGGGATAATTACTTTCCTGTGCATTATATAATTCATTTTGGGGCCATATTCATAAATTTACTGATTACAATGATTCAGTTTTCTCTCTGCAACACATTATTCATTTGAAAGGAAAAGGCTATTCATAGCATATTTGGGGTTTCTTAAAACACAATCTAACATCCTGCTCTACTGCAGATATCCAGCCCTCCTCTATTCTAGCTTGTTGTTTATGCTCTTAACTCTGTTTTAGCTTGTTATTTATATGTTGAAACCTGTTTATGCTCTATTTATACTATTCCAACCCATGCATTTTCTTCTTTTTCTCTTTTGCTTTGCAGCGTTCGAAACACTCAGCATTCACTGCACTTTTCTGGGGATCTATAATTTCTTTTCATCTCATCAGGTCCCAGCTGAGAACCATGTGCATACTACATAATATTGAGACCTATTTCTTGAATTTCTAATTTTAGTGGTACATAAAACTCAGATTTTTTCCTCCATAGTGCCTAAATTCTTCTTCCATTTTCTTACCCAAATTCAGAGGGTGCTGCATGCTGTACAGACTGCAAAGCCCTCTGGCATAATTTTGTGATTGTGAAGTGTTTTTCTATAACCTCAATTAGTCAAGACTAATTGGCAAACAGTCCATTTAAAGTTAAACATCCTCAGGTATGTATTAAACACTCAAACATGCAGCTGATCTGCTTCATCGGGACTATGTGGGTGTGGCTGGATCAGATTTTATCGACCAAACAACCCACAAACGTTCTGACTCAAATGTTGCTAAATCCTGATTGGTGCACAGAAGTTTGTGACATCTCAGTGAGTGAGAAGAGCACAGAAAAAAAAAGGACAGAAACCCCCCATGTGAAAAAAACTGTTCTAACTTTAGGAGGCAATGTTGCGTTTATGCAGGACCCCATCATTCACAGTATGGAGCTGATTGAGAAAATAGGTTTTCAGGGCCTTTAACTTGAAATAAATGTTGATAATAATCCACACCACAGCTGTGCCAAGGCGGGAAAAAATATCCCCCTTCTAGCTTCTCTTTAATTACATTCTGCTCCTTTGAGATTGGTTCAGAGAAATCAATAAGGGACATGTGACTTGTCTTATCAATGTCATTCATCAAAAGTGTCCATACTATTTTGTACGCTCTGTTCAGTTATAGAAAACTGGAATTTGCCCCGTGAGAGTGAATCACCAGGTTGACTCCTGTGCATGTCCAATGATTGATTAGGCCAAAGAAAGCAAGTCTGACTGCTATGATCAGCAGAAGTAACCGATATCTATTCCCAGGTGCGGCTGTGTGTACATGCATCTATGGACACATGAAACAGCTACAGCAGGACATTTGAATGCTGATGTCAGCGGCTGATTCCCTGAATCTTCATGCGACCTGCAGCACCAAGTGATGTCTCGCTTTTTTTTTTGTGAACTACACTGCAAAGCAAAGCAAACTGGCTGCAGCTGAACTGAATCATAATCCATTAAAGAAAATGCCACGACACATGAACGGTGCATCCAGATGGCCTGTGGTTCAGCTCAGCCACAGGAGGTCTCCACTACACACCAGAATATCATGTTCCTCTACACAACCCAGAACGATTCGCAGTGGCATTTTATGTTAATGGTGTGATGGGACAGACTGTTGCTAAGACAGAGACACGACGCACAAATATTGAAGACACAGCACATTTGGGTTGCCGTTTTCCTTTAATTCATTTGATCCATCAAAGGATTTACAAAGCCTGCTATTTAAATGCTATTTTTTACCAAAATGATAATTCCATTCATGAATACAGCTGCACATTGTCGACATATCCGGACTCCAATTCTGTGCAGAGTAGCACCCAGAAAGTCAACGAAGAGGCAATATTTCATATCATAATAGTTCTCTCTGTTATAGATAGAAATAAATCCATGCAATATTCATCTCTAGCCTTTATATTTCTTGTTTCAGATTTGGCACCATCATTAAGATGAGGTCAGTGAGAGCGCCCTGAGGTCAGTCTCAGGTTTGTTTTTTTTTGACAGGAAATAAAGACAGCAGTTATCCTGAAAAACAATTTGAGTCCAATAGCTTGTGTTTGTGACAGTCCAGTGTCAGGTTGAGTCCTAATGTGAAGGCTGTTCAAGTACCAGGAGGAAATTTCTTTGAATTTTACAGAAACAATGATGCAAAAAGCCTGAACCACCGAAGGGATCATATTATGTAAACCGACCCTTACCTTTATTTTTAAAAAATACTCAGATAGTATCAATAATTGCATGATTTATAAATGTTTCTTTTTTCTCCTAAGTATCATACAAGCTTAGTAGCACTAAACGTCATGTAGCAGTCAGTGCTGTGCAACAAATATTCAATAATACTACTGATAATAACAATATTAATAACGATCATAACAATTTGTCGTAAAAATTAGCAAATGCTATTCAACTACTATGTAAAGGAAATGTTTCGACAGTGTGCTTTTTCTTCCAAAACAAACAAAACGGAAAAAAGGCTGTGGGACCACAGTGTGAAGATCACACTGCTCTCACAGAAATTGGCACTGTAACATACTGTACACTCTAAAAGACTGACAGTCCCTCGGAAACAGAGGGGGCTGTCAAAAAGGAGCAGAGAAACATGCAGGCCTCTGGTTTGGCATTAATGTCAAAGGCCTTGCCATTCACTCTAGGACAGGCAAAAAGAATCAGGCTCAGGAAACATGCCCAGAAAACAAACGAGGCCGTTAAGGAAATATGAGGGAAAGATCTCCTGCAACTTGTAAAAATATTCCAGTCGAGGGCAGCAGGACTAACTGATAGTGTCTCTGATTTGGAGTGTATGAAGTATATGACGAGTAAATCAAACACAGCAGAAAAGGTAGAACGCATTAGAGCAGGCCTGGGAAGGAGGTGGCAGATTCATAAATAATTTTTTGACTTAAGGGTTGTTTGCACAGTGATAACCCTGAAGAACTCATTTCGCTGTTGAAACATTAGCTCTGTACCTTAGAGCCTATTTATTTATTTGCAGCAGAACTGACGTGCAGCCACCTCCTTTGAGTACTCATTATAAGTGCAGTTTGCACCAACTGAAATAATTGACTATGTTTTTATCTCTCGCGCTCTAATCTGAATCTGACTGTATCGCATTACTAAAACGAGCGGGCTAATCAGTGACCGTGGAGGCAAATTGAAATAGGAACCACTAGTGAGGGAAGTGTCAAATTTCAGTGGTGCTTTCAGTAAGTGTTGCTACAAATAGTCAAACCTGTTCACTGAAAGCAATAAAAAACGAACTGAAATTCTGTTCAAGATGATACAAAGATGAGTGTTTTTTTTTTTATTCAGATACAGGGAAGGAAAATAAACGTTTAAAAAAGTCCTAAACACTGGGCAAATTTCTGTTTCCTGAGGCATGTTAAGATCTAGCACAAGAAAATAAGAAAAAGAAAAAAAACATCTCTCATCTCATTAAGCACTGAGCAAGGCTGTTCTCTAATAACAAAGCAATAACAAACCTATTTAACAAGACATGATACGCTCACTGGGTTGCCAGTTTGGTAGCTGACTCCCCCAAAACCTTCAGCCACCAGGACAGAGCTGACCAACAACAGAGTGTCCACCTGGCAAAACTCAACTCAACGCCTATGGCCAGTAGCTTCAGGTGTGGTGAAGACAGAGAAGGCAGGCAACGCCATGCCTGCACCTGCACAGCTCTATAGGCAGGTCATCAGAGGATGGTGCAGAAGAACTTCTTCTCCCGGAAAGGGTTCTCAGAGGCGGGCACGGGCATGATGAGGGGGTCCTCGCGTATGTGGGCGTCGCAGTACGCCATCAGGTCTGCAGCTGCTTTGGATACCTGACACATTGACACGAAAGACAAAAACACAAAGAAGGTGATCAGATGTTTAATCTATAATAACGATGGCTTAAACTTGTTTGTCTGAACAGCCTGACTGTCTGATCTCTTTTCCATAAACTATCTTGAATGGTGTTTGGATATCAAATTAAAACTAGTCGCACTTGAACTTCTTCAGCTCGATTTTCAACATTTTTAGCTGTCTTGCCTTCATCGGGGCGGCGTCTGAAGCTGTTTCCGGTTTTCTGATATATAATTCATTTGACTTTAAAGTTCAAATCTGATGGGGACCTTTGCTGCATCTCTCTCCCCTTCATTTTCTGTCATCTCTCCTCTGTCGCTTTCTAATAAAGGCCTAAAATGCCCCAGAAATACTCGGTAGATGCTGCATGAAGATTTATGAGCTGCACATTTTGTGGAAATGAATCTTCTGGTCTCTTCTCTTCAATATAGCACACAGGAATTGAGACAGTATTTTTGTCAAAGAGATTTTGAGGAACTGCTCATTCAGTGGGAGGCATGTTGGATTTCTTACTTGACACTTTTAAACCCAAGAGGATCAAATTAGGACTAGATTAAAGGTCATTTTGTAGAGTTCAGTGGATTACATCTGTACATGAAAAAATGGGAGAATAATTTGAAGTGTTAAAGTCAAATCTAGATAACCTTAACTAATTTCCAGTTAGGGTTATTCATAAGTATTAAGAGACGGTGCAGCTTTGCATACACTATGTTCTGAAAATTTTAGTGGAAAGAGTAGAATTTGCTCTTTTGCATTGCACAAGATTAAGAGTCTACAGCCAAGCTAACAGCTCTGTGAGGCTGTGCAGCAATGCTTTCAGCTAAACACCAACACAGGCACGCTAACATGCCCCGATGTTTAACGATAATGTTCAGCATTTTAGTTAGCATTCTTACATTTGCTTATCAGCACAAAATAAGGCTGAGGCTGACGCAAAAGCACTGGAGAAATGATCATTTTGCCCTGATGGAGTCCTCAGGATTCATCCTTTGGGGGTCATGAATGAAATTTCATGGCAATCCATCAGATAATTGACGAAATATTGAGCCATGCCACTAGCACGGCTAAAAATGGAGATTCAACCTTTTTACCTATTCATGCCTTACATGCATTATCGTATTTTGTGAAAAGCATTTTGTCAAGTTGGTTATACAGCTCTATGTTTGTTTCTTTATCCTTCAAGACTTAATATTTTGCAGTCTATTATGAAAAGATGATGGTAAAGTTGTTTGGTTAACTTGACGACGAGTACTATGATGATGGACGAGTCACATGACTGATTGACAGACTGTCAGCAAAGCTGGAAACAATCTGAGACGCCACCCTGATCACCGAGAAAACTGAAAACATTCGTGGACGTGAATGAGGCACAGAGTGCTGGAGAAGAGCCGTTTTCATTCTGACAGACTTGCACAGAAGCTCAGGCTGATTTCCCTGTATGTTTCCTCTCAGAGAAAATGCTTTCGGAGATAAACTTGCACCCGATTAGACTTGTCCAGAATCTGGGTGAATCTTGCATGGCTCCTTTTCCTTTAAAATTGCTTAGTGTCTGTGTTTCCAGCTCGTCAGTGCCTGTGGCGACTGCACTCATGCCTGTTACCTCAGCCTCAGGCAACACGAAGAGACAGCTCATCCAGATGACTGACAGGTGTAAAGGCGGAACCTTGACCAGCTGAGGGGAATGCAGGGTGGGACTAACAACACAATTCTTGCCTGAAGGCAGAAAGCATATTGTATTTTACAAAGTCAAACACTGACTATGAATTTTACAGTAGAGCCAGACTGCATGTGAATGCAGGTTTCTACTGGGGAGCTGAGTGGGAGGTTATGGGAGGGGAGGCCGCAAATGGAGAGCAGAGGAGCAGCTGCATCAGAGGGACGGCGAGGGCTCAGGGATCTACGTGGAGGACAGAGCCATCTGATCTCCTCCCTGCCACTTCACCTCACCCACTGCTGCTCTCACAAGAGAATACAGCGTACAAAATCCACCATCATCCATCAGCTGTAGTCTTAAACGTGGCTTATACAGTATTATTTTTACAGTCTCACGGCATAAAATAGCATGTCTAAATGGTTGCTGATTGATACGCTGAGTTCTGTATTCTCTGTATTCTGTATTTTCAAAGGAACAATAAGGCTGGTGTTGTGTTAAATCCCAACAAAAGACCATAACCAACAGTGCACTGGTCCATCTCTCAATTCTTTCTGTCTTCCCTCGCCTGTGGCAATCCTGTCACAAGCCCATTCGTTCCTACCGAAGATGGAAATCCATTAAAACAGCTCACACATACATGTTCCTTCCAGTTTAAAAAGGCTTCAGAAATGTCCTAAAACAGCCGGACACTGTAGTTTTTAACAAAGGTTACCCAAACAGGAGAAAATAGTGCATTTGTTCGGAACTATTTTCAGCCATGGATTAATACGTGTTAGCGCAACAACGTGACTCACTGATGTGTTTTTAATACTTTTTGGACAACAATCGAGGTAAAGAGGCATGAAGTGTATCAGGCTTTGACTACACAGGAAAGACTTGTCAACAGGAACAATTCATTGTGCATTGCTAATCTGCAATAAAGTGCAGCTGAGAATGATGGGAACGCCAAAACGCCTGACGGCCAAACACTCATTCTGATCCAACTGGTTGACTTTTATAAACGCACATATGTCATTTCTGCTGCCAGGGTCAGTCAAAACAAAAACAAAGGGTGGAGTTTTATGGCATTGTGAAGTGGCGTGGGATCCTGGGAGTTGTTGTCTTACATTGTTAAACAACCACCACTACTGATGAAAATGAATAATCGTGCCACATTATGAGTCAGCATCACAAACAACAGCAAACAACAGAATGGCTAGCTACTTCACTGACTTCCATCCTCACTCTGTGACTGGCATCTGGTGTTTCCTGTGTTTCCCGGGAAGTTGTAGAGGGCATAAAGGGAAAACTGACAGGTGTACTCAGAGATCTGTTCAGCGCAGAGCGAAGAAGACAGTGATATTAAAAATGATGGGCTCATTCACAAGACACAATATTCTAAATGTTTCATTACTTTAGCTGCACATTTAGTTGAAATTTCCCTCTCTATTTGACAGAATTCAGGCACTAATAGGAGCATCCTGCAAGCCTGCACAAAGTGGGAACGTTAACAAAGCCTTCTCTTGGACTGCTAGTAAACAGCTTAATTATTCTCAAAATCAAAGTAAATGCAATAATTATATTATCATGTAACTGCAGCCAGGGTTTCCGCAGAGAGCGAGAGCCCCACAGGACAAAAAGTGGTATTGCACACTGTGTGTCATTAGGCCCAGACTGACTGTAATTACACTGCAGCCCCTTGATGGAAGGAGAGTCCTTCTAATTAGCACAGATCACATTCCTTTGGCTGATTGAGCAATTAATGAGAAAGTGGTGATCCCTCAATCAGCAGCACAGAGACTGCTCTTGTCACTGATACACACTCTCCCTCATCAGATCCCTTAATTAAATTTAAGGGATCGCCAGACGTGGCCAACTGTCTGTTTTCTCCTCTTTCTTTGTACTTTCCTCTGCTTTCATTTGCAGCCACGTTGCACTTCAGTGGCTCTTTTTTGGATAAAGAATCACTTGGATCTCCACATCTGATGTGCCAAGTGGTTATTAAAGCACAAACAGCTGCCTGACTATCGATTATCCAACAACTGCTGAGAAAATGATACAGATGTGAAAGCATGCTGCAGCTAAAGCTGTTCATGACTTTTAGGAGAACACACCAACATCTGCCTGAGGACATAAGGTATTTTTTTTTTCACTTTTAGACTTTAAAATCTTAAATAAATACCTAAAATATAATATTTATAACTGCCTGTGGCTTAATGTAGCCTGCTGTCTAAATCAGTGCAAACTTTTTTCATCCTTTATTGCATTCATTAAGTATTTCTTTGAACATTATTACTGCTAATTACTTGCTGAAAATGTGCGCACTGATACAAAGAGCGAAGCGGTTTGTGAACCCTCTTGCCAAACATTTCATATAAATGTCGTCATAGCTGGCTGAAAACCAGACTTTACTAACGTCACGTTTTATTTTAAGTCGAAGAGTTACACGTTTTTTTTGAGAAGATGAGAAGTTTTTGCCTTTAAAAAACTCAATAGATTAATTTAAACATGGCTGATTGTCAAGCAAAGAAACAAGGCTGTTTGTCTACCCGTAAAAAAAAAAAAACTGCCTGGTTACAAATAAGTTTCATTTTTGGTGCCTAAAGGTTTTCACATAAGAGGTGCATCTTTGCACGATGCTGCAGCTAAATGAGACCACAGAAGTCAATTATTCAGAAAGCTTACATTTTTTTGTCAGAGCCACTATGGAGCTGAGTGAAAGCCTTTCAGATAGAGATCAGACTGACATTTAACATTCATTTACATTCAAGTCTTTTTCCATAAAATGTTACGGTGACAATAAAACTGACAAGTGGAACCTACTCAGACACTGTGTGATCCAAATACTTCTCAGCTCATTTAACATAACAACTTCCCATCATTTTACATGTTTCACCATTTACAGGTTAGTTTACCTTGCACGTGATTTTAGGCCTGACAGCAAGTTATTGAGCATGCTCTCATTTAAATTCAAGCAGTTTACAAACAGTTTGCAATCACAATGTGATTCAACCACAACCTTGGTATGCTTGATAGCGGTGCCACTTTAATCGTATGTGACCCATACCGTGCCGTTCTTGGATAATCTGTATTTCTGTTCTGTCAGTCGTGATGGCTATCACCATTAGTCCTGAACGTAATGCGCAAATGTGTAAAAACTGACAACAAACAGACAGACAGACAGCCGACCCAAAAAGAAGGCAGGAGTGAACGTCAGCTCAGGATAAAATCTTAGAAATTCACCCTCCGCACTTACATACATAAAAGTTTGTGGGTAAAACAAAGGGACTTGGCATTTTGTGGTACACCCTCGTGTTGCAGAAAGATAAAAAAATAAACCTTGAACTGGTTTTGTGAACATTTTAAAGCATGTAGTTTACAATATTCTACAACTACTGTGCCAATAACAAAGAGATTTCCCTCAATAACTTCCTAATAACTGACACGATTACTCACATTTTAGCCATGTAGTTGCACCACATCAGAGAAACTGTGCATGGCTTCTCTGTTATTTAATATGTCTTTGCAGCCATTTTGCCCCAGGTTTGTTGACACTTTTGTTGTTCTTGTCACCACCTCTGACTCTGAATTACATCTCAGAGGCTGATGTGAACAGTTTTTCCACTCAGCCGCTATGGTATGATACGATGTGAATGTGGCATTAGCCCTTAACTCAACGTCTGTCGGGGTCACATAGCGTTATGATTTGGATGGCGAGAGGGGAATCTATGCAGAAATGATCTGTTTCATACGGGCTTTAACAGAGCATGTAAACGCTTCTCATGTAAATATCAGAGTAACTGAATGCTTTGAATGACATCTGCACCAAAAAGTCAACTTGTAGGTTGAATCAGGGGTCTGCATGATGCATGTTCTAAACCCTGATAACAAATTGGGGATAATCACTTTGTTTCTTAGGAAGAGGAGTTTTTCTTGTAAGCAGCCTTTGTTATGCTGAGCAGGGATGATGGTGTATGGCAGCCTTCCAGGGCTGGCTATAATGCTGAGCGAACAGCCTCTGGGCTGTGGGGCAATCGTTCCCCGAGCACATGAAGAGCATACCGAATGAGATGATGACACGGCCTTTTAAGTCGCACGAGAAACCGTCGATGAACGCTGCTGAGAAGAGCCGCGTCGTCACACCACGTCAGGATTTGACGTAAAACCCGCTTTCAAACATCCATTCATAGAAGCAGTACTATGACATGGTGACTCAACCATAAAGAGTGTACGGGACTCAAAAGTCAATATTTAACCAGATGTTGTTTGATGAGGGCAGTTATTCTTTATGAGGCCTGAACTGTTTGACTGGTGGAGCTGCAGGAGGTTATGGGTATCACGAATCCGATTATTATACAGAACAAGTGAAATTCAGCTCATTTAAATGTCCACATTTTCTTTACTGCAGCTGGGGATGTGAACCGGAGACCTTAAGATCACAAGCTGCACACTTGGCGAAATCAAACCGGCAACGTAAAATGAGAAGAAGCCTGCGTGAGAAAGTGCAAGTGAAAGAGCGCAAGGGCAATCTCTGTGATCACACTCAGAGAGGATGACCCAAATTGGTGGAAAACTAATGTCAGAAGTGGTCAACAATCACTGTAGCCCACCACGCCTCTGGGTCCACCCCTCACAGCCGCCACATTGGTGCTACTTGCTGTTCACAGCAGATGCACTCTGACAGAGAGGTGGTGACACCGGTGCTTTCAAGGTGAACTGAGGCTTCATGTGACGCCTGTCAGAAGAAGTTGCACTAAACTAAGCTGAGACACATTCATTTTGTATGAATGCAGTCGGCTGTTGGAATAAATTAGGGTAGATTATCAGTGTTCATGTATGTGGAAAAGGTTTGTGTCTCCAGAGGCAGCTGTGTGAGGTCTGATAAACTGCCTCTCTCATGATGTTATTGGTCTGAAGGCATCAAGATTGAAAAGGAAAAAAATCTGGTGGTGAGCAATGGCCACTGCTAGCACAAGACACATGACTATGTCATGAGCTTCACTGTGGGTAATGCAGGCGCCAAGTTTTGACAAGGAAGGAGAATGCATGGACACTACAAATGACATCTCTGCTTCTGCAGCTTTTATGCCTTTTAAACTGTGAGTCTCATAACGTCATAGGAGTGCAATGTTAAATCAGTGGAGCGCTCTTGTAAAGACAGTCAGCACAAAGTGATGGTGATGGTTACACTGCCCGCTTCTGCATCTGAATGTAAGGAACAGTGTGCCTTTTAAAGAAATACACATATTTGCTTTCTGTTGAAGAATTAGATGATATGAACAATAGCACACACATCTCAGTCTTCGGTTAATTTGAAGCTGCAGCCAGTGGCTGGTTAGCTTCTGCTTAGCATGAAGACTGTTAACAGGCTGAGTATGTTTTAAACCTAAAAACAAACCAGATATAAAGAGATATATAATCAGTGAGCTTTGGAGGTAATGGAAAGCACATGCCAGGCAAGCTTTTTCCCCTCTCTTTATGCTAAGCTAAGCTAACCAGCTGCTAACTGCAGCTACATATTTCCCATGCACTGAGATTGGCACCCATCTTTTCACCCCACTGCCAGCAGTAATGTGAACTATTCCTTTTGATTGAGTGTTTGGAGGTTTAAAATGTTTAGATGGCAGCATGTGAAGTTTGTCACAGAGGAGGTGAGGGCTAAAGCTCGAGCAAAAAAAGCAATGACACTTTCCCTGATGAAGGTTTAAAGCGTAAAGCAGACAGAACTCTATATTCATGTAACAAACTGCATGGAACTACCAAAACCAATAACGTGTCATTCTGTCTCTCAAAGCCTTCCCAGCCTCTCTGCTGTCACCTTCGGCCCTTAAGCCCATTCGTTTCAGAAGAAAATCTTCAAAAACAATCATGAATACATGTATACTTTATGACTGAAAATACTCTGTAATGTACAAAAACAGCTGGGCACCACAGTTTTTATCAAACGTTACTCAAACAGGACCAAAGACTCTATTAACAGGGGACTAATTTAAGACGCGGATGAATACATATTTGGTGCACTCGTTGAGTACTTATGGCAGCAGGACGGTGTATGTGGGACTGAATCAAAATTCAAATTATGATGAAGGAACATGTTCCTTAGGTTTGTAGTCAATTAAATGATTACTTTGATTTAACTGTGTGCACATATTAAAGTACTACAGGTAAGTATGATAATGTGGCCAAATCCAGGCAGGAAAAAAAAAATTCTGTGCTTTTTTTCAGACATTAAATGTATGAAAATGAAATGTTTGCTGAGAGCTGAAGACTGCCACTCATGAAGAGGAGGCCATTGTACTGCTCTAAATGCTCAGTGTGTCTAATCAGTGGAGCTTGAATATATGCAGATTTTTGCCCTGTATCACATACAGGTTTCACTCCATTATTGATTCTTTATTATTCATTATTCCTGGTAGGCTGCTAGTCATTATTATTCATATACAGACCTGTTTTAGTGCAATTAAGATTTGTGTAACAAGTGTAAATATCAGACAAGTTAGAGCTTATTAAAAATCTGCATTTTTTTCTCTACATCAATAACAAATCTTGTGGTTGCAGGAAATGGAAGTTTGGAACAACTGACAGAGTGTTTAGAATGACGTCGGCGATTTATAAATGCACGTTAAATGGAAACATTTCCTCACAGACAGACAGACAGACAGACAGACAGACAGACAGACAGACAGACAGACAGTAAACGCCCTGTACCTTTATCCTATCCATGCAGGCCTCCATCTTCAGCTGCTCCACAGCTTTCCTGGCTTGGGAGATGCTGGCCGTGCTGTTGTTGGCAATACTGTCCTTCATGGCGCTCCTGTGACGCCAAACACAGCCACAAAGGGACACACACACGCACACAGAGTCAATGAACATCACATTAAATCCACAAAGCAGCCCCCCCGCCCCAACCCCAGAGCAGCCATTCTCTACCACAACCTTTTTATTTAAAGGACCCATTTTGTCTGGGGGAATCTGTTTCAGAACAGCCAAGCTCCATTTTACCTGAAGAAAGGGCTTAAAAGGCAGCAGTTTGTCATTTTTCAGTCAGTGCTCATGCATGCTTATTTTTCTTTTTGGGGGGCGTGAACACACACACCTCTTTGGAGCTGCATGGTTCACCGCAGGGTTCAAGCACTTTGCTCAAGGGCACTTCAGCAGCCATCAGGGGGTGTGCGTTTACCTCATTTCCTTTGAATCATCAGCTCCTGGAGCGGGAATCAAACCTGCAACTTTTCCTCCGCCTGCACCTCCACATCTGCCCGCTCTCCCCCTTCATCTTCTCAACTTTCTCCACAATGTGCATCAATGCAGCTGCCCTGTTACTTAATCTACTCCACTGCAACCAGCCTTTCTGTGCATCTATCTATGTAACGACTAAACCTTGCTCTCATTTCAGGCCCCTTGACCCCCTCGCTCCTGAAACGTCCCAGTTTGGCAGCCCCAGCACAGAGAGGACACCTGACCACAGATGTGTTCGCCAATGATGTGCATGAAAATATGAAGCGTTTCATTGAGGTGGGGTGCTGCTGAATCAAATCACACTCACTGTGGATTTTTTTTTTCTTTGCATCGATTTGTTTATTTATTTCATTTCCATCGCATCAAGCAGAATTTAACTGTATTCAAAAGGACGTGTTGTGAAGCCGTTGTTTTGCAAAAGGGGGGTTGCAGACGGAGAAATCGTTTCCCAATCCCACCCTTCATGCCTCTAATGCCAATTTATAGCTTTTAATCACACCCTCGTAGGTAGGAAGCTATCAGGCCTTTTCCATTTAGGTTTCCCCTCCATCCTGAGGCTCACGCGGCTGTATCTGTGGCTGTAGCTGTGTCTACACCGTTTTATCCGAATGCAACGATGCTAATTGTTGATGCAGATCTGTCAAACATGGGCGACTCTTATTTCTAAGGGGATTAAATTGTGGACACACACCGTGCGAGCTGCGGCCCTGGTTAGAGCAGAAAACAGCAGACCACACATCATGAAACAACAACTGATTTTGCATGAAGGAATTCTGTATCTAAAGAAACCATCTCCTGATGCTTCGCTGCATTGCTCGGCTATGAGCAGATTAATGTAGGCTACAGCCGCCGACCTACCTGAAATGTGCCTTTTCCAATTTGGAGAATTCCGGGTTGACTCCACCCAACACACACACACGCAAACACACACACAAAAGAGGATCTGTCAAATATCAAATGATAAGAGGAAATCCCAGCCTCGTTTCGGTCTGGACTGAACCCGAGGAGGTGAATCCTGGCGTTTTAATTTCGCCTCAGCGCTTCGCTCTGTGTGAGTCGTGCGTATTCCGTGTAGGAAGATGAGATCCAAGCGGTGAGGTCTTGGTGAGCACCACGGCTGGACTTGGAGAGATGTTACGCATGCAGCAGGGGGGGAAACCTCTGTATGACGATCAGATACAGGCTGTGGGGCAGGGAGCACTCGATCAGTGGACCAGGAGCTGCGGTAGCAACAAGCCACGATGTGCTCCTACTGTACAAACTGGCCGTAAACGCACCGAGACAGCGCTATTAGGCAACTTAGCATCTGCTGTTTTTCTAATTTGCTTTATTGTTGCAGAAGTCACCTGAGATCTGCAGGCTTCCCCATTTCATTTTTACATCAGCTTTGACATCACCGGGTCCCCCCCATAGTAACTGATGGCCCTCATTCGTAACTACGCCGCACTTTGGGGGGATTTACACCCAGATTAAAAATTCAATTCCATCTATTCTTATCATAATCAATATCTATTTTCATATTTCTGCTTCTGATCTACTACGGCAATTCGTGCAGCATCACTTCAGTTTCTTTTTACTTTAGATGCCCCTGAACGCACCGTTTTCCACACAAAGTAAGAAATGGACACAAACGACGAGATGTAGTAATATTTCTTCAAATATTTATATATATTTATATATTTATAATATACTCATCACTTGGTTTGTTCATACACACACACACACACACACACACACACACACACACACACACACACACACACACACACACACACACACACTCGCATATATACAAAGACAAAAAACATAAAACATGACCTTTCAGAACCTCAGTTGATGCCAAACTGCAAAACCAAAAAAACCTACACAATCAAAGCAACCTAAGACATGATCTTAAATTATGCATAGCTTAAGTTATGAACAGAAAAATATTTACTTCAGTGTCAGAAAGCACAAACAAATTGCTTGTTAGCACGTTGTCCTCCTTGCATTTTGCCATTTCCTTAAAAAAGGGGGAAACAAACCATTCATAGAATCTCACAGGTGGACGTACAAGAAAAAGAAAAAAACACATACGTTTCATAAATTTCACGGAGGAAATGTATGTACACATGCAGGCATGACACAGTAAACAAACACACTAACTTCATGTCTTGTACAGGCCTGATGGTGGGCACAACAAGGGTCCAAGTGGGCTGAGAAGGGAAAAAAAATCTAGACAACAACACAAAAGGAATGACGTCATGATATAAGAAGAAATATTCCCTTTCTTGTAAACAAGTCAAACATCAAGTGTGAAATGTAAGACATCATTTTTACATGACAGAAGGCTTCCGCAGTCACCACTAAGGTAAACGTTCTTTCAAAGCTAAAACAACCTCCTGGTTTCTTCCCATACCAAACATGACAACACTTGCATGTATGCTATTGCTTTCTGGATAAGATTTATTAGTGGAATTGAAGCAAAGCTCAGTTAAAGTTCGGACCACAGATCATTGGCTCTCTTTGAATTAAATGGTAGCTGATAAAAAAGTGCTTTGACTACCATTTGACACGTAGTAAGACAGACTAAGAGCTGTGAAGTGGGAATGTAAAGAACAGCTGCATGGATGCTTGAGCAGGTTAAAGAAAGATGACTGTTTCCCAGAGTGATCAGTGTAGTGTATACGATTCGGAAATTAGCTGTAAACCTCATCAATGCAGGAAACACTGACTGCTCTCACTTCAGTCTGCTGGACACGACGCCCCTCACCACACCCTCCCACCCACTACATCCTTTTTGTAATGCTGCACAGGTACGAAGCACGACCTTTCGGGCAGCGAGGACGAGGGTGCGTTCAGGAGATTACCCTCTGCCACTTCTCCAGCATCTAACGCTGTTTGTTAATTGCCTTCTCAGAATTTCAGCAAACTATTTTACATACTGAAGAACTTTTAGTGCATTTGAGTGGCAGAGAGTGAAACACCAGACAAGGAAAAAGGAAGAGCCACCACGGTGTTTCAAATAAATAAATGAATATCAACATCTCTCAACAGGTTTAACCAAGGCAGGCCTTATTAATAAAGTATCATGACAGCAAATGTCACATTCACATACACACTCAAGGTCAGTGTCATTCTAGCATGCAAAAGTAGGACAGAACAACAGGCAGCACAAGGAACGATTCAGTTCCCCCCGTCCCTCCACTGAGCTCAGATACAAAGTGATGCAGGGCTGTGACACTTGTGATCAGACTTGAGTGGAGCAGACAGCCCAGCAGAGCGGTGTCTCACTCCCACAGAGCGGGACGTCTCCCGGTGACAGACGCGAGGAGAAGCCCCCTCCCTCCGAGCTAGCCGGAGCGTCAGCAGGACATGCTCGCCGAGCTCCGGCAGCAATCTGTCAGACAGCGCGCTGCGGGGGGACTGAGCGCCACGTCGAGGTGAGAGACGGGGGTCCTCACACTCGGGGTCTGGCTTTGGCCAGACGATAGCAGCTTACCAGGAAACAGCAAAATCAACATCAGGCAGGGATCTTTGCACAATGATAAACTCAACGGCAGGAAACAAAATAAGAACAGACTTAACAAACCAAACACACTCTCAGAAATACATTTTGTATAAAGTGTCTGTTGCAGCCTCGGCCAAATACTCATCCATTCCCCCCAACATTCCACTTCAGTATGTTTATAAATATATATTTTTATACATATAATACTATTTTCAGAATTTCTCGATGCTGGGAGCGGCTGTACTGGAGCTTGCTCAGTTGGGGATGCTTTACTTAAAAGTCAGGGGGGTTTAGGGAGGTTGAGGCCATGCTGACACCTCCTACTCCCCGTCAATGCAGGGAGGAGGAGGAAGAGGAGGGGGGTTTGGTGCTCCTCTCGCTGAGAACTGGACAGTCGTAAACGTCAGACACACAGTCAGCCTGCGGCGTAGCTGCTCAGGAAGGAGTAGAACATGGGCAGCTTCATGCGCTGCTGGTCCCGCCGACACCACGCCATCACTGTGCCCTCGCTGTTGGCCGTGTAAAGGTGGTGGCCGTCGCACGAGTACGTCAGGCTGAGGGACACGGGAGAGCACATTACAATCAGTACTCTGAGGCATCACGTGACAGAAAAGCAAGGCGCTGTGTTAGCGCTGATCAGATACCTGATGATGGGTTTGCTTGACTTGGAAAAGGTGATCTCTCTCACTGGTTTTAAATCCCATGTGCTCCACAACCTGAACAGATTTCAGACACAGAAAAAAAACATCGGTGTGAATAATTCAGTGTCTCCAGAAGAAGCACAAACATTTTAAAAACAAATAAAGTCTCAGCTAACCTGACAACGCCGTTCTCCAGCCCGCCGGCGATCACGTTGACAGACACGCCCTCCGGCTGGTTGGAGAAGGCCACCGAGCAGATGATCTCTCTGCAGTGGACGTGGCCGATTAGATCACCGTTCACCGTCCACAGGCGCAGGTCGCTGCCTCCGCCCACTGGGATGCAAAGAAGCATGTGTCATAAATGGCATCCAGGACCCAAAAAACACATCGCGTCAGTGTGGAAAGGTGAAAAAGTGAGAGAGGACGCACCTGAGTCACAGACTGTTGCGATGTCCCCTGTGGTCTCGCTGGCAGACACTGCGGTCACTGGGCTTTTGTGGCCTGTGAGGCTTTGTACATAACAGAGCCTGAAGAGACACACAGCAGCTGAGAGACCACACAACGCTACACCCTGCACTTTAGATTTCTCATCACACACAGAAAGACATGTGGAAGATAATGAGTAAAGCGTGTTCTCCTTTTTCCCACGTCTCACACGCACACTGACCTGTTGAGGTCCCAGAGGATGCAGGTGCCATCTTTGCTGACGCTGATGAGGATGCTGTAGGGTTTGCAGACAAACAGGCTGGTCACCTCCCCAGTGTGTCCATACAGGTGGACCTGAGATTCCACCTCCATCTCTGACGGCTAACAGAAGACATTTTCCAAATCCAGACACATATTAGTGACCACGCACAGAGGACATACAGGACTGACCGGTCGCACGTGACTCAATGCCATTTCCAAAAGAAAAACTCCATTGATCAATCCCCAACAGGATTTTCAGAACAGCGCCAATCAATTGCTAATGAAACACCCTTCAGAGACAGAGAAAACAGGAAATCTAGATGCCTATTGGTGAGGACCGATAAAAGTCTGTAAGCCTCTCTGATGACTGAACTCCCAGACCTCTAATCCCACTTGTAGGCTCACTGGAAATGTGTTTCAAGGGCAACAGTGATGTGACTAATGAAGCTGAGCGTTTGAGCACGGTGAGGTGGTCTAAAGAGGGGTAGGGGAGGGCGGGGGGGGGGGGGTAATGGGAGGTGGGTGGGTGTATTGGGTGTTGATGTGGAGGCGGAAGGTTAGAGAGGGACGTCGCCATGGAAACCCACCGTGGTGCTGGTGAAGCGGTTGCTGTAGGCGGTGATGACTCCACACTTGCTGCCCGTAAATAGCTGGCAGCCATCGGGCACCCAGGCGCAGCTGGTCACCTGGAGGTGAGGGAGAAAGAAGGTTGGACTGAGGAAAACCAGAAACGTGGCAGCTCACTGGGTGATCCTCAGCATAGTGTGACACTGAGGCTACATCCACACTAACATGTGTACGTTTTTTCATTCTAGCATGTCGTTTTAAAATGAAAATGTGTTAGTGTGACGCAGCCTGAAGGGAGAGCAGTGATCACTTCTCTGAGAGCTTAGCCTGTGCTCACCTGGTGAAGTTGTGAGCACTGAATGAAGTTGATAGGTGGTTCACTCTGCTTGCTCTTCAGCCTCAATATGTTGTCCGCATAGCCCCAGCTCAAGATGGCCGACCACTGGATGTCTGTGCTGTGCATGCTGCGGACACCTACAGAGTAGAGAACATGAAGTTAATGGAGTCAGCAGAGACATTGTGCAAAACATCCCAGGATGACTGACTGTTGCACTTCCTACCCTGCTCCTTGCTGTAAATCATCATGAGGCAGAACTTGCGGGACAGCCCGCAGATGGCTCGTGTTGGAAGGGCCAGCAGGGATCCGAACCTCTCCCCGTGCGGCTGGCTGAAACACACCACCGGGTCCGGAGCAGAGGGCGAGCCCACATACTCGCCCCACTTCAGACCTTTGATCCATGGCAGTGGACTCTGTGGGGGAGAAAGAGGAAATTGCCAAGTGAGTGGCAGATCATTTCATGGACAGTGCATTAAGTCACATCTTCCTCAGCACACAGCAGGCTACCAAAGCCGCTGCCATCACAGAGAACATTACCGGGCAGACTATTTCCTTGGCCTGTTCTCTGGATTCTCTGAAGGCCAGCTGAACCAGGAGACCCATGGCTGCCGGCAGCTCTCCCTCCATCATGAGTTTGGGGCTGGCCCTGCTGATGTGAGAGCCGTTGAAGAGCTGCCTGGGCGTCTGTCCGTATGTCTTGATCATTGTCTCCAGGGCCCGCCGCTGCACTGGGTCTTCTACCGCCGAAACGTCCATGCCAAAATACGTCTGTGAAAAAAAATATGAATGTATGTAGACAAAAACTACTAAAATTTTCCCAAAAAATTCTAGCAAACGTGATGAAACAGGCAGTTGCTTACAGCTGGGTGGAAGACATTGATGGCCTGGACGGCAGCTTTGCCTTTCTGCTTGAGCCCAAACACCAGGTCGATCCACTGGCACAGTGTCTGGGAGACCTGGTCCGACTCCAGCGCTTGTCGGTGGATAAGGATGAAGAGACGTGGGTCGTTGCGGGCCCAGGGCGGCAAATTCACATGATTCACCCTCTCACCATTTTGACGAACACCAAAATCAAAACCTGTGGAGGCAAAAAAAAAAAAAAGTATGTAACCTATGAAAAATGTATGCTGGTATAAATGATAAACTTTAAGATTAAGATAATAATAATTACCCTCTCTATTGACAAGGAATTCCGGAAGATAGAAAAACTCTGGGATGAGCTCTTTCACGTCGGTCATAGACTCGTAGGAGGACAGGCGCCACGTGGTGTTCATGGAGTGAAACGTCCGGTCCGGGATATCAAAGCTCTGGTCTGATGAAGGCCAAAGACAATCTAATTACAGATTCGACTCACTGATTGAAAAGATCCCCTTTCATGACCTTAGACGCCATGCTTGCTGAATACATTTACGATCACATGAAAAGATGCCTCGGAGGATCAGAGGAGGGAAAGATGGATTGAATGAAAAAAGAATTAACAAGAAAGGAGGAAAAAGGGCGAGGAGTTGATCAGAGAAAAGCAGGAAGATGAAGAAAGCTTTCATGGCTAATACATGTGATGCAACATGGCAGCATGCTGCTCAGATCTGAGATCAGGACACTGCAGCATTTCAGTACTAAAAGCCTCTCGATCAACCAAGATGTAGCGGTCAATGAAATGCAGACAGGTAGCACTCGGTGCTGTTAAAAGCTTTTTGGAGATGTGCCTATGCTAATTACCTGCTGTTAAAGAGCCCTGGACTGTCAGTCAGACATCGCTACAGTACTTGCTGAAACCATAGATACTGTAAAAAGGCTTAAGATTTTCTTCCTGAACCTTAAGCCATAGTTTATGTGAGACTCACCCTGGTACGCGAGGAACATCTTGGTGAAAGGAGGCATTCGGACCAGGAAGTGCAGAACAGTGCCGCTGTTTGAGTAGTGTGAGCCGTAGTGGTAGGGCTGGACGGGAGGCATGGGGTCGTCCTCACGGATGCCCTTCTTGTACTCCTCCTCGAGGTACTGCACAACAAACACACACACGTGTTGATGCATTTTTTCACTGAACATCCCGTACACTCATTACACACATGTACAACACGGCTTACCCTGTAATTATCCACGTAGCGATCCTCCTTCTCTTTTGACTGCACTGCGATGGGTTTGCTTAAATTCCTGTAAGACAACAGAGTGCAGGCAAAGCAGTAATGAATCATGATGTCCAACAGTGACAAATGGAAACGATTTTCCTGTTATAAATGATTCCTGTGTCATGAGCCTTGACTTCAAAGAGGCCTCATTTGTCATGCAGTTCATCAGAAGATACCCCAATATGGCCATTAAGTGCACACTTATTAAGGGGGGCAGTGCACTTATCTGAAAAACTAAGGATCTGAGGCATCAATGGCAGAGGAAGTACATGTACAAATCCTCTATATGGTGCCTAATCTTAACTCCATATCATGTCATTTTTTTTAATTAAGTTTCCTTTTTCACATAATTTTTGATATAACCCAACCTCACTAATAGAGCTGCCATCCAGCACTGACCTGTAGATGTTTGGCTCCTGCAGGTCGAGCGTCTCACTGGTGTAATCTCGCAGGATAAAGGGGAACACCGGGTATTGCATGAGGTCGTTGAAGGAGCGGCCCGCGTGCTTGTTGAGATGTGTGAGGTACTCAAAGTTAGAGATCTGTCCCGAGCCCCACAGCTGAGTGAGAGCTGTGATGT
This sequence comes from Chaetodon trifascialis, assembly GCF_039877785.1. Taxonomy (NCBI): domain Eukaryota; kingdom Metazoa; phylum Chordata; class Actinopteri; order Chaetodontiformes; family Chaetodontidae; genus Chaetodon; species Chaetodon trifascialis. Next base: position 9,920,126 of record NC_092068.1, on the reverse strand, counting down.
TTCCGTGCTCCAGCAGGTTGGGCAGATCAGAGGTCAGAATGTTGTGGTAGACGTCATCACGGAACTAGGGCAAGAACACAGACAATCATGAGATGTTTTCCATGTCTAGTGTCGGGACTGAAGTGGGACATGGAAAAACTACAAACCCAAATATTGAATCTGAACAACATAGTTTGATGAATAAAACCTGTTGTGTCTCAGTCTTCTGAAGCACTGAGAAAATGAGGCTGGTGCCTTTAGGGAGCAGCTGAACCACATAAAATAACTCAATTAGTTTTGAGGTTCAGTTTCATTTATCTGAAAGCTAAAACTTCCACCAGATCAACTCTAAGATCCTGACAGAATATTTCAGAGATGATGAAGATAAAATTTACTGAATGCTGCTATTAATAACCTCAATAAACAGTTGAGGAACCATGGTGGTCTGGACATTAACCAACCAAAACCCCCCATCCAACTGTTTTGTCGTTGCCCATCTCTGTCCCCTCATGTCTTTACTGATTATCAATAAATGCATAAAATGCCCCAAAACATACTTTAATACAGTCCAGTCATGCTAGCAGCTGTTTGAGGCTTTGCTTAGGGACAGCAGGGCTTGGAGCTACATGCTAATGTCAGCATACTAACACGCGCACAGTGACAATGTTAAAATGCTGCTAACCATGTTCACCATGTGAGATAAGGACATTAGCATGCTAACAACTGCTATATGTAATTAGCACATAGACAGTTAAGGCTGATGTATTAAATTTTTGCAGGTACTTAGTCATAAATCAGCCCCTTTAGCCAGGAAAGGTTTTTCCAAGCCCACAGACAGTCTGAGGACAACAGACTATCTGTTGGGCTTCTGTATTTTTGTATTTGCTTTGATTTGTCTGACTTGTAAAATACCTGCTGTAAGCTTGCTTAAAAGTCAGTTGTCCAACAATGTAGAAACATTCTTCCAGTATTTCACTGAAAGTAGAGTTAATTGTTTTTTTCCTGCAGAGAGAGCTCTGTATCTTATTATCATGATTGATTCCTGGCATCGATTACTACAGAGCTCTGCAGCTATCAGGAAAAGAACATCAAAAAGATAATTCAACAATTATTTCGCACTGCCAATATCTGTATTTTTCAAGCTACGTGATTTCACCTCAGTCCATCCTGTGTGGCTACATATTTCTATTCAAATGAAACATGGCCTGAATTTTAATCTTGTATCTGCTGGGCAGTCTAGCTACAGATGACAAGCTAACTCAGTTCTTTTCAATAATGAAGTAAAACAGCTGAAGAAGAACACAGTGGAACATCTACTCTATGCCATTCATGAGGAACGTCAGCATTCATTTCAGCAGTTCTTTCCAGTTGCAGCATTGCTTTCTTCCCTTTTATTTCATGTGACTCGTGTTATTGCCTCACCTTGGTGTTGTCAAAGGCTAACAGCAGGGTCCTGCCGTTGGTGAGGAATATCTCTACAGCGTTGTCTCTTAGCTGCCACCAACGCTTGTGCACCTCCTTGATCTCCTCGTACGTCCAGGAGAAAGAAGGTGCCTCGGTTTCCCCGTGAAGGCTCTGTCCAAACACATAAACACATCCGGTGTTGAGTAGGCAGGCCAACTCACAGAACGCAAAGCCGTACCCCTGGCAGAGAATAATCCTGAACAGTCCTCTGGCATTACCTGGTTGTCATGAGCATCAGTGGCGTTGTCCTCCACAAAGTACATCCCAGACTTTCCTGTAAGCACAACACAGGGTGAGTGAGATTTGGTGTACTAAGCACAAGACAAACAAAAGCTTCCCCCACCGAATAACTAACAGTAAGAGTACAAGTATTCTCGAGTGCCTCAGAGAGAGCACATTACTCTATGTTCCCTGTGACCGGCTGGCTGTATTATGCATGGAGCAGCTGTGAGAGATGGACAGTGTCTTACCCAGAAGTAGCTCCCCTGCTGTCTCTCTGGAGGGGGCAACGCTGATGCAGCGTCTGGTGAACCTAAGGACAAAAAGACATTTCTCATACAAGAAAAACACCCCCTGAATAAAACACACACACCACTCAAATGTAGCACATGTTGATGAGACATTCATGTGCCTTCTTCAGATCCTCCCGGCTGCCTGAGAGGGATATGATGTTTACTAAAAGCTTGCAGGCAGGCAGAGACACAGAGAGGTAGAAAATTATACCTGATGGGCTCACTGGTGGCTTTGTCTTTGACGGTGGAAGAGAAGGAGGAGTGAGTCTTATCCTCAAACAGGAAGGACAATGCTGGTTTCACTGTGTCTAAACAAGACACGGACGTCAGATTAAGAAAACAAAAGGAGACAAACACACTAGAACTAGACAGAGTTTTGCAATAATGCTCCAAGCCAAAGGGCTTTGTTACCATCAGGTTTACGTCGGTCTTTGAGCAGGTATTTGTTGGGAATGGTGAGGTAGCATCTCTGCAGCCGCCGTCGCTCCCGGTTTGGCCCCTCGGTGGGGTCCAGCTGCCAGGACGTTGGGTAGGATGACTGGTCGTACCAAACCGCACTGAAACAGATCAGAACAGATTGACAGCGCTGTCAAACAAACACATATCAAAACAGAAGTTACCTAACTACAAGGTGATTTGATATTTTTGCCAAAAATGCAGATTAGCAGTTAACTTATCACACAGCAACTGTGCTAATTGAGCAGCTAGCATGACTGTACACTCCAAGCCTTGCTCTAAAATCCTGCCTCACGGGTTATAGATGTACTAATGTACAGATCTAACAGATAATTTGATTTAAATGTTTTACAAATTGCACTTTCTTTTAAGGTCTTCTGGTGCTCTGCATGCCCGAGACATTAGATTATCATTTTCCCTGCTGTTTTTTTAAAGACAATGACCAGAAAAATAATCACCATTAGAATAACAATCATCATTACAGTAACGATGTTATGATTGCACTCCATTCTAATATTGCTTATGCCCTTGTGAGAGATAAATTTCAAAGCCAACCGGTCATGCGTGAGTTGTTGCACCAGCTCCTGCCAGTGGCGGCTAGCACTGAGGTCAGTCTTGTAGAGTCCCCTGATGTGCTGGATGACTTTCTTTCTCTCCATGCCTTGCCGCAGAGACACATTCTGAGTGATATCAGCTGCAATCTTGGAAATGTCCTTGGACTTTCCATCCAGTCTCTGGATAAGACTGCAGAGAAACAAGAAAGAATGGAGTGAATAGAAGAGCATGGAACAAAGAAACAATTCTTACCAATATTTTCTTCTGCTGAGCACCAATCTCACATCAGGAAAAAAGCCCCTACTCACTTCCTCTGAGTGTTGGCCATTTTCTTTTCCCATGCCACTTTGCTTGTTTTCTCTTCTGCTTCATACTTGAATTTTTCCTGTATGAATAACATTACAAGCAAACAAGTTCTTAACACACATCATCTTTACTCTCTGATTAAAAAAATCCACCTGACAGGTTGCACTTAGCTTGTTTAGTTAAACGTATTTTGCCAGTTCAGCAGTTTGAAATATCAGGTTGTGTGGAGGTGGAAATTCTTGGTCATCCACAAATGCCTGGAAACAGTTTTCCTTCCTTTTAAAACAATCCGGTCTCTTTGTAGGTCTTACCTCTTTTATGGCCTTGAGCAAGTCTTGTTTGTGTGGAGTGTTGGGTGGGATGCAGCGATGGCCACAAAGCTTCAGTGAAGTCATGAAAACACCCACGGCGCTCTGCTCGTCTTTGGTGAGGCTGTCCTTGTGATCGTGCAGCAACTCATACAGGTACAGTGACAACTTCGGTCCATGCTGAGTGAAAGAAAGAAAAAGAGGAGCGCAGATTAAAATTTTATTTGTGTCTGGAGCAGTGATGACAGGAAACAAGCCTTATCCGGCTAGTTGACCCTCTGTAAAGCCTGGGGGGAGCACGCAGAGTGAAAGAAGACTCCCAAGACAATGCAAGGGGGCTGAAGAAAAGCATGAAAACATGTATCAGAGTTATTTTAGAACAACAGCTTGACAGCTGCTGGGAAAATTGTCTGCACGAGTGAAAATGACAAACAAAGCTACTATACTGTACACTCGCTCACACTCTGAAACAAACACGAAAAGAAGTCCCTTCTGCATTCGGTTAATAAAAATGACTTATTAATTGACATATATCAATTTATGGTCTATATGTAATAAAAATAGTGAATAAAAACCAAGCTGATGTGTAAGTAAGCATACAGATGCTAAATGATGCATTTCCACCACACTTACCTCTAAACCTGGGCTGAGGCTCTCCTTGAGGATATCCAAATGTCTGGGATCAAACACAAACTCCAGCGCCTCCTTCCTGTCAGACAGGGGAAGCGCAGGGCTGAGTGTGTGCACAAGCAGACGGCCAATTTGGACCCGGAAAGTGTCCCGACACGACCATAGGATCCTTCGCCACTGCTGGTGTGGGGCTCCTCCTCGACCTGTGCTGCCCTGTAAGATCACAAGCATCAAAACAAGCTTGTATGATATAGCAGTTAGCTCTCATGGAGCTAAAACAAGCATTCTAAAGCATCAAAAAGCTTCCCAGTGACAATCGTCATACCAGGCTGATTTTAATCCCGTCCATCATGAGTTTGAGGATGTCTTTCTGAAAGCTCTTCTTGCTGGCAGGTGGCAGGATGAAGGGCGTGGGCGAGTGTGGGACAGAGGCGCAGCCACTCTCATCCTGTGGTTGATCACCTGGATCTGGTGTGAAAAGCTGTTGCTCTGGAGAGTCAGGAATGTTCAGCAGGTCAAATAAGTCCTGACTCACATCTGAAATAAGAGACACATTCAAACAGAATCAGGATTAGACATCAAGTTCAGTTCAGGCTCATTTGAGGTGAAGGAGAAAACAGAGAAGATAAGAATAGATAAGTGAGAGAGGAGCAAGTTTTGTACCGTGGTAAATGAGTCTGTTAACAGCAAGAACCACGAGCCTCTGCAGCCGCTGGACAAACTCAGTCTCACTGGCACGAATGGGGTTTTCCTGGCTCATCCGCCTTTGCATCATTTGGTTGAGCTCATCGCTGGCTACAGAGCGCATCCGTATCAAGAGGGAGTCTGTCTGGGCCAGAGAGAACCGGCGCCGGCCTACAGACACAATGTTGGTATGTGTTCAGACACACATGATGGCAGAAGCACGCTTGTTTTCTTCCTTTCAAGTTCAGGGTTAGGTCATGCAAATATCTCATAAATCACTGAACACAGAGAAGATTATAAAGATTTACTGATCAAAATGCCATCTGTGCTGAAATGCTTAACTGAGTCAAGCTTTCAAACATGCACACAAAGGCACCAGTAGCGCACGAGTGTACTGGGCAAATTAATCCCCGAGGTGAGGTCCGGGGGAAATGGTGAGTTCACAGCAAACATGGGAGACATGCCCTGTGGCAGGGAGGATGTTCTCCACTGTGGACCGCAGTCCGAGCTACCTGCGTCACAGTGGAGCATGTAGGTTGGAGCTCCAGAGGAAGAGGGAAGGGGGGAGTCCTGGGACAGGAAGCTGAAGGGAGGGGACAGGGGGATCTGGCCATAGGAGCAGTAGTGCTGTCTGGGGAGGCGGGGGATAATGGAGTCTTTCATGGCAATGGAACCTTCAATCGGGAGAGGGTCAATGAGCAGATAGGTGTGAGCGGTGAAGTGAATGGCTGAAAAAAACATGGTGGTCAATTCTACCTCGACACCCGGGATCAGCAAAACTGCACACCGGGTTTCTACTGCTGCATCACTTCAATGAAACACTCACCTGCAATGCTCTTGCGCTTCTGATAGATGGCGTGATGCGGAGAGCTTGGCGCATTAACTGAGCTGCTCAGCTTCTGAGGTTCCTGATTGGCTGTCGTCTTTATGAACTCAATCGCAGACTGAAGGACGCGGAACTGCAAAGCCACTGCCATCTCTGTGGAGAAATAAAAGAGATGATGAACTTTGTCATGTTAGAGGTTAGCCTGATGGTGAGGATGAGCTTCATGCAGGAAGTTTGCTGCAAATTTGCTGAATCCAACTTGGAAAAAAAGCGGATGAAGTTAGAGAAGAATACAAAAAAAATCTCGCTTGAGGCCCAATGAGGGCAGCAAACTACAGTCAGCTACAATATAACCAAAGATAAAAGGTGCCATGTACACAGCCATAATGCCTTTGCATTGTGTCTGGGATCATAGAATGACTATATCAGATTTAAAAAAAAAAAAAAAAAAAAAGTTAGTGCTAATGGGGAAGAGATGGGGGAGATATTTTTCAGAGTAAACTTAGGGAAAAATGAGAGAAAACAATTTAGTGAGAAGATGGAGATGTGAGATATTTCTCAAATGACATTTGTTCTCAAACGAGTTTCCACTCTGCAGCTGTAGATAATAAAATGACAGCCCAGCTTCTTCCTGCAGCAGAGCCTGACAGCTTGATATCATTCAGAAGTGCAGAGCATAGTTGATGACGACACTGATGCTTTTTGCATGTGTACTGCGTTTCAGAAATCCAGTCCTCACCCTGCGTGCGACGCATCTTGCTGGTTTGCATGAAACCCAGCAAGGTAATGAGGTCTTCGATGATGCGGAAGTACTGGGACCCTGAAGAGCTGCAGGAGTGGATAGTCACAGCCACTAACAGCTGCTGGATGTCACACACTAGGAGCTTGTAGTCATTCAAGGGAATACTGCAGAAGGAAGACAAGAAAACGAAAAAAATATGAAGCACCGGAGCTCTACCACTCGCATATGCTGGATCAATGAACAGTGAGAGGATTAATGATTTAATTCATGGCTCAAAGGTCCAAGACAAAATCCCATGAACCCATGGAGGTGTTTGAATGAATCATCCTTTTGTTCTGGCTGCCGTACCCGTTCTCCATGCCATTGAGGGTGGAGAGGGTGTTAAAGAGCACGTAGAGCAACCCGTGGTCTAACAGGATGTCTGCCAGCTTGGGGCAGGCATTGAAGAGCTGCAGCAGCATACACAGGATGTTGTGCACCAAGGAGTTCTCATACAGGGAGTTCTCAATAAGGCCCAACACTGGGATGATGCAACGCTTTCTGAAGGGTGAGATATTTTCCATTTCTTCCAGGTCCAGACTGGAAAGCAATACAGAAAATAAAAATAGTGGTGAAAGTGCAAATGTGCGTGCATCAAACACATTTATTCACACAACAGACAATCCTATGCATAACATAACAAGATAAAATACTAAGCCGATGGCACACTAGACATCATGGTGTGCCATAGTATGCTGTCCCAGCACTCACTCTTCCTCCAGGCCCACCGGCCGTCCGAACAGCATCTCCAGGAAGCATTCGAGGAGCCCCTGGCTGCCCTGGTGGATGTATAGCTGGTTGGCCAGCAGTGAGAAGCCGTGGTTCTTCAGGAATTTCTCCTTCTGCTCCTTCTGGGCTCTGCTGAAATAGGCATCCAGGAGCTAGGAGAGAGAGGTGGAATAATGTGAGGCAACTACAGCCTGTTGTTGCTGACGGTGCTCGGTCAAGCCTGCTTACCATCAGTAATGGGTTGCCACAGGGGTCTATCCTTGGTCCATTACTGTTTACATTACACATAAATAACCTAGATCAATACTTCATTGTCCATTTTTCGCTGATGACACTATTTCACATGCCCTAGTCTCCACCCTGGCCCTGATTTGTCTTCAGTCTGCCTTTGATGCTTTCCAATTATCTCGGACCAGTTTCAAATGCAGAAAAGACCAAGTACATGATATTCTCCACCTCCACCAGTGACTCTGACTATCATGCCAACACTTTAAATGGCACTCAGATTACTCTTATTCAGTCATACAAATGCAAAAGTAGAAGCAGCTGCACCCTCTGCATCATATTGCATTAGGCTTTTTTCACAAATGACAAATTTCATACTCGTGTCATTCATTGTTCTCTGTATCACATGGTTGGAAGGACTCCACACAGTCACAAGAAATAACCATGTCATGTTATTCATCTGTAAAGCTCTGCTGTTGAAGCTTCCAAACTACCTCACATCCCTTCTCTCACTCAAATCTACTAAATACAGCACACAATCCAGCAACTACTTAACCTTAGATAACCTTTATGTACACACTAATGTTGGCAGAACTGCTTTCAGTTACTATGCACCTCTTAAATGGAATGATTCCTACATCCCCTTTGGGGATTTTAAAACTTTATCGTCTGATATCTGATGTTTTTTATGATTCTCTGAACTGTTTCTATTAACTGCTTGTTCACTGTGTAACTGTGTTGCTTCTGTTCGCTGATTGTGTTATCGTGAATGCTTCCTGTTCTCAGGTCTCTCTTGGAAAAGAGATCCTACTCTCAATGAAGCTTGCCTGACTCTGTCCACCAGCACTTCTAAAGCTCTAAAATATAAAACACATATCTAAATGTAACTTTTGGGAATGGTAATCAGCAAAAACATTTGTCACTGGGAGATACTTTGTTATCTACTCGTGCAGTAAAATGCTAAATCACATCAACAATCTTTATGGCATATGAGAGGACACTGAACCAACCCTCATAACTCCTTGCTGGATGAGAGGTGACGAGTGGTTGACCAGGACAATGAGGGCATCTGGTTGGATGAGCTTGTCCATCACTTCCTCAAGCATGAGGTCAGGCAGCAGCAGCAATATGCCCCTCAGAAGGTCATAGAGTCCACAGCAGATCAGTACCAGGCAGTCCTCAGTGCTGGACCTGAGAGACAGTTTGGACTGCTAAATCCCTGTGCATGAATACTAAGACAAATTTACTATCACAAAATAAGGCTGCAAAAATTAAGTGCTGTTTGTTTTGATAAGTCAACATTTTGCATTAAAACTAGGTAAAATATAAAAACTAAAACTAACATAAGTCAGAAGATAAGCAATTCATCAAAGAACACACAGCAATCTGTTGTACTCAGCAGTGAAGAGATATAAATGATTTACTTTCATGATCACTATCAGAGCAGTTAAACCATATCATCAGAATATAAAACACACTTCAGCCACGAACTTAGATATTAGACATTTTTTTGTTTCCTGCACAGCTTGAAATTCATCAACAAATCAAGGCAGATGTCTTATTGTCAGACAGCCCACATTGTGATGAATAAAAGACAAAGGTGATTTTGGTGAGAAAACAGGATCATGATGAGCAAATCTTTTTTTATTTCCCATCAGCTTAAGTCAGCAGCTTGCTGGCCAGTAGAAATAAAATAAAACGGCAGTACAAAACTATTTTCAAAGTTGGCTAAGGATTATTACCATAACCAATGTAGTTTTTAGATTATTCAAATCCCTTCACAGATCTTCTTTTATCAAAGATTTTTTGGAGAACCAGAACAAAAAAACCCACATGTACATGCTGTTAGAAAGAAATGTTGGACAAGACTGTTAGTGCTCAAGGTTTGATATGGACTGCCTTAATTAATATTAGAATTCTGATAGTGACACTGAACCCAGTGTTAGTGTACCCAGTTAGCTACTACGGCAGCATACCTGTCATTGGACTCTGTCTTGCTGTGTGCCCTCTCATAGCCAGGAGAGTAGGTATAGCTCTCCCAGTCTTCGGGCATAGAGCCCCGGTCAGCTGCACTGGGCCAGCGGCCGATTGCCAACGAGCCGTTTGGAGCTGGGAAGGCCAGACCCAGACTGGCCAAGTTGCTGTGGCTCCTCTGGAAGGACTGGATGCCTTTCAGGCTGTCGGGGCGGCGTGGTGCTTCGTCACTGGCCCAGTCAAACCTGTCCTCAGACTCTGCCATCCCCACACTGCCCTCTGCTAGGCTGTCCACCTCTGTCGCCTCATCCCGCTCCTCCTCCACGCTGATGGAAGGGGTACGCAGGGCTCCCCCTTCACCTATGTCCTTAGAGTCACAGATTGTCTTGGCTGATTCACAGCTGCTCAGGAGCAGCTCATCTCCTCCGCCTTTCTTGAGCGTCTCAGTGCTGCCAAGAGCCCGCTGAGTGGCGAGGGAGACCCCATCACCTTCAACTGCCTCATTTGAGCTACCGTGTCCGAGTCGAGGTGTCAGTAGAGGGGAGCAGTAAGGAGATGGCGCCAGACTAGGTGGGCGTAACGACTGATCATCACCTCCATGTTCAGGGGAAGGAGCGTGGAGGTGGCCTGGAAAACAGAACAAAATGATTCAGCACTTATAAATTATCAGACTTTAGAACAGAAGGTTGCAAAGAGCCTTATTTGTATGCAGGCCTATTCTACAACTGCAGTGCAAATGGCATTATTGATAGACCTGTGGCTATGAAGAGTAACATGACATGGCAGGACAGAAATGTGGCTGATCGTAGACAAAATTGTATTTTGTATTTAATTGTGTTGAGACTGAAAACAAATAAAAGGTCAGTACAGGAAATGTCAGTTGTTTGTGTACTGCTGAATTTAGCACAATATATTGCTGCAAGTATTCCAACCCATTTCATTTATACATCTCTTTCCTAAAGTTATACGGTGCCCTACAAGAAAAAAAAAAAAGGCTTATATTGTAGCCTCTGTAAAAGTGGAAAAATAAAAGCTCAAATAAAAGAGGTAAAATGGCATTGGTGGAATTAAGATGTATAATAAAGAAAGGCTCTGTAAGTACTGCTGTTAGGAGCAGCAGTTAGAATAAATCTTTTTTAAGCAGCTGTACCGTCATGGGCAGCATCAGTGAAGACAGTTGGGGAGAGTGACACCACAGAGCTGCTGGTGGACTTTCCTCCACTGTTGGAGTGTCTCAGGTACATAATGGACTGCACCTTCTCCTGGTACAGCTTCCCATCTGACAAATAAAAGACATCAAAACGACTCAGTGCATTGAATTAAAGGCACTTTGATACAGAGGTGCTGCTTTCCAGTGCACCGTTTCCTCACCAATATGTAGTGAGAAGTAGAAGCTGGATGGAGTGTGGCAGACATAGGTGTTGGTAGGTGGGTGAACAGCCAGCAGGAAGTTGTAGATCAGCTTCAGCAGGTCCATGTCCGGAGGAGACCCAAGCACCTCTTGGATGATTTTGACAAATGACAGGCAGACTTCCTGCGGGATGGCAGTCAGGTGCTCATCCCGATGCTCCTTAAGGCAAACACAATGCGGTCAGTAAAAGTCTCTGAAGAGATTGAAAGGGTATGATTACAGCAGTTTTATGACAAGGACCTACCTGTAACACCTGGCAGGTAAGCAGGAAGCGATGCACTACTTCAGCTTTAAGGAACTGACGGATGTTGAAGACCTGATGAGGGTGGTGCACCCTGATGAGGATCTCTAAGGCAGTAAGCAGTGTTTCCCAGACCCCACACTGACAGAAACGATATAAACAGTGAGTGACAATGGAGAGCAGACACATTAACTGGTTCTCTATCATCGACTAGGAGCGCTGAGAGAAAAAGTACTCCTCAGCAAAGTAAAACAGGACTGCACAGAATGCAAATATACAGAACTCATCAGTTTTCCTCTGATTTTATCAGTGTTTCTTTTTTGATACACTAAAAGCTGGGTGGAACCAAAATTTGCACTGCAAACACATTACTTTAAGCATTTATTGTTTACCTAGCCAGACTGCATGATTAGCAGTCCATTAGCGTTTCCTCCCTAAACTTTTGGGTTTTTCAGGAAATATAATCAGAGTGAAATGAGTTCAAGCCATTTTACTACTTTTAAATTCTGGGGTTTTCTTGGAGAAACATGGTAAAAACTGAAATCGATGAGCCTGTGACCACTGAGAGTTTCTCCTGAGGTGGATGAATTTATTACCAGCTCATCATTAGATGATGATGTTTTGCGCTTTCTTCCCTTCATCAGGAATGGATGTTCATAAATTAATAGACCTTGGGAGAAACTAGAAATGTGCGAGGATTCAGTAAAGCCACTCTTTCCCTCTTCTACTTGTCTATCCCTTCAAGTCTGATGAGACAACAAATCATCTAGACTATCAGTTTATCTGCACTGTTTTACAGGTTTACATTAAAAAAACAATGAAAATGTCTTTTTAAAACTTAAATCATCTTAATTTGAATTTGTGATAATCGACTTTTTGTGTGCTTGATGCGTGTATAGACAATGTGTTATGTCTCTTGTCACTGATGGCACATGACTCATGATGTGATGTTTGTGTTCACCTCAGCCTTGGCCCAGATCTTCCAGTCCAACAGGACTTCTGAGAGAAGCCTGATATCCTGCACCACAGCGACGGACTCAGTGTCCAAACGGAAGTGCCCATCGTCCCCCAGGATGAGGATGGGTCCGCTGCAACATCCATCCAGCAAAGTCTACGAAGACAGAGTGCTGGTTACTCTCATTAGACACATGCATCAATGTATTGATAATCGCTATCTCTCCAGAAACAACCTTACAGTGCAGAGCCCCAGACATCAAGAAATTTTCTGGAGCGCTTATAACTCCATCAAAACCAATGCCCCTTACTCCTGAGCAGACCTGTCTGTAATGATCAGACTCTATCACTTGTGTCCAGCTTCACTGAAGTGGTTATAAATCTTGCAGTCTTTTGGGTCTGTAGATGGACATAAGATAGAGGCTTGCAGTCTTAAGCACAGTTAGTTACAATATTCATCTGTCTGACAAGTGAATTCAACAAAAGGTTAAACTGAGAGAGGAGAGATTTCTATTGCAGCATAAATAGAAAAGTGCTAGTAAAAAAAGCCAGACACTGTGACACAGCGTGCTCCTTTCATACAGGAATGATTATGAGTGTTTAATACCAGTAATCAGTGCAGTTCTGTGCTACACAATACAGTATGTGGAAGCCTAAAGTGACAAAGGCAATCAGAGGTGCTGTGTGACTCCGCAGGAGCTCAGTGTTTCATCAAGTCAGACAGAATCCATTTCAGCACACAGCCATCACACAGCTCCATTACAGACACAGCCAGAGGGTCAAGTAACAGCAGGGTCACCAACACTGGCTCAGAGAGGTACTGGTGTGTCGGGCTGGATCAGGTTCAAAAATGTTTCACTGAGCGTATCAGTGGAGGCTGTGGGTAGAAGACAGCAAAGAGTTCAAGGTGTGACTCACTTTCAGCATATGATATCCCACGATGCATTTGGACTTGATGAGGACCTGGTGGATCATAGAGTAACCATGGTAACAGTCCATTTCATGGATGCGGTGTTGGTTAAACTTGGACAAAGACAGCAGCACACGCAGGGCCAGAGCCTGGGTCTTCTCACAGTCACTCAGCTCCACCGTCTGGACACCGCAGAGCCAGAGGTGACAGAGGGACAGAAGAGAAAACATTTATGAATGCAGGCCTGGCAATGCACTTATGTATTCTACTGTGTTCTCACAGAGCAAACATGAGCCTAATATCCAACTTTGTCTTTTTTGTGCTGTGACAATGAACTACAGTCTCTACTGGCAAGTGTTAACAACTGCATCCACACTAACATGACTGTCCTCAACCAACATAATTAATTCACTCATACTGTCAGAATCAGATGAATAACCCAGCTGATCACAGTTCAAACACGAGGTTATTCACTGCCTTAAAATATACAGGACGTAAAAATAATACAGCTTTGTCATTTATCTTTTGGGCTTAGTACGACAGCATATAGACTTCAAAATAAAATGGTTCTGCAGACTTAACTGTCGGACTGCAGCTAATTATTATTTTCACAGTCAATTAATCTGCATATTAGCATCTTGATGAATAAATTTTTTGGTCTATAAAACATTAGGAATCAGTGAGAAATGCTAAAAGCCATTTCCTTGAGTCCACGGTTATGTCATCAAAAGTCAATTTATTTTCCCGACCAAAACAAAGATATTAAACTTACTATAATGTTAAGAGGAGAAGCAACTAATTGTCAAATCTGAGAGGCTGGAATCATCAAATTGCGCTTGAAAAATTACTTAATAATGAACAAAATAGTTGCCAATTCATTTTCTATTGCTGGACGAATCTTGCTCAGCTAAACCAGCCCTGGCATAAAACTTCCTTTTTCTTTGACATCCAATTGGCGAGACTTCATGATTTTAAGACTGAAGCCCTTCAGTCTCTCTGCGTGCGGTTTGTTGTCTGACAAAGCTGCAAAGGAGTAACAGAACAGCTGATAAGCAGAAGCTGTTGCAATCAATATGTGAAGTTATGAGACACATTTTTCTCCATTGCTGTGAGGTGACTTTGACTGATTTTTGTCTGGTTTATTAAATCTCTGGAACAGATCCGTGGAAATCCTCAGCATTCCAGAAATACAACAACAACTGAGAATCACAACCTCCTCTGACTCAGCTAGATGTCCATTAAACATATGGACCATCCTACCTGTGCAAAGAGGAAGACAAAATTTCCTGTTCCTCCGATCTTGTGCAGGACACTCTGCAGGCCTTGGGTTTCGGTGGGGAGCAGAGCTCTGAGGGAATTTGACTCAAGGGAAACACTCTGCACCTCCTTGGAGCTGAATGGCCGCTGGGTAACCACTGTCTTGGCCTGACCCTTCAGTCTGATTACAGGCTCATATATAGTGTAGACTCTGGGGCTGCTGGGAGCATACACTACTGCCAAGCTCTCCTGTACATCAACACAATGCACACAATTATCATTTAGGGGCAAAACTTTTATCCTGTAACTTTTAATTACTTAGAATTTGAGGTATTTACTGTATCAGATCTTCTTGTTCAAATTCAATAAGACCCAAGCAAAGCATCCAGCTAGCTTGGGGCAATAATTTCAAGCATGGATTTAGACCCGGGTTAAACTTGGTTCGAGTAGAACAGCAGTTATGAAGATGTGGAGGGGAAATCATTCATTCTTCTTTTCTTACTCCCTTCTTTTCTTTTCTTTTTTTTCAAATCAGCAGAGCTATTATCAACAAATCCATTAGCATTTAATGGGAGAAAAACTATTTTCAGTCTCACTGAAATAGCTGCAGCTTAACTATAATAGCTTTTTCCATTGGGGAAAAAAAATTACTTCCGACCATGCAGTATCATTAATGACAGCTAATTGGAACAGCACATTACCCATAAACCGTGAAATGAAACAATAAATGAGACATTGTGGGTATTTGCTATGCTTACAGAGCACTTGACTCACAAAGCACAAATACAGGGTTTAACATAGTGTCAATCTGCACTTTGACACAGCTGACATGCACAAGTTTTGTTTGTCTATTTCATAAGTGAATGTTTTGTGTTGTGATGGGAACTACCAGATAAAGCTAATGTAACAAAGACTTACAACCAAAGCCGTTGTGTCCACATCCTTGTTCTTCATCAGAAGCTCTCGTACATGCTCACACTTCAGGCCTTCCTCAGTAACAAACTTGGAGAATGTCCCACTGGGCTTGCCATATTTGCAGGGCATGATGGAGGTGAGGTCAGGCCCGCTGGTGAACAGGTACAGGGCCTCTTCAGATCCTATTCTAGATCCTGACAACGCAGATTAAATCAGATCAGAATAAATGATTTACATTATTCCAACAATAACTCGTTGGAATTCACACACACACAAATAACACAGAGTGATGCAAAGCGAGACCCTTGAGGAACCTTGATGTTTTATTTCTTGTTTTTGTGTAACTTTGGCAAAACTCGCAGTCCTTTTCTTGCAAGAAGAAACTGATGAATTCCAATGACAGAGGAGAGGCTAAAGCTTGTCTAAAGATATCGGTTGGGTTCACAGGTTGAGATTGCCAAGAGGCAGGCCATCCACAGCCAATTAGAGACAACAAGAGAAGTATTCAGTAAGCCTCCAGAGAGAATGCTGAGAATCTACAGCACATGATCAACAGCCTGTTACAGCCACTAGATTGGATACACTTTTAAAATATAACTGCATCTCAAACCACTAATGTACATTTATTTACAGTATGCTTACAAGAGAGGTGATAGTAATCAGTGCGCCATCAGGGAGCAACAGTGAGGCCAAACAGAAAAAACTACATAAAGGATTAAAACGGATTGCACATATGCATGTACAGTAAAATGAAGAGGGACTGACCGGGGTTAAAGGGTCTAAGAGCTTACAGACACATGATTCCAGTCAGATAAAGAAGACAGGAGTTAACAGGAGTCCTACCATTGAAGAGAAGCACAGTGCCCATGCTCCAGTGTCCACCCTGCTTCAACGGCTCCCCAGACGATGGTGTACAGTGGCCCAACATGCAGAAGGTTTTGTTGCTGTCTGATGATAAACTAGACTTCCTGGGTAGAGTGTAGTCCAAAGAAACCTCACATTTCCTGAAGCAGAGAGCAGGTTAAGGGAAGGCTCACTTATTTGCCCGATTAAAAACCACATTTTTGCTCTTACACAAGTTCCTCACCTGATGCCGCAGACCCACACAACCACACGGCCATGGATGTTTTTCTTGCCCTCTGGCTGCTGGGTGTAAGTGAGGCCAAGGTGCTGCCATTGACCAGCTCTGATTAGTTCCTCACCAGAGTCTGCCTGCGCCAGCAGTCCTGCTTTTATCTCATCGTTTGGGTCTATACAAATCCTGAGGGAAACAGCACATTACAATACTTCAAGGTCCATAAACTATGAATACTTAAGAAATAGTAACCCATTCTTCAAACACATCTTTGAGACTGCAGTCTACACTGAAAATCACCTGAATGTGAGAGAGCCTGTAGAGAAGTCTGCCCACACTTGAAGCATCAGTGCCTTTGAGCCCATGGATAGAATATGAATGAGGCCTTCCTCCACTAACCTCGTCCCAGCCTGAGAGGAGCCATGGTGGGACTCAGCAGCAGGAGGGTTACTCTCTTCTGGAAAACAATGACTAAAGGTTCTCAAAACCAGTTCATA
Organism: Chaetodon trifascialis; assembly: GCF_039877785.1. Taxonomy (NCBI): domain Eukaryota; kingdom Metazoa; phylum Chordata; class Actinopteri; order Chaetodontiformes; family Chaetodontidae; genus Chaetodon; species Chaetodon trifascialis. Next base: position 9,903,437 of record NC_092068.1, on the reverse strand, counting down.
TTTATGGGCTTCAGGCATAAAAGCATTGTGGTGAAAGATCTGTGTCTCACCGTCTTTGTCTCTGTCCTTCACCTCCTGCTCTGTCACCCTCAGCCACATAGAGGCGCTGAAGCCGCTGGCCATGTGGGGCCAGCAGTTCTGCCCTACCAGGGGCAAGTGAAGAGGGGCAATGTGCCAGGGAGAGGAATGGATGTGGCTTGGTCGGTATTCGCTATCCCCCTCCCTGCGTCCAGGAGACAGTTTGCCCTTCCAGAGCAAACCAACACTTTTCCCTCCAGCAGCACCATTTTGTCTGGAGCTGGCAGACACCCCTCCTGGTGTTGAAGCCCCAAGGATTATGGGAAAGGTCAGGAAGTGAAGAGGTTCCATATTCATGTTTGCCTCAACGATTTGTAGGATGCCTTTCAGTAAGACCTCCTGACAGGTGACAAAGAAAAAAGGGGAGTGAGGAGGACGGTCTCTATCATTTTAGATTTGCTGAAGAAAACATTTGACAGATATGTGCAAACTCTGTTTACAATTTTTCAATTTAATTTTCTATTAGATCCCTAAATTAAGTAAACATCACATGCACACATTACTGAGCTGTTTTAACTGACTTAAACAGTGATCCATCTGAACCACCTGAGCATTAAACCTTTAAATGAGCAAGCCATAAACAATAGAGAAGACTGTCACAAAAGGCAGTCTAAAACAGAAAAAACCTGTCCAGCAGTACAATTATATGTACCACAGCAGCCACTGATGTGTCTAATTTTCACAGATGGAAACCACAGGTCACATGTCATTATGTTCACATGGTTAAAAATAACTTTCCTTTTGGGAACCCATTTCTTGGAGACAGGTTATTAATGATGTCTGCTGCTGGATTCCAATTAAACACAGACCTGTGGTTATGAGTTGCAGCATCACATCTGCTCTGCACACATCGGTGTTAACTGCATATAGACTGAAGCTGGCCCAGGGGAGCATCAGGTGTTGATGAGTTTTAAAGTAGCAAGAGGTGAGAAGAGAGTGTGAGGATGTTTTACAAGCAAGTTCTTGTTTCTGCCGAAAAATGTAATGTGTACTGTGAGCATAAGCTATCACTGTCAACACCCTGAGTGTGAGCTAACAGTGCATTGTTGAGTGACTGATAGCGTTATTTACAGTAGGTGGGGTCTTCTCCAGGAAGAGGCGAATCAATAGAGCTAGTTCCTCCGCTGTGATTCGCTGGCTCACCATGGCAACCAGCAGCTCCACTAGCACGGTCTGGCAATCTGAATGTAAACCAATGAAGAGCACATTACGTAAACAGTTTTCATTCACTTGGGTATGCACCAGAACACCACAGGCAAAAACATAAAACAGCATCACTGCCTGTTCTTCTCTCAGCAGAAAATATATATCTCCATGGGAAAGAAAAACGAAAGAGACCACAGACGAGCACATCAGACTTACAGATCCAGAATACTCTAAAAAATCTAAGTCTGGGGGCTGTGTGCAAATTGTCCCAAATAATTGCTCATTTCATTCATCCTGCATGTTATGTTCAGCCATTGGAAACCAGTCAAAATGTCAGAAGCTAGAAAAAAAGATGAAATCAACACTGTAAAAAGGGTACATCCAATTTTGTTTTCCTTGGATTTTGCACAGAACAGTTACAATAAATAATATAAAAATAAATCCCATGATACAAAAATATTAATGGGTACAGATCTTCCTGAGAATTACTAAAATTATTCACACCACGTATGACATCCCAACCCTGAGGACCCAGGGCCCCAAATGTCAGCAGCAGGAAACAAAAATCTTAGGAACACAGCAAATTGAGTGTACCCAGTATTTTCCCAGGATGTCACACATGAATAACATCCTACAGTATGAGAAAAGGCAAAAATAGCCACCAACAACAACAACAACAAAAAAAAAAAACGAAAGCAAAAGAAATCCAACAGAAATAACAAACCTGTAAAGGAGGGGTCTGTTTGGCTGAGGATGTTGTGAAAGCCAGACAGGATGGTTTTGACTCCTCCCTGTGGGGACAAGAACAGGGGGTCAGTTGTATCCATTAAAGCACAGCTGAGGGGAAGAGGGAGACAAATACAGACGGCTGAGGTGGTTAACAGCAGTACAAAGAGGAAGAAGTGGTGAGTCTGACCTGGTCATAGAGCAAAGCAGCATTGCGGCGGTTGGTGTGCACTGCACCCAGCAGGCTGTGAAACACGTGACTCAGAACCTCCAGGTCTGGGGAGCCAGTGGCGAGAAGCTGCAGCTCCATCGTGCAGATCTCCGGGAAGAGCAGCACGCCACGCCCAGGTCCGTCTGCCAAAGTCGCAAACTCTCGCAGCGTGGCACACTCCACCTTCACTCCTGAGAGGAAAAACACACAAACACAAGATCAGAGACACAAGAGACTTGCACACTGACATGGAGAGACGATGAACATCCCGCCAGACGTGCCAACACAGAAACACATAATGGCAGCTTCATGATCCATAGGCATTCCCTGCTTCAGCGCCGACCTCCCGTCTTGGAGGCAGCTCATAAAAATGAATTATTCTCAGTCCTGTGCTCAGCCTCAGAGTAGCATGGGAGTTCCCTCATGATTTACAGGAGAGCAGCCCAGCAGGGCTTCACGCAGCTTCTGGGACCTCTTTCATTAATGAAGCTCACTCTCTCTCCCTGTGCACAACTACACCGTTTGCCGCCATCTGACACTCAAACATCCAGATGCATGCTGCTATCAGTAAATATAAACAAAAAGACTTATAATGCCATCCCAGAATCCCTTAATACCATTTAGTGGGAAATCTAGATAACTGCATTTGGTCTAAGGTCTTTCAATAGAATGCAGGACTGTGATAGGCTTAAAGACATGTCAATCACACAACATACCTCTGAAATACTTAATACTGGAACACTGTGTTTCAACAGCATGACTACAACCACTGATTTACCTACAGAAAACCAAAGTTTTGCTTTAGTTTGTGACTAAAGCAAGGAAAAGGCTTAATTATTATGTTGCTTTTATTTGTTCAGCATGAGGTCAGCATTAAAGGTTGACAGACTTCCTGGAGATGAAACTTTTCCAGGAAGTTAAAGTCTCCATTTGATGAGGACTTGAAGTCACAAGATCCATCTCATGAGGCCACAAAGTGTAGTCCCCTGCAGTTGTAAAATGTAAAACAATGACTCTATTCTGAGGGGATGAAGAAGTAAAAAGGGTGTAATCAGGCCACATTCTTAACCTGCGAGACCAGAGCAGAGAGGCAGAGCTGACATAAGAGGCTGCTGTGGGGGAAGCGCTGAGGCCTGTTTCTGCCCTGTCATACGTACGTATCAAAAATTAGCCACTTGTTATTGCTAAATATCCTCCACAGCGAACCAAAGGAGGATGTGGTTTTTCTACACTGCAAATTGCTTAAAAGCCATGATGATGCTGTTTAACACAAAATTGTGCAGCAAATGCAAGGAAATGTAATAATGCACAATACCGAATCAACAAATGCTTTAAATGATAAATTAAACAGAGGGAGAAACAAGCAAACAAATGAGCAAACAACTTCCCAAAGCTACAAATCAGCAGGTTTAGAGGTTGAGAGCATTATCAATCCATCAAGATTAGTCAGCTGACATTCATTACCAACAAAAACAAATGGCAAAGAAGACGGAGTGCATGAAGTGAATGTGATTTAAGGCTTTCTTAAAATAACCACACAGAAGTAAAAAGGGTGAAAAATGAAACTGCAGTGGACAGTTACAAGACTCGAAACACAGCAAACATCGCAAGTACACAGCCTATATGGAGCCGTCAGGTGTCAAAAATGGGAGTCAAAGTGTGTGTGTGTGTGTGTGTGTGTGTGTGTGTGTGTGTGTGTGTGTGTGTGTATGGCACTAAGTGTGGACCTACCCTCATCCTGCTTGGCCATGTCCTCAGGGTTGCTTTCGCTGTCAGCGTCGTAGCCCTCCTCCTCCCCTGAGGGCTTGACGCCACAGCTCTGCACCTCGTCCACCTCCTCAGACAGATCGCCTGCCGGGGCCGCCCCCTCGGCCAACACCTGGAGCTGCTAACACACAGACAGACAGACAGAGAGAGAGAGAGAGAGAGAGAGAGAGAGAGAGAGAGAGAGAGAGAGAGAGAGAGAGATGTGGCAAAACAAGAAAAAGTCAGGAATTTCAGTCTAAATACAAGCAAACCGAGATCCTTCGCCTGGTTGACTGTCTATTGGATGGTAAATTAAGATTAATTTTGCTTACCCATTCCTGTTTTGTTTTAACAAAAGTCCAGGGCTAAAAGGCTAAAATATAATAAGCATGACAAGCAGCGGTCCTTCCACTAATACAGCAAATAAATTGCCCGCAAAATGTTTTCAAGTGATGGGGGGAAAACAAGATTTTGGTCATAAGACAGATATCAGCTGACTTGCACTCACACAGCCCAGTTCCTTGACGTGAACAGTCAGTCATCATATGTGCACGTAGGCAAACACACACACACACACACACACACACACACACACACACACACACACACACACACACACACACACACACACACACACACACACACACACACACACACACACACACACACGCACGCACTGAAACAAACAGTCAAACTCTAAACCATTTATTAGTTCAAAGAAGAAGCTTACTGTAACACACACCACTGTTCTTTTCAACATGATAACAAGGCAGCTTTGATATTGAATCACGGGTGAAGCGAATGTTTTAAAGAATAGCCCATTGGACAAACGTTGTGGTGGAAAACTGATCTGCTTGTAATGGTAAGGAGAACATCACACTCTGCCGGGCTCACTGAGAAAGAACTAAGCTGTTAGGAAATAGGTAAATCTATTATATAAAAAGCTAAATCCTCCAGAGTTGGAACAGGCTTAGTCAGACAGGCATTTTAAGACTTGAGAAAAACACATCTAAGGCTGTGAGACGGGAGGCACCCACTACAGGGCGGGATGTGGTTTCACTGAGGACAACCAGGAGAGAAATCAACTTTTTACACTGCTCTTTTTTTCATTCCTGGAAACAAATAAAAGCAGTTACATGCCTGCTCCTCAACATGTACAGTGCTGAGAATTGCTCATTAATGCAGCCACACCGCCAACAGTGACACTGCTGAGGAGGCGGGAGCTGCTGTGGCTGATTTTCTTTCCCACCTTCGTCATTATTGTGAGATATGATCAGCATCTTGTGAATATTAATAATAGCCAATTTATGTTAATGCGGACTATGTTGACAGACGTATCATGAACAGATACAAATCTTTAAAACAAAGTGAGCCGTTGCGACGTCACAATGAGGCCACTCTTGCTCATGTTTGCACCCATTGCTTGGTCTAAACAAGGGCTATCGTTATTTGCGTCTGCTGTTTTGTTGTACATCAGGCAGATAACAGCTGCTTAGCAACGTAGTGTGTCACACCGCCGCCCGGATGCTTGATGACGCTTGGCAGGAAAATGGTTTTCCTTTCATTGTACTGTTGCCTCCTAAATAAACACCTCTGCTCTGTATATTTGGCCATATTGGACGCAGTATGCAGGGCCTGAACACAATCTGCTTCGTTCCACTGGGAAAAAAGCGAACTATTGTATTTTTTAATTTGTTGCGTTCAAACAAGCTTTGTCAGACGAAGATTCATTATTCATCTGATTGGACAACATCTGTATTGGCCAATAGTCCTGACCCTAATTGTCACCTTGACGGTGGCTCATTTCAGCACACTGGAAGACAACCTAATATCTTTGAGGAGTATTTGTGGCAGCCGGCCACAATATCACCATTCAACACCGCACAATGATTGATTGATTGATTGATTGTTTGATTGATTGATTGATTGATTGATTGATTAATTGATTTACTATTTTAGATGAGTAAAATGGGCTGCAGGCAGCAGGTAGTGCGCGTGCCTCACAGCATGAAGGTCGCTGGTTCGATTCCCGGGTCGGGCCTTTCTGTGTGAAGTTTGCATGTTCTCCCCAGGTACTCCGGCTTCCTCCCACAGACCAAAAACATGCTCATTAGGTTGATTGATGACTCTAAATTGCCCCTAGGTGTGAGTGTGATTGTGAATGGTTGTGTGCTTGTGGATGTACCCCGCCTCCTGCCCGTTGACAGCCGAGATAGGCTCTGGCCCCCCCGCGACTCCGAAAGGGATAAGCGGCATAGAAAATGGATAGATGAGTAAAATTTTATCTCAGTGTAAAGCTGTACACAGCACATTGATTCACTAAGCCTTGCTCTCTCTGCCAATTTGCCACCTTGGTGAAACTAGTAATGAGATTTTTTAATGAAAGGACATGACACAAAATGTACAAAATACAGAGCACAAAGAAAACAACAAAAAACAAGAAACAGAGTGATGGAGCAAGCAAATCAGTGAAACTAAGCAGATATGTAACAATTTGACCTTATTTCATTGCAGTTGGCAACTATTTCTGGGTATTTTACGCCCCTTTCTTAGAGCTGACAGTAGAGAAATCAGGGGAGAGAGATAGGACTGACATGCAACAAAGGTTTATAATTAGCGCCATAGGCCACCAGGTTGCCCCCAGTTACTAATTTTAAAACATCAGCCAAAGAATTTGTGGTAAAATTCACTTAATAGGTAATGACTGTATACTGGGTTAGCAGGCAATAAAGATTGGGTTCTTGTTGAGAAGAGGATTTTCACATAAGGTGCAAGCAAAAACATTTCTAGTTTAACTAGAAATGAAAATGAAAGCTTGTTTTTGTTGCACAGAAGTTGTTCAGCAGAACAGATAAAGATTAGCAGAGCACCATTTTACCAAGAGGTTTATACTGTGATGAGCATGGATAGCACCTGCTGTAGCTGCAGAGGGACCGGGTGTCTGATGCCTATAACCCGAACTTGCCTCTTGACACACAAGTAGCTCAAAAAAGTTGAGAATATAAAAAGGTGCAGTAACTTCACTCACAGTTTCTCCCACGGCAGGACTCACCCTGTCTGGCTTCTCCTCAGGGGGATCAGGACCGGACGACACCTCTGCCAAGGCCACTCTCAGGAGAGAGTCAAACAGAGGAACAGCAAGGTCAGAGTTCACCACCCCTGAGCGAGAGAGCTGGTCTCTCACCTCAAACAGGGTCTCTTCCACTGACTGGAGCTGTAGACAAGAGAAAACATAAGAGTTTAATTGAAGCCGGGGTAAAAGTGTTTGTTTTGTGGTTGATGTGGTCAGGGATTAGTCGATCAATATGACATTAAAGTACATACCTGATAAGAAAGCTCCGGCTCTGTCCTCTGCAGGGCTGAGTGAGCACTGTGCAGACAAATAGCCAGCAAAGCCTCAAGCAGACGAATACTTTGTAGTTGCCACTCTTCCTCCAGTTTCTTCGCTGGATCTTTGGTCTTTCCTTCAGACAGACTTAGGCCGACAGTGTCAGCTGAATCATGAGTTGCCTCCTCCAGTCCCAGGGAGGCACCCCCGGCTGTGGACTCGGGGCTGCCCTTGCCCTTACCGTCCCTCTTCTTCTTTGCTTTTCCTTCCTTGTTCTTACAGGAAAGCTTCTGAATAACCATGGTCATGAGGCGCAAGCAGACATCCAGTCCTCCCAGCCTGAAGAACTGCCTCTGAAACAAAGGGCTGGCCAGGTAGATCCATCGACACACTGACCAAACATCTGCAGCGCGACGTACCTGCTCTTTGGACGGCAGAGCCACGTTGTCTGGGGACAGGTAAGGCAGTCGCCCACCGAGAGGTTCACTGGCTGTACTGTCGTAACCTGAAGTGTCCTCAGAGTCATTGGCTGAGTCCCGGTCAGAATCGGCCTCTTTGCTGACACAGAGGAAGGCCACGCACAAGAAGAGGTTGATAACATGCAGATGGGTCTCTGCTCGGCTGCGGCCTGGTCCACGGCCCTGGCCGCCCCGGCTCTTATGGCGTGGATACGCCTCCTTTAGGCCTTCATAGAACTTGGTGAGGCTCTGCGGGCCCTCTCCAGTCCCTCGGGACCCCAGTTCCTCAGCCAGGCCCAAGACGACCTCCCTTTCTTCAGCATCAGCACTCTCAAGCTCCTGAAGCACCCCGTCAACATGTTGATATCCAGTGCCTATTATCAGAGTCTCAAACACCTTCAAAGCCAAAGAGCGGGTCTGGTCGAGGTAGACGAGCTCTGTCACCTGATTGAGGCCGTTACAACTGACGAAAAGGTCTCTGATAACCCTGTTAGAGAAAAAATGAGAAACTAAGCAAATTAAAACAGAAAATGGACATAAACTTTACATGGGGTCAATATAAATATGGGTATTTAGCTAGACTCTTAATTTGTTACTTTATTACATTTTAATACAATATACCATTCATTTACTTAATTAGCCCAGGAAGAATATAGCTATGCATGCACCTCTCACTGACCAAGGAAAGGATTAATATGGTGATAGAGAGGGTAGATGTGAACTGAACACATTTAAACTCTCCCAGCGATCAAAGTAAAGGCCACCACTCATTCTAATCTAAATAACTCTACAACTAGTCAATCAGAGGAAAAGCCACTGCCATCACACAGGACCGTCACACTCCGTCCATCATTTATTTCATTCCCTCCCATCAGGTTGCAGATATAATTCCCCTCGGGGAACAACAATGCCTTTAAATAAATTAGTCAACTTCTATTAACATGATAAATTAACTGTGAAGGACACTTACATTGTTCGTGAACACACCTGCTATATTTGTATTTCCAAATTACGATAACACATTTGCTTTGTTATCTAATGTGTTTTGCCAGTGTTTTTTTATTTTTAGATGAGCCACATTAAAGACAGATTTCTGTCACATTGTGTCAAAGTTATTTGAATGTGAATCATGCATTATTTAGCAAAACAAAGCTGACATTGTATCCTTTTAAATTTGTTTACTATTGGTATACACACACTAAGCCGTGATAAATAATAAATTACACTATTACAATGCAGGGTAAATTGCCTTAAAAGAATAATGCGTCACCTGTGAGTGGAGGTTAAATCAACATTTGGCAAGAGAAAACAACACTTTCAAGAGATGTGCTGACATTATACACTGACTGACTAGAATAAAAACACTTTAATCTCAGCACGGGATTGTTTACCCAGTATGTTAAGGAACTGAAACAAATGTTCAGCTGAAGCTTTGAGCTCAGAGCATGAAATAGATATATCTTAATAGATCAGAAACTAGCAGATTTTTTTCTCTCATTCAAACTCTTTCTCCAACCTTCTTCTAAATTAATGCAGGGTTGATTAATTCTGCATTTTCAGAACATTTCCTCTTTTCATTAGTGGTGTGCAAGTCCATCAGGATGACTATCCATTAGCCTGAATATTTAATACTCTCGTGTGAAAAACACAGAGTTCTGTTATGCAGAAAGCAAAAGCAGCAGTGCAAGAGGATGAAGACATGTGCAGCTCACTGAGTTACTGACATGCCTTATATTGTATGCTACATTGGAATGCATCAAATTCATCAAATATTGATCATTTGTTTTCATTGACAAATAAATTATGAGTAAAACAGGAATTCAATTATGCATCCCATGTACATTCATGAGCTAACCCCTGTATGTAAATCACAAATACCCACAGAGCATCAGTAGCTTGGTGTTGAAGGTACATGAAGGGAAAAAACAAAGTTATGATGTTAAGTTTAGGTAAAACACCACTTTCCAAAGGTAAGAATTACCTGAATGTAAGACTTGCGTAATGATGCCTTTTACACAATCAGTAGGACCTAAAACGGTCTCTAAAGTGTCTTTTGAAAAGGCTCAGATCACAGCTGTAAAGACTTTGAATGCCAGTCAAACCTGCAGACAGCAGAACAACATACTCTGAATTTTAATAAGTAAACCCATCAGCCCACTGCTGACAGACTGCCTCAAAGCATCCATCAATCCAGTTTCTATGCCCACTGACTTCTATACCCCTGCTTAGGGTCGAGGGGGAATTCGACCTGTCCCAGCATGCATTTAGTAGGAGCTGGTATACATTCTAGACACATCACCATTGTTAACATGTGGAAAGACAACACATTCACACGTGTGAGTCATATAAGACTGTCTCAAAGCTGACAACTGATTATTCACTGATAGTACCCCAACCAAAAGTAAAACCTAATTCCCACAGTATTACACCTATTCAATATTGGCAAAATTTTGTAAAATGTGTCAAAACAAACAACACAAGCACCTGCTTTTGCCAGACTACACGACTCATTAGAGTGTTACATAAGCAGTCAATAATCTTCCATCTCTCACTCAGTCCACAAAGCTGTAATAAATTATGGATTCACATCAATTAGCAATGATCTGGAGAGACAGATCTAATGACAAACAATGTCCAAGTGGATTAGGTGTCCAGCTTTAACCTGGCTGATCATATTTGTTTAGTGTCATCGTAGAAAAGAATCAGAGAACATTCCTTGAGTGAGAAATTTGTTAAAAGAGGTTTCAAAAAACCATCTGCATCACATTAATGGAATGAGAAATTAGTCTAAATACGTTATTGATGCTTCTGCACATTTGATTAACTCGGGAGAAGCTTGCAGATACACATCTGTCAACCTAAAGAAATTTAAATTTTTCATTTTTGGCAGAACACTGAAATGCTGCCCAGTACTACAGGGCAAACTGCCTAAAACAACCACTGAAATAAATAAAACTCAGGAAAAACACTTCTTAAATTGATGCCGCTCACCTTGATTTGAGAAGGGCAGGTAACGTTTGCAGGTAAATGAGTAGGACCTCCACAGGCAGGCACCGTGTGTGATACCTGCAGACCTGAGTACAGACAGTGGACACCCCAAGCTGTTGGGCATGGTGGGCCACCTCTACCCCTCTCTGCAGCACAGGGTTGAAGATGTGTGTGTAGAGCTGCCACTGCACTATAGCATTCCCCCGCAGGGTCAGGTGGCACACATGGCCAGCTATCTGCTGGCTCAGCTGCCAGTCCTCACCAAACACTAACTCTTGATAGGCCTCCAGAGCGTCCCACTTCCACAGCATGTCCTCTGTCCCCCCTCCACTTGGCAGAATACCCTGGGAACGGTAGCACAGACCAGCAGGAACGGCTGAAGGATCCCCGTGCTGCAGTGTCTCCTCCAGGCCTGGCAACTGGCTGCTGTCCAGAGTGCAGATGTTACAGGAAGCCAGCTTGGCTTTTGCTGAGGGCTGCCCTCCACCAAGCTGGTCTAGGATCAGTCTGCCCAGGACACTGAGAACATGAGACTGGTAACTACGCAGACCTGGAGCTTGGAAGGCATGCAGCAGGGGTCCTACAACTGAACGAGGGTCCATACAACAGCAGATTCCAACAGCCTGCACCCCAGCCAGTACTTGCAACACAGCTGGACCACTGGGAGAGAGTCTCTGCAGGAGTCGCAGACACTGGTGAGCACAGGCGGCCAGGCAGCAGCAGCGCTCGGGGTAACGCACTGCGTCACCCTCCATCCCTTCCTTGCCTTCTCCGTCCTCTTCAAAGGGGTTCCGTCTAGCAGCCTGCTTGAAAGCAGACACGGGCAAACCTGACAGGTCTCTGTGGTGATGCAGAAAGTGAGAATATTCACAGCGACGGTGGCGGCGGCGGGCACACACGGACTGATGTAACTGCTCAGACTTTGCTTTCTTGACAGCACTGATGATCTTGAAGACCCCTGCAATTAGACCTCGTAGCCTCTCTGAAGTCTCACCTACTACTTCAGAATCCATGGCCCTGCTCAGTCCCTCCAGCCGCAGCACTGTGGCCTCAAACAGCTCCAGGCCACGGTGCTGGACAAACTCATGGATGAGCTCCAGTGCCTGGCTAAAGAAAAAGGGGTTGGGTGTGGAAGCCTGCAGGCAACCCAGGAGCACTTGTAGTACTCCCTCTAGAAGCTCTGGTAGCAGTAGTGCTCTGTGACGATAGCGGGAGAATGAAAAGTCATCCTGGACCTCCTGAAGGGTCTTCTTAGGCCGAGGAGCAAAAGGGTTAGTCTGTCTGTCCAAACAGCTCCGGATTTTGAGGGTGGCTCGCAGCAGGTCTGTCAGGCTGCGTCTCAGGCTATCTGGGAGGGTTTCACTCTGACTCACATCCACTGACATCAGGTGTAGGATGGTGCGTAGAAGCATCCTCTGGACCAGTGCAATGGGCTCTTCCGTCCAGCCTCCAGCAAGCTCCTCTGCCCCCGTTCCACCTCCAGCCCCTCCCCCTGGACCACAGCAATCTCCAAACTCAGTCAGGATCTCAGTAAGAGTCGGTACGACACTAACAGCCAGACCAGGGTTGTGGTTAATGCTCATGTCAAACTTACAAACTTTCTCCAGCAGGGAAAGCAACACATGGCAGAGATCAAAGGGCGAGTTTTCCATGCGGTTGAAAATTGATATTGCAGCTGGGTCTGTCAGGGTTTCAGTGTCCGTCATCTGAGACCCAGGGGCTCGGGGGTGTAGGTATGGCGCACTCATGGTTTCTGTGGTGCTGGTGGCGGTGGTGGTGGATGTTAACTGTGAGGCCTCTGAACGATGATGCTGACAGCTTACCCTAATGGTGGAGCCATGCAACCTCCGGCTCCTTGCGCCACCAGGACCTGGGACAGCTTTGTCTTCAGGGTTGGCTTCTGAATCTGAGGTAGAAACCTGGGACTTCCGAGCATCCTTTACAGAGTACCTCTGCGCAGTCCTGCGCGACCTACGTGACTTCCAGGTGCCACTGCCAACACGGGACCTCTTCCCAGAGTTCTGCTCATCTGTCGCAGCCCTCTGTCCTGCTCTGGGAGGGGTGGCCTTCACCTCCCGGCTCAGGAATACCTCCAGTAGGGATGGCAGGGTGAAATCTGTCAACACACAGAAACATCAGTCAGTTTCATTCTGGACGAACATACAGGGCTACAAGCCAAACGTAAATACACACTGTTACTTTGAGGCACACCAAACCTAAATTGTATACTGAAGTCATATAGGATTAAAGTCATGTCAAGACTTAAAAATCAACATTTGAACACCTGCCATTTGGAATTTTCAATTTCCAGAAATAAAGAATATATATTCTTTGAGTCTAAGATGTCTAAGATAAGTCTCAGCAGCCATTCTCTGTTTGTTAAAACAAACTCAGTGAGTAGGAATTAATTAAAGTAAAAATGTCTAGGGTCCATGTTAGAGAGGTTCAGCAGCGTTGTACTAAATACCAGTGTCATCTTGAGGTCACAGGTCTCTGCAGCCACTAGTCTTCTCCTGTTGTGTGGCTGCTTATGTTTGTAACACAAAGTTTCAACAATAATGGGGACAGTAAGCACAGTGATGAAAAAACTGAATCATCCATCCCAAACTGTGCACAGCACACAGTTTGTAAAGCAAGTAATACTGCATCAAAAATAAAAATGAGTCATTCGATAAGAACATCACAGACAGCATTTATAGTCAAAAGCCATGTGCACACATTCCACTGCCTTCACACAGACCAATCCAACCTAATGCTGAATCACTGCTTAATTTTAATATCTGGCAAGAATTATGTACAAGATGGAAGATGGAAAAAAAAAAAAAAGTTAGGGAACATTAAGAGGCCCATGACATGCTGTCCGCATGTCAGTTCATCAGTACAGATGATTTCATTGTACAGTTTGCCAATCACAGAGAACTGCAATGCACAGCAAATTTTAGTCATGAAATGAAGTATGTAAATTGATATCATTAGTTTCAAGCAAGGAGACAGTCACATGCCATGACAGCCGGAATTGAGAGGTATGTGCATCAACATGAGTACACATCAACATTAACACAACAAGTAAACGAGCAAGTATTTGTGGATACTGACCTGGGGCTTTTTCCTCCTGCACAGGGATTTTCCACACCAGTGGTAGCAGAGACAGCAGCAAAGTGAGCAGCTCCTCCCGACAGGTCAATTCCTGAGTGCAATAAAACACACTGAGGTTACCTAGAAAGTATCCCCCGCCTGTCCGATGTCACACACAGACACTCCCATCAAGACAAACTCTTGTCCATACTCAGCACTAATGTCTCTTTGGGTTTCACTACTTTGTACAAAAAGAATTTAGCTACTTTTGGCCTGAATCTGAATTTAGCTGTTTTCTAAAAGTGTTTTCATCCCAGGCACTAGATATTCATTTGTGCGCATTTAGTCAGCTAGTTAGTCTTCAGCACAAGCGTACGGGGCGCAATGTAGCATCTACATGACAGCCTTACTTCCAAGACCTTGGGGATGTCATGTGTATCCTGGGCATACCTCACAGAAGAGAGAGAACCAACTCCTTCATGTGTTAATTAAAAACAATCATCTTACTCCTTCATGTGTGAATTAAAAATGACCAGCCGGCTGATTGAACAAAACTTTCAAAACATACAGTATTTTAGCATCACTGTATGATACACAATACATTACACTGGATTCAATCAGCTGTTAGCTTTTTGTGCAGTCAGTTTCAACTCGAGCGTCATTTGGTCATTTCAGTATGCGTTCAGCTACTCCTACTGATACCGCTCGGGCTGTGCAGCTCCATTAATCACTAAATGGGTGGGCATCTTGGACACAGTGAAGGGACAGAATAAGAAAGTTTCACATCTAGTTTGGCATTTCTGTGCTGAAATTTTAGCTATTTATACACACACATGCAGAAGCACACACACAAACATTTTAATTCAGATAAAGATTATGGGACTGCTGGTTAAGTGTGGAATAGTTTTATAAATGTAAATGCCTCTTGTTATCATTACATAAGGAGCATTTGACTGAGCTGAGTCATCTAAACAGTGTCAGAGCTGGCAGATAGAGACCAGGTGGCACAGGGGAAGAGCATTTCACAGCACAGTGGAACAAACCCAGCTCAAAGTAAATTTTCTACTTAATTCACACACAAGATTTATGATGAGAAACTACGTTTTACTAATTTCTTATATACCACAAATAAATATTCAAAGTGTCTGGCCCTGATTGTTGCTTGCGGTATGACTCTATCCAGGCCACAGCTGACACACACACAGCTGGAGCTTGTGATACACTTGCCTGTGACTGCATTACATTTCTGTCGTGAAAGCTCCCGTTAAAAGAGAAAATAAAATGAATATGCTTAAAGATATGAAAAATACAAGGCCACTGGGATGCAGACATACAGGGTCACATTCATCAAATTATAATATTTCATTCAATAAAGCATGTGTCACTTCAAGTCAGAGCATTAAACCACTTTGTCTTCTTAAAAGGACTTTTAGGCATGAAAATGACTGAGTTTATGATCGCATCTTTCTCTCTTGGCCCTATGGACCTTTTTAGGAACAGATCAGTATTTACATAACAAAAGGCAACCAACCAGCCCACCTCAATATCTGTGACACACAGCAGCACACTGTATTTGTGGGTATTTGGCATGCATTTATTCACTGATGTCATTGTTTCCTTAAAGCTAACTTCACATGATCAGCATCAAAGCATACCTCATTAAACCATTATGTTTCATGTGTGTTGACGCCTACATAAAACATAATATGTGGGTTGAGCCAAAGCCCAGAGCTCAGAGGGCATATTGCTTTCAGCTTTGTCCTGGTTTGACACCGACCTTTTTATGGGCAGTACTTGACTTGTCACATGAAAGCCCTATAATTCTCTGGATAGGAACATCTCCTAAATTGTTAATTGACCCATAAACACCCACAGGTCAGGCAAACACATAAAACCTGGAGGAAGTCAACACAGCAAACACAACCAACTTCTGTGAGGTAATCCCCATCATTTAACTTAAGCACCCAAACAGAGTGCTCACAACTCAGTGTTGTAGATAGGAGCCAAACAGAGTCGCTGCCTTTGCCCTTCATAGTACAGCATATTCACCAATACTGTGTCAAACAAAGTCTAAACCACATCTGTGAAATGAATTTTGAAAGAGAGTGGTACTGACATATTTTGTGTATATCACACGCACAAATAAAGAGTTGACACCATATTTAGAAATATAGAGTTATATGACCGTGCGACTTAACTATTCTGAATGGTTTTGATTATCATTATCAGCATCTTGCATGCAGCAGCAGAACAAAGAGACCAACTTTCTGCAATCAGTCTGAAAACCAAACAATGTGTGGGCAGCACAGCGCTAATTTCTTCTCTCGATAAGATCACCCTTCCAGTTGCAGTAACACAGATGCAGAGAAGCAACCTACAAGGCCACTAAACAAGTGCAGAGATGAAAGTGGACTTAATAATAATCATTAAACTTCTGTGGAAATATTAAAAGTCAAAAAACACACAATATGTTCTAGCCAGTGGCATCTTGTTTGTACATGAGATTATATAGTATCTCATCCTTGCTTTACAGATTTTTCACTAATGGCTTTTGCTGCACTGTGCTCATTAAATGCAACTTTAATCTCACCAGCTGATGTCTGTCTGATGTTTGTATAATCCTTGTTGCTTTTATCATCTGTTCTCACTATACTGCATCTCTATTGCATCTCTGTCTGCGATTTCATTCTGATGAAGAGATTAGCTGCAGCAGAGGTGACATAGGCCTCTGTGCAGACATTTCAATGTTTCATGCTGATATTGAACAGCTGCATGAAAAAAAATGTAATAGACCGACTGAAAAATGTGAGGCAGAATTTGAAACTAAAAGTAGTGACCTAAAGCTGAGTGTGAGTATTACTGGATTTAACTACAATATCAGCATTTGCATACATTTGTGACGAGCTGTTGCTGAAATGTTGTTTTTAACTGCTGAAGTGAAACATTGATGTTCGTGGCATTGCATCCTCACCTGGTCAATGATGGAGTCCAGGGTGCTGAGCAACAGGAAGCCCCGTCCCCTGACCAGGTACTCTCCCAGTGCCACCATGTGACTCTCCTCCTCATCTTCCTCTCGTGCCTCTGCTCTCTGGGCTACCGCACTGCATAGTTGATGTACATCAGTCAGGAACTCCCTCGCCAGAGTGTTACTGGCCCCACTCATGTCTGAGCTGCGGCAGAAGAGATGGATCATCATAAGGCTGTGGCACAATCCAATCTGCCACACATCTGTATACTCATCTGTATACTCACTCAAAAATACTATAGAGGATTATGAGATTGCCCTTGTCAAACTAAAAGGTTGCAATTTCTGGGGAGCTGCATCATTTTTAATTTCATACTGCAAATGAAAATGAAAAGTTGTGAACCGGCCTCTTCTAAACATCCAGCAAAGTCATTTTCTTTAGTTCCAGCCTGTCTTGTGATCTAACTCTTAACAGAGACGTTCCTTGGCAGTGAATGTGAACCCAAACATATATGTGTAAGGTAGACAACAGAAGCTATGGAAGTGATGTTAAGGAAACGCAGCATGAGTAGAGTTCATCTCTTCTTCTGCTGTGATACCTGATTGCATATTAAGAATATGGAAGGATACAGATAAAACACATTACTTGTTTCGGCTACTCATACTAATGCTCGTGTAAAACACACTAAGAGCAACAATAACTTACGTCATAGTACATTCAGATGATAGTGTAGATATCTAATATGGACGACTGCTGTTTGTTTGAAACTTTATCTATAACTGCACTGATGTGACAAAGCTGCAGTTGAAATGCATTAGTCATTCTGGTGGCGTTTGTGTGATGGAAATGTCTGGATACCAACAAGAAGTACAGTGAGATAAAAGGAAAAAAGCCAAAGCATAAGCTGACAACATGGTGAAGTCAGGGTGTTCGAACACTGTCCATCTCAATAAGTAAAAGTAGCTACTAGTCAAAGTGTGAAAACCTTAAAATCTAGACTGAGGAAGCTTGAGGGTAAATAAGAAAACTGACACACTGAGAGTGCTCATAGAGCGCCTACAAGCTAGCATGCATGTGTCTGCAACAACCACATGTTCCACTAAATGTAATAAGCAATAAACTGTAGGTCTCAACATAAAACACAGCTCACACCACTAAGGCCACAACCCCAATTTCACAGCTCATAACTAGGTCCTTCAGACGGTAACCAAATAACAGACTACATGTCTACATTTCTGCTCTTTAGTTGCTGCCCTGATCCAAGCCTGAAAACGATGTAGAGGAGAGCTGGGTTAATAAAATCTTCTGATTTCTGACACTAGCCTCTGTAACGACATGTACGGTCGTTCTCGTCTTACCAAATGTTACTGGGCCAAACAGTTTCCTTGCAGTCATCTTGCGTTTCCTCCAAGTGTGACTGCCGCTCTGCCGGCTCTATCTGCATACCTCCTCACACGACTGCTGACTGAATTTTCTGTTCCGCAGCACAAATTCCATTAAATTGGAATTTCAAATGGAAGCTTTCCAGATTTGCAGCAGATCAGCGAATCACATGAAAGCATGTGATGTCACATGGCGAGGGGACTTGCCTTGGGAATAGTGACAAGCCACTAGTGCCCTGTGGAAGACCTCTGTGTTCAACCATCATTCACAGTAACTGTCTTTGTATTCTGCACTACAGCCATTGTTTGGGGATTTTTTTTTTAATGCGCAAAAAGGAAGAAGTAGAAAAAGTGCCGTAAGAGCCAAGAGTCACGCTTGATTAAGCATAAAGTCATCTGTATTACAAGGTGAAACCCACGGTGATACATTTGAACTCTACTCTTCTATTCCACAAGGTAGCACTGACAATGCTAAATAACGAAGAGTGAATTTTCTCAAGCAGAACTGAAAAGGAGATTACATCGGAAGAAGATGATGGTCTGAAGTTGCTGGAGGAAGGAGCAGAATGTGGCCAAAAGGGGCCAACCACAGCGCAGAGATGCATATACAGCTTCACCCTTTCCAAGCCTGTGAATGCACCCACAGCTCAGACACCACTGAGTGAAACTCCAGATTTACATCTTTCTGTCTGTAGATTATTAACCAGCCAACCAATAAACACTGAGCATATTGTGGACACGGAACAACACCTGAGAAATGCTCTTCAAATGAATGACTCCATGTAAATTGTAATTAAAACCAACAAAATGAGTTATTGTTTTTGTTTCACACGTGTGAGGAGTCTTGTCTCATTTAATGCACAACACATTTGACATTTTGACATTGCAAATATATTCTTATTAATATCCAGATATTAAAAGAAATTTAAGATCTGGAGCCATAATGACCTGTTTTAACTCAGAATGAACACAGTGTGTCACTATTAGTGAGTTATTAGTGACATGATACCCTGATAACTTCACTTCAGTCTGGGTGGAACATGTCTGTCCACTGAATCAAAAAAGTAAGCTTTCGTTGAATGGCCCATGTTGATCTTCATCTGTGAAGGCTAAACCATAGGGCTGCTTGATTATGACAAAAATCATTATTCATCGATTATTATTTCAGTCAATATTAAGGTCATTTTCACACAATGACTCACTGACTTTGGAAACAACATACATTTATTAAAAAAAAAAAAGTGACTTTTTAGCAGTGAATTACCTTGAAATTTAAATATAATTCAATGGTAAAACAACTCATATTAATGATAACATTAAATAATATAATATAAAGACTAATTCAACATATGATATGTACAATAATGTCATTTTTATTTGGTATATAAAATATGAGAAAGGATTGCTGAAATGTGACACTTTCATCCTTTCTGGCCGCTCCAAGCACCTGTGCCCTAACAGCACGGATAGACGCTCATCAAAATCCAAGCAGTGGCTGTGTGACCAGGTTTTCTCAAACAATGGGGCACTTGACTGCAGCGAGCTGAATTAAACGTGCCACAGCCTGACTGAGAGGGAGTTTTGGGCTTCCAGGAAGGGGCAAAAGCACACCGCTGTAAAGAAAAGGGGTGCGCTGGATTTATAGCAAAAGACAAAACAAGAGCATCACAGCGAAACTTAATAATCGTTAGAAGCCAAAATTCATCATCTCAGGGCTAGGAGAAATGTATGATGTCATGTATTATTAAATTAATTCTTCAAAACAAACAGATAATATATTGAGAGTTCAGGCTGCAGCACAAATTCAGAAAAATTCAACAGAAGAAAACACAACAATAAAAATAAATGATACCCCCCAGTTTTTAAAAACACGGCATTTGCTTGTTTAATGTTTGAAGCATTATTCTGACTTATTTCCTCACCAGCTTTGTGCCAATGTGCTCTCAGTTTCATCATTACCACAAGACAGTGATTAGAGACTTAAACAGAGATAACGGGTTCTGTGATATCATCCCGCTGCCAAACACATCTCTCCTGCAGATCTCAAGTTTTGCATTTCCCCTCTGGCCTATTATTGTGACAATCTTCACTCCAGCTGAGTTTGTTACAGTAGAAGCTGTTTTCTCTCTTTCAGTGTGGGTAACAATAAGGAAATATCGGTTTCATTTTGTCATAGCAAACTGTTCTCTGAGGATTAAAGAACACTTCAGACACTCGACAGGAGTGAATCGTACAGTATCTTGAACCAGGGGCCCTGTGTGTACAGTGCAGTGTTAATAGAGTGGCAAGAGCTGTAATTATGTCAAGGACAAAAACATGCTTCATTCACATGATTAACTGCATCATTACGTTTGGTTTTACTGCGAACAAGAAGAAATTCAGAGTGATTCTATTCACTGTGGATCTGATCAGTTTAAACCTGTCGCTCAGGACTGCGATGAGTTGAGCCGGACATTCATAAATGACAACTGAACGCATCACGATCATGGATTAAATAGCTTGAATTGAACTTGCATTTTTATTGTGGGCTCTGACTGATGCCAAAAGAATGTCTTTAACACAGGTTTCAGATATTCATTTCAGTTGAGATACAAGTCAACACTGCTTTTAAAGGTTTGTGTAACTCTGTAATTTATATAAATAAGAGGCAAGCGTGAGGATAATCAGCACTGAGAGCTTCCTCATCTTCAGGGTAACACTGCACAAACTAACTTACAAACTGTCAATTTAATGCAAAGTGTAACTACAACAACATAAATTTGCACGTATAAAACAATAATAATGAGTGTGGGCAGTCAGACTCAAAGCTTACGGCAGTACAAAGACTTGAGGATTCTGTGAACGACCAACAGCAGTTCAATTTCTACAACATCTGTTAGCTCCGTGCTTAATTATTGCAGACAAAAATAAAAAAAATTGAACATTTAATGGTTGATCTCACAAAGCGAACACTGAACTGCTTTAAGCTTGTCTTTGAACGAGGACATTATTTCAGCCATTTTAACCAAAACCCCATTCCGGCTAATCTTGTTTCAGATGAGGGAACACATAGCACACGAATGCTAATGCTCGCACTTAATTCCAGGTCGTGCGTGTGTGTGTGTGTGTGTGTGTGTGTGTGATATTTACGCTGAAAAGAATACAAACAAGAGGCACTTGAGGTGTTGATGTCCCACAATTTTCCACATCAATATGTAAATCTATGCAGCAAGGTATTCCAACAGCTAATGCACCATGATTACATAATGTCTGCACTCTGCAACCTCTACTATAGTGATGGGACATAAAAATGATGAGAATAAATCTGTCAATTCTGCAGTTATGTTTCTGTGGTAAAGATGTGAGAAAAGAGCAACGTAAGTAGAGGTACTGCAGCCAGTCCATGTCACAGCTGGCCTTAACTCCGTACAACCATTCAGATATATGATGATATATTTACAAACAGACCCATACTGTTTGATCACTCATGATTTACCACTGATCTCTTCCACTGATCAAGTCCAATGTTGTCATGGAGGTGTTGATTTAACGCTATGCACTCTCTGAGGCTACAGTTGTGCGCTCACCACCCTGAGTGAGACAAAACCTCCATCACACCACAATGAAACATGTTAAAATAATAATGAGACCTACCAGAATTTGAGTGCATCTTTGGCGCTGTGGTTGGGGTGATGCTGCACATAGTGGAAGAGACAGAGGAAATTCTCCAGACCCTGAAGGCTGACCTGATAACAAACAGGGAGACACAGATAAGACACAAGAGCAGCGACATGAATGAAACCCAGATTATTATTTGCACTCATTTCAAGAGCAATTGGAATGAAAAATGCACCGCGGAAAAACGGCATCCTTTCACTTGATAACCCATGAGGACATTACTCTCAATCGTGTTCTGCATTCCTTATGCACAATGACACACTCAATTAGACAGTGATGTAACAGCCACTAATGTCATTATGTGGAAGTATTACTTTACTATCAATTCATCAGTTCAGATGCATTTTATTTCTCCTCTCTAATCTCCCAATACAAAACACTGGGAAACAAAAAAAGCTCCATTTATGTTTTTACACACTAGAAATCAAAATCCAGTCCCCCAAACCACAAGTCTAATGTCGGATGTTATGTTCTATCTCTGCATAAGCTCGCCTTATTCATGCTCGATGTGAAGGCTCATTAATAGTCTGGTGGGCGCGCAGCATTCCCCAATTTTAAATCACAATCAGCAGGAACAGAATAATGCAAGAGAATCCATACAAAGAGCAGAGAGACTAAATCAGCCCTGTCACAGTGCTGCGGTCAGAGCCTGAACATCTCACCACCAAGGCTGGCAAGGCGAATTGGGACTTTATAGCAGTGACATGAGCCACCTGACCACTTTTAACTGCATTACTGGTTCCAGGGTAGTGTGTTAATACCATCCCCGGGGTGGTGGCGATTCTCTAAGCCAGCGTCCTGCCATCCCTTACATCAAACAGGAGCTAGCCTTACGCCTCTGCTAATCTGACACCTCTGACTGGATTTATTCAGGCAACGCTGATCCCTGACTGATGTGGCTGCGCTGAGTGTCTGGGTCACAAAGCCAGAGAACACCACACAGAACCAATCACATTACGCACAATTTGACCCGTGAAAGCCAGACACTGACGGGACGAAAAAAAAAACTCCCAATACATAAAATTAACTGAAATTAGAGGGATTTATCTTAATTATTGTTATTATTATTATAATGTGATGCCTACAGTGATGAAGCCTGTGGGTTAACTACAAACTAATGATTATTTTAACTATCAATTCATTTGCTGATTATTGTCACGAGTCATCAATTAATTGTTCAGTCGATAAAATGTCAAAAGAAGAGCCCAAAGTGACTTCAAACTGCTTCTCTTGTCCAAGCAGTCCAAAACCCAAAGACTCTTCATCTACTATCATAAATGACACAGAAAAGCAGCTCATGCTTACATTTAAGAAGCCAGAACCAGCAAATGTTTTCCACTTTTCCTTGAAAAATGACAAAACAATAGTCAGAGTCAATAGAATAGCTGCTTAATTTTCTTCTGATCAACTTATTTCTGCAGCTCGACAAGAGATGGATTTTTAAGTCACAAGGTAATGTAATGGTGGTGGTAATGTCCGAAGAAGCATGGCGACGTCTGTGAGGAAGAAGACTGCTAGCAAGCAAACAAAGAAGTAAGCAATGCAGGGATTGAAATGCTCAGAACACTAGCTTTGCTAATGTTTTACGAGGAAAGAAACACACTCAGCATTGACCTCAAGGATGAACACACTGCTTTTTGGTGAGACTGTAATCATAACTTGCTTACTTTGATTACAAAAAAAACTCCACAGAGCACCATTAATTCATCAATACCCATCGACTAACCTTTGATTTCCAACAAAAAACAGCAAGACAGTTGTGTAACTCCACAGATATTTGGATACAGTGATATCTTTGTACATCACAGTGACACCACAGCAAATCACTGAGCTGCATGGACATAAATTTGTGTGTAGACTCAATTCCACACTGCATGAGTATTACACACATATACATATAAGAGCAGCAAATGACAACAACTGAAAGTATGTGACATAAAACAGCCCTTTAAAGATTAAATACGCCATCATCTACAGCTAAGACAGCTATGCATGTCTGTGAAACTCATTTTCTCACCCTCCATGACTGACCCACAAGAGGGAAACGTTCAAATCGGTTATTCAGGTGCCTGCAGCTTAGTCACACCTCAACATGTGCTGCTAACCATTATGGCGAGGACGGGGATCACGGCTCCTCTTGGGCTAAAACACCTCTGTTGTACAGTTCAGCGGTGACTCAACTTCCTTCCTGTGTACAAAACTGTCAAAGCAAGTTTTGTTTTTATGTAACCTCTTAGCACTATGATTTGCACTAAAAGAAGTGTAACTGACAAACATGCGCTACTACACATTTGTGTAATTTGTCACAAGCGAAAAAGATGACCACAGTCCTAAAGTTTGAACTTGATGAAGGTGCAGAGTCGACCACACTCACCAGGGTCAAGGAGGGGCAGAGAGGGTGACGCTTCAACAGCTGAGGCAACAAGCCACCCCAGCAGTGAGGGGATGGGTGGGTAGGTAGGTGGGTGAGGGGGTCATTGCACACCAGGGGGCTGGACATCACACACAGGAGACAGGAAGAGGAAGAGAAAGAAATGCATGGATCATGAGCCAGACGGGAGAGGACAGGGGTAAAACATGAATGCCGGCAAGAACATAAAGGTGAAAGAAATAAATGCAGCAACAGATGAGAAGAGAGATAAACGGGGGGGGTGGCAGGAAATCAAAGCTTCAAGGTTGCCAAAACTATTATTGGTTTAATAAATAAGCCTCTGAGCTACACTGGAGCTGTGCTCTCAGTCTATTAAAACTAATCTCCTAAAATGAGCATCTGAAATGACTCGGTTTGTCCTTGTGTTATCAGTGTACCTGCCTTGGCCGTATTCCTCATATGGGAAAGGGAAACTGAATGGTTCATGATAACACTAATTTCCCAGCAACAGGGTTGTTTTTCCTCCGAGGGTCTAATCCAATATTACGATGCACTCGGCACAAACCAGCCAGTGTGATTTGATAATGGAGAGACTGCCAATACTGATTAATACAGCTTGGAGGGGGAAATCAACAGCTCGCAAAGCCCCGAGAACACATCTCTGTAAACAAAAAGAAAGCTTTGACCTTTCCTCCACTGTGATGAACTTCTTTATTTGCTCATTTGTCACATAGACATAGACAAGCCATCTGAGTGGTTGAGACATACAGCTACGGATTTCACTTACTGCCACTTGTATGTTAAGAGTCATTTTCTCAAAAACAGCACAGATTCATCAGAATTAAGGAAAACAACAACACTCCTGGTGCAGCAAGGTCAGAGGTCAGATTCAGCAACAGAACAGCAAACCTGAGGCTGGCACTTACAGGAAACCGCATTTGCTCTCAGCTGTTTTGTTTGTACACCCGAGTGCCGATATTTCATCTTCTGTCAGAGAGTGCTTCACATGAGAGGAAAACAAGTTTGAATACTGAAAGTCTGAGCGAAGTTTGCGTAATTGGTCCGACATGGTGGCTGTGACCTGTGTCTTTTGCACTGCCTTTATCCAACATGGCAATCATGGGAGGCCCGGTCATGGGAGTCTGACAGCTGAGTCACCCAAACTTGTACAGACTTTCCTCTCAAGCTCTCTTTGGATAATTGGGCAGACTACAACTTGGCAGAGGCAGTGAAAGCGATGTGATCCTGTCCTCGTGAGAGAGGATGTGGGCCGTTGGTTATGCAATGTTTTTTCCGACTTCAGATCCCTACTGATCTAATTTGACATTTGGGTGATGAGCATCATGAGGAGCCCCTAACGTTCCGCATTTCCTCAGAAGCTACGAGTCAGAGAGCAGAGCCGCTTCGCAAAACACCACAAATAACTTTCTTTTCCCCATTAAGACACACTGCAAAATGTCAAGAGGCTACCATCAAAGAGCATGTTTGTATTTTTGTCAGCAGCAGGTCCACGCTGTCACAGGCAGCAACCTTTATACACACACAGCCACTGTGGAGGAAATGAAACCGTGTCGCACTCTGCTTCATTGTTTTCATTACAGGGTAGATAGCGTGCAAGCTGTTGTTGGTCAAAATTACAATCTAAACAGCCTGCGCTGGCCTTTCTCTACCCCTGCTGAACTGAGAGAGTGTGTTTTTGAGGGAGAGATCTGACTTAATAACATGCCACTGGGTGGAAAAAGCTGAGACAGAGCAACGGTTGGCATCTGACTCAGAACCAGAGACATGAATTATTCATTCATTCAGCCAATCGTTTGGAACTGCCCTGGAGACCAGAGCCAGGAGGTGTTAGGTTGAAACTAAGGACGGAACAATAAATGCAGATGTGAAACAAGTCCTGTGGCGAGCCTAAGAATGCAACTTCCCGAAATACACATGTTGGTAAACAACGTCAGAACATGCTAGGAATCACAAAAGTCAGAGCACATGAAATTAAAACGATCATCAACCTTTAGCGAAAGTAGTGTGACCATCACAAGACAGTATAATCAGTGCCTCATGCTTTTTATGTTTGGACCATAGCACTTGAACTTCACTCAAAGGCCTTAGTCATGAGGAATTCACTCAAAAGTATGGAAGCATTAATGACAAGTTACTGTGGAGTACATGAAACAGATGTGTCACACTAATGTGTTGCCAGATATGTTATTAGTAGTAGTAGCAGAAATTATTTTTCCATGTTACTAGAGTTATGTAAAAGTATAAGAGCGATCACTTCACGCAGTAATTCCTTTTTCTTCGTTTCTCAGATGTGAAATATAATCCACACACATTACAAACTACATGGCACAATGTCTCTGACAATACACAGTCATTTACCGAAATATCACAGAAAGTATGCTGCATCTCGCATTGATCAGTCCTGACAAGCCAAATAATTAACTTTGGGGACGAAGGTGAACTAGCCCTGCCATCTTTGCTCCCTCCTTAGTATTCACCATGTTTTGTTGTATGCTTTGCTCGACATGTTTAATCTTCTTTAGCCAAGGATTCGCGGCTTTACCACAGAAGGAATGTAAGGCACGGAAGCAAGCATGGAAAGCTAATGACAAGTAATGTGGGTGGAATGAATGTGTGACCAAGGTTGTCCTAATTCAGAAAAGTACTACATTTAAGCAGCTTTACACACATGTATCTGTGGTTTGACAGCATACAGACAATGGACGTTTATGTTCAAGCCCGTCACACTTACAAACTGCCAAAAACATGTCTGATGTCAGAGCAGCTGCAGAACAATGCTTACATGGCAAGTCTGTTCAATCTGCAGGAAAATGCCTTTTCAAGTGCAGGTCATCCATTTTTACTGCAAAAAGCCGAACTCAACCAGAATTAACATTAGTTCAAGACTGCAAGTGATCGAAATTTAAGTGATATAAGAGTGAGCCAGAGAGGATCAATAAGCTGGAGCCCCATTGTACGAGAAGACCGACAAAGTAAAGTGTTCAAAACGCCTCTCTTTGCTGTTTTGAAACATCCTGCAGGCTCATTATGAAACTCAACAGTCCACAAGCAACAAAACCTGGCCTCTTGCTTGGCTGCTGGCCAGGTAACCATTCTACTAAATTGACTCTGCTCATAAAGATTCAGAGAGATTGGGCAGAATGGAAAGTGTCCCCACAGATATTTTCAAGTGTGCCTAAGGCAAATTTCCCTTGTAGTGGAACACACTAATATGTAGTTGAGGCTTTATAAAGGAAGAAATTCTTGAGAATGAAAAGAAAGGCTCAACGCCAGTAATCACATTAACTGAGGCTATTATACTCAGAGTAAATGCTGCAAATTAAATGCAAAAAGGGATTTCTAAGAAGCGTTAATGTACAGCGAATATAAAGCAAGTGGGAGGGCGGCTGTGTGACAACTTGGAAACTGAACCAGTGCTGTTTGCTCCATCGTAACTAATAGGAGAAGAAGAAGAAACGCACTTTATTAATCACACTACACAAGGTGTTAGTTGCACACTACATGCCATCCTTTCGGTGAAATTAGTTTTCTCCACATTTATCCCATCCTCGGTCTGTCGATCCTCCACGGCAGACCAGGAGTGGTAGGCTGCCAGCTGCCAGCTGCCAGCTGACGCCAGCGCCCAGGGACCAGTATTTCTTTGTCACCATTGGTCAGGTAGTGATCTTCTTGCGTGTGTTTAGTGGGGGTTATTACGGTGGAAACCCCGGGTGATCACGGGGAGAACATGCAAACTCCACACAGAAAGGCCCCCCTTTTTCCAAAGGCATGGTGGAGGACATGCCACCAGCACAGTGGCAGTGTTACCACTTGTGCCACCGTGCTACCCCTGGGGTGCTACCTACTGGGGTTTCTTCTGAAACAAATACACTACGGGCAGTCAAGAAATTACTTTAATCTTTCATGGCATTTCTGCTTTTTCAGGAAAATGGATGATAGTCACAATGGGAAACAAAAAGAGGGCGACTCAAGTCAAAACAACAAAAATCAGGTCAGGGTTAAACCCCGCCCGGTCAAGACATCCCAGTCCTGTTACTGTCCTTGGTCACTGTGATGTGAATAAGTGACAGAAATACCAGTGAGAGATTAATCCCGACAGAAATGCAGATGAGAAGCAAAGACATGAGAGACAAGAACGTAGAGAATAAAAGATGAGGGAGACAGAGAAAAAGGAGTGGGGCTGTAGCATCAGTATTTTCACACGTTTTTCATCACCTCATTGATTGAAGGTGTATTTTCAGCCTCAACCTTTCACCATAAAGAGTGATCACACAAGAGTCTTGCTGTGTGATGGGCATTAAAACAGTTATTGGATGGTTTCCATGATCACTTTGTCATGTTTGCCTGAGTGCAATGACTGGCGGATGTCACCTTACGTGGGATGTTAGGAATTTATACACTTGTGCACTGATGGGATTGGCAGAATGACCCAGAGACAAATATCAGCAGCGCAATCCATGATTCCATCAAGAGGGAAAGCTACAGTATGAGCAAACTGAAGGTACAGCTGTGCTCTCTTAACCATCTTTCTGCAACTCATGCACGCACACACGCACACACACGAACCGACAACACTTTGATCACTGTGACGGCAACAAGCGGCAACACAGTCATCAAAGGAGACTCATCACAACATGAAGTGACATAAAAAGTTACCAGTAATAGAAAGGCAGAGCCTGCTTGGTGCAGTACAAGCGTTAGAATTACTATGACAACTGAGAGCAAGCCAGCATGATTTCTACCGCTGATATCCTAATGCACACCAACGTGATTAACAAAGCACCGAAGCACAACACACCAGCGCGGACGTGATGACGATAGAGGAAGGAAGCCATTATTTCCAAGAAAGAAAAAAACCCCTACAGTCGACAGTCTTTCTCTGCACACATTAGCTTGAAAAAGGCTCACAGGTCTGTCTTTTAAGAACCACTTGCATGTGATAAATCAAAAACAATGGACTAACATGAATCAGCGACTCATCTGCCTGTGTGTGTGCGTATGCAGGGCAGATCACTCAGCCTGCAGTCCGATCCTAATCCAAGTCTCGTGATCTGGCTGCTGTTAGCTCTCTGACAGCAGGAGGAGGGAGAAAAAGAGCTGCAGTGGCCTGATAGAGATTTCAGAACCACTGCCGCTCACTCCTCTGAAACACCGACACAGGAACAAAAGTGCACTTGCGCAACGCTCATAATAAGCAATCTGTGGTTTACACCTGCCTCCACCTCTGTGCAGTGACTCACTGCTCGGGACTGAGCTGTTTATCGGTTCAACTTCTGCTTCTAAAAGTGTTGTCTGGGGACCTCCAGGATCCCACAGAGGATTCAAGTGATGTCCCAAGCATGCATGGGTAATGGTCACAGTTATTTTCACTTCTTTTTCCTGCCTCAGTGACAGAACCTCCTCATACAAATACACATGAATCTGCACAAAATAAGTCACATCTGAAGACAAACTGCTCTAATTCTAAGGAGGAAATCTTATAAAGAGATGCATCTGTAGTCCCCTCCATGTCACTATACAGGGGAAGTATGCATTCACACACTAGTTATTTGCTATGTAGAGCATAATTAACATTAACATTTGAGCATATTTATCCCCACTGTGAGCAGCTAGGAACAGGAAAGTAATTTAGGCAGCTTGAATGACAAGGAGCAGGCTAAAAGAATGTCTCTGAACAATGTTTGCTATTGTTGGATGAAATTAACTTAGTGAACATTTAAGTCAGCTTGGAATCAAGCAAATCAGCTGCCTGCAACTGTTTAGACACAGCAGGGACTAAATATCTGGATGATGGTGTTTTACACTGAACTTGTGCACAGTTAAGAAACTCTCATTATTTCAAAGTGGGCTTTAATATAATGACTTATGCTGTATTTGCAAGTTACATTAAGCATAATTTCATTTTTTGTCTTTATGAATACAACCAGTTTCCCAACTTAGCATGACGAAAACAAAACAAACACTATGTCTGCATCAGAATAAACAAGATAAATCTAACTTCATTCAAGGACCCACTACCAGGACCACTGCCTTGTAAGTCTGGAGATTAAAAGTAAGCATCACCAGCACTCAAAGACCCCTGAGCTGAGCCCGCAGCGCCTACCTGCAGATCCGCTCCCTGCAGTCTACAGTCCATGTACTTCTCCCACGCATATGACAGCTCAGTCTGCTGTGAACTGGCCATGTCGTCCACACCTCCAGGTGTAACACCAGTCAGGGCGTTTAGGAAGTCAGGAATGACAAAATTCTCCCTCTGGTTTCCTTCCTAATCCGGCTGAAAGTGGCCCGGACAGAACCGGATGAAGCCCCAACTGCTCTCCTGAGTCCTTCATAGCAGATTCATGACTCACGGCGTTGCTTTACCACTTTTAAATTGTGCTTCTGCAGAAAGATAAAGTGTCAAAGGTTAGCAAAACAGAATTAGCTTGCAAAGCAACTTTCGCTTTTGCACTCCGAGATACTGGCAGTCGTATATGGCGCACTTGAACCTGACTTGAACCCGAAACTTCGACCAGACGAGATCCACACTGTAGCATAACCACAACAAAACGGACTCAGGCAATACACTCAGCTAGCTAGGTTGGTATCTGACAGAACTTGCGTCAAAGCCGCGGGTAGATTGAAGCAACTCACTTCCGGTACGGGATTTCGTTTTCAAAATAAAAGACTACTGTATCGTTGGGTTTTCCATTCGCTCGCGCACACATACATAGAAAAGAAAATCAAACGGTGTTACGGTTAAATGTATACAATGTTTTACTTACTCCCATTATTCAAAATGTTTAGTAAGTAATGGCAATCTTAAATTGACTGACTGAAAGTGAGTTATGATGCTTTGTTCTTCTCATCTTTAATGCGATAACACATCATATGTGGTTTAGATGCAAAGGCAAACCATCAATTGTTTTTTTTACATTTTTATGAAGAATTAACTTCATTAAAGTAATAATCTTGATAAAAATAATAATAATTCACATAATACCATCAAGATAATTAATTCTCGAGATAAATGCATTCTAGTCTTTGAGAGAGTTTTACAGAGTTTCTTTCATCAGTGTAGTGTGACATATTCATACGACTGATATCAACCGTGTACCACGAGCTACATAACTCGTTCTAATTTCTATTTTCCATTAAATGCATTCTTTACTTCCTGCTGAGGACTGAATCACTTCTTAAAAAAGTGTTGCAATTCAAGTTTTATTTTGAAAGTGCTGCTCTATGGTTGTGGGTATTGTTCTAGCTACCTTGACCATAAGCGGTAGCACGATAGCTCGATAATTTTAACCGTAATATTTACATAAATGCTATATTAGTCTCAGAGCCGCTATACCTAATGTCTCTTACAACTCATTTCAATGAACAAAATACATATTCCGGTATTTAGTTCTTTTGCTAACAGTCATAACGTTCGCTGTTTTGCTGGTTGTTGCATCGCATCGTAATGTGTATGGAAGCTGTCAAAACTATGCAGCAGGGAGAAACGAGCACATCGTTTACAGCCTTTACCAAAATAAGCAGACGGTCCGGCTGCAGCTACATCTTTTTTACATTCATCATATCAAGCTCCGAGTGGAAATAATTCACTTTCATACATACCTTCGCGTCCCATGAATTAAAGGCAGCTAACGCTAGCCTTCGTCCAGCTGAGACTATTTGATACGAATTTGCCCTCAGCACTGACTGCTAGTCAACCCCGTACAACACCGCCTTTTGCCTGCCGTGACGTCAGAAACTCCCAGCCGTTAACGGCGAAGTGAGGGGTTGAAAATATCTTTAAATGACGGTTAGGAAAAAAAAAAAAAAAAAATTGGCGATGTTTTTATGGAGACAGAAATAGACGCACAGTTTCAGTGTTTGAGTCCTATAGGTAAAAAAAATTGTGTTTTTGGTCATCTGACGAATCTGAATCTGCCGAACACACAGAAAACACAGATGTGATTAAACATGAAAGAGGATTCTGCCTCGCATTTCTAAAATAATGAATCCATAATAATAATCTGTATGTATTGGCAAAATACGAGTACGAGTCTGAGTACGAGTATTAGCAAAATATTCCTCGCAGACAGAGTTGAGGGACATTGAGGAGCTGAAAAACGTCATTAACGTTCTGCGCCGGTGACAGGCCCACTTACTCATGTTCGGCTTCTCATTGGATAACATTCCGCTAATTCCCAAGTCAATCAAAACACTTCGTTCAGAAGCGGCGAAGCGTTTGTAGAATCTCTGTAAATCCACTAATGTAGCACGACAAAAGTACCAGAAATGGACCGGCACGCTAGTTGCTAATTCTTCTTTTGTCAGACTGTGTAACTTGCGTGCTTTAGGAAGTCAAAGGAGATGTATTAATACTGCATATATATAAACCGTCACACAGAAGATAAATGGTTATTAAAAAGCGTATGTTGCTGCTCTGAAATCAAAATGTTAAGATTAAATACTTTTTTCGGAGTGGAGAAGGGATGTCACGTGTTTGTCTGTTAAAATGATTTGTTTGGCTGATTAATCAGTTACTCAGTTATCATTACTGATAAATGTGCCACTCATTTATTAATCACTGATGTCGTTTTTTTCACGGAAACATATCGGTCAGACAAAACCAGCAAGTTGATAACATCACTTTACACTGAAGGACATTGATAAGTAGTTTTCACTTTTTACTATTTTTTTGATGACAATAATCAGCAGACGATTTTATAATGAAAATGTAGTTTCAAGGTGGCTGAAGCTCGTGTATTAAATCTACCATATTCCGACTTTATCCAGAGCCCCTTAATGCACCAATGACGTGAGCAAGTGTCTCCCTTTTTGCGGCAGTGCATAGCCTGTGGGGGTGGCAGCAATTTGTTTTCTTCGTCTTAACAAAGCAGAGACGTCATCCCATTGACTCGCTTCATCTTAGAAATAGGCCACGTGAGAACAGCAAACCAAATGGCCCTTTAAAGACAGGTTACAGGTTACAGGTGACTGTATATCTTCTTGAGCAACATGATAGGACGGATCATGAGTCCAGTGTCCTAAGAAATTAAACCCTCCCCGTGTAAAGTTTCGCCACAACGTCAAGGGCCTTAGTCAGTTATTCAGGTAAAATTGTACTTAATGACTTGCACATAAGCGATAATACGGAGAAATCCTACATTAGTATACAATATATAACAAAAACACTATAATTCTAAAAGCAATCCATGATAATAAAGATCCTGCAAACATTTTCATATTCGACATTTTTACACATAAATCTGCCTTAGACAGGTCATTTGTTCAGCCAAGCTCGTCCTGAGGTTTACTTTGGCGGCATGGACCGCAACACAACACCAAACAGAGATTTGTAGTTGACGCAACCGACCACACGATGTCGCTATTATCACACCAAAGCAACAGACAAACATACCGACATGTTAGAAAAATGTTTATTCTTCTGCAGCCCGGCATGTAAACTCATCCCACCAGCTTGTACAGACACTAGTAATACTCCACAATAACACTTCCACGGAATCAGCTAATCCGAACATGCCACAGTGTAACACAGCCCACATGAGATGATGTCATGCATGGCTGTGATGGATTTCACATTAAATTATGTATCCCTTGAGCTTTATTCTCAGTTTATGTGCACTCGGGAAAGGACAAAATAATAGTGTTTATATTTACAATTCTCAATGGCAGTGATTTTATTAAGGCAATGGGAAATGTAACAATGTAGATAAGCATGACACTGAGCATTAAAAGGCACAAGTTCACCTCAGGTTTTCAGTGGCATTTTCAGCAGCTAGAGTTTAGTAATGCTGAGTGGCTCCTAATTTGTGGTCACACATCCAAACAGTGTCAACTCTCAGAGAGCGTAGCCGCCTTCTTTCAGTACCCGCTGTCTCTCTCCACACAGCCCACACCCACTGCGTTGTCGGGACATTTGCAGGAGCGTCCGGTAGGGGTTGCTAAACAGAGGTGAGTACAGCCCCCATTGTTCACAGCACAGTAGTTTTGTCCTGGTAGAAGGGAGAAAACATATATTCATATTAATGTGGGACATTCCAGGAGATTTGTTTAAGCCACGAGCTGCTGTAGCATGGAGCAGCAGGAAGCAGTCTCTTCACTGTTTTTTCAACAGATATATACATACTTCACTGCAACACATAGCAAACTCCAGATGTTGGAGGCCCCTCTCCCTTGGCTCCACATTCCCTGGCTTGCGTAATGCATACAGTCTTATCTAGAAGGGAGGATGAGGCCTGGTGCTGCACAGTCATTGATTCACTTCATAGTGAATACCAGCTGCAGAATTCCTCTTGTTGCTTTCAGGTCGAGGAGTGACCCTCAGAATTATTTACAGAGGGCACGGAGGTCACAAAACTGGTCTGCTAGGTCCTGGAGAGTGAAGGGAGGGGATAGTAAACCGGACTCAAAGGTAGAGCGTCCAAATGTGCAAGGGTCAAGCTTTTTCGAGGAATGGCTCTATCGTGGGGCTGCACATCAGATGCGAGGACTAGATGCAATACAGAGATGACTCCAGGCATGAAAAGACCGTTTTTTTTCTCTCTCCAACGGCTAAGCATGTAATAAAATTCAATAAATATTTTGAAAGACTTCAAGAGCAAACATTGTAAGGGGAGTTTATGGGGAATGTGTGGCCCCGTTTCACATTTGCTCCTGGCATATTTACCTGATGGACACTGGGAATAGGCTGTGGCGATCCCATATAGCTTGGTCTGTTTCTGAGGCTGGAACTGGTCTGATTCTTTGCCAGCGTAGCGGTCCACAGCAACCACTGCATCCCTATTGTAAACACAACCAGAGTTTAGCAATCCTGGACTATCCCAGCTTGAGAAATGTTAACGTCCTGGCTTCCTGTGTTTTTGTATAAAGTCTGTCAAGAATGAGTAAGGGTTAGGGTAAGTTTTCTTAGCCATAACTGACATAGTTTGTGCGCCTCCCCCACCAACACCACCACCTCTCAACCTTCTCCAGCGAGGCTACAGGCCTGGCAAGATCAGAGGGAGGCCCTGGGCAGGTCACTCACAGACGCTGAGGCTGAGAAATTGCAAGCAGCTGCCACTTTTTAAGATGCTTCCTCAACCCACACACACGCAAACAGACACCCCAACCCCCACCTTTTTTGTGGTGGTTAATATACAGAATCAGCTGCGTGGGAAGAAAGCTCCACAGTCCTCAGGGTGGGAGTGTCCGAGTCTGGAGGAACATCAAGGGCCTATGCTTGAAGTTTGCTTTTTGACCTCTGACCTAACCTCTCCTGCCTCTCACTTGACAGATCTGGGTTCTTACATGGCACAGCGGACCAAGGATAAAGCCTGCGTTATGTCTTTATACATACAAACATAAAGCATATCATGATTTCAAATAAAAGTAGTACAAGTACAAGCTTGACTTCATGATAACACAAAAAGCCAAACCTCCGCCAGTCAGTGTAGTAGATATTCTTCCCAAAAGACGTGATTCCAAAAGGGTACTGAATCCCTTCCATAACCTTTCTGCGGTCACCCCGAGCAGGATGCATGCACTCCATTTTATGTGTGCCTGCAGGCGAGAGATCACACTTATTGCTGATGACAAGGCAGACATCATTTCATAGATGACTCATCTGTCTGAAATCTACAGTACCTGCATCTGCCCAACAAAGCAGAGAGCTCTGAGAGTCGTAAGTCAAGCCGTTTGGCAGGCCGAGATCGTCTTTCACCAGCACCCTTCTGTTGGTTCCATCCATGTAAGACGTCTCAATCTTGGGTGCATCGCGGTTCCAGTCGGTCCAGTATAGATTGCTGTTGTAAGGACAGGCGTTAAATTACTGGTAGATTTTAACACAGTATTTATCGAACTATTAAGGTTATTCTTCTGCCATTGATTCTTTAGCAGTAGTGGATCAAACTTGTTACTTCTTGTGAGTAGGTGGGGTTATGTACCAGGCTGTTGTCTAGATACAGTGAGTGCCCAGAGTCTTTGTCACTGTGAGGCTGCACGCTAACCGGCTGCTGGCTGTCGCTTCATATTAACCACATCTAAGTGCTTCTAAAGGCAACTGGAAAGCAAGACCAAGAAAAGCCTTCTAGCAACTGGCATCTCACTCGCAGTATGTTAAAGAGGAAGTGTAAAAGTTTCATGGGAAACAACACGTACCCATTAGGAGGGTCAGTGATAATAGCACGTGGATTGACAAGATCAGAGTCTACAATGACACGACGCTGAGAGCCGTCCAGAGAGGCCACCTCGATGCGATCCTTCACAGAGTCCGTCCAGAACACAGCTCGTCCCAAGTGGTCGATGGCAATACCCTCTGGGCTGTCCAGATCTGTTGACAGGTTACAGTTCCTTTGCTTCATGAAAACAGCCTCGCGATTCACAGCTGGCCGAAAATTAAGGAGAAGCAGCAGAGCGAAGGATAAAGGTGACCAGTAACGCTACCTGATCTAATGACTGCAATGGGCTCTCCCCCCTGGATGTTGGCCTTGCTGATTGAGGGAGATGTGATTTCAGTCCAGTAGACCATTTTCTCCACGCAGTCATAGGCCACTCCAATGATTACCTTCTCCTGTGGAGGGGTCAGCAACCAACAGTCTTTGAAGTGCACTTTACTCAAACAAGAGCGGTCAGAGACAAAAACGCGGAGCAGATGTGTTTTTTGACATTAACGTCTAGACATAAATCCAAACAAACAGAGCCACACACTGAGCGAGAACAGCTCGGCTAGACTTCAGACCAGCTGCTTTGGGAATCAGTGTAACAAGAAATGCAGATTGCAATTCCGAAGATGTCGGACTGATGTTAGTAATTAGACTGAATGTCACCATGTGCCTCCAATAAAGTACAGGCCTTGAATGCATGCAGCACATGGGGAAATCGCAGTGAGAATGCTAGTATTATTGCTAACAAGGGACTTGTGTAAGAGGCTGAGCTGATGTTTTATACACAAACATATTGTTGCCTTTTCTTGTTGTTTTCTCTGGTGTAATCTGAATGATCATGCATCCCATAAAGTCCAGACTCGACGCTCTGCCTGAGATGAACCTAGAGTAGCCGTCCTCTTAAACTCACATCTGCGTCGTCAAATATTTCTGCTTATTGTACAGCTACGATCTTCTGAGACCTTATCAGCATTCGTCTGTCATGAACAGACGCAAATCCAGTAAGTTATTCCCTTTTATGACATTATTCATAAACAGAAAAGCCTATTAACACCTCTCAGGAATGCAGATTGAAGACAGTTAAAAAATAGCACTTTGAAAGTGCTTCAAACCCCCAAAAATGTAGAACAAAAATAAAATAAAATGGATCACACAAATTTGCTCAAACCGAATGGTGATGTAAATTATGTATAACTGTCTACAACATTAGAAATGTAACAGTAATGGATAACATGAGCCTTCAGCCCGACTATGCTGTCATGACATGGAGAACCCCAACCCACAAATTGATGGGATTGGTTCCTTGGGTATGTGATGTGACGTGTGAAAGCTCGGCTGTCTGAAGCCGCGTAAGTGAGATTGTCATTGTTCCAAAGCAGTAATGCTCAGCCCACCCTTTTTTCTATACTGATATGTGCTGTAGCATATAAAAAAAAAATCATGTGGACATGTTAACAAGGTTAAAACCTTGATTTCATTGGAGCAGAGACTCACAGGGAGATGGAGGATAGCCTTGGCATCGTCCTTTTTCATATCATAACCTTCCAGCGGCACATGTTCTATCCTGCCGCTCTGGGCAAACAACAGGTGTGTTCCTGGAGGTAGGGGGTGGACATCAGGTCGTGGGGTGGGTCCAATAGGTGGTGGCACACCACCATGGTCGATACCTAAAGGAGACAGACACTGAAGAATCAGGGGGGTTGTGGAGGTGGAAGTGAGCTCAATTCAGTTTAGCAACAGAAAGGCTGTCTGGTCAACAAACAGCCCATATTTGGTCTCTTAATACATAGTCAGAGACACTGTGGTCTCTTGCTGTTAAACACATGTGATTTACTCACACATTGGTCTGCTGCCAGGCCCAGAGCGAGTGCCGGGGATCTCCTGTCCGTTTCGGTCCACGCACCAGCACTGTCCCGTGCTGCTGTGGCACTGCATGGGTTCATAGGCACCATTCTCATCACAAGCAGGGATGTACTGTCCAACAGGAGGTCGGGGGCCCCGTGGACCAATATCCGCCAGGAGACTGTCTCTGTGTGCCTGACACTGTGTTTTTGTGCTCTCTGAAGAGAACCATGAAAAATAAGGGACACAGCGAACACAGACACCCTGCAGCAATGTCACAGATACTGCAGCAATGTCACAAACTTATTCATAAGCTAATTATCATCGCCTTTTGTCTTCTACTTTAAATTCAGCTACACAAAAACTCCCACAGCCCTCATAAGACATGACAAATTCCTTTTGCTAGCCAGTAGAAAATGAAAAACAGGTTCCAGCTGGCACCAATACACTCTGGCAAGGAACTCATTTCCAAACACTCCTCTTGTCCAAATGGGTGGAATCAACAACGCTGACAATAAAAATAATTCATTTTCCATTTTTCTATAACAAAGCCTGCAACTAAATCAAAGAAAACTGTTACCGGACTTTCTGAGCTCCTATGACAGATTCCAAAATACACTGGCTGAATGTTAGACAAATAATAGAAAAATAATAAAAAACGATGCGCTGTTTGAGCAGGATGTTGGGTTTGCTTGTCAAAAAGCGACGGCATTCCAAAAGACTTACCTGGAGAGCAGCTGAAGCCGTCGCCATAGTAACCTGGCCTGCACTGGCAGGTAAATGATCCCTGGGTGTTATAGCACACAGCGTCCTGATGGCACCTGCCTGCCTGGCACTCGTCTATGTCTTCAGGCGGGAAAGAAGAGGGTGAGTGAGGACAGAGCAGAATCAGTCATCAACTGGACCAATGTGTCGTGTCCTTTTATGGTCAGGGATCTCCACTATGATCCGGGTCGGCCTGTGACCAAAATTGTCCTCGGAGTGCAGTGCATCAAGCAAAGGCGGGGAAAGAATGGAAAGTATGAATGAGTGCTCCTGAGGACCAGCCAAAGAAACCCAAAAAACTACACATCGTCTCAGGGCCTACACACATGAAGTGCCCGTCTGCTTTTTATGTTTCACTGCGCGATCAGTGCAGATGCGTTATGTAAGCAATCTCACCTCCTCCATGCCACAGGTGTAATTTTCCAGTATTTAATACGAATCAATTAATAATTTGAGTAAAAAAAAAAATGTATTAATTATTCATGAATAAACTCACACATCATTACATCAACCAAATAATACATAATATATGTGTGTGTTTACATTTACATTATTTACAGGTAGTAAAATAAAGCAGAAAAAAATATTTGATGGAGTAAAATATGCAAAACTACTGATACAATCCTGTAAGTTTAATGTTGTGATAAAGCTATGTACAAATATTATTTAGGTTTGATATACTATCAGTACCGCATTTTAGTGGATGTGAATTAGATGCCATTTTATGTTGTACTGTACCTTCTGTACACCTACAAACTGAAAGCAGTTTACCCCTGTGATCACTCTTCAGCACAAACATATTTAGTGTCTCTGTGCAGTACCTTGGCAGCTTCTGCCATCTCCTATGAACCCTGGCAGGCAGGAGCAGGTGTAGTATGAGTCTCTGGTGTAGATGCACTGAGCACGCTGTGGGATATCACAGGTATGGGTGCCATCTTCACAGGCGTTCTTCTCAGGTTGATCAAGCTCTGAGGAGAAGACGACCAGGGAAATGCTGTTAATTGATTTTGGCACAGAGCGATTAAAAGGAGATCCTGATACATTACAGCGTGTCAGAATGATAATGTCACTGCACGAGTCAGTTCAAAGCTGTAGTATAGTGTACTTATGGTTGATAGGTTTACATGGGCTTTATCTTGCTCACCATGGTCCTGTTAATATTTTAATGCATTGTATTACAGTTTATATCTGAACCTGTACATCCCAAACATAAGGTGAGATTTCTGAAATATGCAACTGTGCTTGGCAATGCACAATCATCACTTACGAGTGCAGGTCTGCCCATCATCGGCAAACTGATATCCATCCTCACATTCACAGCGGAAGGTCCCAGGCTGGTTGTTGCAGATAGCGTAGGAGCCACAGATCTGAGGATTTTCTCCACACTCATCAACGTCTGATAAAGAGAAGAGCCAGTTATCATATGCTAATAACTCCGACATTAGGTCCAAGTTTGAGTTTGGAGCTCTGAAGTCTGAAGATTGGTCAGATCAGGATCCTTCATTATCAGATGTGGGAAGATGAGAGGAGCGCTTAATTAGATTTCTTAATTACAAATGTTTCAAGATAGCATCTGTCTGAAATACTTCCTTCCTCTTTCTAGTGTATGTGCCTCAGGGCTCTTCCTGTCTTGAATGTAAAGGACTGTTAGTTGTAGAGAGCTTGGGCTGGGGATGAGGACCACAATGGACACGCTAACCAGGTCTGAGAGTATAGGAAACTTTGTTTACCATGTGGGACTCACTCTGCTAATTGGCAAGATTGCCCAGTTCCCCAGGAAGGAAGGCTTT
Source organism: Chaetodon trifascialis (assembly GCF_039877785.1). Classification (NCBI taxonomy): domain Eukaryota; kingdom Metazoa; phylum Chordata; class Actinopteri; order Chaetodontiformes; family Chaetodontidae; genus Chaetodon; species Chaetodon trifascialis. Next base: position 9,862,753 of record NC_092068.1, on the reverse strand, counting down.
AGAGAGTTGGGCTTAATTAAATGATGGCTCTAAACAGATGCAGATACTGTTTGATTTGCTTGAAAGCAGAAAAGTTAAAAAGCAGTCCATTAGAGGTGAAAATCAAGAGACCACTGCTCCCTCTCCATTGGCACAATAAAAGGAAACGTTGTATTGCATCATAGTTCATTCTTACCATAACATGTGCGGCCGTCACCCTTGAAGCCAGCAGCACACTCGCAGCCGAACTGAACTCCCTGTCCAGGTCGGCACACAGCGTTAGTGTCACAGCCGTGTCTTCCAGTGAAACATGGGTTCTCCTCTGGCTGCCCTCCTGAGAATTAACAGTGCATTTTAGACACAATGTTACTGCTATAGTATTAATGCATGTGATTCCATCAGAAACGTCTTCACTATTCAGAAATTCTCCAAACTTTCAGTAAAACTGTGCTTGGTCAGGATGTTATATGTTGTATTACAGGAAGGAAGTGAGCATAGACCAAAACAGGAAGACAAAAATAACCCCATGACCTCACCGTTGACATCCCCGATCTTGTTGCTCATGGCGAACCGGATGAGTTCATTATTAGCATCGTACATGACAAACACCTGGTCCACGCTGAGCATCTGAGTCGGATTCATGTCTCTCAAAGCCTCATCATGCTGACAGCTCTGGAAGGTGATGGTCTGACGCCACTGATATGTCCTGGTGTCAGTGGAGCCATCAGGCAAGCTCACTACATAGTCCCGAGTGGAGGATGAGGTGATCACTGGATGGTACAATAGGCAGGTAAGAAACTCGGACCTCGTAGTTTCAAAGTTGACTTTGTTTCGTTAAAATGACAAAGGAAGCTGTTCAAGCTGTGTCTTACAGTTGTTGCTGTACTGATAGATCTCAGAGTAAGGATCGATCTGCACAGTGGATCCACGAGGCACCTCAGGGACCCGCCCTTCCAGGGTGGTGCTCACAATTAGGTGGTCATGCTCATCGATGCCTTTGAACTCCTGCCTAATGGTCAGCTTCTCATTCCCTGGCAGAAAGGTCACCTCAGCCTGCCGTGTGAACTCCCCCCCTGCAGAGAAGAGGAGGTTAACTTTGAGACCGTGGCCCTGGATGAACTTTAGTTTACTGCCTTCTGTCACAGCTGAGGTAATGTGGGGGGAATTCAGCTGGACGGAGTGAGTAATTCTGCAGCTGTATGGCAAATTGCTTGCCGCAGCATTAACATTTCAGTACAGAGATGTACGCTTCCTGAATCTTCAATTTTGTGATTTTCTAATCAAGCGAAGCATGAGAAAATCACACAAGAAGCTACTGGGTGCCACACAATCAGATGTTGTTAGCGCAGCTGTAGAAGTCTTTCCCTCACCAATAATGCTGAAGCCATTCTTGAAGCCACGCTGCTCCAGAGCAAACGCCCAACCAATCACACCACCGAGGGCCGACAGGGGCAGCAGCGAGGGCCCAAGGGTGTAAGGGATGTCACTGATGGCCACATAGGAACGGCCATCATTTACCACAACGTATGAGTGGAGATCGTTGCTGGTGAACGCCACTGGAGAAGGAGAGTTGCCCACATACACTTTTCCATGCACTTTACCATTCATCCTCTGTGGCTTTCCTGCAAAAACAAACCAAAACCATCAATAGTGTGATGATATTAGTAAAAAAAAATTTTAAAAGCTAGCAAGTAAGGGTAAACAACTAAAAATATGGCATTCCTGTATCTTTTTTACTTCTGTTAGCTGGTCATGCTAGCTAATTCTTTGCCCCTAAATTAGCAATGTCAGCCACTTTGAATAGCTACGCTAAGCTGCAATTTTACAAAGTAGGGAAAATGTTATTAGTAAACTCTCAAATCCACAGTGGAAAGACAGTGCAGCATCACTAGGCTTAGAGACTAATGCAGCATAACGGTGCAGTATTAGCACTGACCTCATAGAGTATAACAGGAAAGTGTCTAAAGTTGGCCATAGATACATATTTCATGTATTTTAACCAAACCCTTTGCTCTCCATTTCCCTGACACAGTAAAATGATGACACTTTCACACACAGTTTCAATCTTGTTTCAAGATGAAAAGTGACCACTTAAAGTAACATTACCCTCTGCCACGCACTGTATCCCATTGCCATAGAAGCCAGGCCTGCAGTGGCAGCAGTATCCGCTGGAGTAGTCCTTACAATCACCAAACTGGGAGCACTTATTTCTATTGTTCGCACATGTCCCAAGGTTGTACGAGAACACTGAAAACATGCAAAAGCACTGTAAGAACATGGCAGGACCAGATAATTAAATGATATTCTGCCAGCATTGATAAAGAAGACTTTTGAATTCTATGTCAAAGTACATATTTCTCAGTTTGAGTCTTGTTCCTGTGGACTCACCATCCACATTTATATCTGTGTCGTCCAACACCACCACTTCTTGGTTCCCGGGCTGATGTGGCTGATACTGAACTGTGTGGACTTTGATCTGCCCCCTCTCTGACTCATAAGGAGGGTACTCCACTTGCTGTCCATCAGTATACACAGGTCTCCTTGCCACAGAGGCCTCCTCATAGCCCTCAGGGGGGTCCTGTGGGGTGGCCTCAGTGGGCAGGTCAGTGACCTCACCTGGAGCCATGTTGGTAAAATAAGGAGAAGTTCCAACCTCGTACACCCATACACCCCGCATGCCAGAGTTGGTTTCCCTATAAGGAGAGAAGACACTTTTACCATCGCTGTTCTTGAAACATTATCCAAACAGCTGGTGAGGCCATTGGTTGACTTACTCTGCTAAAGCCCTGATGGATGCCTCATCATCAGTGGTGGTACGGTAGTATGGCCCCTGACTGGAAAACAGGAAACCCCGGACAAAACCCTTACTGAAGCCTGCATGCAGGATCGCACTACTGTCTTGTGCAGGCGTGGAGGAAAACTGTATCCCGTCCCTTGCATACAGGACAACAGCATACGAGGAAGTCTCCAGGGACGCAATAACCAGCTGGAAGGTGTTTCTCTGCATGATAAAACATTAGACAAAATGTAAATGACCAGCTCCACATCAGATCCCTGAAATAATCACGGGATGCACACCTTCTTATCAACACCATCTCCTCTGCTTTGAGGTTCATTGGCAGCCACATTGACCCAGGTGATCACCACAGCATGGGTGGGGTTGACTTCATCATCCTCAGGGAAAGCCCTGTTGATGTGCTCAGCTGCCTGTTGCAGAACATCAGGACTGGAGTCTTGACGGAAGAAAACTTTGCCCACACCATCACTTGTGTCCAGGTCTCCTTGGAGAACGGCAATCATGCCGAATTTTGCGGGCATGTTGCCGAGATACGTCGCCTCGCTTGCTGGCTCTGCTGTGGCAACAAAACCATTGGTGTTGATCTGCAATTAAAAGCTCAAGTTAAGGTAATGGGGATGACAAGAACTGGGATGATTGTAACACCGTATTACTCTCTTTATAATAACTAGCATCACAACACATGAGGAACTGTTTCACAGCAGAGGGAAACCTAGTCCACTCTGACCCACTTTGATCTCATTAGACTAATGATCTGAGTCAGCTGCCATGTCCTACAAAAGCACTAACAAACAAACAAGATGCCATATAACACACATTTTACACACTTAAGGTTTGACATGAACACATGGAGGGCTTGTAAAAGAAGAAAAGCTGGGCTCATGTCAAAAACACTCACACACACAGACACTCTGCACATGGGGCTCCTTCACTTCCTGACCAGGGGAAAACAAGCGCACTATTCCTGGCCGGGCCACACTGTTTCCTGTCCTTGCCCCTGACGAGCAGCCCCAGAGAGTCTGAGGATTGTGCACTAATCGTCATTACAGAAACTTCCTGCCAAAATTGAAGATAGAGCTGGGAAAATGATCAGTGATTCTGATCTTGCAGATGTTGTGCAGAGAGACATCTTTAAGGTTACCCGAACATACCAGAGCTTTGTGGAATATGAATCACACTCATGAGGAGACGATGAAACCTCCTAATAATTAGAGAAAATGTTTTTTCTATAACCACGTCTGGCGTGAAAAGCATTGGTTTGCCTACAGGGCACAGACAGTTCAGGGTAGACTGTCTCATAAATGAAAAACAAAAATCTTTAAGCCATCTTGGCTACAGCATGCAGGGAAATATGTTTGTGGTGAGCGATGGAGGTGGTTAGCAGTGAGGAACCCCAAGACCGACAGTTATAACAAGGAATTAAATATCTATTCTCAACCTCAGGCCAATGTCTGAAACATAACTTTTCTCCTCTGCACATCTCCACAAACAGATCTGCTCCCTGGGTGAGACCAGGCATGTGACTGTTCCATAAAGGACAAATTAAAGGAATGCTTAAAGCTGATGCTATCTTTTATCATTTATACGTCTGGCCAAAGAAATTAAAGTTGGAATTCAGAAATAATGATCACTGCTTAAAGTATATGTCATCAAGTAACCACCACTGACTTTTCTTGACTAAAATATAGATACTTAGGGAAATGTTGAGTTCCTGTGGTTCAAGGGAAATGCCTTTTGTATATAATCACTCTCTGATAGCATATTATCCACATGCAGCACAATTAAAACGGACATGCAGCACTTTTCTTTGAAAAGGAGAATCGCAGGGTATAAAGGGCTGTTTGTCTGTTCAGCACAATGGTGCGGCTTTCAGCTAAATGTTGCTATTGGCTTTTTCCAAGTCATTTACAAGAGCTCCACATGGTAACTGCAAACAACAAAAATAATAATCATAGAAGTCTTTATCATTTATTTGCAGAGCATTTATTATGTTAAAACCTACAAGATCACTGTTGTGTGTTAAGATATGGCAGGATGTGGCCATTTTATACGTATGGTTCATAGAAGCCTCTTTTATCGGCTCCACAGCTATGTGACATACTACACTCATGAGTAGAGATTTCGGGATGGATTGCAAAATGAGGTTTCTGGAGTACTCTGGTCTTTGTGTCAACAGTAAAATAGTAACCTCGGGGGAAGCTTTGAGAATGCGTGGACACATGCATTCCACAAGATACAGCAGCCGGTCTGATAAGTAAATCAATATTTACAAAGAGACCTGAGCCAGAGAAAAAATCATACCCTGCTCCAGATATATTTTGTAACTTCCCGGCATTGTTTAAGGTTATAACTACTAACCCGTTTCCACGTTTAACTGTCTCTACTCTATGCGCAATTGCGCAAGATCGTTGGACAGTCCACCCTGAGCAACAAATCCCACGCGTTTGTAATAAAACGACTATGATATTGTATCAAGTTATGCGTTAACTCACAAAGATGCTGTCGAAGGTGCCATCATAAAACAACACTGGCTTGTCCAGCTCGAGTCGGTGCGTCTGGTCATTCCCTGCTTCCAGTAACTGGTCTCCTGCGCTTGGACCGAAGGGGAAAAGCTCTCCCCGCGCTATGCTCTGCGCCGACGCCACAAACCCGAGAAAACTCGCACAGAAGAGCCATCCTTGCTCCTGCCAGCCCATTGTTCGCATTTCAGGAGCAGTTGAGCAGTCCTGTGGTTTGTCCAAACCAGGTTAGTGGAGAGTGACGCACGGGCCCCACTAAAGAAAGTTCAGTCAGAGTTTGGGAGACGTGGGGCGGAGTTGAAAGCGAGCTGCTTTCATAAAACCACCAACACTGGAGAGAGAAATGAAAGGTAGCCTCTTCTTTGCTGTTCATGCTGTTCCTGAAACAAATTCCTGAAGTTATGTGGTGTTAGACAGCTGCAGTGATGGCGTTTGGCCCACTTTGAAAAAGAAAAACATTGGCAGCAGTTAGAAGGGTTGATTGAGGACAGAAGTGGGCGCTGAGAAGCACTGAGGTCAGTTTCACATCATACCCCTTGATTTAAACCCTGACTTGCAACTCACTGTCCAATATTGCCAATACAGTAGAAGCAGTCACCTCTGTTTGGATGATAGGACACTATAACACAGGGGCCACTGTGTGGGAGGTCCAAGTGTCTCCAGAGGGACACACTGGAGCTGTATTGGCAGATTTGGACACAGGCCAAGGGGCCATCAGAGCATAGACATCAGAGCATGGACCAGTTACCAGCAACAGAACCCATGACTGGTTTGATTGAAACATTATGTAAAGGACAATATCACAGAGCACTGTACCATACTCTAATCATTTGAGGCATATCGCTGTGGCTATCAGACTCCACTCCAGCTGGGATAATGAGGGGTATGCTGGTAATATGGCTCAACTTGGAGCGGTTTCTGCACCACTAACAGAGAGTCAGTCATCCGTCCAACACTTTGGTCCACTTATCTGAGCGAAGGCTGACCACATTACCATGACATTTAAATGTGGGTATTCATGGTCCCCATGATTCCTAATGATTTATGGTGACCTCTGATCTTTGGTTTAGCGCTAACATCAGCCTAAAATGTCTTTTGCTAACGCTGCGGTAGATAACAAAGTGTTTTGAAAGGGAAAATAAGATAACAAGTGACCTCCAGGTTAATGCCAAGATTTTCAATAGATTTGGTATAGACACCTGAATTTCCCCCAGAGAGACTAATGAAGTATTTTCCTTCTTCTTTATCTTGTTGTTGTTGTTGTTGTTGTTGTTCTTCTTCTTCTTCTTCTTCTTCTTCTTCTTCTTCTTTGTCTTCTGCTACTACTACTATCATGGGTTAGGGTTCCCCAGATGATGATTAATAATGTTTTTGGTGACCCTGTGACCTTTTCCCAGGTACACCACTAGGCCAAGATTTCATTATAAAAGTGATATCAAAGTATGGATAATGTACAATGATCCTACATTTTTCCAGTGGTGAAAGTATATTTACACAAGCCCTGTTCATAAGTACAAATTTGAGATACTTATTTTCATTTCCATTTTATGGTATACTTTATACTTCTACTCCAGCGAAAATCATGTATCTCCATATGCGTTGATTTTGGATGTGAATTTTTCTGTTATACCAAAGGATTAAGTCATCCTTTGTGGGTTGAAAAATTTCTCCCACTTCTTAAGATAAATAAACTATTTAACTCCACCCCCCTCTTGGACTATCTGGAAAATACCTTGTCACAGAGCTGAAAACAGGGCTGTTTAGATGACTTTTCAGAGATATGTAGCTCTCACAGGAAACAACACCACAAACATAAGATGATCTTATTGAATTTGATGAGTTGCTGTACATTAAACTACCCAACAGTGTGAGTACTTTTACTTTTTATACCTCAAATATACTGATATGCTGATAATACTTACATACTTTTACTTAAGTAAGATTGTGAATGCAGTACTTTTACTTATATTGTTGTAATTTCACATTGTGGTGTAGCCACATACTTCCTCTACCACTGCATTTTCCATAATGCAACCCCAAAGTGCCTTTTCTTAGACCTTCCCTGCTGGTTAAGACCCACAGAAAAGTCCTCCCCATGCAGAGTAAACTGATCTTCATGTGAGAAACTGGCTGAGTGCCCATGCAAAAGCATAAGAATGAAAAATACATATATTTGCGGTACAAAAGGAGATTTATATGTTCAGATTTTTCTCTTATTTTTTCATTTCAATCTTCCCCTTATCTGCCCTTTATAAACCCCAGTGATGAAGAAAGCAGACATTCATTTCAAGGGGCTGCAGAACTAATAGGTTGGGAACCACTGCCTGAAAGGATGAGTCCTTCCTGCACACAAAGAGTTACCCTCTTGCACCACCCTCAGGCCAAATCATGAGAGTCATATTTACGTAAAACCGAACAGCCAGACTGCTATGAACTCTGAAGGCACATTTATGCTTCCACGGGGATAAATCCTTGTGATTCTAATAACTCCATGGCCTTTTCTTAAGCAGCACCCTCAGGACAAACTTTCATTTGTAGTCCCTCTACTGGCACTGCTTTAGCATGACTTTTTCTCCAGCAGTAGCGTGACATAATGACAATTTAGACGTGTCATTGCACTTTATCTTGCAGCTATATGTTCTGATAAAATACATATCATAAACAGCCACAGCTTGTTTAATTCTAACGTATTTAAACATATTGGAATTGTCTGTATCATTGGACTTAGTTGATCCCAACATTTTTCCATCTGTCCTTAGCTGCTAATGTTCTTAAATGGTGCCAAGACTCCAAAATATGTGGACATTAAGCCACAGATAAAATTTAAGGTTTTGCCCTCAAGCACCATGTGAAAAGATTCTGCTTTCATTGCAGATTATGAACCATACACATAGTTTTATATATCTGTTGTTCCACTTACGATGCAATCTACAAAGGCTGAAATCAGATGTCATCTTAATGCATCTACACTGATTTTAGTACCCTGTGTTGAATGAACATTATTTCTCCCACCCTGAATCCCTCTCAGCCTTTCTGTCTGTATATACAGTTGGAAGGTGCCACCTTCTGGTCATTTTAGAAAGTTCGCGTATCTGTTTTCTGAGTATATTCTCCACAGAATGAAAACTATTGACAGTGATTACTATAAGTTTATATGGATACAGTAACTTAATTAACATCATATATGTATATTTAATTATTTTTAAAAATATATGCCAATAATCTTTTTTCAATTGTGTTGAATGGTGAGGGCTAATTTGAGTGAAATTTGATCAAAACAGATTAATCATGACTGCAGGGCTTCCCAGTAGTGCTCCTGAAAGTAAAAGTAGACATTAACAGTACTTGTCTTTATATACTGCATATTACTATTATACACACTTTGTTTGGATAACACTGTGGATTGACACTGCACTTAGATGGTGATATCTGCTGGGCCCTTATTGAACTCTCAGAGGCTGATGGGATGTTTACCCTGGGGCCGGTAATGCCATTAGCTATGACTTACTAGTGTTTGCATGAGTCTGTTTTCTCTGGCTCCAAAACTGGAGATGTGGGCGGTTTAAGGGCTGGAGCAAGGCTGAGGGAACTAAGGGGGGGGGGCCGGGCGGAGGGGTATTAGATATTTTGGATCACATTTATTTGTTCATTATTTGACTACATTGTTTGCTTCTGTTTCTAAAGGCTTTGTGGTAGCTCTCTGCCATTTGGTCAAATTCTCAGCGTCTTTATAACACAAGCATAGTGTGTCTTTAACTCAAAACAGATGTGTGTGTGAAGCAAGGAGTATGATATTATTGAATCAATTCGTCCATATCACACACCGGAGGCCCCATTTTTTAACTCTTTGATAATGCGGTTATTCAAAGTGACGTTTAACAGTGAAAAGGAAAGGACTGTAGCTGACAGCATCCTGTTCACTGTGGTGCCTGGGTGGCAGTGTCCCTGTGTGCAGAAAGATGAATGTGTCACAGCAGTCAAAGGTGAGCTGGAGTGACCTCCACCCTTGGCCTTTCTCATGTTCACATGCCCCTGTCCCGTGAAACAAAAAAACCCACCTCTACTAACCATAACAAACTGCAACGAGGTCTGTGCGCACACTAGATTTGTTTCTGCTCGGATCAGAAAGCAAATCCTGCCACTTTGACCGGACCTGAAATGCTTTTGGTTGTAATTAAAGGGGAACTGTAATTTTACACTGAACAATCAATTCAGTTCAAGAGAACCACTCAGCCTGTGAAAACAGTTATATAATGTCTTCCTTGGTTCTGGATGAGTCATCTAAAGTCCAAGAAAACAACCTTGAGCTTGAGACCTCAAATTTTTAATGGAAAGGCTGTGTCAAAAACTGTGTGTGTGGAGTTTGAAAGATGTTGGTCTTTCCCAGGCAGAGAGGGTTTTATTACTAAAACGCTATTGATTTGAATGTGTAGGATCCAGTATATTTAGAGCTTGAATCATATTTAGGCCAAAAAGTCAGAATATGTTGTCCTCTGCTGCATTCATTTTAGCTTTTAGCATCTTATCCAGGTTGGTGTACCAGTTGGATAAAGCAGACCCTTCGTTCCAGTTGCTGCTCAGGCACCACGCTGAACCTTTGAGCCTCAGGAGTTGGGGTCAAAGCCTTCATTTTGTGGAATTTACAGTGTGGAAATTTGATTAATTGATTAATCAAAAATCAATAAATGAATAGAAGCAAATTCTGATTGATAACAATACAATTTGTACATATAAAACGACATGATCACGGATCTGTTATCACTTAATTATTGCAATGAATAGCTTCTGGTGTATTTTTTTTTCTCATTTATGCATTCTTTTTTTGGTCACTATTTGATAGTTTACAGTGAAGCAAGACAGTGATGACCAGGGATTATAGAGCATGTGCCTTAAACCACTAAACCACCTCATTCGTACATCGTGCAAAATGCTCATTTCTCTGTAGTTTTAAAATAGTGTTTCATATGCTTAAGTGCATTTTCTTTTAATCAGCATACATTTACAGGCTTGCTTGTGTCCTATTTTGTGTAAAAATCAGTTTTCTGAGCTCAAACGTTTTCTTTTTTTTTTTGTTTTTTTTTTGTTTTTTGTTTTTCATGCACCTTCATGTAATGAAAGTAAACACATGTAACAGCTCTGAGCTGCTCTCTTGGGACCGGCGCTGCGGTGGGAAGCTCCATCACAGGGTTAAAGGTACAGTAGCGTGCGTCAGCTGATGCGTAGCGTCACGTAATGAGTGCGGGTGGCGGAAGGGGGGCGGAGGCAGGTTCTCGCGCTGGGCTGCTATAGCTGCAGCTTCCTGCACGTTACTGCTCCTGACAAACGGCTCGCTCTCATCACTGATCATGTGCCTCGCGCTCTGCCTGCCTCTGGCTCCGCAGCAGGAAGTTAGCCTTGTTCTCTGCCCGCTGCTCTTACTTTCTCCCACTTCTTGACAGCCCCACTGACAGCCTCATTTTCTCCTTCTTTTTTGCCGCGGCTCTCACATCCCCTCTGCCGGGCGTGAGAGCCGACAGAGACCGGCGGCGGACACCGGCAGAGGCCCATTCCGAGGCTCCCTCCTCCCCCGGCCAGGGAGAGCAGGTCATGGAGGCCCCTGTGAAGGAAAAGGAGCCGTCGCCGATGGACAAGTCCCTGCTTCTGCCTACCTTGAGTCCGGCCGTGCCCCCCTTCGTCACTTTGGGCCTGACGGTGGTCTACACCGTCTTCTACTCCCTCCTCTTCATCTTCGTGTACATTCAGCTCTGGCTGGTCCTGCGGTACCGACACAAACGCTTCAGCTACCAGACGGTGTTCCTGTCCCTGTGCCTGCTGTGGTCGGCCCTGCGCACCGTGCTCTTCTCCTTCTACTTCAAGAACTTTGTCACGGCCAACACTTTGGGCCCCTTTCCCTTCTGGCTGCTCTACTGCTTCCCTGTCTGCCTGCAGTTCTTCACGCTCAGCCTCATGAACCTTTACTTTGCTCAGGTGAGTTACGTGGTAGGCTTGGGATAGTCAGGCTTTCATATAGTGCCAACATGTTGTGACAACAGTATCTGATTATTGAGTCGAAAGAGATCTGATTTTAAAGTCCCCCCCCCCACTAAAGATGTGTTCAACTTATTATTTTTTCACTTGGCTCTTTGAGCTTCGCTGTGCAGAATGATGTGTGTGCAGAGGTTGACGCCTGAAGGCTGTTTTCACATCATCTGCTGGAGGGAGGAAGTTCCTCACCTTAAATCTCAGTTCAAGACAAATATGTAGGGCAGGACATCACCAGCATGGAAGCCAATTGTGGTCCGAAGTGCAACTCAAGCAATATATTATTCATAGACTCTGGATTTCTTTGCTTTCCAACGTGATGTGATAATACAGACACCTTTAAATTATGGCTCAGGTGCACTTGCTGCAGCAAATCACACAGGGTCCACCTAAGCACTGTCCAGTAAATATAACCTGTTGCTATCAGTGTAACACACTGCCATTCAAATCAGCTACAAAGTACATTAATGCAGTGAGTCATTATTCCGTCTGCTTACGTGATCCGAATATCAAATAATAGCTTGTTTGGCCTCTACCTACAGTTTATTTTTAGCATAATCCTCTTGTGCTGCTTTGAGTCACAGTTGCAGATTGACAGCGAGGCACAAAGCATTACATCTGGCCCTGTGCTGTGTGACCATCATCTATCTAAAACTGTGCTTTTTTCAGCTGCGAGGTTCCTGTTTCAAAAGAAGGTCTTGTTGAGAGAATACAGAAGTGAAAATGGGCTCCTGAAATAGCGTGACGCATTTGCATGATTTAAGATTTGATTTCTTTTCCCAGGTTGTCTTCAAGGCAAAGTCGAAATATGCACCAGAGCTTTTAAGATACAGGTGAGATCTGGTTTCAGATTTCAAGATGTCATTTTCCATGAAATAATATTTTTCTAATTATTTGGCAAAAATACACGAGCTGTCTTCACTGAAGAAATAAAAACAGCTAGAATTTGGTGTATAGCATTTTTTTGTATTTTTGGAATTAAACATGCTTCTCGTTTCCTGACCCCCAGGCTGCCGCTGTACCTGCTCTTCCTGTTCATCAGCCTGGTGTTTTTAGTTGTGAATTTAGTCTGCGCCCTGCTGGTGAGGATGTCCTCTGCAGAAGCCCACACCATTGTGCTTGTGAGGGTCGCAATCAACGACACGCTTTTTGTGCTGTGTGCCGTCTCGCTCTCCCTGTGTCTTTACAAGATCGCTAAGATGTCACTGGCCAACATTTACCTGGAATCCAAGGTGAGAAGCACGTCTGTGTCCTGAACAAAGGAACTGTAAAAGAAGGAAGGGTCAGAACGTCATGATACCAGCCTTCTCATGCTCTGCTCGGTGCCACTTCTGTTGAATTCTATGGGAGATGCACACTAACACCCAACATATCTAGGTCATAGATTTACTTTGGTATCCATATACTATCCAAAAATGATTATAGAAATACTTTGCAGGAGTTGCAAAAGAGGCGTTCCTAGAGAATATTGAGTTTAGGGTGAATAAATATCGAAAACAAAATGTGTACTTTTATTTTGATGCGGAGGCTCCTTTACGATGATTGACAGGGCTAATAATAGCGAACGTCATTTCATGGCTCTCAGAAAATAATGCCTCATAATTATGAATGAAGCAATCTCTGTCGAAACGAAATCTGCTTCCCTGCTGTGGCTAATCTACCTAATGCCGGGTTACCATATCAAAAACTCTCGACTACATCACAGTACATTTGTTAATGGGTTCAGAGTAAATTTGGTTTGGGTATTACGACGGTTTAGCTAACTTATTAACACTAGCCTGCTGATAAACTCCATCACATATGCATAACACATTCCTGTCCATTGCAAATCTAGTGTAACATCAAGCTGAGTTGCATGCAAATGAATTATTGAATTGACATCCAAATCAAAGCAAATATATCTTGAAAACACAGGACACATTAGCTAAATAACAACACACCAAAATACCAGCGCATCCATCTAACGTGTAAAACTGGGAGGGGAGATGAATGAGTCTGGCACCAGTGTGCGCTCATGCGCTGCACAGCGACGTAACCCGTCCGTCTTTTACAGTTTCCTGCTTCTGTGTGGCACTGAGGGTTGAAACCCAATATGAAAAGAATACAAGTGGCTTGTGCTTTGTTTCATAGGGATTTGTGTAAGTGATGATCAAAAGGTACTGTTCGCTGCGTGAAGCACCACTGTGAGAAGATGCTCCTCTCCACGTAATTTATGCTTTGTACATAGCTATTGTTTCCTAGCAACACAGGGTCCTTCTTATGCGTGACTGATTGTAATGTAGAGCATTGACAGACTGGAGGTACAGCACAGTATGTTATTTCACGCCTGAACCTCAGAAGGGGTTTAAAAAAGTACTCTTCTTATATGATTTTAATCACATTATGTCTCATTTCATCCTAAAGGGTGGATTTATGGTTGACATGCTGCTTCTTGACTCTTAAATCTGTGCAGGGGACATCAGTGTGCCAGGTGACAGTCATAGGAGCCATCGTCATCCTCCTGTACTCGTCCAGGGCCTGCTACAACCTGGTCGTCCTGGGACTCTCAAACAAGAGTATTAACTCCTTTGACTACGACTGGTACAACGTTTCAGACCAGGTGAACCATCAGAGACTGCTTTGAAGGAATAGCTGGACATTTTGAGAAATGCTGCCGCACTCAGATCTGTACGGTAAATCTGAGGCTACAGCCAGCAGCCGATTAGCTTTGCTCAAACTGGAAACAGGCTCCGTCTGAGAGTAAATCTCACTAATTAACACGTTATGTCTCATTTGTTTTGGCCGTACAAATACGATAAGTTGCATTTTTATGGGAAGTTACATGCTGTATTAACAGTGTGTTACCCGGGCAGGCACAGGCAGCCGAGGCAATCTATGAAAGCTTAACAGCTCCGGGCTCTAGCTTCATATTTACTGTGCAAACATGAGAGTAGTGTCAGCAAAAAAAAGCAAATTAAGCGCATTCCCAAAATGTCCCAACTATTCCTTTAAGTAACACAATGATTAATTAAGATCTTGCTTTTTCCCTCAGCAGTGATCGACTGTTCAGACCAGCTGATCAGATGTAATGTGATCTGCTGACCTACGTTTGCTCAATTCTCAGGCTGATGCAACTCACATGTGTGTCAGTTCTGTCATGATAATGATGTCTGTGAGTTATGGCTGAAAAATGACTGTTTTCCTTGAGAAAAACAATATTTTTTCTGTTTGTTTTTCAGGCAGATTTACAGTCAACCCTGGGTGACACCGGCTACATCGTCTTTGGAGTGATCCTGTTTGTGTGGGAGCTGCTCCCCACCTCCCTTGTAGTTTTCTTCTTCAGAGTTCGACAACCGAACCTAGACAGGGTGAGCCAGCGATTACCTTGTTTTGTCTCACTCTGTGGTGAAACTGCTTGCAGGTCATATATATGTGCAACGTGTGACAAGGGCTCGCAAGTATATTTTAAGGGACTGTGAGGCGAACAGGTTGGGAACTCAGCCATAGGCCACTTATATGAAATACAATCTAAAGGAATTATAATATAAGAAACTACCACTTTTGTTCACAATGGTATCTTATGGTATCTTGTTTGCTGGTCCTGCAGAGTGGCTCTGGGCTTCCTGGTCACATCTTCTCCTCTAGGTCTTATTTCTTCGACAACCCACGGCGTTACGACAGTGACGATGACCTGGCGTGGAGCGTCATGCCTCAGAACATCCAAGCCAGGTAAGAACACAATGATCGAAATCACCAAAACACTGTGCACGAAGTAGGAGTGCGGCGAGAGGTAGGCGGGGTCATCCTGCGTAATGCAATGGGTATTTGTTTCTCCAGTCTGGCTGCTGATGGCTACGAGTGGGGGAGCCAAAGCAGCGGCATCGGTGCCTACATTGGAGAGGACGACAGTTACCACCTCCCTCCTCCTCCAGAGGAGCTCAGCCATTACTGACTGGAGTTCACGGTGACTCCTGATGACCTGCGGCATTGTGTTTTTATTTGTATATTTTTGCACAGTCTCTCTTAGCGACAGGCACATGGGCCTGAGCGTCGCCCTCTACTCGATACATTCAGTTTTCTATTTTGTCTAGAGAAGAAGAACTAACAGACTTTACTCTCTGCCAGTATATGAAGGTCCACTAATGGGACATTAATTTTGCACACTCCTTGTACAAAGTATGATCTAATTTTGACTGCTTGTAAACATTTTCAATGTATAGTTTATACTGAATACTGCTTAATATATTTCCTGACTTTTGTAATACGTACTGTAGTACTATTTTATGTACTGTGTTCTTTTTCATACAGATGTTGTTTATATAGAGGAGATATTCATGTAATTCATATTAAAAAGTTTAAATGCTATGAAAGATGCAGTTCATTTATTAATATCAAACCAGTATTTCTATCAGGGTCTCAAAAAGGCTAATAAATAATATTTAGTTATGTTTATAAGGACAATTCTTCTAAACAAATGTGACCATTAAAAGCTTGGTCTATTTGTAATAAAAGTGGCTCTGAGAGCAGGAGAGGATTATGGGAAATAACATTAAAGCCAGCACAGAAAACTAAACATTACCCATGAAGTAAAGTCAGAAATTTAATCAATTTTATCCTTAGTATCTTTTTTCTAATTCTTATTTTTCAGTCTTTCAGCGCAACCTCAGGAGCAGCCACATTCCATGTCAATACACACATTACTCGATGTGATAAGTACATCTCTGTATCTGAATCATGCCACAAACAGGTTTACATAATAACTCTATAATAAAGTGCATGAGCATACAGATTCTGGGGCCCGGAGGCCTTTTGGCCTGATGGTAGTTCAGCTCTTAGTACAGGAAAGCATCTCTGAATACAACCAGATGAATTTACAGCAGCTGAAGAAGATGTGCTCTGCATTCCAGCAGGGAGCTGAAACTGATTCAGTTTGACATTAAAAGAAGTGGCAGAACAAAAAGACCAGCAGGCCAGACACCATTAACACATCTCACCATTTTATTGATGAGCTGTTTTCAAAGTTGGTTGAATTCTTGAAGAACTTCATTCATTACGGGCCACAGAAATTTACAGAAGCTAATGCTGCCAAATTTTGCAAGTGACTGATTATTCATTTGCAAAACAGGAACACTGTAACAGTGAATTTGTGAGGCTTTAAGAGTAGAGATTTGTGGTCTTGGAAAAGGTGTGTATTGGTTTTAAATTGACTTAGTGATATGTCTCATCTCATGTAGTTAAGAGTGAATGTCAAACAGAAAGACACGGGTACGCTGTGCAGTACAATAAATAACCTCAGAAAAATCAACAAGCAAAATCATTTATACAGTAATTTACTGGGTGATTTACCACTTGATCAATAGACTGTAATGTTTAAATCATTACTGAAATGGTGCAATAGTGTAACATTTTAATTTTGCCTTATTTTCGGTCATTAATCACTCACAGGCTGTTTTTCTTCAAGAATTTCATTTCAATTATTTTATTATTAACATTATTTATTCATCTTTGGGTCCAGAAAATAAAATTTAAAAAAAGCTGCAATACACTGCAAGCCTGCAGAGGGCAGCATGAAACAGCAAACAGGCCAGCAGTAGCAAACACACTGCAGCGTGTCCTTAAACCACAGGTCAGATGTATGGATTTTTCTCAGGTAAACTGCTGTATTTAGAGAAAACACCAAGAACAAAACCACAAACAATAAAGTTATCTATTGTCCTGCAAATGAACGGATTCAAACCATCAGACCAATGAATTTCTGTCAGAAAAGGGGTGTTTTTAATTCAGATCATTCCTCGTATTATTGCAAACTCAAGCACATTTTGCCATACAGTAGCTTATAACAGCTGATTCAATGTGAAAAGCATAACACATTAAGCATATGCAGAACACTGTACCTTTAAGGAATTTACTGCAAAAACAAAATATGCAAAAGATGTAGATTCTCTGAGCTTAATTCCTGCTTGAAGTGATTTTCTGGAAACGTCTGCTGTAATGTAAGCGTTCTTCACCAAAGAGGCGAAAAGAAAAAAAAAAAAAAAAAATCACACAATCCCTTTCAGTACAATGTCATGACATTCAAGGTCCACTGGGTTGCCCCGGTTTGCTGAAAATGAACAGAAATCACTGTGTATTTGTTTTGTGTCCATGAACATGGATCTTACACCCACTCAGGCAAAAGTCTGCTGTTTTGCCGCATAAAACACACACACATGCTCTCTATAGGCCACTTTCTTAGGACAGAGCACTTGATGGCTGTTTATAGGGTGTGCAGGCGTCCCACTAGCTGGGATCTGATGGTTTGTCGAGTTCAACCTTTACCCCTTTTTCTCCTGCACCTGCACACAAAGGAAACACAAACACACGAGAGATGAATTAAAAGAGCATAAAAAAACATGCCTGAAACAACATAAACAAGACTGAGCAGCTTGTACATCAAATCTTACCCGTTAAATACTTTTCTTTAGCTCTGGCTCGCTCATCGGCGTCAAAATACCAAACCGTGATGGCATATCTGTGGAGACGATTATAACAGTGAGTCACTGCAAAGCAGACCAGATCATCTGATCGGTGTTGTGGACATGCTTGGGTGCTGACCTGGTGGCGAAGGCAGGCTGAACCTCATGAGGGTTTCGCCTGTCTGACCAGAAAAGCAGCAGGCGGTCAAATTTGGGCTCTATATCGGCAAACTGGGCCTTTCCTTCAGGGAAGATTCGAAGAAGGCCACCGTGTTCCTGGAAGAGCAGAAAAAGAAGAAACAACCCCATTATGTTTACAAATCAGGACAAAGCAATAGGAAAGTAAAGAGAGACTGTAGGAAGCAAACACTAAGTGAGGCCTCGCCAGCGATCACATTTGTGGGTTTGATTCATCCACATTAAAAGGTAAACAAGCACGGCAATGAGATGTCTCTTAAATGCTTCATTTATAACTAATAGAAATCATCCACTTAAATACATCTCATATGTGAGGCTTGTTAAATGATCAACATAGGACGACAATGTTAAGGAAAAGGGTTGTCTGACTCCAGGGGCTAGGAGGAAAGCTCAGGATCGGAAGCAGCAGCGGGGGGCGGCTTTCCTGTGGAGGGATAGGAAGAATAACTCACAGGAAAACTGCTCTGGCTGGATAAAGGACCTGGAGAGTGAAAAAGCAGATTGCTGCAAACGTGCTGCTTAAACTCTCACACAGCTGATATGATAGGCCCCTCTCTTCACACGCAAACCAGCAGAGAAAAAAGTTCACACCCTTTGTAGGAGAAGTAATGCTACTCCCATTTATTCGACTTGGAATGAGGGGGAATGCCGCTGGTGTGACAACTAAATAAAGCACAATAGGGTCAAGGAAGACAGGGGAAAGGTTTTTTTTTCTGCAACACGTGACCACTGATGACTGCATGCAGGATCCCATGCGTTCAGTGTGCAGGCCTGTAAATGATGTATGGATTAGAGTGAACACAGGATGACCCGCGCCTGCACGACATGACCTTCTGACCCACATCAAGCGGATGGACTCTAAAACTATGCTGCAACCCAAAGTGGACACTGACTAACCTTTGACATTTTTAAGGATTTTTAAAATCTTAGAAGGAAAAATGCACAATGGTTCTAAAATTTAATAAAGTATATATTCTTTACACTAATTCTTTTGATCTGTAGAGTAGTCCATCATTTGGGCAGGAACAGGTTTGGCTGTCAGCAGCTGTTATTGAAGGAGAATACTATTGTGCTCTGGATGCACTGGATTAATACAAAGTTCAATAATATGCAATAGTTAACCATAATGCACTTCATGTGTTTCTTTGTAACCCTTTAAAGTTATAGTCTGTTACCTCTCTTGTACAGTCAATCATTCCTGCAAATTCAGTTCAGTTCAATTCAAATGGCCAAACTACATGACGGATCCACAGGAAACAAGTAATGCATCTCATATACCATTTCTTTTTCAAATCAGATTTAAATATATCACATCATCTTATAGATAATGGTCTCACTGTTTACTGTTCATTCTTCTGCAGCCACATCACAGCTGGATTAGCTAATGCAAACCCAGCATTTCCTATTGCAACTGGCAAAACACAGAGCAACCTTTATTGTGAAGAAGCCACAGGAAACGCACTGTAGTTGTGACAGTGGTTAGTGCTGACTGAGATCGGTCATCATAAAAGGACATGTACACAACAAGACGAGGTTTGGTGTTTGTTGGTGATTCAGTCCGCCATGTTACACCACCATGTTTCTACAGTAGCCCAGAACACACAAACCAAACATTTTTTTTTATGTTGCTTGAAGGCCACCACAGCTTCTCCTACACACTTGGAAAGGCAGGGATGAGGGGAAGGATGTGCAGTTGGTTGCAATCTGCAACCTCAACACTAGATGGCGGTAAATCCTACACACTGGTCCTTTAAGGCACAATTTGTGGTTTTGGTTACAAAAATAAATCTTATCTAGGCATTCATACAGTGGCACGCAAAAGTTTGGACCGAATTTTGGTTACTGTCAAGAGTTAAGTGAGTAGAAGATGGACTGATCTCTAAAAGTTCTATTTTTTTGTTTTGTTTTTTTGTTTACTGTTACTGTTTACCAAAATCTCAGACCTTAATTAGCTTGATAGTGCTATTGCTTGTTCACAATCATCATTAGGAAACGTCAGCTCATGCAAATTTCATAGCTTTCTAAATATTGTGGCTGCTCAAACCTTGTTCCAACAATCAGCAGCCATGGGCTTCTCTAAGTGATTGTCTCGTACTCTAACAATTAAAATAATTGATGCCCATAAAGCAGGTGAAGGCTATAAGAAGATGGCTAAGCATTTTCAAGTAGCTGCTTCCTCAGTCGGTGATGTAATTAAGAAATGGCAGTTAATGGGAACAGTGGAGGTCAAGTTGAGGTCTGGAAGAACAAGAAAACTTTCATAGCATATGTGAGCATATGTCTCTACAGTATGTGCCAGCTATGATATACTGGTGACCTGTCCTTGGTCTCGCCCAATACATGCTGGGAAACTCTCACTCCCTGCAACCCTGAATAAGGTATGCATCTCAGAAAATGGATGGATGGATACTACACAGTGTTGATAAGGTTAGGGACAAATAGAGCAATACTTCAAACTGTGTCCTGCTCATACTAAAGTACTCCTTTAACTGGTCTCCATCCAACTTCGGCTCTTCAAACGATGGTAATTGCTGAGATGTTACCTTGGCCTCAAAACTTAATGAACCCACACAGAACAGGTGATCCGTCCTCTCTCCTTATGTGACTCAGGTGAAAAACAACAAGTAAAACATTGCTCCTCCAAAGCTCTGTCAAGTGCTCCCAGCTGGACGTTTTCAGAAGAGGAAAAATGCTTTGGTGGTAACACACTGGTTACACTTGTCATTCTCTCATGGAGCCACAGTATCTAGGCAACCACATTTTATAAAAGACTGCTCATCACATGCCTAATAAACAGGCAATCAGAGACCAGATTGGAATATCCAATGGGATTCCAGAACATGACTCACTTGAATAGTTGAAGCTGGTGCATGGACACAACAACAGAAATCATAAGGCAGTATGACTGACCTGATGCACATTGTTAAAAGTATCATCAGGAAAAGATTTAGTATACACATAAACAAATAAAAAACTGTAATTACATTGAGCGAGTGCTAGGGAATACACAGGGACAGATAAGACAAGGCAAAACACTGCTACAAAAGGTTGAACTGAATGACAATGAGTAGCATGTTAGTTATAAATTGCTGTGGTGTGGTAACAACACTTCATGTCCATGTTTTCTAAGCAAAGTGAGACACCTAATATACCCCACACAAACCAAGTCACCCAATCTACAGGTACACTGGTCAAAAAATAAACCTACTGTGCCTGCTGGTTATGTAATATGCCAAGGGAAATCATCTTGAAGATCAAAATAACCAATGCAAAACAACTGCATCGACTACAAGGAACAGCAGTCAGAGATTGAAATTAGTCAACTGGGAGATGATGGACATGCAGCACATTGGTGCACAGCAGAATTCTCGACCTAAGTAGTTGTGTTTGCAATGCTGATCCAGTAACTTCACATGTAAAATACTGCTCTATTAGCTGTTCATGCTATTTGGTTGACCCTCCCATAGCAGAAGACAGGTCCCCAATACTTGTTTTGTTGCTTGTCTGCTGACAGGTAATAATGGCCATAATATATTTACTTGCACTCAGTCACAAGACAGGTGCATGCATGGCCTGCATTCTACCACAAACGAGCATCAAGAGGCAAAACAGTTTCCTGTAATAGTGTAATTTTCATATGTACGTCTGGAGGTCAAGTATGTGAGGAAGTCTGGAAGACAATCTACTGTCTACTTGTCTTGTGCTGTCCGCAAAGAAGCATGAAAGCCGTCCTTCCACCTTACAGCTGCTGCTTTCTGTTATAGACTGTTGTTACTTCCTCTACGCAGCATCCTGTTTATCTGTCTCATATTCAAGTGGTGAGCTCCTAAACTACATTTCCAATAACGTCCATCACTGAACACTTAAAGCACATTACAGTGTAATGTGTGTCCCACACTGTCTTCTATCTGTCGATGTTGCAGCAAAAATGTGGAGCACGGCAGATGTCATGTGGTAAAAACATAATTGTGGAAAAGACAAATGAGTTCATTTGAGCTTGTCAATTTATGTCAGTTCCTGTAACAATATGAACTAGATAAAGTCTGTTGGGACTACTTTGCCAGGGGAGGAGCACCCAGAGCATTAGCAGCATGCTAGCAGCTTTGTTTTTGCACTGAGGTGCCCTCAACTACTGAATTTGTCGCTCCACATTGACAGGTAGATTACGTTAGGTTATCGCATTCAATATTGCATTCCCCAGACATGTCTTATGCAATTGCAATGCTACAATTGTTGTTTTGGCAGCACTGGCTAGCTATGGCTACTCTCAGTTAGCTGCAGTATATTGCATAGCTTAATTGCAGTGTAAAATACACAGTGAAAGTTGTCAGGGTCTGGACAATCTAATTTAATGAGGTGCTTGGCTTTAATGTAGTTTTCTTTTGATGTTGGATGGTGATACATTTGTAGATATTCCTAGTATTTTACTCGTTAAACAAGGCTGTGATATCTCTGATATCCCTAAAAGGCAGAAGAAGGATGTGTCGGTTGCTCAGGAATGTTCAAGATAGAGCAAAAAAATGAGAAAGAAATCCAGGCAGTGGGCAGGATCTGCAGATACAGACACCATCACACACTTCTAGTGGGTCATTAGTGATGACTGAGATGGATGACTTTTGTCTCCATCTCAATCATCTTATTTCAAGAGCATTATTTTTTTCAATTATGTCCCTCAAGAAGTCTGTTGAAGTTCTAAAAAAATGTTATAGAAGTCACTGAATCTGCACTGAGACTGGAAACAAGCCTGTATTCAATTTTTCAAGTCACAAATGGGGCAGGTGGTTGCTTTGAGCACCAGGTGAGTAGGCTCTGCCATGCAGCACAATATCAGTGACAAAGGTGCACTGGCTTTCTCTATTTGATGTTTACATAAATATTCCTTGGCCCAAACACAACCAAATAATGCCACAGATTCATCAAAACACCAGAATTATTCGAGATGCTATTTGAGGCATATATAGTAATTTTTCAGCAGTGATATAAATCTACAGCAGCATCACCTCAATCTCCTTCTTCTCTCTGCCTGTGAATGCACTTTACTGCAGGAGGAACAATGGATGTGTGGGAGGGGGCGCTCTTCTCCGTGATTAGGTGTGGCTGGATTAGCAGGATTCTCTGTGTTTTAATGGGATTATAAACAGAGAGAGTGGCCGAACAGCACGTACTGACACGTAACCTCTACCAGTGACTCTGCTCGGGTGTGGAATAACGCAGGATGGAGAGTGACGAGCCTGCCATGGAGACAAGAACTACACTGACTTGGCATGTGCTTGCAACAGGAAGTCCAAATGGAATATGAAGAACAGACACATGGCCTATTTACAAATTTTTTGTTTTGATGGTTACTTCACTGATAAAATCAAATCACAATTGAATCAAGCAAAATTAGAAACAGGCATACTAGAAACATGAGAACTTAAGAAAGCTCAAATTCAAATAATTTAGCACTAATGAACATTATTTCTTCCCCATATCACACACATACCTTGGCAGTCCAATCTTTATTTAGGTAATATATGCATGTGACACACCGTCCATCGCCGTTGGGGTTATCCACATGGCGCACGTATCCTGTTCCGTTTCCAGGGTAACATGCCACCATTGCCTGAAGACAGGAAGATGAAAAAGCATGATTAGTAAATGCAGACACACTGTGACGAACTTACAAACGTATGCATCCAATGTCTATATCTCTTAAGTGTCATTAACTAAGTAAATAGAAATATGGCAGTCAAGTCAAGTTTGAATTTATTCCCCATGTCGGTGCAAATGCGATTGCTGGCCGGTGTGAGCAGTCAGTCAGAACTGGGGCCGGGGAAGCAGCTTGGATTGTCTTTGCTTGCCTGTGATGTGATGATGCATCTGTCGGTCTTGGCGCAGTCAGATTGCATTGTCCTAGCCTCACCTGCACCAAGACCGATACAAGCAGTGGACGCTTACAACACAGCTGCCTCATTATAAACTTGAAACTAGCGAGGAAATAAACCGGAGATATCGTGCTGCATGTCAACTTCCCCTTGCCTTTTCCTGCTCTATTAAGACTCACATGATCTGCTTGGGTGTTGGCAGTGAACCCCTATGAGCTCTTGTAAACGTCTTGGTGTAAACAGCAAGCGAATGCACTCATACGGCACAGAGAGTCCTTTGGGAATAAGACACACACAAGTGGTGACTCGCACACTGCCGGGAGGACTATGACAGGAACACTTGTCTTTTCTTCAGAAATAAGACTTGAATAGAAGACATGACGACATCTTAGAAGAATCTGAAAATCTGTCTTCATCATCTAAAAATCATTGAGATGTCAGACTGCTTATAGTTTATACAACATCAGACCACAAGCACTGGGAATTACAGCCAACACTTGTGGGACACCATGCAAGTCCATGTGTTGTCTGACTTGAAAAAAGAGTTGAGGTGAGAAGCAAACGTGCAGGGGGCAGATTCAGCCCTCATAAACCTTGTCTAAGCAGTGATATGACAAACAAAAGGCAAGTTCCTCCACATTCTTCCATGCACTTGGATCAACATAAACCATAGCAACATTATTATAAACACTCAACTCCTTTGCTTGGTCCAATATAATGTCTGACTAAGTTTAAATCTTGAAAAGCTATGCTGACTGCAGAGAAATGATAGGACACACTATTGTTCAAAATACTTAGACTTGAAGGAATTGAGCATAATCACAGAATAAGATATCGGAAGCCGCATACATCAGTCCACATACTTATGGAAAGGTGAATTTTATGAAGTTAGTCTTGCAATGCTCAATGAGAGTGAAAAAAAGTAAATCATCCAAATTACGTCTGAATCTTATTTTCCTGCGCATCGGACGCAGTCGCCTACGTCAGTCCACATTGTGCTCACATCTTTTGAGTGATGCAGGTTACCACTGGAATGCACAATATCAGGGCCTTCAAAGCCGAAAAACAAAACTCCAACGTAAAGACAAGGGGGGCATCTCGCCCCGCCTGCAGAGCCTCCGAAACTACTTTATTGATTCTTAAAAAAGGGGTGGGCCCCAGAAGAAAAGGCTGCTGGGAATCAAGGCGGGTGTGGGGCACGCACACTGACAAAGGGCTTCCTGTCAGTAAAATGCAATACAGTACGCTTTTCTGTGTGTGTGTGTGTGTGTGTGTGCGCGTGTGTATGAGAGAGAGAGAGAGAGAGAGAGAGAGAGAGAGAGAGAGAGAGAGAGAGAGAGAGAGAGAGAGAGAGAGAGAGAGAGAGACAGATAGAGAGGTGGGGCTGGAGGAGAGGAGAAGAGTGAACTGCTGTAAACTTTGACTCCTGGCCTCCCTCCAGCGGGAGCAGTATTTTAATGGTTGTGCTACGTGCAGAGCGTGAGGAAGGTTGGCTGATCCTCGGCTATGTCACCCCTCCCTCCCTTAACTGCTTGGCTCATGCTGCAAGGCTGGAGATGGGTAAACAGTCTCTGCTAGGAAAGAGTGTTTGTGTGGACTCAGATGTGCAAGAGTGTGGTGTGTGTGTGTGTGTGTGTGTGCATGTGTGTGTGGGGTGGGGGGGTGGAGGTCGCCTTGGCACTTGGAAGGTGTGAGAGCCTTGGCACGTGACATAAACTCGTACACAGCAGTTTCGGCTTTCATTTCCTCACAATGGACGGCTGTTGAAACTCTATAAAGTTTCTGCCAGTGTATCGCAAGCCCGTCAGCCGACTGGGCCAGTGTTGATCCGCCACCAGGACATTAGCATCGTGGAATTGTTCTTATCATTTTATCAAATGTAGCCTCTTTTTTTTTTTTTTTAACTACAGAGGGGGTTCAAAAACACAGATAAAATGGCTGTAAAGCTCACCAGTGACATCTGTTGGTTAAAAATGAATGTGCTACAGGAAAACAGCAGATCTTAGATAAGCGTTGGTCACCCTCATTGTGCGTAGTGACGTCATGTCGACATTTTCAACTATTCCAAGATAAAGTTTCCTAGCAATCTTAGCTAGGTGATGTCAAGGAGGACGAAGATCAGCCAGCGAGCCCCCCCGTCCTCAGTAATGACATCAGAAGCGCTGTGTGTCGATAACGTTAACGTTTCTTCAAGCAGTAGTAATCACCGAGTCACTGGATGGATTCTCGAGTAGAAGACCAAAAAGGGACTGGAGTTGAGCTGAGAGCTGCCCATTGAGCCCAGCGACACCAGTTCAACTGTTCATCAAGGTTTTGATAAAGATAAGCACGGTCTGGGTTTGGCTGGCTGGCTGTATAGAGCTGGCGCCTTTTGTTCAAACATGTTAAACTTTTCAGAAAGTTTGTGTATTTGTCAATGTCACTTTTTGTGAACTGACCAATGACAGCCTTGATGGGGTGGGACATTAAAAAAAAGGTTGACATGCTACAGTAATCTTTCCAAATGTTACTCATTCTTATGCAGAAATGGTTAGGATTATTGACAAGATATGATACAACATACAAGATAAAACAACAAATTAGACTAACCACCACTGTAGACCATTTCTCATGCACAAGAAGTTAATAAACAAAACCTGCAAACATTTTAAATGTTGGCTGTGTATTTCTTAAACTGCGGTATTGTTCTGCTGGAATTAATATTATACTAGTGGGAAGCTAATATAACATATTAATAGAATACTAACATGATACCATTATATTAACATACTTTTTATCTATGTTATAATATTATACTATATAATGATCATGACTGGGGGTGTCATCGGGCTACAAGCTCAATTCTCAACCTGTGAGCATATGGTCAGTGGATTTCAGGAAAAATAATGATGAGCAGTAAAACCCGAAACAGGAGTAGAAATTACACAATACAGCATATACAAAAGAGTGTGTATACAAATCACCCACAGACAACACATGTAAAATGGAATACACATCACCACCACGAGTATCTCTAACTGCCAACCTTTTAAGACGTCCAGATCCTTTTAAGATCTCCAGCTTGCCTTTCATGTGATCGGGTCATGAGGACCCAGCACACTGAAGCACAGCAGAAGAGACACCTTTTGATCAAATCCTTAGTCGTAGAACCACAGATCGCTTGGAGCTAAAGCCTTGATGAAACATGCAACATGCAGACAGCATCACAGTGCAGCGGTTTGTACTGGCAAAATGTCGAACAAAATCAGATTCTCCTCAAATCATGAAGGACAAGTATTACTACTATACATGCTCATAAATGTTATCACATATATTCTCTTTCTCTGAATGCACCACTACAAACTGTAAATGTGATATAGTCCTGACAGAATGAAACATTTCAACATAACCTGGTCTAAATGAACTACCACCAACAATTTTCCATCTCAACATGACAACTTCTACACTGCAGGAGGGTTTCGCTCATTGTCATCTTCACCTCTGACCTCTGTTCCTATTTGAGCCTCTGTTCTTCTCAGCCACTTACTTTTCCGCATTCCACACTGGCCCTCATTAGGAGGCTGACCTCGCTCCCCGTGCCATTTATTTACATTCCACAGGCATGGCTTCTGAGGCCGACTGGCGTTTACAGGCAAAGAGTGAACGAGAGAGAAGTAGAGGTCATCAAACCAGATCGCTGAGGCCTTCAGTAAGGCCAAATGAACGGCAAAAGTTAATGCCACAGATGGATATTAGGTGAACTATATGAAACATTTAAGGACCATTTTAGTGTCACGTGTGTTTTGCTCTGACTGTTTTCATTTGTTCCTACGTTACAAAAAGTTTATTGCAGGTGCTAACGCTAATTTCAGACAAGTCCTTAAACATGTATTTTTGTCATGAGACAACATCACGGCCGAGATGTTACAATGCTGCAGAGTCACTGTTGTTTTCTTGATCAATCTGTTTTTGCTGGGCATCTACAACAATTCAGTAACTCAATAACTGACAAACATATTTGGCTTAATCCCTTGATATGTGAAGTGGGTATTATAGACGGAGGATCCCTCTCAAAGGGAGAGACTCATTTGTTCCATGCGAGTTGTGCGCCACTGTTTATTTTTCTTCCTCATTATCAATTTGTCTCAGACAACTGCAACTCAACCCTCAAATAAATCAAGCTTGAACTGGATGGGACATGAGAAGTACAAGGAAGACTAACATTTTCTGTGTGAGACTAGATGCACAGATTAAACAAACAAACAAACAAACAAACAAACAAACAAACAAACAAACAAACCCGAAAGCTTATGTTTAATACAATTTGATAATATAAATGGCTCAGGGGTAATTAAGTTACAACAGAAATATTACAGTGCCTTCTCTATACTTCCAGTGTTACCATTGCAAGTGCAAACAGGTGACTATGTGTGGCTGCTGGCACATCATTGTCTAATCAGCTTCAATCAGACATGCAGCAGGTTTGTCATTCCATGACTTTATCTAAATAACCTGTTGTATTAGAATCACAAAATAACTAGGATGTCAAAGACAAGCAACACAGCAACCATCTCATGTTAGAACATAACATCTTCTGTTACAACACGAAAAGCTTGAACTGACACTTATTTCAGAGCAGTCAGTGGAAAAAAACAAGAGAAGAAACACCTCAGCAGGTATGCACAATAACTTCAGGTCAACTGCCAGAGCATCGGACACCTTTTACACAGTGTTTTTGATGTCAACTACAGTGGCTGTCTAAGAATTTCCATCCTATGTCCAAAATGCAAAACTCTACCATAGCAAAAATGTGAATGATTCTGTGGAGCCTATAGAGAAAACCTCAGTGTTTCTGCTTCATAGGGCCATTTGTGGTGTGCTACTGACACAAAATCATCCATCCATCCATCATCTATGCCGCCTATCCCTTTCGGGGTTGCGGGGGGCTGGAGCCTATCCCAGCTTTAATGGGCGAGAGGCGGGGTACACCCTGAACCGGTCGCCAGCCGATTGCAGGGCCACATGTAAGGACAAACAAACATTCACACTCACATTCACATTCACACCTACGGACAATTTAGAGTCATCAATTAACCTAATGAGCATGTTTTTGGTCTGTGGGAGGAAGCCGGAGAGCCCGGAGAGAACCCACGCATGCACGGGAAGAACATGCAAACTTCACACAGAAAGGCCCCACCTGTCCCGGGGATCGAACCGGCAACCTTCTTGCTGTGAGGCACGCGCACTACCTGCTGCGCCACCGTGCAGCCGACACAAAATCATAAATAATGAAAATTCCGTCATGAAGTTAAATGGATTTATAAAGCTGTGCCAAGCGGTGCGCAAGTGAAGAAACAGCCCTGATGTTGCTCATGTGGGTGAAGAGGAATGTAACCACACAAAAAGGGCATGTTTCAAAACTGTTTTTATGGCCTCTTCGCAGAGGGAAGTGAGTGGTTGAACTTAGAAACGCTTCTCAGTAACTAACTGAATAAGTGTGCCTATACCAGATTTACTTTTTGAGGCTGCTGGATTCACAGGATCACAGAAAGCGAGAATCCATCTTGCCAGGCTTTAAGTTACGCGCTTATGGCCAAAGTACAGACTTTTGGATCAATCAGTGTCTGATGAGGAAGTACAAGCAGCTAAGAGTAGGTGTCATTAAGATGTGATGACAGCGCCACTGTTTGTTTGAAAAACAGCAATGGTGGCTTAGTCAACACAAAACCATGTCTGATGAGCACGATCATCATTGTTTTTGGCGTATTTTCTGCTGAGTGACTAATTGATTAATTGAATAATCATTTCAGCAGCACTAATCTGAATGCATATGTTTCAAAGAGACCACCCTTGTCCCTGTCCCCAAAGGACCAAAACACTCTGCCTAAATGACCCCCGCCCAACAGCACTCACCTCCACCATCAAGAAGTGCTTTGAGCAGTTACTCAAAACCTTCATCACCTCCTCCCTCCCTGGATCCACTGCAATTTGTATCCAGACCAAACACTTCCATGAATGATGCCATCACTCTAGCCCCCCACACTGCCCTCTCCCATCTGGACCAGAGGAACCGGAGAATGCTGTTCATTGACTATAGTTCAGCATTCAATACCACTGTGCCATTCGAGCTCGTCATCAAGGGAAGCCTGGTATGGCAATTCCACCGCCCTCAGCCGTGAGACATTGCAGAGGGTGATGAAAACTGCACAGCACATCACCAGGAGAGAGCAGCCACCCATGAAGGTCCTCTGCACCCAGCGGAGAAGGATGAAGGCCAGCAGGATCTTTAAAGACCCCTGTCACCGCAGCCACAACCTGTTTTGCCTACGACCATCTGCCAGACAACACAGCAGCATCCGGTCCTGCATTGCCAGGCTCAGGACAGCTTCATCCAGCATGCCATAATATGTAGAGCTCTTCAACCTGTCACTATGGCACTTTACTCACTCCATACTGTTACCATGACAATATACTAAATGCTTCACCTCATAAACTTTAATTGATACCAGCAACATGTTTCAAACAAGTTGGGACAGGAGCAACTAAAGACTGGGAAAGTAGTGGAATGCTCCAAAAACACCTGTTTGGAACATTCCACAGGTAAACAGGTTCATAGGTAACAGGTGATAGCATCATGATTGGGTATGAAAGGGGCATCCTGGAAAGGCTCAGTCGCTCACAAGCGAGGATGGAGCGAGGTTCAGCACTTTGTGAACACATGATTGAATAAAGGATATTACTACATGGGCTAAGGAAAACTTCGGAAAACCGTTGTCTGTAAATACAGTTCGGTTGCAAATGACTGCATTCTGTTTTATTTACGTTTTACACAGCGTCACAACTTTCTTGGAAATTATAGTTGTACTATACATACATATTCTACTGCACTGTCTCCAACTGCTTACCACTTGACTACTGTTTACAACCTGCTCAGTAATATATTTATTTTACTGCCTGCTTCCACCTGTACACATCACAGTATTTATATTCACTACCTGTTTATACCTGTATATGCCATTGTATATATTTATTTTACTACTTGTTTATAAGCTGTTTATCTATCACAGTATATATATATATATATATTTATACACACACCTGCCTACAATCTGTTCTCACTATTTATATAAATGCTGCATTTCTGCATGTTTAAATTAGTTTATAACATGTTACTATCACTCAACACTATTACCATATTCCTGTATTTTAACTGCTGCACTATTTTATGTCTTAGATTATATGGAGGGAAGATTATAGCAAAGCAACAACTGCTTTGCTGTAATGGCTGTGCACATGACAATAGCAGAACCTGAACTTGACCAGGCATTTTCCTCAAATTACTCATCACTGCTGGTTTGGGGATTTGAAAGAAGGGAGTTGCTCCATCAAAGAACTCCATCCCACCAGAACTTGAAATAATTCTGACCTTGTGCTGACCTGATCACTTGGAAGTATACACTGATCACTGTGATGCTATCAGTGGATCCCTGGTTCATGTACTGATGCGAGTCATGAACTGGGGTGGAGCAAAGAGGAAAAGCTGCAAGGGGTCCGCTCACTTCACAGAAGAGATGCTTATCCAAACATGAGTACAAACAGTTAGGATGGAGACCTTGTAGAGCAGGGGAGTGTGGGAACCAAGACAGTTTGGGCCCCAGCCCGGGA
This sequence comes from Chaetodon trifascialis, assembly GCF_039877785.1. Lineage (NCBI taxonomy): Eukaryota > Metazoa > Chordata > Actinopteri > Chaetodontiformes > Chaetodontidae > Chaetodon > Chaetodon trifascialis. The sequence goes on along the minus strand of NC_092068.1, from coordinate 9,831,294 downwards.
CAGCTCAGTGTTTTATCTGTCAGACAGCGGTGCTGCCTCCAGAGGAAGTCTATGTTTAAAGTAACAACCTAGTTTATTCTTTTCTCTTTTACTGTAGGCAGCGAACAATAGGGGGACGTATACAGCAGCAGCACTACCCTTCACCCTCAACATGTTGCAACACAAACACAACCACAGATTCTGATATCATTACGCAAATACTCTGAAGGATGTGGTGTAAAGTTGTCAGCTTTGTCATTTTTAACCAGACTGCTGTTGTCTCTCATGGAACAACAACAGATAAATGCACAGGCTGCAATCTGACCTGCTTAAAGTTTCATCTGGAAGAAACAGAAAGCTGGGATCCACTCACATCAACAGTCCTGCTGTTCCTACTCTCAGATCCATAGATTCACGTTTGGCAGGATGAAAGAACAGTTAGGTGGTATCTACAGTACTGTAATGACATCTACAGTACTGTGTCTGTTTTGTACAGTAACGTCTTGGTGACCGCTTTGTCTGGCCGAATGGCTCCATCATGCCTGTGTGTGAGCCAAGTGAGCTCATTCTGTAATTGGATCAGTCACTGATACTGTCTTGTTGCCAGTGGTAGAAGATTGAGCACGACAAGAAATATCACTTGAAAAACTGAAGAAACAGAAGCCATTTGAAGTCAAAGAGCTTTGGCCGAAGAAATTAGAAACAGCATGTAACAGAAGCTCTACACCAACCATCGGCTCATAGCCTCCTCACATTCTATATAGAGGCATAAGAACAATTAAGTGGCTAATTATCATTGATTGATATATTTCAAAAACATTTTGTATTGATCTAGTGCAATACAAACTATCCTAATCACTTGCTAAATTATTTTTTTAAATGCACAATTATCTTGATGTCCTGCTCCACCGACAATAAAGCCTCCCTGTCTTCACCTCTACAGCTGTAAACAGTCAGATACAGAAGATCTCTTTCTCAGAGCTCCACCTGGAACACGGCCAGATCCTACTTTGTGATGGAGAGATAAACATGAGCTCAAAGTCAGAATAAAATCCTCCACTTTTGTCAATAAACACCTGTTCAAATTATGGCTGCTGTTAATAATCTGAAACATAAAACAACCATATTGCAAGTCACATGCAATGGCTGACCTTGATTTATGTCTCTGGTATGCCCCACAGACAACATTAGATTATAACAACACGAAGGTAACTCAAACTGGCTGCGGGACGGCTCATACTTGACCATGAACAATGGGCGGGCTTGTGCTCTGACTAAGCCCAAAAATATTACATTTATTGTTTACTCTATGACGGTAAAACAATAAGCAGGAAAAAGGTGGCATGCAAGGTGCTGCCTCGGGCATGCTGGTACTGTAGGCGGAAGGAACGAGTGGCTCACATGGCCTATACCATAATGTACAGCTGTCTCCGACACTCAGAGGACCACCACCACATGACTTCCTCTTGCCTACTTACTCTATAGAGCTTTAAGATTTAGGTCAACGGTCAACTTCCTTACAAAAGCGCACATCCACAGTCGCTCTGTGAGATTACAATTGACGCAACAAATAACTCAACATTAAATGATATACATACTGAGTTGCTCATTATCAATCCCAACGGGGGGATTCATCCTCTTTAAGTTAAAGTGCTTCTTAGCATCTGTCAGCAGCTTCTGCTTAGAATGAGAGGCTTGGGTATATGGGACAGAGTGACATGACAATATTACTTATATACTGTGAGACAATATGTATTTTGACATATCTGTGGCAAGGCCAATGCAGGAAATGTTACAGATAAGTGCAGGATTGTTTTAAGGCAATTCAGGATTTAATGTATGTTTTCTCATCAATGTGATAAAGTGCATTGATTTGTAACACATTCAATTCACCTCATTAACCAAAGATAGTCATATATTGGTATTTCATCTCAGAACAGTTTTTTAATGGATTTCTACAACCTATACTTTTTCTTCAATATACTTTGCTTTTATACATACTGCTCATCCCTCTGCTGTATGTGGGGCTGTGTCAAATTATTATTTTCATTAGTGATTAGTCTGCTGGCTATTTTCTCAATTAATCAATTATTCACTTGGTCAGCAAACTGTCAAAATGTACTGAAAAATGCCAACATAGTTCCTAAATCTCAAGGTGACAATTTCTTGTTTTTTTAGAGCAGCAGTCCATAAACCAAAGATTCAGAATCTCTTGTCTCTTTATTGGTTAAAGAAATTACAAATCAAGGTCTATTCGTATAATCTACTGGTGGAGAATGGCACCTTTGCCAACAGCTCGTGTTGTGAATCTCATCAGTCAGCAACGGATTATTGACTGACCATGTCTTCACAGACATATTATTAACTGTCTTTTCACCTGTGATGGTATCTGATAAGACAGCAAACAATACTCATGTATTGTTGTTTATTGTAGGGGAATTTCTCTTTCCATGAATGTCCTTTTGTTTATCATACTGCAGCGTCATGCTTGAGACAAGCACGCAGCTGTCATCTGAATGTGTGTAGTGCTGTCTTATCAGAGTATGTCCATCAGGTTCACAAAAGCCAAAACACTTCTCATTATGCTAATAGATTGTATTATATTGTTAGGAGTCCAGTCCCTGAGGGCCAAATCCTGTACTTATATTCTATACTAAGCTACAAAATGGCATGCTGGACAGCGTTATCATATTTCATGTACAATGTTAACTATACAAATTCTAGCCTTGTACACTAGCAGTAAGTATGTGCAGTATGCAGCCTTGACTTAATAAGCTGCCATTTCAACATGCTGGACATACTGAGATTCAGTGGGGAGCAGCGAGTCAGTGACGTGACAATCATGCCGCTGTGACAGAATTCTTTATATGTTCCCTGATAATACTATAATGGTGTCAGTGAGCTTTCAACATGCTGGAGCTGCAGAGAAACAGACATGTCCTGCCGCCTGCGACTTCCCACAATGTTATCAAGTGAAAAAGGGAAATGGAAACAATGACATTAAATAACTATTTGGGCAAAATCTTTTTCCTCTATCTTTCCCAATGTGAATTGTGCTTACATTGTGTTGTATCCCTTTGAGCCATTGATACTGGCGGCTTTCCATTTGTGCAAGTCATGCTGATTTTCGCTGGTCACAGTCCAGGCGTGTGTGCCAAAGCAACTAGGGCAGTGGGTGAGGAAGTCAAGTTCTCCACAGAGTTTGACTCAGCGGCCAGCTGCGAGAATCTACTGCACAATCTGACCACTCACTGAAATAGCATGATTTCTGAAAAACGTCTTGTCTATTCGGAATTGGCAAGGGAAAAAAGACAACTGGACAGGAGGAGCAGCCTAAAAATAATAGCAAATGGCAATCAGAGCTCTGTGCCAGTGCAGAAAACCAAGTACCTGAAGCAAGCAAAGGCCACAGGCTTCAATCCAACGTGTGTTCTTTCACTGCTAGATCCCTTAAATGTCAAGCCCTGTGATAAAAGAACATGATATGGTGACAAATATCAAACAGTAACTACCTCAGTGGGGTTAGCTTAGTGTTCAGGAATAACATTTTTTATCTAATCCTGTTAGTCTGCCTTTTAACGCTCTCTACCCCGACCACCTACACTGATCATGCCCCACAAATTAAGCCATGGCAATCTCAAAAACTGAATTTCCTGCAAATGTTTTAACTTTTTAACATAATTACAAGCCAAATGACACATAAGCAAAAAACTAACAAGGAAAACAAAAACTGTAGACACATAAGACTGCACATGAAATTACCATTATAAATTTCTCTAAAATTGAAAGACCTTGTGAGAAGGCAAGTTTAAATAAGACCTTAGACACCATGAGTCAGATTGTGAACATCATCAGCCCTGCAATAAATCCTACCTCCTTGAGTATTATAGTGTTCAGCTTCTGTTCAAACCATTCTGAAAAGGAGCTGATTCAACTTTATGGTCATCCTGAAGGCTGCAGTTTGTTCTGCTGCTGAATTGTCTTGCGTTATACTGAAAGGTAATAAAGTCTTTCCTTATTGACATGCGTTTATGGGTTGACCAAAAGCACCTCTCAAAACTGCAGCCTCAAAAATGACCATGAAGTTGATTTAACGACTCTCTACAAAAACTGATCATAACAACCTTCATGAGGGTGAGATTCACTGCGTTACCATTTAAGAAGAGAGCAGTGGAAAAGTGATTCAGCCTAACTCCAATTCAATGAAAATGTGACAAGTCTACTTGTGAGTATTTCCCTCAGGAGGGGAGGAGGAGGGGGAGGCTGAGAGCAGGCCATCTCCTCTGGTTCAGTCTCATGTCACAAGGTCACTGTGACTAGATCTAGTTGAAAGTAGAGTCCGGGTCATACGCAACCCAAAGCCATGCTGGAGCAAGGTTGTTCACAATGGTACACAGCAGTCAGCGAAAAGCTAGAAATGATTACCAGGGTATTGGGACAACTTGCTCAGTCTCAGAGGAACCTGCCTGAAAACGAGACTGCCCATCATTTCAGTCGTTTTCTGAGAAAATACACGTCAGTGAAGCAGAAGCTGCGCAGTTTTTCTCACCCATGCACTGCCAACCTTGAAACAGGCAGGCTTTCCTCTCAACATAGGAATGCTCTGTCACACCAACCGCATGTGTGTGTGTGATACTGAATTAGATTTAACACCGCCACAGAACTCTTTTAGTTTGTCGCCTCTTTACAGCATGGTCAGAGGCTGCAGTCGGCTACAGAACAGCATCCCTGTGGATGAGTCAGCAGCACAGTTAAGACTTCATAGAGCCTGACGTGGTGACGTTCATCCCACCGTTTGTCAGGGTGAAGCTCCTTCTGCCCTTTTACCATGAGAAGAATGAAAACGTCAACGTACACCTATGTAACAGGCAGTTTTGATAAGTGTGAACAGTAGGGTTGCAAGCAATGGTTTTTTTCATTTAGTGCAGATTCATTCTGCAGATTGTATTTGCGATTTATCTTTGAATCTATATATCTATGAGTCTATCTATGCGTCTATAAAATGTCAAGAAATGCTCATCATAATTTCAAAGTCCAAAGTGATGTCTTCAGATTGCTTCTTTTGTCTAAACAACAGTCCAAAACCCCAAACCTCTTCATTTGCTTATCATAAATGATAAAGAAAAGCAGCAAATCCTTATATTTAACATGGTAATATATAATGTCATTAATCCCCTTCTGGGGAAATTAGGGTTTTACAGATGCAGAAAGAGTAGCAGCAATAAAAAATGAGACGCTGGAACCAGCAAATGTTTGATTGTTTTCGCTTGAAAAATGACTGAACCATTAATCAGTTACCATCACGGTGGACAGTTTTCTTTCGCTCATTGAGCAGCACGTGTCCATTAGAGTTGCATGACCTGGAGAACATGCAGAGGGTTACACAGCCCTGCTGTGTCACTACGCTTGTGTATGGTGCAAATACACACTCAGCTGAAAGTATATTAGATATACCAAGGGTAGCTGAAACTAATGCTGCATAATCCAACAACCCTGTAGATCTGAAAAGATAAAATGATCTCTCAAATAGTAGATCGACAAAACTAACAAGGAACAATCACTTCAATTATTTTTCAAGCAAAAACACCAAACTCTTCCTAGTTGCACTTTCTCAATTGTGTGGATTTGCTGCTTTTCCTGTCGTTTGTGATAGTGAAGCGAACATGTTTGGATTGTGTCCTGCTGCTGGGACAAAACACACAATGAACGGCATTCTGCACTATTTTCTTTTCGTTCGTTCGTTATCAACCTGACAATTCATAATCTGCGTCTGAAGCCCTACAATAAATGCAACCTTCAAGAACTGTTATAATATTGAGATTGTGTTGACAATGTTTCAGGGAGGTGCTGATTCAAGTTTTTCTCCGACCTATTTTTTTGATCAAGGGTAGACTGAAGATCAGAAACACCTGTCACACTGCACGAGCATATAGCGGAGTCAACACCTCTCTAAAGGTTTCTACAAAAACTTACCACCTTAATAAGGGTAGGACTTAATGCAGGACTGTTGTACTAATCTACACTACTATTTGCTGTATAATTTCACATAAAATAAATTGAAAACTGAGCGCAGACCCTGAAAATGAACTCGGGCATTGAGTATTACAGCAGTAACGCATCCTGTATGTGCACTCTTATGAGGCGCTTCGGTGTGCGTCACATGGGGACACGCACTGCAAACCGGTGGCTCTGAAGCATGAAGAAGGCACTAAATTCGGTTGTGTTTCAACCAGCTGACATACTTACTTTTGTCCTTCCATTTATCGTGTAGTTTCCCAGTTTGCCGTTACAATGTCTTATCAGGTCGTCCATGCGACTCATTAGAAAGCGGATCTTCTCGCAGCCGGCCTCCCTCCCCTCTATCCACGTGATTTTGTCACCTCGGATGTCTTTAGTGGAGTCGCTTTTTTGACTGACTAACTGTCCGTCTGTGAACTTGCCCGTTTTGTGCAGGGCTTTGACATTCTCCAAAATGCCTAGGCCGGTCTCTGCTCCTAAAAAGTTGTCCACCACACAGATACCGTGCTTGTTCATACACGGGACGATGTACTCCGTGGCAAGTTTCTGAGGGGATGAGCTAGTTTGTCCGTTAGGTGTGGCGGTGTCGTTGGACCCGTCCTCCCCCGGTCTGTCACCGACCCCAGGTGCTTCAGTGTTTGTGGTTTGTGGTAAAGAAGCGCTGTCCGTCTGTTTGGGGCTTATCTTTTCTCCGTGTTTCTCCGGTTCCTTGTCGTCCCCCGACGGCGGAGTCGGCTCGGGCTTGTGTTTGGGAAGCTGCGCCTTGTCCGCCTCCTTACAAATGAGCTTGTGTTTCTTCCAGTGCTGTTTCTGGTGCTCCTTGCTGCAGTAGAAGGAGCTCCGGCACCTACCACACTTGAGGAGGTTCTCCATTTTCCCACAAAGTTCACAGTACTGTCGGTCTCGCTCCAAATCACTCTGCTGCTTCTCCATGTTTGCATCTACAACGGGTGCGCTGCGCCTTTAATTCCGATCCTTCACACGCGCCCTGCTAACCGACAACTTTGGAAACGATCCACTGCCACTGCCACGCTACACCGTGCGAGACGGAAAAGTCAGACTCAATACCTCGCCATTTTATCACATTTACTCCTTCTTCACATCTTGTATCAATGAAATAATACAACGTGAGCCTTGGTTCGAGCATTTCGGGCTGGGTCTTCAGGAGGCATTTCAGCAGGCCAGCTCTCGGTCCGAGGATAGAGCATGGCGCCGCTCAGAGTGTGCTCAACCTCTCTGTGGTCCAGCCTGCTCTGACGTCCACACACAAGCACCGCCCCCCTCCGGCTGCCTTCAGGGGCTGTCGGACACACGATTATTAATAAAACGGCTCGAAACACGTGGAAGTAGTTAATCGATGTCATGACAGGTCAACAACAGGGAGTGTGAAAAAGTCCGCTTCCGGTCAATCAATAAAACAGTAATATATGTAATCTTGACTCGACCCGTCGGCGTCTATGGTGCAGCCTCAGTGATTATTCTTCATAACCATGTTCATTGGCTTATAGGCAGTGATGGGTAGGACATTTAATCAATGCTGTACTAGCACTGCTGAGGTATTAGTACTACACTTGAGCGTAAATGCTATTCGCACATTAATGCAGCATTTCTAATAATATAAAATAATATAATAAATCAATCCTAAATGATAAATACTTTCAATTTTCATACTTAAGAACATTTTGCTGACAATAAATCTGTAAGAAAACTGTTGAATGCAGCATTTTTATTTGTAATTGAGCATTTTTAAAGTATTTTTCCAATATGTAATTGCTACTTCTATTCAAGATAAACGTAAACCGTCAACATCACCGTTACATATAGGTTATTAATGCAATTACTGATTTATTTACTAAAACATACTTTCTCCCTGTCTTTGCCACCTCATGCAGGATCTGTGTTAAGCTAGAGGCCCAGCTTCAGTACTTGTCTAAATAAAGGTAGCACCTTTATTTATATATTTTCCAAACTGCATAAGTGTGCGCAGGAAGCTTTTTAGTCAAGCAATTGTGCAATGGAGAGAGTGTCAGCAGCTCACGGACAAGTTATGGTTTCAAGCATCACTGACTCACTGACGCGTGGTACACATTTTCTCCCAGCAGCTTGATTCAGAACATAATACAACAGCAAGTTTACGTGAACAGTTATGTTGTTTTAATTATTATTGCACAGGCAAAGCTAGCAGGTGAAAGCCCGAATGTTGGAGCTTGAGGGGATTACCTGAAGGCACCATCACTCAGCTTCAACGTCAGTGTGTTTTGCCCTCATTCCTGACTTGCATGTGTGAAATTCCTTTCACACAACAAAAGAATATTTTACATAAAGATGTTGCTGTTGTTGTGATAGACTCATTAGTTTGTGGGCGGTTTATGAAGCTCAGGATTGAGGTTGAGAAGGACTTAAATCCACAGTCGGAATAAATTTAGCCAAAAAAAAAAAAAAAAAAAAAAAAGATTGGATTTTTATGAAGCATTAACTTATGTTCAGATGATTATGTCATTGTAAACATTGCTGGAGTCTATCGCTCATTATAAAAATTAATGAAACGGGTGTGAATGGCAGGGAGTGTGCTGTGTAGAGGCAAAAGCGCAAGCTCAAGTTGGCACCCGTTGTGTGGCACGTACACAGTCTGCAGGAGTCCCTGGAGGAGGGGTTACTGGAGAGAAGCGAGTAATCTGATCAAGAAAGGTTGGATGAAACATACTTTAATAGCAACAAATGACACAGGCCAATCTCAGGCGGTCGTCTGGAGATGATTGGTAGCTCAATCTGGATTTTTCCTGGAAACAGAAAGTGTTTTGGCTGCAAGGGCGGGCCTATGTCAGTCCCTATTGAATACATTGAACACAGGACTATGCCTATAATTAGTAGATACAGTATCTGAAATCACCCATGCATGACACTGAATGCATAAGAAATAAAATCAACCGGATGTACAAACATATAATTGATTATGTTCCAGGAAGGGCTTTACATCTTAGAATAAGCAATTAATTGTGGTCGGCCAATACTTTCAATTATTTGTAACTGTCTTGACAATTACAAATTACTTTAAAGTAAAAATCACCAAAGAACTTTGGTTAGTTGCGAAAATACCGTAATAAAGTAAATGCCACAGTCACATTAACCAATGTTACTACATCTCCCATGATGCCGTTCTCTTCATTTCCTGCTACGCATGTAAATAGCGCAAAAGCCCCGCGAGGAGTGTGGCCCACATGAATGCCTGTTGTTAAAAACTAGTTAATACCAATTCTTTCACATTGTGGGATACTTAGACTTTATTCAGGCTGTTTATTATTGCTCGAAGATGACAACTTTTATGTGTATACGGGGCTGTTTCGTCTGGTAACCTGATACTTCCTGACAGATGTAAAGTGTTGTGTCTCGTTATATTTGGTCTGCAGCACTGGCTTCAGTGGCTAATACAGTTGAAATTTAACCCTAACCGAGCTGAAAATATTTGAATTTACTAACAGACAACACCGAAGGCATGAATAAACGAGAAGGTAAGACCGACTTGTGAGACTCAAGTCAGACTAAGGTTTAATCAAAGTTGTGTCGTTGGTTGCTATCAGCGTTGGATACCTCTGCTAGCTGTAGTTAGCTAACAATAGAGATATTAAAACCAACTCGTAGTGTGATAGATATCATTAATTGTAGATAAAGGATGTGTGTATGAATGTTGAAACAACTCATCTCACAGTAACGTTACTGTACCTGAGCTCAAGTTGGTTAATTTGACAAAGCGTTGGTCCCAGCAGGGACAGCAGACGCACTTCAATTCTGCTTACATCATAGATCACGCTAGACTGCAGGGATCAATCATCTTCATTACCGATCAGTCAGCCCATGTTTTCTCTTGTCATGTCTTTAAAAAGTTAGACTCATAGTTGAGAAGTTGGAGCCAGTGATTTTTATGTATTTAGTTATTTTGAATGTTTGAGCAAATAATCTTTGAGTTTTAGGAATTAGTGACAGATTAATTTATAGTCCTTAAAATGGGGCAAGACCTAGAAAAATGCAAAATATTACAATTCTCAAAGAACTCCTCTGTGTCTTTCGTGTCTTTTGTCAGCCATGCCTTTCAAGCTCCACATACACTGTCTGTAACACAGACTTTCAAGTGGAATTCATAAGTTTTCATCTTCATACAAAATAACCCTGATGACATTAGGGTAAACTGATCTTCATTCAAGGAGGCCAGTTTAGATGAAATTAGCGCGATTCGTACTATGTATGACCAAACGGCAGTATCACCCAACCTTTTCTGCCTCATGCCAGGTGAAGGATGTCCCCGGAAAAATGCTGATGCAGCGCAGGACCGCGACGTGAGTGGCAACCCAGCTTCACCTGTCCTCACTGTTTTCAAAGGTAACAACATCCTCAGCATTTTAACAGCGTTTTTCACCCACATGCTTGCTGTATTTCGTTAGTGTCCAGACGTCTGTGCTCAAACTAACTGTCTTTCTGCCTTTACAGTTTTTCAGCAGGAGCTTGACACCAAACACGATAAATATGAGCGTCTTGTTAAGATAAGTCGAGATGTCACCATCGAAAGCAAGAGGACCATTTTTCTTTTACACAGAGTCAACAGGTATGTACTGTTGTAGAAAAGCTCAATGGTCATTGGCGCCTTTTTATTTTGGGAGGGTTTGTAGATCTTTTCACTTTATTCAACTGCTTACTGTAATGTGATTTCTGTGTTATTACAGTGGCCTTAGTTTTAATTGTTCTGTTTTAAAGGGGCTTAAAGAAAGACATTACCTTAATTTTAATTACAGTTACACATTGATATTATCATCAGCATTGCAAAATAACATTAAAGTGTTTCTTAAATCTTTCACTTTTGAATCTTTCCTGTTCGAGGAGACTGTTGTTTGTGTTACTACATTTGAACTGTCCAAAAGCATCGTGATGACACAATGTCAAAGTTAAAACGTTTGCATTTCTAACTCTAATCCTGTGTGTTTCGTCTGGATTGGAAGTGTACCAGATGCAGAGGACATTCTGAGAGAAGCAGACGCCAAACTGGATGGAGTCAGGCAGAAGATTGGTCAAATTGCTGAAGAGCTAAGAGGAGATGACATCTATCAGTTTCACAGAGCTTTCACACCAGGTGAGTTTCTGTAGAGCTTTTTTTTTTCTCCAGGGTTTTCATGGTTACGAAATTCCCGTAAGTGAAAAATTGTTTTCCTGGCCTGGAAATGGTTCGGAATTAACAGAATGTTTTGGAAATAAACATTCTTTGGCTATTATTCAAAATTTGTTTGTAAAAATCCCAAAACATGCCAAACGTTCAGCAAATTATGTTCCTTCAAATTTAAAATCTAGTGCTGTGCTGTGTGGTTGTTCAGACATCACTAATATCACTGGACCGTGCAGCTAGTTGGCGGCAGGAATGTCTAACAAGCGAGTTAAGTTAGAAAGTTTGCCTGTCTGCAAAAATGCAGGGAAGTGTGTGTTAAATAATGTGTGGCTTTTGAGCAATAAATATAATCTACATGGCTCAAGAGGGAGGTGGGCCCCGGCTGCGCTGGATGCAGCCTCTGCACCAAAGAGTTTGACATTGGCAACGTGGGTCAGCCATGCTAAAGAGTAAAAGCATCAAGACAACCAAAATAGCATAGACAGACCAGATAATGTTACCACTTCCAGATAGCTGTGAGACAACTCAATCAATCCATTACTCATTAATCATTTCTTCATTTTATCTGACTCTTTCCCAACCTTTTTATTTTGTTTATTGAATCTGTCAGATCAGTGCCTGTGTAATTGCATTTAAAAATGGTTATCAGAGGGACTGTGCGAGTGTCAACTAGCATTTTTTTCCAGCGTAAAATAAGTCACGGTCTGTTGAAATGATCCTGATTTATTACATGAAAGACCTAAGAGACAAGGCTGAAGTCATGATCATTAAGAACATTCAAAATAAACTTTAATCAAAGTGTGTGACATAATTCAGTGATCATTCAGATGAATCAGTCTCACACCTCACTGAGTATCCCACCGACAGTGTTTGCATTTCACTGCTTTTACTGATTTTGTGGTTGTATTTATGTATGTTCAAAATCATTTTCCTCATTTTTTAAGCAGTTGGTAACAGCCTTTAGTTGCATTTCCACCTTTTGCTTTTCCATGTTTGCCCTATTTTTTATGATTTAGATTATTTTATTTTTATTTTACTTTATTTATTTTTAGACACAAAAACCATACCAGCATACATATATGCATGTAATTACACACAGTCCGTCTCATAGCTCATACAGTAGCTTTAGACATACACACAGTACATGTGTACACACAGAGATGCATATAAATACATTCTTTATCCTTTGAATCTGATCTGACCTTCATAATTATTCCAATAGTCACATCATTTTTACAGTCTGGGATTAATTTCTGTCAATATAATAATAAATTCCTCACATTTAAAACAACAAAGGAAAGGAGCAGCAAAGAACGCAGGTTAAAAAAATTAATTAATTCCTATTTGTGATTTAGGACAGGAGCAACTAAAGACTGGGAAAGTTGTGGAACGCTCCAAAAACACCTGATTGGAACATTCCACAGGTAAACAGGCTCATTGGTAACAGGTGATATGATAACATGATTGGGTATGAAAGAGGATGGACACATGATTGGATAAAGGATATGACTCCATGGGCTCAGGAACACTTTGTAAAGCTGTTGTTCGTAAACACAGATTGTTTGCAAATGATTGCATTCTGTTTTTAGTTATGTTTTAACAACTCTTGTGGACTCTGGGCTGTATTGTTGCTGATAGTGTGAGAGCGTGACCTTGGTGCAGGCTTGGATATGATCGACACACCCTCTGATAAACTTGTTATCCCACTAGTATCAGTATCAGTTTTTGTCAGCGTAGCCAAAATGTCTGCAGAGTTTGGAGAAAAACATTACTGGGAGTGAGGGTGAGCTGTTATCTAGCAGCTGGGGAAGTCATTTTTAGATTGTGGTCACTCAGGAATCACCGCTGCATCCTCCGCGACGTGACCAGTGGCAGTTCCCACCAATTAGACGCTTCATTTTTTTTCCATTTTTATCGTCTTTATTAGATTGAGACTGGGCTCACTGCACAGGCTCTCCAGATAATCTTGGCTGGACGTGAAGTCTCCAGGCATGTGTAATGGGTCTGCTCTTTTTATATAAGGACCATTAAAGATATTGTGGGCTAAATCTGAACATAATTGCCGCTGATAACAGGGCAGAGCAGCTCTTTGATAAGCTCTTTAGTTTGACCCAGCTAGAAGCCATGAGGCAGTGCAAACACAAGTGTGCTGGTGGGGCATTTCCCAGGGATCACCTGCAACTGAATGTACCGTTCTGTGGTCAAACATTAAGCTCAGTTCATCTGTAAATCGTCTGTGGGCATTCACACGCACGCACGCACGCACGCACGCACGCACGCACGCACGCACGCACGCACGCACGCACCCAGCCCTTAACTTTTCCAACTGCTGTGCCAATAAAAGTCCAGCCAGTTTTCTTTGAGTCATTGTTTAGACATCCACAGTAACATTTTTTTCCGGGTCTCGGTGACCAAAGGTGACTGCTGCTTCAGAGTAAATAACACGAGCAGCTCCCGGCTGTAAACTCAGGAACTGAACTCCGCCTGTGTAACCTTTTCATGTCATATCCTGCCCGCCTCAGATTGTGTAGTATTCTCTTTAAGCCAGTGTCACAGCGTTGGGGGGCCACTGGCAATCCTTAGGTGTGTGTAGGCTGACAGTGTAAGCATTAGTTTATGTGGATCTCCATAGTCATGACTAAATAAGTGAGAGCTTAACAGCCAAACACTCTGGCATCATTATGAGCAGCATTACACGCAGCACGGCTAAAACTGAAGAAGAAACGTAACAGATGGATGCTTTTTAGAGCTTTTATTTACAGAGAGCTGTTGTAACGTGGGACCAAGAAAACATTTTCCAACTAAAAGCTCCTGTGCTGTTGGCACGTAGAGCCGAGTATCACATACCTCGCTCTGCTTACCAAGGGTGCAGTGCTGTTAGCTTGATGGGCACACATTTATCTCAGAGCTAAAAATAGCTCAGGGAAGCTGCTGATGTTAAAAAAACACACATCACTACATGATGTTTGATTCCAATCTCAGACGTCTCTCATCTGAAACAAACAAGCAAGGGGCCACAGAGCTTTTGCATTTGCTTTAGAACTTAAACCTTAACAGGAGCAGTGAACGTCAGCTGAGGGAAGTGGAGATGAACCGCGCTCTGCTCCCGGCTCTCTGTAGCACGCTGCGGTTGCACTACGTGGAGATGCGAGGCCCCTTTGAAGTCCAGCTGCCGCTCTGAAAGTAAACTTCAGACACAAAGTCTTCCGTCCTGTCATTATTTGATTGTTGTTTACACAGGGCCCGAAAACAAATGAGGTGGTCATCTCAGCCCAACCCAAAAAAAAAAAAAAAAAATGGCCACTGTAGTTCAATCAAAAGACAGCGACAGGAAACAGGTTTCATTTGAATCTTTATCTTCATCTGTGATCTATACTGTGCAGATAGCATGCAGTGTTTATACACACACTCTACGTGCTGTGCTCAATTTCATGCATAGTTGATCTTCTTTTTGGTAATAGTGTTTTTTATTTTTGGTAAATCACAAATGCACCATCCCTTAATCCTGTTTATATCCAGCAGCAGGAGCAGTGAAATATCTCCATGTTATTCCAGTGTTATGTGACATTTTGTTTCCTTTCAATGTAATTTCATGCATTAGGGATCCAGGAGTATGTGGAGGCCATGTCCTTCCTGCACTACATCCGTCACCGCAGTCTTATCAGCCTGGAGGAGATCAACGCCAGACTGGTGTTCATGAGGACAGAGCGTGTAGATCCTGAGGTAAAGTGAAGGAAACTTTGTGGTTCAGCTGCATGTGCTGATTGTTTTCATGTCCCTTAGAGTGTTCTCCAGTTTTAAAAATTAAAGGAATAGTTTGACACTTTGAAAAATACGCTTATTCGCTCATGATGTGAGCTTGGTCGCTTAGCCTAGCTTAGCATGAGGCCTGACTTTGGCACAAAGTTTGCCCAAAGTTAAAAGTAGCTTTATATTTAGCGTACAGACATGAGTGGTGTCGATCCTCTCACCTAATGCTCAGCAAGGAAGCTGTTGCCCAAACTCTCCAGACTATCATCATGTTGAATGTTCATTTTCCATTATTTGACATGAGGGAGGGAACCAATGGGTGTTATTATGTTCCACATTTCTAAGCATTATGTGTCATTTTATCCACTCTGCCTGTTATTTTCAAACGTGATGGGTGCCTGTTGATGCAGACAGAATTGCTTGCAGCCTAATATCCTGTGGCGAAAGCATCATCATGCTTGAGGAGCATTTTTCTTACTTCTACTAGAAGCGCAGCTGAACAACAATGTAAATGTTGTTGTCACCATCAATCTGGAAATAAGAGTTTCTGTGCACAGTCTGTCTAGTGTTGAAAAAGTGTTCAGAATCAGTGTTTTGTTGACATTCGTGTGATTTTTCGATTCTCTCTCATCGTGCGTTCACCTCAGGGCTCAGCTGAAGCCCTGCCGCTGGGAGCTCAGGTCCTGACCTTCCAGGTGACGCCCTCAGACTACCTGCTCGGCGTGGCCGACCTGACTGGAGAGCTGATGCGGATGTGCATCAGCAGCGTGGGCAACGGCGACATCGACACGCCCTTCCAGCTGAGCCAGTTCCTGCGGCAGATCCACGACGGGTTCTCCTACATCGGCAACACGGGCCCCTACGAGGTGTCCAAGAAGCTGCACACGCTGCGACAGAGCCTGGGCAAGGTGGAGGATGCCTGCTACACCCTGCGAGTTCGCGGCTCAGAGATCCCGAAGCACATGTTGGCCGACGTGTTCTCCAGTAGGACCACACTCATCGACCCAGAGGAAGGAGTGGTTTAAGTCCTGCGCAGCCACCACCGCATTATGTTCTCTATGGTGTCATTGTCTTCTTTAGTTTTACTCCACTTGGATGTATTTTTAATGGGATTTGGAAGATGTTAAATATGTATTGCAACATGCTGATTGTTGTTATTGTTGCAATAAAGCCAGATTTATAATAGACACTTTTTTTTTTCTTTGATAAAGATCTGATGACTTCACTTGTTTTGCATGAATAAAAGTTCTGTGCCAAATATACCATGCTGTCCCTGTTTTAAGCTGCTTTGATAATGTGTGTGTTTATTTTATTTTCCTCTTTGCCCTTCCCTCTCTCTATCACACTCAGATAATCTAAGGTAGAACCACTGGCTGCCTGCACTCACTGCATTCTGTGTGGAGGAGGAACATGTGACCTTTGTACATTGTACGTGCCTATTCTCTGGTAGGCCCGCTGGCACACACACAGACACACACACAGCCCCTCGCCTCCTCATTCTACCATCTTTAAACAATCCTCACCACCGCGTTAATTCAAAATAAGATTTGGTGCACGCCGAGACATATTCCTGGCAGAGACCTGATGTCCTCTTGCTGTTTTCTCATCGCCTGGTGCCAGTTATTACCTTCCACATATTTTTGTTCATGAGAAATGGTCACTTACGGGTCTGATTGCTGAAATGTTTAAACACAAACAAGACTGCCTTTGTGTACCTTTTCCAGTTTCCATCCCAGACAGCAGCAGTTGTGCTTCAAAGGCTGCTATTGCTCATCTCTGACAAGGTCAAATGGGGCTTTCGGCTGAAATGCAATTCTTTATGCATGTAAATGTGAGAAGTTTGGGCGTTCGGTTGCCTGATTGTATTTATCCACAGATAAGATCATGCGTTATTTCATCCCTCTTGATGTTCTGTCGACCGTGAAAGGTTTGACTGTAACCCAAGTCTGCCATCTGCTGGCCAGTATCAGCACTACACACGGGCGACCCGAGTCCTGTCTTCAACTCGGTGTTGTTGCAAGACGTTTGGGAGAAATTAGCTATAAATTATTATTATTATTATTATTATTATTATTATTATTATTATTATTATTATTATTATTATTATTATTCATTACTGTACGAACTTTTTGGGGGGTTCTTCAAACAGTCCAAATGTAAAACATTACTTTCAGTGAAGCAGGAGAGAGTGAGAGTAGTGTTTTTACACAAACTGTATATTAAGATTGATGACATCTCATAACCTCCATACAAGTTCAATCACAATTGTAGCAGTTAGTGATAGGGAGCTGCAACATGCACATAAAATTATTACTATTAAGTGTATCAAACATTTTTTTTCCCTGTTGAAAAGAGATATTTGTAGCAGATGGAGTCTTCTACAGCTCGACGACATTAACAAGCAGGAACAATATACAGACCACTCGCACTATAATCTTTGTAAATCAAAGTAAACCTCAAAGCTACTCCCGTGTAAAGCCTGACATCTACTGCTGAAAGCAGGGTATTTTCTTCTTATTAATGTATAAAACAGTTTGTCTCCGAAATCTGCATGTCAAGCAGCCCGAGGCAGGGTGTCCTCCTGCCTGAGAAAACCTCTGCTTGTCAAATAAATATTATTTGAAATGCCATTCCTGATTTTTTTTTTCTTCAAAACCTGAAAAAATTGACATAAAAAATGACTGATGTTTTAAAGGTAAATGTGACAAGAGTGGCGGTGAAATCACAGTTCACCATCTTGCCCATCACAGATAAAAAGTAAGTATAAAAAAGTAAAGATAACATAACAAGTGCTTTAAAAATACTTCTTGCTGGATGTGCGAGTTTATAGAGAGAGCAGAGAGAGAAGCTTCTGCTGGAAGCCACCAGTGTTAATGATGACGCACAAGGAAACACTGAGTTGTTTCATGAACCCAGAGACATTAAGCGCCTCTAATCTTTAATACTGGACAGGTGATCTCACTCTACAGTACATGCGTAGCAATGGATTTCATCCCTTCTGCCACCCAGCTCTCTAAGCCCCATAGTGTGGCCTAATGAAGTAAAGGCTGTGCTCTGCTGAGCTCTACACCACTGAGTCTTGTTCATCAGCCAGCCGAGCTGAATGAAAGGCCCATTTGGATGTGTGCGAAGGAGGATGAAAAGACTCTGCTCTATGTGGGGTCTCTTCTCATTCATCCCCTCACTGCGCAAACAAAGGAACACTTTTGTACTTATACCAGGATGTGTTCAGGATGTGTAAAAATACGCAAAAATAACATGCATTTTTGCACACAAACAGTTAATTGACCTATATTCAAGAGTCTAAATCAGCGGTCCCCATCCTTTTTTGCGCCACGGACCGGTTTCACGTAAAGCAATAACTTGCCGGACCGGCATAGAAACGAATAAAACTAATTATTGAAAATACAACTCACCATTACCCTGAATGTAGTTGGAATTAGTGAGAGCCTTGCGCTTGTTTCTCTTCAACGAGAAGGCTTCATTGCCTCATTTGCGCGCCTGTCGCCAAATATTACGCAGAGCGGGCTTGGTGCGTGAGAATCACCTGAAGCGATAAACCCCTATTTTACGGAGGACTGCTGATATTGTCTCTTTATGCAGCTTTCTTTCTCTTACTCATTTTGCTAGTGGCCTTACTTTTTACTACCGTATAACGTGACCGAGACGAGCGGTTTGACATGTGTACAGAGTCAGAGTCGGATGCACCTGATTTTCAAAATAAAGCTTCTTTCAGACTCTGATGATCACTAAAATATTTTTTGCTCAGTCTCTCTGCGCGGCCCGGTACCAAATGGCCCACGGACCGGTACCGGTGGTTGGGGACCTGCGCCTAAATAACACTTGGATAGTCTGACTACATATAGTGTCACCAGTGCAGGCCATATGTGTCCAAATAGGTGTTTATTTATGCAGTTTAGAAATGTCCATCTTTGACAAACGAAATTGCCAATTTTTGGTTTTCCAGTGCAATGGTAATTTAATTTAAATGTGAAACCGTTGTAGTTACATTTAGACTTTAAGACAATGCTATACAAAACTCAATAAGTATGTGCATTTGAACTTGTAATACAGTTTCTGTGACTTTAGCAGCGTTTAAGGTGGCAGGCTAATATCCTCCCTTTCCTGCACCAGCCCAGCTGCAGTAATGCTCCTAAAATAAAGCATGCAGCAGCTGATGTGTCCGCTGCAGGGCCCTCAGACTGCCTGCCGTGTCTGTGAGGCGGTCTGAGGGAGTCTGGAGTCAAATTCCTGAACACGTAGGAGCTCCTCGCGCTGCTCCAGCGCGACGCACGACGCAGGGGCGCAGCGAATAACGGATTACTGATCAACTGATTGATGACACACAGATTTATCCCGGCTGTTTCTGCTGCCATTCGAGCATATCGTCGGATCTTTTTGATTACCATTTCTTTCCTCCGTCAGAAACATGACACGAAGACCATCTTTTCTCTCCAGACCGTCTGTTTATGCGCAACTTGAGCCACTTGTGTGCCGCAGAAGAGAAATGTAACAATCTGAACTACAAGCATCAATTCTTGTGTCAGGAAATGTTTCTTCTGGACAAAGGAGCGCGTATGAAAAGCCGGTTTCACACGTTAGTCCGAAGCGAGAGGAAAAATAGACCAGCCCGGGTTCACTTTTCCACAACGGAAATGAGATCAGTCCCATCGCTTGGCTCCACTTCTTCTGAAACATGGTCGCTGTAACTCCATGTAGAGCCGGGATCTGACATTGTTTAACTTTTGGCCACTCACAGCTTGTCGTGAATGGAAAGATGTTTGCTGGACTGATGGGGCTGGAAAGTCACAGCAACTCTCTGCTTCACCGCCGCGAAGTCACGGAAGGTAGAGATCAATGTTTTTCTAACCGTTTCTCACATTAACCAGACGCTGATCTTCTGCGTAAAGAACCACAGTGGGGGTCAGGAAGGGTGATTATGAATTTTCATCAGGAGCTTCACATTACTTTAAAATTCTATACATGTAAATAACGGATCAGCTGCATGTGATGTGAATAAACTGAAGAAAGCAACACAATAGCAGTAGTCGAGGGTCCTTACATGAGACTGTGCAGTGGGTCTAAATATTCACTGTGTCAGCAGTGCTGGTCCAGCTCATCCTAAACAAGAGCTGAAAGTCAGCATGCTGCTTTGCACTGTGATGCTTAGTAAATAATCAGACTGTGACTGGAGGAAGAGGAGGATCTGTGTGTTTTTCAGTCCTACACTGTCAGCTCTGTTATATGGGCTGTGTTTGCATCAGTCAGGTCACAGAGGTCAAAAGCTCCCCTCTATGAGTGATGATAGGTGATTATTTGGAAGCGACTAAACGCCTCTGAATATGTAGACAGTATGGAGACAGACTGACTCCCTCGAACATTATTTACCCTGCATAACTGACTTGCATGTTTTGCACGCAGGCTTGTCGGTGTCATATTTCTGTATCTGATGGGATGCCTGTAATTACTTGTCTTCATTCAGATCTGGACAAACTTAAACTAACCATGTTACCCCCTCAGCCTGTTTGACTCTGTACAGTTTCAGTTTCAGGACTTCCTCCATGTGAGGACGTGTGGTACTTTTTGCATTGTTTTTTATCTGTGTCCTTATCAGACAATTAACCAGTGTTTTACGGCATGCAAGCCAACTTTGATTGTAAACACAGGGCAGCATTTATTACTTGATAAACAGGCTATTCAGTGTGTGAGACAATTCACTGTCTAAAGGGAGGACCTGCCTGAAGAATGCTGTCATTGGATATGTACACTTACACGTTCTGGACATTTTAAGTAGATTAATCCATATATCAAATGATCCAAACTATAGAAAGCGTGAGGACAGCAGTGATAAGGTCATCTCAAGTCACAGTTAATCATTTGGCACAATAGAAGTTTACATCATAATAGTTATCTGAACACTGTTAGCATTTAACCTCATGAAGAAATTTGAACGTATTTCATTTTTTTGTGGCGCAAACATTCTCACAATGTCAGTCTCTCACGGCTGTATCTTCACTCCACTCCACTCAACCATATTCAGCTGGTTTATGACCCTCATGTGACCATAAAGGAAGTGCGGAGCTGATTTTCTTAGAAAAATCTCAGCAGAGAAGAGATTCCATTCAGACATGATAGATAGATAGATAGATAGATAGATAGATAGATAGATAGATAGATAGATAGATAGATAGATAGATAGATAGATAGATAGATAGATAGATAGACTTCTAGGTCATTTGTCACCACCTCTTTTTTAGACTCATTGCTGACTTTCACTTCCCTCTTCTGTTGCTGTGGCCAGTCACAAGTGATGAAGTATTGCACATCTGCCGAGCAGTGCTGCTTCTCAGGAGGCTGCTGACATCCAGATCTGCTGGTGTGTGTGTGTGTGTGTGTGTGTGTGTGTGTGTGTGTGTGTGTGTGTGTGTGTGTGTGTGTGTGTGTGTGTGTGTGAGGGTGCTGAGCTTGTTCCTCAAACGTTTGTGTTTTTATGAGATCCTCCACATTCCTCTGCTCTTTGGCTGAAGCACTTTCAGCAACCAATGGGACGTGATGTTTAACCTACGGGCTCTGAGGAGGGCCTCTTTAAACTCCAAAGGTAAATAATCCGGCCTGTCCGGCTGAGACGCTTCTCAGACTTCGTGCAGACTTTACATTAGCAGCAACATTAGCAACAAGTTGCAGTGAGAGCGCTGCCATTGTTGGAGTTGGATCATTTGGGCCTCGGTCTTGAGCCACTTAAGCTCTCTGTAGGTTTAGTTGCTGCTTCTGCCGGAATTCCTGGCAAACTATTTCAGCACAAAGCCTGGCAGGAAGCAGAAAATGACATACCTCTGAAGCCCTTCGATGTAGATGCCCCCCAACACACACACACGCACGCACGCACGCACGCACGCACGCACGCACGCACGCACGCACGCACGCACGCACACACACACACACACACACACACACACACACACAATGAGCCCAGAAGCATTTCCTTCCCCTTCACTGAGAGGAGCTGTCTTTGTGTAATCGAAGCATGGCGAGGATACCGTAACACTTTCTTTCAACAAGTCTTTCACTTTCAGCTCTGGAGCCCTTTGACCGGGCTCTATATTCTGTTTTGACCACGCCAGATGGTGGGCGGTGAGTGGTTGTATTTGGTGCCTATGGTGAGTGTTGGGTTTCTTAAATTGGTTATGGAACAGTGGCCACGTCTGCAAAGAAACACTAATGGAGCCATATGTAACATGAGCTTTAGTGTGATGGTCCCAGTGGACTGACTGAAGACCATCCTCTGCTACACATCCACTCCTCTCACTACAATTCCTGTCTTCCCATCAGTGTAACAGCCCATCTCTCCCTTAAGTGGTGTCTTTATGTGTCTCTTCCTCTCCGGTCACATGGGATAGTTTAGTAGTGACATCACTGGAGGTCATGAGGGGTTGCTGTGGTTGCTTTGTTGTGTTCATGGTTTGCTTCCTGTGGTGCATTCCTTTCTTGACGTACAGAGACAGACACAGAATTTGGATCAAATAATATTCACAGGTTTTAACAGATGATAAAATTGATAGTATTGTGTGATATTCTAATTAGGTTCAGATGTGTTTGATTGTAACTAATAGTCTACAACTGCATGTGTTTCTTTGTCAAAAAGTCTAACAGGGTTTTACAACGACACCAGTGTGAATGCTCCCACTGTTATCAGTACAAAACACTATGTGTCAGTGTGTCTTGAGTGTGTGTGTGAGTGGGAAGAGAAAATTGAGAGGCAGAAGTGAAAGAGAGCAGCACAGCTGTACACAAAGGGGCTGTTGATTCCCCACATATCAGCCTGCCTCCTCCTTTGAATCCTACACAGTCTATGTATTAATCACGTGAAGCTGCAGCAGGTGCCCAGCTCTGAACACAGACTGGTCTTTATCATCCTGCTTCACTCTCAGACCAAATAGTGTTTACACTGATGTTTTATCATAGCTCATTGCTTGGATTACCCACATCTGTCTGCTGTGTGTGCTGTCTGCTCCCCCATATTAATCTAATAATTTTATTCATCTAGAAGCAATGCCAGGGGTATTAGTATGGTATTATTACATGAGCTGCATGTTTTTGTACATCTTTACATTAGTTCATACTGTGCAAATGACAAATGCAAGTTAAACTCTATGGCCGCTATGATGACAATGAACCTAAGAGCAAGGCAGGCTTCATCATATATTTATTTCAAATCATGTGGCTCTTCGATTGTCTGCATCGGTTTCTCACAAATCCAGCTGAAATTTAAAGCTACACTAATCAACGCTATCTATTAAGATATTTCAGATATTTCCCTCAAGAGTTAGTTGGTGAAGATCAGGCAAGAGCTCGAATTAGAGATACTGTCGGGTTTATATTCACCACAAATACAACTTCAGATGAATGCTAACTGTTTGCTAACATGTTAGCCACATTAGCTCTATAAGAGTGATATACTCATATGTCTATGTTTTGTTTGAAGTGGCAAAAAAGTGAAGTAATACAGCATAGCATGTATTGGTTTTGTTGCTTTTCCGTGTTAAACATGTCACAGCGCTGCCAGTGAAGTACAGCTTGTCATTTTGCTGTTCAGAGCAAGCTTTGTTTGTTTTTTTCTGCCAACATGCATCAAATTGTTCAGCATTATTTCCCCTCCAGCCCTACAATGCCTGCAGACCCCCAGCATGGCCCGACCCACAGTTTGAGACCCTCTGGCCTAAGCCAACATGGCTGTGTTTTCAAAGATAAACATCCAAGTGTAACTTCAGGAAATATTGTTCATGTAGTCCACTCCTCCACCGAGAGGCGTGTCTTAACTCAAAATGACTGTGCGGCTTTGGTATTTCCCAACAGCTGGAGCAGAACTCTGGGAACTGTCACACAGCTGCCCAAGTTGTTTTTCATTCAGTTAGCGATGCTAGCTTGAAGGGACTGGGTGAACGTCATTTGGGTTTTTGAGCATTAACTACATGATATTTTACATTCTTGTGTAATTGGCACATTTAGCGTCACATTTTCCTGATGTACTCCATGATTCCACAGCTAATCCTGTGAGCTCACTCTTTATCTTCCTCATGACCGTGTTGTCCAGCTTAACGGTTAATCTCTGCATCGACAGGTGGCAGAGCATCAGGGACAGCTGGCAGCTCCGGTCGTAAGAGGCTCCACCGAAGACCGGGGTACATGAGAGGAGAGCAGTCCAGAGTACAGAGCACTACGCATGGGCAGAAGGAGGAGGAGGAGGAGGAGGAGGAGAAGGAAGCGAGGACCACTTGTATTAGGAACGGAAAATCTGGACGTCACACTGAGGCAACCAGCGCTCAGAGGACGAGCCTGACACCTGCTGTCAAAGTGTCTTTAATAAATCAGCAACAGCCTGATAAGCTCACATGTAACTCCTGGAAGAGTAATGGTTTTCTCTGCTCTGTTAACCATCCTCTTCCTCCTGTGGACTGCAGTGCCATTAATGGCACTTCCAGCCCCCGGGGTCCGTCCTCTCTGCCACAGAATGAACTCATCTTAAGCCCATGCCTGGCCCTCCAGTCCTCACCACAGGACTCCTTTAACTCCAGCTTCAGTTTCATCCAACAGTCTCTCAACTCCGGTCAGAGGACAGACACAACCACTGCCACACCATCCCGAGAACCAGAACCACTAAATAAGTCAACTGAAGCACCGAGTTCACCTCAGACAAAACCAGCAACTTTTTCCATTGAGCAGAATGTCTCAATGCAGTCAGATCCTGTCCAATCGCTGCCCTCCTCCACCCCAGGCAGCCAGGCAGACAGACAGGAGCTGTCATTAGATGGGAAGTTTTGGCGGGAATGTCTTTGGGGTGACAGGGAGGTTACGTCCGCCCTGCCTGACTCTGACTCTGTGGACATCGAGATCACCTCCTCGCTGTCTGTGGACTCAGACACTGCCTCCGCCTCTTCGGTCACCTCTGGCTATGAGAGCGCCACGCCAGCCTCCGACCAAGGCTGGGACAACCTGGTGAAGAAGTACGAGGGTGTGCTTCAAGACTGCCTCCAAAACAACCGCACTCACACCAAGGTGGGCATGATAGGCTCCTGATGTAAGGATGAGATGCAGGCCTGTAGTCACAATCACCTGTATTAAGTTTAAGTCAATTCCAAGACCAGGTACAGGGACAAGACTGAGACAAAACAGACATAATTTGACATTTTGGGAGACACTTTTTCACCTTCCCACCAAGTTAGATAAGAAGACCGATATCTCATGTCTATACAGTAAATATGAAGCTACAGCCAGCAGCTGGTTAGCTTAGCTTAGCACAATGAAGCAGGGGAATAGCTGGGTTGGCTCTGTCCAAAGGTATTAAATGTGCCCAGAATTTCACAAGAACCACAGTCAAAATCAGAAAACATTTATGATTCGGTTGATTAGTCTTCCCTGAGTAGCAATGCTGAGTAATGATAAAGAGGTTTAAACCAGTCCTCAACTTGTTGACCGCTGCCACTTTTGACACAATGGTCATTGCACCCATGCTTTTCCTTTTTTTTTGGCCTGTGGGGACAGTTTGAAGAGCATTGCCCTCTGGACTGTTGGGTAATCTGTTCTGTCTTCTGTCTATTGTGTCTCCCTCTCAGATTGAGTCCATGATGTTGAAGCTACAGAGACTCCAGCAGAAAGCCATTTTGGATGACGACTATGACGCAGGTGAACTAAGACTTGAGCCGTTGCTGTAATAAGTAGGTCATTTCAGCTTCTGTTGATGAGGTTCTGAGGTTGTGGATGGATTGTTGAGCGCTCACTGGGAGCTAACTTGTGTCATGGCTTTCTTTTGATAATTTTACTCCTCCTGAAGAACATGAGGACAGGAGGGCAGCGAACAGTGAAAATAGACTTAGTGGACAGAAAGCTGAAGCAGCTTCACAGAATCCAGTGGTCTAATTTATGGGATTCTCCATTGTATATCAAGGTTTCACTGACTTATTCAGTCAGGATCCAGACGTTTAGTTCAGACTCAGTTTGATGTTTGGATTTAAGATGAAAGAAACAATGGGAAGTGGCCCAGTTGCCTTTATTGGATTTCTCGTTAACTGAATTAGTTATGGACCAGATGACATATTTGATAAGGCATGTGAGGGCAGAAGGCCACACTTCAGTTAGAGCTGAACAAATGGTTTGTTGTTTACTGAGTCTGACATACATTTCACAGCCAACTTACTGGATAGTTTACAGGTTTTTACTGCCCAGTGTTTAATAGAAAGGTTTCATATTTAACAATGTGGCCTATAAATGTAGCATCTATTATTGGAAGATACCATTGTTCTGTGGTTTTTCTAATGTGTACTTGTTAAAACCTGGACAGAGTGAGATGACTGAAAGCGGCACAGACAGGAGGTAAACCTGGGACTTCTGGGGCTTTGTGAACACCAATTTATGTTTCATCATCTACAGTTAGCTTTTGATAGTTTATCTTTGAAGGCTTCACAGGAAAGAACCACAGCGTCCTCAAACTTAACAAATTTAATCTGTCTCCAGAAGGAACTTCATTCATTTAAGAGCCTGTTTGACCTGAATACTTTTTCTAGCTGGCCTGAGGAAAGTTTATTTGCACAAGGGGACCATATCCTGACCCATTTCTTGGACCTTGTGACAGAAATAAATATGAACATCTGCTGTCCTGTAGACCTTGAACTATTTAAGCGGGGTGATTATTTGGGTCAGTATGTCTTGTCAGGTTTTCTGTTTGCCTTTTGATATTGTGCATCCCAAACCTTTTTTCCACACCTGCTGACTTCTTATTCTGTTTTTCTGTCGGCAGGACGCCAGAAAAACTGAAGAGCAACTTTCCATGAAATGTTGTAAACAAGAACTAAGACAGTTGATTAGAATTTCTTGCAGATCAAGATCTGAATGTCTTACCTTTAAATCATTTTTAAATTTAACCATGAAGCCAACAGAGAGGGCTGATTTGAAAATGTTTGTTTACAGGATCAAGAAATGAAGTATTCTTCAGATTTCAGTGATTCTTGGAAACAGCTCGCTAATAATTGTTCAGCACTGACATAAATTTGTTCCCTTGAAGTGCCTTCTAGTTAAGGGGTAGTTGGGTAATTGAATGAGGAGTGATGCATGTGCAGTCACGTTATTTCAGTGAATGTAGGCTGCATAGATTAGATTTTATGGCTTATTAGAGTAATGTGCTCCCTGTACAGTCATAACACATCAGTAACTCAATGGAGATCCTATGTGTCTACACTCGCTTGAGCCTAGTTGCTAATAACCGAATAATTTCATAGCATATGTCGCTGCATGTTATTCAGTGTGCGTGCATGTGTGTTTTCAGCTGAGCGTTTTGGGAAGAAGCTGGAGGAGCTGTGCAGGGAGCGAGGTGCTCTGAAGCTGGGTTTGCCCTCCAGACAGCCCAGCGTGGCTCTGTTCCTTGAGCGGCTCAGACAGGTGGTGCACAGCGCCCTCCAGAGGGCAGACTGCAGTCAGTGCAGGTCAGTCACCCAACAGCTGGCAACAATGATCCCATGATGTTTTAGTGTATACACAACACGCACTTTCGTACTAATTTAGGAGCCAAAAACCGAGTTAAGCTTTCTGATATAATCAAAAAAAGTGTCACAGAAATCATAAACTACTGTTTTGACACTGAAGGGTAATATTTTTCCTTTCTGAAACATTAAAATGAAATGTTTAATAATAGTCAAATTGATGTTAATTGAAATGAAAGGTAATATGACGTGATCAAATTCAAGAAAATATTTCCCTGTTTTTTATTTTTTTTTAGTTTTTTAGATTTCGTGTAATGACAGCACTGGTGTTGTGTAATTGACAAACAGAAACAGAAGTGGTTATTTTAATACACTGTGATTAACAATAGCACAGCCCTACTGGGTTTGCTTTATTGAGTTTGACAGGTTGTTCAGCTCTCGGGAAAATTAGCATTTTCACAGCTTTATGTGGTGAAAATGAGGCTGTAAACTTTGTCTTGTGATCATGATCATGCTCTGTCTTCCATTATGATGTTGTAGGACAGAGCGTTGGGAAGGGATGTCAAAAATAGCTCTTGTGACAGGAAGGAAATCAGGTTGGGCCTCTCTCTCCAGAGGGTATCCTGAACAAATGTAACGTAAAGCTCATGCTGTTTTTTCCATACATACCTCCATCTCAAAGTGTCACTTTTGAAAATGATAAAAAAAACAGGAAATAACAAGGTTAAGGTCTTACTTCCCAATATCAGCTCACTTTAATTACCCCTGAAAGAAACCAAAAAGACTGAA
Organism: Chaetodon trifascialis; assembly: GCF_039877785.1. Lineage (NCBI taxonomy): Eukaryota > Metazoa > Chordata > Actinopteri > Chaetodontiformes > Chaetodontidae > Chaetodon > Chaetodon trifascialis. The sequence continues at coordinate 9,803,139 of NC_092068.1, read as the reverse complement.
ATGTGATTATGAACAATGAGAAAAGTCAGGATTTAAGATGTTAAAGCATCACTGCTGAGGCTTTCCCAGTGACTGCTTTTCTGTTGTGTCACTGGTTGCAGGGAGGATGCAGAGCCTGATGCAGGGGAGCAGTGTGACTCATTGCAGGGTCCACTCCATCGAAGAGATCATCTGATCCAAGAGAAACGGCTGGTCGAGGTAAATCCAGCTGACACTGTGTCATAAAGACTTATTGTGGTCCATTCTGGCACGTTGTGTCACGTGTGTGTGTCCCTGACCTGACTGATGTGAGCAGTACCATTGCATTTTCTTCCCTCACCACTGAAAAATGAATTAAATTTCTAAAAGATAGCGAATTTCATTATGTCATTGCTAATACCTTTAATATGGAACTCATATTACAACATAATAAAACTGACAAATGCTAATATTTTATAGAAGGACATACAGCTTATATTTGTAGCTCTTTTTATAAGTTAATTACAGAATTAATTAACTTTGGTTGTTTCAGGTTATGTTCTTGTCTGGATAATTGAAAAGCTACTATGTCATCAAATTTAACCTAATTTATTACGGTCCCAATTAGCGTAATCAAAATTGGTTATTTTTCCAATCACGACCACAATAAGAACACTGTCATGTCCAACACACATAGAGAGCAGAACAATAGCTAAAGTTGATGAGTAACACCTAAAAAATAAAAGTAAGGGTCATAAATAATAATAACTCTGGGCAGGAGGAGATAGCAGAGCTGCAGCAGAGGCTGACGGAGCTGAAGGACCGCAGTCGACGCCTGGAGCAGCAGATCCAGCAGGAGGAGCAGCAGGTGGAGGCTGAGGAGCTGGAGGGCTCCGTGCTGCGGAGCTGCACCGTGACCCAGCTCCGCGACATGAGCCGGACCCTGCAGGACCTGGTCACCTCTGACAACCGCATGCAGATCTCTGTCTCTCCTCCACCCTCCACGCTCAGGTCAGCAACATGAGCACACAGGATTTTTCACCAGTTCCTTCTCCTTACAATAATAATAATGATATGAAGACACATAACATATTTCATATAAATGCTTTATTACCGTATATTGTTATTATTACATTTGTCTTATTATTAATGAAATATCAGGCCCCATAAAAAAGCTTCAGGTTACGAGGGAATCAACCTTACTGTTCTCCGGCACAGGATTCGATTGAGGGAAATATACTCATGTCATTTTTATGTGATTGGTGCATAAGGAGAGTCAAATCCAGATGAGTCAATGAAAGCATTCACTGCAGGACTTTGGACATAGTCCAACTGTCCAGAGGATGTATGTGCTTCTGCTCTACTTAGTGTGTCAGAGCCGAGAAAATGTGCAAATGTATGTGGAAAATGTCAAATTGCTCTTGAGTGTTCTGTGAAGAAACATTTTCACACCTTAGACATTTGCATCTTACACCTAATTATGATGGTTTTCCCGATTAGTCGCTGGAGTCAAACTCTGATTGGCTGAGCCTTGCTGAACACCATAACTGTGAAAAGGATTTACTGACTGGTCCATCACATGCAGCAGTGATATGATTGGCTGAAGGTTGCACTTGTAGCATGAATTCTAACAAATACACTGATTATCATTTGTGATTTTTATGTATTCATACATGTATTATCACAGTCTAAGTCAGACATTTTTTCACAGTTTGTAAATGGCAGGAAATTTGAAAACCATCTCATGACGTTTATGACACAGAAAACAAACAAACAACAAAACAAGCATCAACAGCGATAACAGAAAACAGACTGGCTTTCCTTCTCTCACTGCATCCTCCGTATCAGCCATGATGTCCACCTTTGTCTGCTGTTTGTCCTCCTCTGACTGCAGGTATAGCTCTCATCTCCAACAACTGTAAAATATGGAAGAGCAGCAGTCCCTGAACTAGCGATTTGTACAGAAAATAAGACATGCAGTCATTTATATAATCAGTTTTTAATGACTAATTCTTTAACTTGAATGTAGAAGGTGATTTTATTGTAATCAGAAGGACAGATTTCAATAGTCAGGTAATGAACATGTACAGAGACGTCTTGAGAGGTTTTTCAAAGAAAGACATATCAGAGAGCAATTTGATATTAATATTATGATATAAAAAATCTGAAACCATCTATCTTTCACTGGGTTAAAAAGAAACCTCTGTTGAATATAAAGCATCCAAGGTCTTGTATGATTGGACAAAAACTCTGCTGCCCTTCTGTTCATTTACTGTAGAGGCAATAGTGTTGTGTTGAACATTTCTGAAAACACATCTCTACTCTGGTTCATTTATTTAACATAAAAAAAAGAGGTTTACAAAAATGAGACCTCATCATGCAGTGGATCGTTCCCCTCACAGTGGATCGTTCCCCTCACAGTTCCTGCAGTACTGCCAGTCACCAGGTGGGGCTGCTAGAGAGCTGTGAGTGGCAGCGACAATCCTCAGCCCACAAATGTTTTCCCTGTATCATGTCACGTAGTTTCTTATCAATAAATTAGCTCGTTTGGAAGAGGATGTGTTGGTGCAGATCCTCTGTTTCACTAAGTCTTTGCCTTCCAGCTTCATTCATCCTCCAACAAACAAAGTGGCGTTTTGAATAAATCAGCAGGGTCGTCTTATCTGGTGCCAAGAAACTACAACTGAGTCAAAATCACACCATCGTGTTTCAGCCCAATTAACATTTCTAATAACTGCACAGAGGAGCTTGACCACTGAAGAACACACAAAAAATAGATAAAATTGCACACAGGTTTGGATTTATTTGATGACATTTAGTTCTTTTGCCCGTAAAGACTGAATGTGCTTATTGTAAATCACATTGCTAAATGACTGTAATGTAATGCAATCATTTCTAAGACTTTACGAGGAATGATTTATTTATTTTCAGGTTCAGAGAGGATGTGTCAAGCAGCCACTCGATAACTACTTTTTCTTTATTCCCTGTGCCCTCAATCCTCTTCTCTCACACCTGCTTGCGCCTGCTTTGAATTTTAATGGTTTTTCTCAGATGTAAATGATTACTTTGCATCATATCCTCTGAAGTTAATAGCTTGCGAGGGAGCACTCAGGAAAGCCTCTCTGTCTTGCCACTCGTTAGAAAGACATGTAAATTGTACTTATCGCCTTCACGGTGGCGTGACCCACCATCACTGGCATAATTTGATATCTGACATATTCTCACCCCAACTGGAACGCATTTATACCCGCTACTGATTGAAATTGCAACCTCAGATTGGATATTCAGCTGCACATCTCCTCTCTCTTTTCAAATAAGACAGGACATTTCTTTCCCAAAGCAAGGTTTCCTTAGGGGTACTGGATTAAAGAAATCTATCTGGAGTGGCTACATCCCTAAAAAAGGAGGGTGCTGTAACACTGATGTTCAGAGACAACGTTTCAGTCCGGCTCACCCTGAACACTGGCTTGAATAGCATGAAAGGGCATTCTGATTTTTGAGATATGACACAATTGGGACCCTCTCAAGGTGACTGCATTGTGGATAATGGATTTTATGCTCCATTTTTTCCATCTACTAATTGATTTATAACACAAAATAATGTGACCTTAATGCTTTGTCCTGTGTACATACAGTACACAGCATTCCTTATATGACATTTACCCTTCATGTGCTACTATAGCCCCTTGACTCTAATGCGCCAGTCAATGAAAACATATGAATGAATCCATTCGTTTTGTTTTTGTTATCCTGGAGTTTGGACTTCACTGCGTATGTGACGGGCTAATTTGAAATGACAGATTTACAGATGACAGAGACCAATCATCTCACAGCACAGTTTTGAGCTCAGCTGCCTTCCCCAGATTTGTATCCACTTGTTTTCAAGATGTACAACAACAGCTAAATTATTTTAATTAGGGCTTTTGGAAACAATATTATCTCAGTTCTTTGGAGGATATTGCGCAGTTATATATTAAAAGTGACAGGCAAGATTATTATCTTGAAGGCTTAGTAGAAAGCTTGACTAGAACAGTTAATGGGAATGAACAACCGGTAGGACATGTCAGTGCTTAACATAACTGCAAGGAGGAACAGTTTGACAATTTGGGAAATAAGCTCATTCACTGAGAGTTAGATGAGGACATCATTACCACTCTCATATCTGTCCGTTCAATACAAAGCACCAGCCATCAGTAAGAAGTCACTGCACCCAGCAAAGAAATAGTCTGGCACATAACCCCCATAAAACCCCAAATTATCTTCACACTTCAATTTTTGCACAGTTTAAACAAATGTGTTAATTAGTGAGCTTTTTAGCTACTGGTACACAGATTCTGCTGCCTTTGGACAGAGCCAGGCTCACTGTTTCCAGTCGTTATGCTAAGCTAAGCTAACTGGCTGCTGGTTTCATCTTCATATTGAATAGTCATAAGAACAATTTGGAGCTTTTCATCTAACTCAAGAGAGTGGATTTCCTTCTAGATAGTATGTAAACATATTCTGGTTGAGGATGTCTGCTTGAAGCTAATGTCCACTGCAAATGAAAAGATGTGGACTATTGGACAAGATCTTTTAAGAAATTCTTTTATGAAAGTTGTAAGAAATTCAGCAACTCTCTTGGTATTTGATTACCCACTCTGTTCATCAGCCAGATGACTGCTGGGCTCCCCATTGACATCTATTGATTTCACTTGAAGCTCCCCAAAGAAAGAAATGACTTTTTGTGCTGCACTGTAAACTTTTTATTTATTTTTTGCAGGCTTCAGGAGCAGGAGCAGGCGCTCAATCTGTCCATCAAGGAAGCGACTGCTAAAGTAAGCCACTGCTCCTCTCACCCGATCCAGTCCACTGCAGCTCAGCCTCCCCTCAGCATGTCAGCAATGACTGAATGCACGTTCTAATGAGTGGCAAATCAAAATAGAAAGCATGTGCTGTGTGTCAGAGTGTTAAAAATTCATGCTATCTCAGTGTCTGTACTCGTGCTTATTCCTATTTGATAAAGCAGTGAACTCTCCACAGTTGAGTCGAGTCATGTTGGAGACGATGTTTTCAAAAAAATTCTCCCCAAAAATCTTCCATAAAACACTTCAGTGCTATAGAAAAATACAGCTATCTGATTTTCTGTGTATCTCAGATGAGCAATAACCAACTAAAGTAGTAATGTTATGAATTTGCAAATTGTATTAGCTTTTATTTTACCGGCAGTGAAATTCATAGGTGTACAGTATGTGTACTTTGTGAAATACTTGTTGAGCTAGCATGGCTTTGGTGAGTTTTCTGTGTGTGTCACTGGTGTGTTCCTGCGCGTGAAAGGCTTTGCGTGCTTCCCTCTGTATGCGCTGTGTCTCTGGAGTTTCCCCTCGCTTCTCAGGGGTTTGCTTTTCACTCTCACTGATCTCTGTACATGGATCTCTGCAGCTGGAAAAAGCCAGAAGCATCAGAAATCTGTCAGAAGTGGTGGTTTAAGGAGTGAGAGAGGCGCAGCAGGGGACAGAGGGCCTCAGAAAAGACCTCTGCACTGTTACTGTGTCCTTTAGAAACCCATCATCAAATGGTCAGTTGATGCTGCAACTGCGCCTCAAAGGAATGTATAGGCTTTCCACAAAGACACACTTTTAGCCCAATCACAAGATGGTCCATTGTTAAGCTGAAATGGAAGGTTTTCTTCCTATGTGAGATATCTGCAATGTGGAAAATGGCACACCTGCTGTGACAAAGTGATTGCTGGTGTGAAAGTAACTTTCGCTTTCTCTATTTCCTTTTTCAAAATTGACAAGTAGCCTGATGGTTTGAAATTAAATCACCAATGTCAGAATTTCTACAGTTTTGAAAAGCACTCCAGAGCAGTTTCCAGTTCATGTAACGCGTGAAATAATATTATGCAAGCCTGTTTGAAAAAACAGTTTTTTATATTTCTGTTGGAAGAAAACTCCCTGGAGATGTTCTGCCTCAGAAATACCAACCTATTTGACAGCCCTTTCAAAGTGTTGCACAAAACTGTGTCAGATTCAAGAAGAATATGCGTCAGAAAATCCGGCTCCACATCCCTTTGAGTGGTGAAAATAGTTCCTCAAAAGAAGGAAGCACATCATGGGGATTGTATCTGGCTGCAACTCAAAGTGAATACATTGGAAAGAACAGAGGTTTAAAGGGCAGAGCGAGGGCAGATGGGGGCCAGACAGGCTGTATCTGAAGCCATCAATCCCTCTGTGAATACTGCAGAGCTGAGGTGCTGCATCCCCATCAGGCCTGTGACATTCAGGGTCTTTTTCCTCTCTGACATTCTAATGGCATCTTTTATGGAGATTTCACATTTCCTTGTCTGTCCACGTGAAGGGAGATGCACTCTCTTTCTTTCTAAAGGTTATAGACGAGGTAACACATCGGCGTTGATGCTCTGCTGTGTATTCAGAGCAGGGCGAACACAGAAGGACGGAAATGAATCTGTAAGGTCTTGTAAGAATGAGTGTCAAAAAGAAAATGAAAGCGGAATTGGAAATGAGCTGTGCATCCTGTGGGATCCATGTGTCTGCAAAGGTTTTGTTAGTTACCACCCTCCCCCCTCTCTCTCTTCCGCCTCTTCTTCTCCTTCTTTTCCCCAGGTGGTCATGAGTCAGAGGCTGGGCAGCAGCCTGAGGAGGAAAGTCAGTGAGACTGAAACTCAGCTTTTGGCACTGCATGAAGCCAAGCTGGCGGCCATCTCAGGTAAATCTCCACTCAGCCACACCCCATTGCAACCCTTCCTGCATTTCACATCTTTTATTTACCTCATTTACCTGAATCGCCCACCATTAGCGCCATGTAATTTAAGCTATTAATGATCGAGGCGCTCATTAATGGGCGGTGTAAGCTTAATGTCTTCCTGTGGTGCAGGTAATGACTTCAGCAGTGCCAAGGAGCTGAAGGCTGAGATGAAGGCGGTGTACCTGGAGCGGGACCGGCTGGAGGCTCTGGCCAAGAGGCTGCACAGCCTCAGCTCGGGGAGCAGCCAGGAGCTGACCAGGATGAAGGAGCAGCGGCAGCAGCTCAGGCAGGAGCTGGAGCAGAAGGAGGCTCAGCACGGTGAGTCACTGAGGCCAGTCGACATCGAGTTAACTTAACTGTTTTCATCCCAAAGGAGAAACTGGGCCGCTGTGGGCAACACTAAAAACAACAATTCATCCTCATTACTGTAAGAAAGACTTTCTAAGGGCAAGAAATAATTCTCACTAATGGCTACGACAGCTTTACAGATGTTTGGAGTTAAATCTACATAACTTAAGGGAACAGTTTGACATTTTGGGAAAATAGCTTGTTTGTAGACAGAAATGAGCGGAGTGCTGTTTCACCTGCCCACAAACTGCAGGTTCACCTAACTTTCCAGCCATTTATAGTCTTGGAGAGTTAGTTGACAAACAGATTTTTGTCCCATTGAACCTGCATTAACTGATTTTCGTCCACTTGGGGGTAGTGGAAAGCTTTTAAGTTGACATGGCGATGGCGGTGTTAACAAACAGCCTATTTACACATCCAGCAATTGCAAAGTAACATTAAAATTTATTTGAAGTTTCTGGTCACCTGGCCAATGTAAGCCCAGTATTCACTCTGTTTTTGGTCTCCTGAGGGAAACATCTGTTAAGCAGCTGAATGCTCCACTATGTTCAACAGCTGGTAGTTACTGTGTCTGTGTGCAGCTTGGTGCTGGGCAGGTATTGTGCTGTGGGAACCTTTGGTGATAATAGCTGCTTGCTTGCAATTGGAGTGACTAATGAGCCAAAATGGTAGAGTTTGGGCTTAAAAACCAAAACAATGAGCTGTAAGATGCTAAAAGACTCTTCAGACACTCTCTGTAGGTTCATCATTGCAAGTGACTCCTTTTAAAATACACATAGTCATTTGTGCCATAAATATATAAAAAATATTGGTCATGGCAGCTTGAAATAACATTATAAAAAAAGTTAATTATATAAATGCACAATTAAATGAAAGGACACTCACCTACCCATTGAGGCAAGAAAACGTTTGTTGTATTTTTGAAAGCTACCTCTCTCTCTCTCTCTCTCTCTTTGAATACACCTTTTAAATATCAATTCAAATGTGAAACATGAGAGTGCTTTGAAAGAGAAGTCCTCTCTTGATGTTGTTTCACACTGGGAGGACATCAATGGACGATGACTTTTCCCCCAAATGAAGGAGAAGTGATCTGCTGTCAGTGGGGACTTGGCATCAAATGAGTTACCAGCGGGATTGGCAGTTGTTAAGAGGAGGGTGAGGGGTGATTGGGGGGGTGCGGAGGGGAAATGAGCTTTAGATTGTGTGAAGTATCCAATTACCTCCAAGCCACCGCAGACATGATGTATCAGCGCTCACACTCGAGGAGATCTGAATGCTGCTTAAAGAAGGGGCTTTTTGGGAGGAGAAAGGGGAGTTAGATTGGTTTGGCCTCCTGGCACTGGCAGGGAGATAAATGGATTTCGACGGTACAACCTGCAGTGCTACCCTCTCTAGTCCATCAGTCACAGGGAGATTTCTAAAAAAGGTCACTTCACTCTCTGAGGCACTGAGACGGGAGGGCAGAATGGGAGGGAAGTGACGAGGTCAGAGCAGGTTAGCGAAAGGTCGGAGCCTGGAAGGCACCTGCTGCAACACCAAGGTGTGCAATCAGCCGTCTAACATACGCTGTGATGTAAATCGTTAAGGCCTGTGGCTGCAGCGTCACCGGTACTGTCCACCCATTGTCTTGTCTTGAATGCTCCCTCTGCTGTCACTAGGGGGCACCCTTTCATTGTTGCAGTCACGCTGAGATGCACCGAGTTATCATTGGGTATATGGTAATGCATAGACCTTGTATTTTTGTTCATATAAGGTCCATGATTTTTCATTATTGTACTTTAAACCAATTCCCTTTGCTAGCAAAAGCAATTATGTTTCTTTTCCTTTCACCAATGAGCATGAAACTCAGCCACCTGCCTGATTTTTGCTGCTGAAATACAGCCCTGAACACCTTGACTTGCTGAACAGCCAGCGATAGCATTCATGTCTCCCCTGACAACCACCAAAGATGTTCAAGTTCACCTCAGTATCCTAAAAACACTGCGCACCTCACAAAGAGTCCTGCAGCTCTCAGAGACACAGAGGCTGGGAAACCAGTAACATGCCGCTTGGGCTGAACAAAGGAACGGGAATCAGGTGAGCAACACGTCACAAATGTGGGAAGAGACGGCAAGTTAATGATTGGTTGTGCGGCTTGCTCAAATGCTCAAGTGGGCGCGCACAATATGGCAGCAGGCGCAATTTCACAATGTGTTGCTGACACCAAGCAAGGGGCTCATTAAACTGTCATCCTATTTGGTAATAAGGGGCTGGCACACGCGAGCTGGAAACCGATAGCCCGCAAACAGCACATTACCATTTCTTTAGCTAGAGGGGTTTAGAGATTACAGTCTACTTCAAAGTCAGGATGCCCATCTTTTTGGTTTGTGACATTTCTAGCACATGTTGATGCCACTAGTATCATCTAATAACAAGAAAACCACACGCCTGCTCTTGAAAAGGCCTATTGTCGTGGTATGAGCTCTAAAGCAACGGGCAGTTCAGCTGACACCTTAACAAAATGTGTACACGTACGTTCTCTTAAACTACACAGGTTCGCCTTGTTGAGCATCTCCGCCCAGCGTACATTGTGGTGTGGGGGGCTTTTTGGCCTGGGAGCCATTAAGTCTCTAATTGCTATTGGCACGAGTGCTGATGAATACCAAACCCATTATAGCCGGAGGTTTGATTCCCTGTTGAGAGTATAATTTTGTCCCCAAGAGAGATCTGGAGTGATACTAAATTTACAAATAAATAATTGAAGAGCTGAATAACATGAGTAAATGACCCCCAGGAGTGAGGACATTCAAATGGGGAGGCAGCGTCAGTGTGTGTTCCTCTTGATTTATCGGAGGATTCTGGTAGTGCTTATTTAATGCTGTTGTTAGTATGCAGGAGGTATGTTCCGCAGTAGTCAGGTAATTTGGCTATCTGTGTTAAAGACAGTAGGTTGTCCTTTCCACATGACTCCACTGGGACATTTACAGTAATCTGCGTTTTCTCTTCTTTTGCTGAATCTCCACCATCTATTCCGACTTCATACAGCTGCTGCTCCAGTGTCACCTGTTCCTTGGCAGGATTTGGGTGCACGCCCAGGCCAAGTGTGCATACCAGCCCAGCAGCTGAATGTACATCAAAAATACTGTCACTCTGTGTTATTAAACAAATGCAATTTCCTCTTAATGGAGAGGCAGTACTAAAGGCCGGGACATATATGATTTATTCATGACTGCCTCTTTCAGGGTGCTTCTGCTGAGAACATGATGGAACGTATGACAGCTCTTCTCCTGGAGAGTGTCTGAATGATTGAGAGCAGTGTAGTGGTTAAGTGGGCCCTGGAGAATGTTTCCTGGTTTTTGTCTCTGAAGTTTTGGCAGTATTCATTTTTCCTGTGATTCAGTAGAGGGTGTCACTCCATTGTGAGTTTGTCAGGAGTATTATAGTGTCCATACTCATGAGAATTACTGTAGAAACAGAGGGAAGTTGATTGAGGTACCACTACAATAGCTCCCACCACTGCATCAATCAGCTTCTTTTCTTTAAATCCATACTCAAATGGAGGTTGCGTTTCATTGCATTGGTTACTGTTAACTGTGGCCATGCAAGAAACATGACTCTAGGGATGGTCTGTCAGTCCACCACTAGGCTCCAGACTGAAATAACTCAGCAACTACAACTACTATGGGTTACCAATTGACTTTTCATCTAGTGTCATCGCCTGTTAGTCCAAAACTTTGGTTTAAGACTAAATAGCTGCAAAACTAATGACCTTAACCATCAGCCTGAGCTGTACTTTGTATTTAGTGCTAATTAGCAAATGTTAGAGGAAGTAGCACAAATTAACAAACTACCAGTTTAGCACAGGAAGGAAACAAACGCAGCACAAGGGAACAAACATCTGAAAGAAGGAAAACTCTCGTACTAAATACACAAGAGAGGGGAGACTAATGAGGGACAGGTGAAACTGATCTGCAATCACAAGGGCAGGAAAGAGGCACGGGCAGGAAGTAAAACGAAACACATGAGGAGCACCTCCTTCAACATAAAACAGGAAGTAACTAAACTAAAACGCAAAGCCATGACCAAATTAAAAGGGTAAACACGGTAAGTCAGAAAAAAGCAGCCCAGAGCAAACTAAGTTCAGAGTCTCCACTAACAAAAATGTGAGCATGTCTAACATTTCAGTCAGGGTAATTCAGCACCCAGAACTGAAATACACACATATATATCTCCACTCAAGCACACATTTTGTACACACAGCCAGTTCTTTGTCTAATGATTCCTTTTGTTGTGCGTTCTTGCATAGCCCAACAATATGTTCTGCCGTGCCAGCTGCAATCTGTGTACTGCTATGCTTTGTGATCTCACAGCCTTAAAGCATCATGGGTTATTGAGTGTCTGTCTGAGACATCAGCCTGTCTCCCTTCCTCCTGTAGCTATGCTGCTGGGCTGCTGTTAAGTTCAGATACACTCATGCAATGTGAGTGTCTGCATATGCTGACTGTTTGTGTCACCTGCAGTGTTGCTGCACTCAAACAGCCTGAGCCGAGCTTAAACACATTAATCACAGTCGCTACCTTACACTCGATGACAAAGACACACCATTTCTCTACAACACGCATATCGTTGGTGCGGCATTAGCACGGAGCCACCTCTAATTTGTTCGACAACATGAAGGCCTCACAGATGTTGGGTGCTTTTATTGTTACAAGGCAATGGAGAAATGACTGCATTATTCACTTTCAATTAGAGAGCTGCTCAAATGCTCATAATGCAGCAGCAAATCCAAACACCTTCACATCGTTAACTTCTGCAGGCTCATTAAAGCCCATAACTTCATCATCGGGAATTGTGCATCGCTGTGCGAAATGTCTGCTGTTTGCTTTGTCTGTCTGCACCGCTGGTTCTAATCATTTGATTCATCATTTTTATCAACTTTACATCTATTTAACTGAAATGATTAATTCTTCATTAGGCTCATGGATGAGTATTTTGACCGATATGAGGCGAATGGCCTCTGTGCAACATCCAGTAACACATTCTCATCCCCTTTCAAGGGGGTCTCAGTTCTGTTTGTATTATGAATGAATGGCCTCTTCGATTTTAGCCGGGGTCCTTGGCAGCAATCAGTGATATTTAGTGCCTGGTGAGATCACTGGTGTGACGGGAGGCTGAGCTCATGAATTTTCCAATGCCGGCTCTGTGAACGCCTTTGTGAGGTTCCTTCAACACCAAATATGCTGCAGCATGTATCAGGGACTAACAGAATGGCTCTCTTCTTTATGGGCTTTTTAGTGGCGATTTTATTCGCATGGCCTGCCAATGACAGCAGCCTCCCGCAGACTTACAGGAAGTGGTAATGTCACCCAGTGCTCTAGTTCCACTCAGCGCAGGAGGAGGCTCTGCCGCTTGATGTCTTGTCCCATTCTATAAAGAGAAGATTATTTTCATCTGTCACGCCCGAAAAGGCTCACTAGTTTTGCCACCGGTTGGCATGGCGACAGGATGGCACACTGACTCCTTTCTGCCTATGACAGTATCACCATAGAAAGAAATGTTAAGTTAACCGTTAACACTCTCATGTCTTCATCTCCCATCTTGATCTGCCTTTTACATTGACTGTTTCTATTCCTCACTCGATATGACTTCTAAATCTGGCTCTTGCTCTTGTTCGAGCTGTAGCCTACTTTGTCATCTTGCATCTTTACGTGCTCTGTGCCATCTGAAGTCAGGCTTAATGCCCCCCATGTATTATTCAGTGGCTATCTTCTTGCACGCTGCTTAACGGAGCTGGCATGAATGGAAGTTGACAAGGGAAACTCTGTCAGGTAGGATAGGATCTCACATAGCAATTAGAGGGGTGGTAAGTGAGCTGTCTGGTCCACGCACACCAGATCTGCTCACCAGATATGTGATAGCTACTCCCGCGGCCTCCCTCTTCCCTCTGATTGAGCAGATTTGGCCACTTTGAATGAAAACGACTCTCAGGCAAGATCTCTCTTTCTGTGACACACACATGCAACACTCATAAATAGCCCTGATATCTCCATCTCATTTCTTCTCCAAAGTATGGACAGCAACCTGTGTGTGTGTGTGTGTGTGTGTGTGTGTGTGTGTGTGTGTGTGTGTGTGTGTGTGCGTGCGCACGTGCGTCACAGCCACTTAGCCTCAGACATTTTCCTCTACTCCCTGCTGTGCCAGCCCCAAGCTTGTCTCATCTTGGAGCTGATGCCGTCTAATAACCACCATCAAGACAATGATACAAATTATATTTCAAACTTCAGTGGGATTCAGAACACCCAATTAAGAGACTTTCTCTCTGTGTGAGTTCTAGTCAATGTGAGCAAGCTAAGGGGCATGACATTAGAGTGGTTTCCAACCATTTTTGGATTGTGCCTCCTTGAAATGAAACTGTCTACGTAGACCTTTTTTAATGTGATATGTACATCATTATTAATCTCTTTTTGAAATTTGGGGAATATTTTTCATGCTTTCTCGCTGAGAGTTAAACGAGACTCTCATGTCATACACAGTAAATATGAAGCTACCAGCAGTAGCCAATTAGTTTAGTTTAGAATGAAGACTGGAAAAGGGGAAACAGCTGGCCTGGATTAGCTAGCCACCACCTCTCAAGCTCGTTAATTAACCTTTTGTTCAACACGTACAAAAACCAAAATATAATTGATGTTTGTACATTTATTTCTTGGCTGGGCACAGTAACTTGGGGTCTCCAGGTCTCCACTGGTTTGAAGTAATGGCCAAGAAGTAGTTGCATAGTCTCCATAAAACCATAACATTCAGGTTTTTTTTTTTTTTTTCAAATTTAACAAACAAGATATAACATGTTAATTGATGGACTTTAGAGGAGCTGGTAGGCAAATTCTAGCTGCTTCCCCCTGTTTTCTGACTGTATGCTAAGATAAGAGTGCCAGCTCCTGATTGTATCTTCATATTTAGTGCACAGACACGAGAGTGGTATTGATCTTAATTGTAATTCTCAAATGAGGAGCTATTTCTTATATGTTTTTTAACGTTAATGTTTTACAGGTCTGAACAAATATGTAGTATAGTGCAAGAGGAGAGCAATGACTAGAGAAAAGTCTGAAAAAACACACCCAGTATTGTGTGGCACATTATGTTTTTTGATTCCTTTCCATCCTGTTAATCATTTCATGACCTCTATGGTTTATCTTGACCCCTTTGGGGGTGCCGACCCCAAGTGTGGAAAAGCACTGCTTCTGACTGGTTGCTGACTTGTACAGTCGTTCCAATGGGCAGATTTATGAAGCTGGCTTTGTGTGTGTTTCAGTGTAGGGGAGGAGGCTCATATTGAACGTTACATCTGGTGTGCATACATATATGCGGCTCAATTTGATATAAGTGCATCCTATTGTGTTCAAAGATCTGCTGCTGCGGGGGGCATATTCTCATGTTTCATACATGAGCTCATTAACGGCGCTCAGATCACCCTCCTCTCCATCCCGACTAAACGCTCATCCAGCCTGCGTCTGCCTCCTCAGGCACAGCTCACTGCTGGCAGAAGGACGCAGGAAGCAACATAAGCTATCCATCCAACTTCATGCCCCACAGAAATCTTGCATGATATGAGGACCTATGCCATGACAAAATCCCCCGTTATCCTCAGGCTGTCTCCAATTTTATCCCTTCTTAGAGCAGTGGGAATGATCTTTCCTCGGTTATATGTTGTCTTAAGAGAGCGCCAGCTGGGCCTTCGCGCTGAACTGTACTGTTGCATCTTCTCAGCACATCGCCGTCACCAGCTGTGATGACTGTTTACCTTTCAGAGCCCGTGTACAATATAACTAACGATAAGTCAGTTTTAATGGTATTAGAGCTGTGATTTGTTGCTAGGTTACCTCATCATGTCTAATAAGAGTAGTAAATGAAGCGTAAGTAACAAGCTGCTGTTCTCTTCTCTCCATGCAGAAAGCCGTCTGAAAGAGAACACTACCAAGTACATCAAGCTATTGGAGGACAGATTGCACAGGTAAGAGTGTTTTGTGCTGTTTCTCTCTCTTTTGTGCAGACACGAAGACTCAATATTCCACAGGAGTAAGACAAAACAAGGAGACATAAACAGAGCAACAGCCTCCAAGGAATTTCCTCTCACCTCTGTTGTCCTCTAACCAGAGCACCCAATACATCACGTCACCCACCACATCAAGCACTCACACCTTTTTCTGATGCTGTTGTCTCCCAGAGCCCCTTTCTCACATTTCACTCCGTCTCCCACCTGCACAATTTGTCTTCCTCTTCCCACCTTCGCACATATTTTCTATACCGTCATTTTTTATCCCTCTACATCCGCTCAGTTTCCACCCTTTCCCTCCTCTGTGTAAACCATATTAGACAAAACTATATATTTTCCTGTCTGTTTCGCTGTTTCTGTCTGTGTCTCGGAGCTCCTAAATCACTGAGGACAGGTCTGGTGTGTTGTGGGTGGTCGCCCAGCCCGGCGTCTACACAACAGAATGGTGATGTGCTGAGTGGCTGACTTTGTTGGGCAGAGGGTGCGGAGCCCGGTCAACTGTTGACACCATATGCCTGTTCATGCTTCCTTATGGAGATTAGAGCTTGTCTCCTCAGTGCACAGACAGCAGCGAGCAGCTGGGATGTGATCGGCTCTTGTTCTGCAGCATTTTGGAAACGTTTGTGTTTTACGGATGGATGAATGGAGCTGGTAATGGTTTTGTGTACACAATGAGCAGTGCTTTCCACTCATTCTCTTTTTTAAGAGTGTTCAGAGGAGGAAAGTTTGGCCACCTTACTTAGATCAAGGAAAGGTCTATGTTGTCAGAGACGCTGTGTGTCTGCATGACCCGTGTCTCTGTGTGTGGTGTATGAGAGGGGCTGGCTTTCTGTGTTGCATCCTTGGAGAGGCAGGGTCACCTTTTTGGATGGGAGCCAGGAGTCAGTCACACACTGCAGGGCTGTTTGTTGTGTGAAGGATGCACAGGCTGGGGCTCTGCGTGGTCAAGGAGCAACATGGCTGCGATCTCAGAGCCCAGCAGGGAGGCCTGCCTCTGGACCTTTTCTGTCAATAGGGCAGATGGCCGCTTTGTGTTTTGTTTGTCTGATTTCAAAGAGAGAATGTGAGCGAGAGCTTCAGAGAGAAAACCTGTCTGTGCCATGTATCTAATGTGACAAAAAAAAAAACTCCAACACTAGCTGACTTATTGGAAGAGGATTTTGTCAGGAGAGATACACACACACACACACACACACACACACACACACACACACACACACACACACACACACACACACACGCACACACACACACGCATACACACACACACACACACACACACACACACACACACACACACACACACACACACTGCATGAAGGCAGAATTTGACATAAAGTAGGTATATGAAGGCAAGCCTTGAAATTTCTCAATAAACGTGCACAACCAAAAGATATACAAACAGCAAAAATCATCACAGTCACAACATACCACCCCCGGCATGGTGGAACGGTGGAAACACTGTCGCCTCACAGCTAGAAGGTCCCGGTTCGAATCCCATTGTGGGCGCTGGGGGCGTGTCCTCCACCATGCCTTCGGTGCCTGCTGCTCAAGGAAAAAAGGGCCTTTCTGTGTGGAGTCTGCATGCTCTCCCTCGGGTATCCTCCATAAAAATACCCCCACTAAAAACATGCAAGAAGATCACCACCTGACCAATGGTGACGACAATGGAACTGGTCCACGGGTGCTGGTACTGACAGCCCACCGCTCCTGGTCCGCCGCGGAGGAAGGACTGACCATGGATGGGTCAAAAGCAGAGAAAGAATTTCACAAATGCATGGTGTGTGCAGTTTCCCCCTAACTCTGCATGTTGTGTGTAAAAATTGTGATGAATAAAGGGAAAAATCTTAATCTTAAAAAAAAAAGAACAGGATTTAAATCCTAAGTGAATATTAAAAACAGCTGTAGGCCATCTAAAAATGCTGAATCCTACAATTCCCACAATGCAATTCAGTAACATAATTTGTTAGACCCTCCCTTCCTGCGAAGGCTTGATCAAACTCAGTGCCTTCAGTTTGCCCAAGCTGAGATAAACACATTGATATCAGGATTTTTTTTTTTTTTTTTGTTTTGGTTTTTTTTTTAGATTTTGGAAAGCTCTCCAAGCCAAGGAAGACATTTCTCAGAGTTGTTCTTCTTGTGATGGGGAAACTGAACTTCAAATTTGTCCTCCAGAAAGTCTGACTACTGGGTGCTTCACATCTCACCTTTTAATGGAGCTCCTGTGCTCACTGATCGTATCGTTTAGTTTCATCAGAAGTACTTCATTGCACAGATAGCTGATTATGTAGATTACATATATCTAACCACATCACCATTGAAAGACAGATCACATTAAAGCACACTCTCTTGGTTATTGGGTACTGTAAACTAATTGTCCTGCTCTCCACTGTCTCTATTAATTGATTGACTCTCCAGCCTTGGATCAGCTACCATAACCAGAGGCGGTCCAGATCAAATCACAGGCACAGCTTTGGCTTTAGGCAAGAACCAGTAGCTTCCATCAACTCCAGTTTGGCACAGTGACACATATTTGGCTGGGCAGTCGTATCTGAATGTGTGCGCACACACTCACACACACACTCACATGCATCAGTCAGCTGTAATGTACATTACTGTTGATGGAGTGTGGTTGGCGATAAGAGGTGAGGAGAGGGGGAGGGGGGAGGGGAGGAGAGAGGCAGATTAGTACTGGTGAGATGTCTGGTCTCCGTGGAGACGGATGGTGTTGAAAAAACCAATTATCTCTTCCTTGCTAAAGACTAGAACAGGATGTTAGAGCAGCGCAGATGCTGTAAGTGTGTCACCAGAACAAAAAACATTTTATTCAGATTAGCGGCACTGCACAGTTGTTCAATACATTATGTAGATGTTTCATTAGGAAATGCCTCTCGTATTTTCCCTACATTTACACATTCTTCTGTTGAGATTTGGATGTCATTTATCATATTTAATGGACACAATGCAACTGGTGTAGAAGTCATTAAAATACTCAAACAAGACATGTTCTCTTAGTTAAAATGGAGGACATGCTGTGAGCATCTAGGCAGGGAAACTCAGAGGAAAAAAAACCCTATTTTCACTTTTAATGAAGAAAATCTTGACTGCACATAAAAGAAATATGAAGTGTTTGGAACAAAGGGACCTTGGCTGCTCAGCTTTCTGCTGTGAAAACCTCCCCAGACATCAAGCCACCCACCTTGCACACAGTTCAGTTCATCCACCATCCATCACACCTCATTCAATCGTCACCACCTTGTTTTTCACCATATTATTAGCGCCTCTCCTCAGCTGGTGTTATTTGAGATGTTGCTGCATGATTAAGGTGAGACATTACCCACTCCTTTTTTCCTGTCTAATGTGTGAATTCACATTGTGTTTATGGCTTTTGGAGATCCTAAACATCACAGGCGACACATGAGAGCATCAGTAAAAGTCGCATTAATTTGATTTTATTCAGGATAGTCGTTTACGCCGGAGTTGCTGCTGTCTTTACCCAAAGTACATTCATAGCCTGATCTTTAGATAGCCAAAAACCCCAGCTGTGACTGAGGATAGGGGCTGTTCTTCACAGTCCGTCTGTTCTTGGCTGAACATATGGCCTGATGCTGGGCAGAGTTCAGAATATTGGCCAGACAGAGTGTGAACCCCCAAGAGGTCTAACAGAACCTGCTGGTACCAGCAAGACCGGATCACTGCTCCTTTGCCCCACAGTTATATTTATAATCCTTCTTCCACAGCTGTCTGTGTGCATGCATAATGCCTCGAGGAGAAAGAGCAGTCCTGTCAGTCAGCAGTCCCTCAGCGGGGCTGCAAGACAGTAGAAGGACTGTGCTTGCCTGTCTCTCCTTCTTATTACTGGGCCATCAGCGGAGCAGCACACCCACACCCTGCCACTGTCAGATGGCAGGCCGAGCGGCTGCCACCAATTAACCCCCCGGACGAGGAGTTCATACCGACGGACACCATCACAGGGATGTTTAGGAGTTGACGTGTTGTCTGGATTCTCAGAACCCTAATGCTGATGCCAGTTGTTTGTAATGAATTGTGGTTGTCATTGAAGCTTTTGTGATAGATGAGGCCAGCTTTGACATTTTTAGAGGCACTTATAATTGTACAACACTGAATCCCCGCAGAGAATGATTTATGGGTGTGTGTGTGTAAGTTAACACGTGCGCCCACCCATATCTGTCTGTGCGTTTGTGAGTGTGTGTCCCTCTCCACTTCAGAGGAGACAAATAACAATGGCATGGCTCACTGGGTGCGTCCCCACCATAGCAGAATTGAGAGGCAGCCGCGTTGAGTAGCGAATTGGCGAGGGCAGGGGGGCTGGGCCGAGCAATTTTTCTATTGTCTGTGTGCCAAACGAAGGTTAGAGAACGGCTGAGAGGCGTGCGCTGGCAGGGTACAGAGGTTGGCAGCCTTTTCAGGCAGGAGATGGGCTGGAAAACAAGTGGCATTCAATTTTCAGGGGGCCTCATCACTGAGAGAAAGGAAGGAACAGAGGGAGAGATTAAACAATGTTGTCTGGCTGCATTTTGCCTTTGAGTTTGTTTATGTGTGATGGAGAATGAGCAATTGCTCAAATCTAACTGCACAGCATGGAGGCACTCCCTAGATGAAAATACTGAATAGATTATAGAGGCTTATATGTAAGTATATTTGTGTTTAGAGTATAAAATGGGTGTATTTTTATCATTCTGAGTCAGTCAATGTGAGAATTAGTGTTTGTGACAGAGAGTATCCTCCCGGGTTGAAAATCGGCACACACAGAGAGACTGAGGACATTTATTCCTTTAAGATGTTTGATGCGCCTCATACTGTACGTATAAAACCCACATTTTTGACCCGCATCCTGTCAGCTTTAGTTTGTTTTCTTTACGAGATGGATTCCTGGAAACAAGGTTGTTACCGAGGAGTAAAGCAGATTTTGTGTCTTACTTTGAAATATTAACGCCCTTTAGTGGAGGTTTTTTGCGTGTCTGTTCAACCATATTGAAGGCAGAATTTCTAACAAGATCAATTGATTTGGTTCGGAAAATGTCACCTGGGACCACAATTATTTGGGAATGACTTGTTGTCTAAAGGTCACTGAAAGAAAAAGATGAATAAATATGAATGTCTTAAAGGACAAAGGTCTAAAATGTGACTCAATGGAAAAGTAGTTAATTTAAAGGAAAATGGAAAAGATACCAGAAAGCGCTTCTGTTACTGTTAGCTTTCACACAGTGACCAGCTTAACCTAAATAATGGAACAAATAACCAAAACCTCCACAGGTCAGTGACTCCACTGCGTATTTTCTGAGTAATATATTCAATTACATGTAGCTGCTTTAATTGTTCTCTTCTGTTTTAAAACAGGGGTGTCACTAAGGTCAGAGTGAGGCAGAGTGAAGTATGATGATTTATAGTAAACTCACTGAGTAGATAAACAAAAAGCAATCTTCTTGTCCTCCCCCTGAACTCCTGCTCAGTGACCCCAGCAGAGATGAACACATCCAGGCTCGCTTTCCTCTCTCTGCTGTGGCTCTTTGAAGGAAAGGGCAGCCTGGGAGGACAATCACCCTCATTACATTTTGTCAATGGAATTACAATGTTTCACTGCTTCATTTCTCCTGTGTCACTCTTTTGTCAGTGCATTATTATAGAGTTATTATTAGGGACGTCCTTTACTGTGCCTGTATAGGTGCTGTGCTCAGTTATCTTGCAGCAATTCACAGTACTGATGTGCATACTGTAGCTCAGTGTATTTTTAGGCTTCTGAATAATTTTCTATATGTGCTATTGTACTGATATTAGTGTGATCATGATGTCTCCATTCTATTACAGCATACTATATATATACATTTTTGACATCTCATAGCCTTATGAATGTGAACTGAATGCACAAATGCTTAAGGATTTTTGCAGTGCATATGTGAAAAATTACTAATAAACATAAAGGTGTTGACAGATACTGTAAATACATAGTTTGGCATTTGGGAAATATTCACTGTCTTGCTGAGAGTTAGATAAGAAGGTCAATACCACTTTCTGTTCTGTGCTACGCCACAGCCAGGCCATTAGTGTAGCTTAGCAAAAACTGGAAGCAGGGGTAAACAGCTGCCTAGTTCAAAAGTTCAAAAATCCACCTATCAGCACCTTTAAAGGTCATAAATGAATGCATTATACACATTTAAGTTGTGGCTTTACAAGGGGTTAAGTTAGGGTGACATATTTTGTATTGTATGGTATGGTATGGTATGGTATGGTATGGTATGGTATGGTATGGTATGGTATGGTATGGTATGGCATGGCATGACGTACTGGTCTGCTCCTCTCTGTAGCTGTGGCTGTCCAGGCTTGGAGCGGATCTGGGAAGCCGACCTGGAAGCATGTCTCCTGTTCTTGCGGGGCCTCCAGTTGCGGACTCCCAGCTGCAGCGGAGCAGACATCGAAGACCTCCCCAATGCACCGGTTTATCTTCCAACCCAGCCGTGCACCAAAGAAGAAGAAGACTGTGCTATGCTGACTGCGTTAGGAGGGCGCTGGTGTCCTGAGGCCAACTTACAGAACTCAGAGTTCACCAAGGTAACGCAACAGCGTCTTGTTAACAACACACAATGTATTATTCATCCAAATGCATATGCATTCACACCACAGTGCAGGTGTGAATGTGTGCAGGTCGATGTGTGCAGACTGAGAGTATGTTGAATATAAAAGATGCCCTTTCCTTTGCTCCAAGTCTTACATATTTCACAGCCATCTTTGCCACATTTCCAGATCCACATTTTTTTTTGTTATATTACTCCAGTGTGAAACGTGACCTCAAATAAAGTGTTCCTGCTCAGTCAGTCTTACCACTTGACTGGAGAGGACATTTTCAGTCAGTACATTCAGCCGCTGTCACAGTATAAAAGTCTGTTGAATACAGCTAGATGAGCAGCAGTCTATTAGCATGGCTGCTCGAAGGTATTTCTAAATGAGGAAAATGTGGGCGTGAGGGAGGCAACCGTTTGGAAATATTTTGTCTTCTATGAAGAGTTTCATTCTGCAGGGCGCAGATTTCTGAGTCTGTTTCTGCATGATTACATGCATTTAGTGGGAATGCATGTCTGTGGTGTGTGTGTGTGTCTGTGTGTGTGAGCGCTCAGTGCTGGTCTATCCCACAGTGAGTTGAGGTCCACTGCCTCAGGCAGAGTCCAACTCATTCTCTCCTCTCCTCACACTTTTCTACACCCACGTAGTCTGACAGACACGTCTGAGATAGGAACAAAGCCAACAGAGCTAGCATTAATAAAAAATAGAACACTCGCCGGACGTGTTTTTGTGAGACTACATTTTGTTAGTTTGGCTCAACAATACTGATTTAACATGTTTTCTGTTTTTTAATAGAATTTACTTATTTGCATTTACAGTATGAATTTACTGGACTGTAGCCAGAATTTGTCAATGATCTTCACTGGTGCTGTTGGCAGAATTTCCACTTGCATGTATTAAACCTGGAAGCTGTGATTTTCATTGTCATGTTTAATAACTCCTGCTGTTGTGCCCTCTTTACCTTCTCTCACAGCCTTGCTCCATGCATCCATAAATATGCACTTTGCATTGACGTCCTCTTTTCCTGCCCTGCCTGACCGCATTTTACAAACTGCATGGATCTATTTTCTGCTTTCCCTTTGTCTCCTGTCTGCTTTTCTTTCTGCTCCTAAAGCCTGGCCCCTCCTAACATTTCTCCAAGAACTAAAAGGTGAGACAGCCAACCATTTCTCTCTTTTGTCCCCGTCCTGTGCACTCTATGTTCTGTGTCCTCTAAGGCAGAGACACTGGAGCTCAGTGGAGCAAAATGTTCTCTGGATTCACCCCAGGCTGCAAAAAATACATTTTATAGCCTTTAGATTTTTGCCTGAATCTTTGAATGCTTCAGATCATCAGTGCTTCTCATTTATTTGGAAATGAGTCACGATTTTGCTTTGAATTTGTTTGCACAAGATACAATAAAAAGAGTCTGTGGAGTTCATGGACAGAGAAGAAAAAAACAGTGACCAAACTAACAAAACAAACTGACATGTTTTTCAAACGAACAAGCACTTTTCTTGACAAACAATGGAAAAATATAAGAGATCTTTTACTGTTATCCTTATTCTATTTCAACAATTAAAACCTTCCTATGTTCTGTAAAATCGCTGCTTTACTTTTGTGAATATTCAAGGGCCCACATATCGAGACTGTCCTCCAGTCTGGACGTTGTAGGTATGAGTGTTTTCATCTCAAGGCAACACACAGCAGAAGAGTATTTTATCAAGTGGATGCCAGAAAACCTTTGCTATCTGTACCTTGAAACTGTATGTGACGGATTATTTGTTGCTGTGATGTTGATGTAATGGCAGAGAAAAAAGTCAATCTAGTTTGTGTGAGTGGTTCAGAACTGTAGCGTTTAAACCGTCTGTGATCAGATAGTGTATGAACAGCTATAGACGGTCAGCCGCACCCGGGTTTGTGTGAGAGCAAAGCCACGAAGGCTGTTCCACAATTTTTAATTAAAAAACAATCAAAACTTTGCTGATTATTACTTGTTGTTACTCTGCCTTCTTATGTACTTACCCTAAAGCCACAAACAATATGTTAGCGTCCAATAGGTACAGTAATTACCTCCTTCCTTAGTGAAGAATGTACAATTACACACTTTGAATACTAACAAAAGAAACCAGCAGTACAGATGAGCCAGTTAATCTATTTTCTCCTTGTCAGTTTTGGTGATGAATAATTACAACCTCCTCTCATTATGATGATTCTGCACACATACAGTACGCAGCCAACATAATTGCATTTTCAATAATTCATGAGCAGGTTTATGACTGTGTGGCCTCAACAAATCTTTCCCTTTTGTTGCAGAAATTGGAGGAGTTTTTGTTCTGCATGGAGGATAATCACCCAGAGGTTGGTAATGCTAACATTGTCACTCTATGGTTGAATGTTATCACTGTAATTAAAGTGTCAGTTACGTTGATGCTGGGCTTACTGGGACAGAGGAATCAATTAGTTGACCTTAGCTTAATCATGACCTCTGTCGCCTTTCTGACTGTCTGATCAATACTGATCTAAATGAGAAGCCTCGGTTGGTGTCGCTGACTGTCTGACAACGCCTTGTACCAGTTATTTATACGGGGGTTTTGCTGAGCGTGTATTCTCCTTTCAGCACATTCCTGCTTTAAATTCATGCATTTATACTCATTCACACCTGGTAGCCAAACAATGAAAAGGCACCAGTACTTGTTAAGTGCGTGTCCTGCTCAGGATTTCAAGCCAGATAAAACTGATGTGAGTCTGATAATGGTCTATGCATGTCCTGGTTTCATAGTTGGAATTCCTCTGCATGTGTACCTTAGCTCAGATATCTCAGAGTCATGTCCACCACGGCAGGTCGTCAGACTTCCATATGCTGAAGCAAAGTGCATGAGGCTGTGGTAAGAGCAATGCTCTATATAGAGTTAGGAGGGTGGAGCAAAACATTGAGGAATGGATGATCTCTTCCAATGTAAGCTGCAAATGTTAGCATGTCTGACAAACTTCTACCTACATTGGTAACCAAAACGAGCGCTAAAACCTCGCTGACATGAAATGCCTCAGTCACACTAAAGTATGATGCATCAGTGAGTCAAATGATATGTTGGCTGTTGGTGTCGGTGTCTTTGTCTTGATGGTGTTGTGATAGCGCAGTGGAGGAGCTGGATTCTCTGCCTCGCAGAGCGTCTGACCTCTTTCTCCTTTCCATAATGACTTTAAGTAAATGATTTCCATTTAGCTGCTGCCAAGCTGCTGCCCTGCTGCCACAATGGAGATTGATTGGTGTGTGTGCGTGTGTGAAAGCGTGTGTTTTAGCACTACTTTTCCATCTTCTAATCTGTGCTAATTGTTCCTTTATCCTCTCAAGGTCCTTACATCCCCTTCTTCATATTGACCCACAGTGCCAAACAAGAATAGAGTATTTATTAAATTGAAATATTGACAATTTTTGGTTTGATTTGTTAATCAGGTGGTTTCTGTTTACACCAGCCGTGTTAGAATTGTGTTGACAAGAAATGATCTCTGTGTCACAATTCCTTACTGCATATTGTGTACAGTAGATACTATACACTTAAACGTAATATGTACAGAATGAATCATGCAGTGTGTATCAATCAAACTATGTCTCAGAAATACCAGCCCCCTAAACAAGAAAATGTGTCTAAAGATTTTTCAAAGATTACTTTTTGTATGTGTCCCAGTTCCATAAATCATACTAATTGTCCATAATCTTCATTGTATTGTTTTTGCAGTAAGTATCTACGATCAACTTTGCTTCTTTGTACTAACAGCAAATAAGGTAGAACACACGTGCTGTCACATGTCAATCAAACTGCAACTTCAGGATGTCTCTGCCAATCAAACGTCAAAGAGAAAGCAAGATATTTTTCCACAAATAGTGTGCATTGTGCGCACCAACAGCTTATTCAAAAATGCACTTGAATAGTAACAAAAGTGAATTATACTCAAAACTGTCATTATGCAGTCTAAAAAATGTTGATTTTTCAGAGAACTGCTGTTGGACACTATTGTCCCACAATGAAATGCAAAACATTAAAGTAAATTCTGAATGGTTGTGAGTCAGTTCCTGGGAGAACTGGGAAAAGAAAATACTAAAAACATTAATAAAGTAGAGACTGTGCACAGTAGTATGTCGTGTGGAATTGGACCAGAGCTTGAAGGACTCTGCAGGTGGTGGGCAGACCTCAGGAGCACCCTGAAAACTGTTTTTTAGGCTGCATACTTACTTTTGGATACTTATTTTTGTCGCTTTTCTCAAAACCTGCTGAGAAGTATGCAGTATTGAACTGGGACACAGCCACTGATGAGCACCCCATACCATCACTGTGCATATATGTAGATGATGTTGGAAACTGATGGCTTTTCTAAGTGTGGACCCAGTAACTTACTAACAAGGCATCGACTAATTTATCATAAGCTAGTTAATTTCCTTTTGAGTTTAAAATGAATTCACCTACTTTATTTTTTGTAAAAGCAATTATGACCGTGAGTGTACCACGAGTGCAATATTATTGCTTTGTATTGCCCGCTCGGCACAAAGTGTCGGGCCTAACAGCACCCATGGGAACATGCACAATTACCTGCTGCCTCTCACTCATTATTGCTTAAATAACCATACCAGTGCATACATGAGACTGAATTGAATTCTGAATAATTTGCTCAAGTTCAGGCTTCTGCAGTCTGCTTTGTTCACTTTCGGTCTGATAACATGAGCACTAATGTGCATCAGGAGTCAACGCGACAGTGCGTGTTTGTCTGGGATTCTATTATACAAATGTACATGTTGCTTAAATCTTATTTCCCAAGCTTTCTTTTTGGTCAAAGGCAGACATAGCTATGGTAACTATAGGTAATTCGTATTGTTTTGATGGCCAGCAGGAGCAGCATAACAGCTTTTGAAAAGTTGCAACAGTTTCTTAAAAGGTTTGTGTACAAAGTGGCTAACAAACTGTGAGGGATGTTTTCAGCAGTGTCATTCTGCACAGTGAGCTTTTGTTTTCTGCTCTGCAGGTGTATTGACTTCACGAACGCTGACTGGGGCCTGTGAAGTATAGAATCAATCAGCTGCACAAACACAGAGCTCTTATCTGCTAAAGAGGCCCTGAAGCTCGACAAAGAAACGGCTCAGTGAATCTATAAGTTGACCGTGTACCTTCTTGATACAGGTTTCCCAGCATCACATAAGGTGACACCTGAGGACAGACCTGTGTTAGTGGTTGTTTGTTCATTTAAGTGCTCCACACAAAAACACGATGCTTTCTATAAATCTCTCGTCCCGTGGGCTGTTCTGCCTTTAAGTCTTATTTAATTCCTTAATTGCATCAGGGATGACTTGTACATAATCGTCACGCCTCAGGCCTGTTGTTGTTGTTGTACACTTCTTTTGGGATGTTACATCATCCGGAGAAGGAGTGCTATTCCAGGACGGAGACCAGAGACATGACTTTTAAGATTGTTCTGACACCTGTGAGCTACAGGGAGTTGATATTTCCTACCTGCGGCTATGAGTCAGATTTCCACGTGTTGTTTGACAAGAACATTGGGTCTGCGTGCGTGCGCGTGTGTGTCTATTTGCTTGAAGTGCGCCTGTGTACTCTCGCGCGTGTGTTTGTGTTCTCTGTGCTTGATAAGTGTGAAGAAACTAGGACACGATGTCTGCAAAGGGGCCTGTTCTAATTATGGCCAGCTCTGCTCTCTGAATGCTCTGCCCCACTGCACTCTGCTCCTCCACCAACCTGACATCCCCACCACCCTCCAACACACACTCAGCCTTGCAGCATCCTCAGGTGCTGATACAAGATACAGATACACCGCTCAGTGTTATGCACACAGCTCCCCTGGTGTCTATTGTGTATATTATGACCTTGGCGCCCCACCAAAGTTTCTGGCAGCCTCGTACTTGTTTGTCTTGCCTGTTACTCTTCACTTCAGACTTGTATCTGGTGGAAACAGCAGCAAGGATTGAATGTGAAAATGATTGAATGAGTATGAA
The DNA here is from genome assembly GCF_039877785.1 of Chaetodon trifascialis. Classification (NCBI taxonomy): domain Eukaryota; kingdom Metazoa; phylum Chordata; class Actinopteri; order Chaetodontiformes; family Chaetodontidae; genus Chaetodon; species Chaetodon trifascialis. The sequence continues at coordinate 9,775,501 of NC_092068.1, read as the reverse complement.
AAGCTGCATGTTGAGCTCTGAGTCATGGTTTAATAATGATTGTACATATGGAGTCACTGTCAAAGCTAAGATTAATCATGCTAATGTTGCATTGTTTTGCAGGTTGACCACAAACATTTCAGTATTCATGTTGTACCACTATTAAACCCCCCCAATTTTTCTTTTTGCTTGCTCTGTCTGTATTGTTAGATAGGCTTGTGTATTATTCATTTTCAATATCAGACTCACATTTTTGAGCGATTGCAGCTTCACTTGTTGATCCTTCCTTTCGTTACCCATCATTTCATCTGATGTTTTCCTTTTCCTGCCAGGACGGGTGCAGCGAGGCTGAGGCTGCAGACCTGACAGAGCGCTGCGAGCTGATCAGTGACAGACTAATGACCTTGGAAGATGAATTGCAGACCGCCATACTGAACCGGGATCAGGCCCTCACCCATATCCTTTCACAGCTCTCTAAACGCACATAGTCATATAAACTGCCCTATCTGTGTGTGCTTGTGTGCATGTGTGTGTGTGTTTCTGTCTCTGTGCATCCATCTTAAAGACCTGGTGTCCTCGAGGCTTTCCGATTCTAAAAGTCCACATCCAAACTACCTTTAGGCTGACTGATGTTGTGTAACTTTACCTTTCGAGGAGGGAAAAAATCAACCAGCTTTATCTGACATTATGGGTCCATTCAAGGGGGGAATTGAAGATAAACTGGAATCAGAGGATTTCTCTTGACAGGCTGGACGTGCCAATTGGAAAATGAAATGGTAAAAGTCCAAGCGAGGTTATTCGAGGGTCCTTGATGTGGGCTGCCAGTCACCATAGGCTGAGATTAAAGTCGGCCGACAGGGGCAGTGCCGCGGCGGATGGAGGAATGTCACTGTAATGATTGTGCTCCCGTCATATCTTAATGTCCATCCTCCTGCTGACCCTCCTCGCCCCTCCTCCCCTCCCCTCCCTCCTCCGTCTGCCCACTTCCACTTGCTGGTATCTGGCTCGGCGGAAATTACAATATCCATGATAATGACTCAAATGAAACTGTTGAAGCTGATTACAGGTCACAATACATCATTTTCCGCGCTAATTAGAAAGCTGATTGGAAATAGATTAGTGTGTTTTTCTCGCTCCACTTTTCCCCTCTACACTGTGGGCTTATTAAGACAGATAGAAAAGCCAATATTTCAAGGCGGGGATGACGAAAATTTGCCACCTAACCTGCTGATTTATTCATTTCTTTATTTATTTATTGTCACGCCTTATTTCTCTTCTTTGAACAGCAGCTTCCAGAAATAATTTCCTAATCTGCTGAAGATGTTTATTTAGTTTTATGATCTCTAAACAGCTGCTTGTTATCGAGTATGTCCTTCACATACTGAAGTGGGGCCGGACAGTTTTCACATCTTATTAGAGATTCTTGTCCCCCGCTGTGCTGTCAGGGGTCAGGGCAGACTCCTCCACTGTTTGCAGGATACCAATGCAGCCTGGCAGTTGGAGATAGACACGGATTGGCCTGCTTCTCTCCACCTCACTGTTTTTGTGTCCTTGCATGTCAATCATCTCAGCCTTTTGAAGTGAATGCACTCATACAAAAGCACCGTGGACACTCGAGGACACTGAAGATGCAGGACAATATTGTTGTTGGATTGCAGGAATTGAACAGAAAGTGAACTCGGGATGGCGCTGCTGTTGCCATAGTGACTGGAAGATCAAACCTCCAGTCTCTAAGGGTCTTAATTGAGTCCCAGCTCTCAGTACAGGGAGGTGGCTGGACGACCACAGAGACTGGAATTGAAAAAAAGAGATATGGATGGACAGAATGCTGTCAGTCTCTGTGGTTTGTCTTCAAGGCCTCCAACATAATACTGAATCATCCCATTTGGACCATGTTGCCTAAAAAAGTCTCATCGAACCTTCTGCAGTATTCATGATAAAGCTCTTTAACGGCTGGTTAATTATGAATGAAGACAATCTGTGTCCATTCAGACAGTAAAACGAGCCATCAGGCCCCATCTGCCATCAAAGCCGTCCCTTTGATTTGCCACTTAAGCTGGACACTCACACGATTAATTTGAGTTTCTAAGCAGGTTAAACAATCCCCCCACTGATGACAGCCTCTATCCCATTTCATTGATGGTTTATGAATAATTTAGCTGGGCAGTCTGTTTGCTTGGGTCCCCACACTGCCACCCAGCTCCACAGACGAGATGAGCTCATGAATAGTGAATTGGATAGGGTTAAATTGGGTGTGACTTGATGATCTGTCCCAGTAATCCATTTGGTGGCCAAATTGGAGATTGATGACTTCATCAGGTTATGGCTGTCCGCTGCTGTTACCATTAACCATCGAGGAGCCACAAGTGTCACATTTGCCCTGATGTTTGTCTGCTGGCATGCTTTTTATTTACATGTGAATGTCTGATTCTCGGTTTGGCTTCTAATTCTTCCTTAACTCTCACTGCACAGTCGTTAGAAAAGGAGGTTCAGGAAGTAAAAGCCACTTTACAGAGCATGCTTGCACAGCTCAAAGAGGAAGAAGAGGAGGAAGAGGAAGTGAGTGAGTTACAAGATGATGACCTCATGAAAAATGGGACTGAGGAAGAAGAGGAGGAGGAGGACGAGGACCAGTACTTCAGTGACAGCTGGGGCATTTGAAATGGATGCTTGTAATGTTTTATGACCACTCACACACAGACCGGCTCTCTGAGAGGCTGACCTCAGCTTTGCAGTGGGAGTGACCCCGCATCCATTTGCAGTAAAGTCTCTCTCAAAAGGCTTTACCCAGCCTCTGTGGTCCTGCTGAAAGTTTCCAGTACAAAGGCTTAGAAAGTCTGTGTAAGTTTTCATCCTTCTGCAGATGGAAAAAAAGAAAAACTTCTGAAGGATTTTGATAGAAATTCGAAATATAAGACACTTTAATGTAAATTTTAGAAGTTCCTCAAATCTTGCCAGCCTAACAACAGCAAGCGAGCGTCCGATCATAACATTGCCCACACCGAATCCATTAAATATGCACTTCAGTTATATCATGTAAAGAAACCACGCACATATCAGCTGTGTGCTGGAGATCAGACCAGTCAAGTAAAAGATGAGGACTTGCGACCCTCCAACATTTGTACTTTTTGAACAGAAAAGACATGTTTTATATTGTGGTATTTAGACTTTTCTCTACTGGAAATGACACACGGCACAACCAGCATCGGGTAGGTTGTTATTATTTTCTTCCCAGAAACTTCCAGCTCCCTGGTGATCTCCCTCCAGCCAGCAGCCACCTTTTTTATGTTTTTGCTGTTAGATGAGGAGGTATCTTATAGACAACTCCTCAAAGTTATCTGTACCATACCTCTTTGAGGAGAAAGATGCCATCTGGCAAAAGTTCAGCTCAAAGCCGCATCACGCTGTGCATTGCTTCGTCGCTCTCAGCCAGTTAGCAGATTCCAGTAAAAAACGGTTTTGTAACCAGCAAAAGAGTGCCTTCGGCCACCGAGCCGACATAGTGATCATCTTTCAATTATGTTTTTGACGCAGGATTTCATGTCATGTCTTACTAGTGCTGAGCAATTCCAGTTATTACTGTAAAAACATCAGCAGTTTTAGGTGATTATGTGGTTAATTGATGGCATTAGCAAACCAGCAGAAGTTAGAAATGATCAGCATTAAAGCGAGACTGTGTAGCTTTTGCTGAACAAGAGCAACTTGTGGCCACAAGTGAAGAAACATAGTGTAACAAGAAAAGAGTCAAACAGTCAGTGAACTGACTCTGTGATGTCAGTTACACACCAATATCTATGCAGCTGTCTATGCATTAGTGACTATAAGTTACAGTAAAAGCTGTATCACCAAAATTCCTGACTGTATTGAACTGATTGGAGGTGTTATTGTGTTATTTCTTCTTTCAAAAGTTACATATTCTCACTTAAAATTTCAGTGACAATAAAAGCCGTAAAATAGCCTGAAATCAAACAGAAGACGAAAAATCACTATTTACTCAACACAACCAGCTGAATTTTGGAGGACCAAGTGGACAATCTGAACATCTTTTACTGGTGACAGTCTTGCACATAAACTAAAATATATGCTTCATTTTTAGGCCAGCTGGCCACCTTTGTGTGTTTCTCTCTGTACGACTGGACTTCATGTAAATTTGTCCAAGAAATAACTTGTGTGGTGCTACAGATTGTCAGCTAACTTGAACACTTTATTATTTTCCTTGTGTGGAAAATGCAATATTTAGATTTTTTCCGCCCTGTCTTAAAGCCGTGTATGCTTGTAGAGATGCTTTGCATTTTAACATACATGTGTCACAACAGTAAGATTGCACCTGTCGGAAATATTGAAAGACAAAATCAGTGACACGTACATTAAGATAAGTATTTGCAACTGCTGTTTGTTTTTTGGAAAATGATTTGATGTGCCACTGGTCTGGATTTTATGTTGTCAGCTCAGATTATTCTTGTTCATTCCACTGGGTGTCACTTGACTTTTTGCCAGAAACATTTTTGTACTTTCACCCATTAATCAGTTTTTTAATTTACTGTGCAGCTTGAACTTGCTGTATCATATTTTATATTTATTCCTTACAGCACCGCACTAATTACAGCATGTACCATTCAGCCTAACGTTGTGTCCTGCTGTTTTCTTCTCGTATTGAGTTATAGCCCCTCTGGTGATTTCCCTCATATACGATGTGCGGGCATGCAGCCAGGCAAGTGAGGGCAGTAGTGACATGTAGGAGATATCAATACGGTAATAAAGGTCCTCTAGTGAGGTCTTTAGGGGATACATGGGCTTCTATTGTTATCTTGCCTCAGCAGCAGTGGTGTGGCTAATTGGGAGGCAGCCTCACAGAGGACATGCGAGGGAAATGGGTTGGTGTTGCTTTGTCTCCATCTGATTCTGCCCTGTGTTTTTGGAGCAGAAGGCTGTTAAGGGATCCTCAGAGGCGTGTCTGCAGACCCGCGCTCTGGGCTGTAAACACAGCTGACTGCTCAGGGTTTTTCCACAGCAGCACAATGGGCCTCTCTGACATTACAGACAGGTTGAAAACCACTTGCCAGGCCAGAAGTCTCCACATCTATCAGCTTGAGGCAGCATACAGACAGAGCCTGGCACACACACCTTCCTGCCAAACACCCCCGCCTCATAATTGAATGTGTGTTTGCACCATACTGTGCCCTGCATGGCAGCTCTGCTCATAAAATGGCCACAGAGAAAAACCCAGATGGTTTTCAGCAGGCAGATATAGCAGGATGAGATGTTTCCTGATGTAAAATGAAGCACCATGCAGTCTAGGTCCTTTGTCTCTGCATTTGGTTGCTATGATATTGTACGCTGTCATTATACAGTGTCCTAATCCGTCTTCTTTCCATAACTTACATACATACAGTCCAGTCAGATCCGCCCCATTACCACTGAAATTCAGTTATTTTCCAAACAATGGATCCTTGATTTCAGACAGTGGTAGACGAAAGCAGGCTGCTCCGTTCTAGTCAGCAACTGTCGATTTGTTGGCTGAAATTAAGCTGCAGCTAGATATCCAGTGAATCTAACATTAGTTTAATGAGTTGACTGAATACATGAGCTCTGGCTGACTTTTTTGATGTTTCCAGCTGACTTAAGACAAGAAGCCTTTGAAAGAGTCTGTAGATACATGACATTTTACATACAAGACTGAGGCTGAAGCTACATGTCCCAGGTGAGAAGTCAGTGTTCTTGTTGTGTAGCAGGAGAACTGCTACACAGAGGAAGTGCTAGTCATGAAAAGGCTTTTTTAAATCCTAACCTTTATCCCATAAAACAATGTAACATGACATGCCCCCAGACTTTGATTTAACACAAGGTTATTATTGTAGCTATAGGATGATCTGACATCCTGAAAAATTTGGGACAGTCACAGTGTAGGATTTTGATGGTAGTTAACCTACAAACAGCAGGATGGAAGTGTGGAGCATGGTGTAAAAATAAACAGTCTTAGGCAAACAGGCTTCTTTTTATTCTTTAATGGCAGCCATACACAGGTAGCAAAGAAATGCACAGTCTCACCCAAATATTGCCAAATGCTGCACAACAGAGCAGAACACAAACAGAAGACCCCCTCACCTGCAAGCTATCCTCACTACTCGATTTGGCCCGCACCATTACCCATGTGAAGGGACTCCCCCGACACAAACTTCTTTAAAAACATACATATACCATTTAATGTTGTCAAATATTACTTTGTACAAAATGTAAAGAACTCTAATCTAATACAGGTTAATCCACAATACATAATAAACTGAAGAAACGACAAACCAAAAGCCCAACTTAACAACTCCCCTGCTACTCACTCCCTTCTCTCTACCTTCCACCTTGGTATGACCTAACAAGGTCATTTGGAACTGCTGGAGGCCTGTGGCTGCATTCTCATGTGTGCGCTCTATGAAAACACACACCCCGGAAGTCGACCTCAGAGAGCGAGAAGTTAGTCAAAATAAAAGCACCAAACCAAAATAACAAACTTCCTGCATTAGTCCATTCTTTCTTACTTGACAACAATGTTCAGTTTTCACCTCAGTGAGGGGGGATGCTTTCCAGACCCCTGACACACAGATTATGAGCAGTGGTCACGAATTTTGTTCTGTTTGTCCTGAAAATTGGACTGAACCCAAGTTTGGATTAATTCTAGTCTAATAAACATTAAATCCTGATCACTGTGCCCACAGATGGGCAGTGTTCTGGCTCTCCATTGGCTACAGCAAGGACTCCAGGGTAGTCTTTTAACAAGTAAAAGCCTGTAGACTACATGAATAATGGCTGTCGTAGTGTTATTTTAGCTGCGTGCAGTAGTGCCATGAACTGATAAACAACTACTCTCATCTGCATCGTATCGCCGTGACCAGGTTGAATTAAAAGATTTCCATCCATCCATTTTCTATGCCGCTTATCCCTTTCGGGGTCGCGGGGGGCCGAAGCCTATCTCGGCTGTCAATGGGCGGGAGGCGGGGTACACCCTGGACCGGTCGCCAGCCGATTGCAGGGCGAATTAAAAGATTTACAGAGGGAAATGAAACCATCCATAGCTGACATGGAGCCTGGTGTGTCAGGACCTGGTGAATACAACGACGTTACTGCAGAATGTAATTTAACTGAATGTAATGTAATGGATGCCACGCCCACCCATTCCGATCTGATCACCCTATGTAACTAGCTACTGATCTAGTTAGCCAGACATGCTAACATTTGCAAACTTTTTCTATTGCATTTTTGTGTTTGGACAGGGTAAGAACACATCAAAGTGTCACTTTAATACGGCGCTAAACAAACCACTTCACCACCACCACCAGACCTGCCGTGCCCTGTTACTGGCGCTAAGCTACGATTGGACAGTCGCTATCTGCTGGTGGAGGGGTTTGGTAAACGGTCAGTTGGATAGTCTGTGGCAGTTATTTGTTCAGGCAGCGTGGAACTTTTCTACATTGAATAAATAACTCACTCAATAAATGGAGTGAAAGAAGATTTGCCAGCTAGCTGAGGCAAATTGGTTTGTTTCCAATACAAATTGATTCATTTTAAGATTTTTCATGTGTCACTTTGCTCATACACACAGGAGTCCGTCTGCCTCTGCCTTCAAAGTAATGAAGAAAATAGACAATAAAAGAAAGACAGAAAATTTCATTAATCATCTGAAAATGACATGCAAATGCAAGTGCTGTTGTTCCACTCCCTGTTTGAATTCTCTGGATTTATGAGGAATATTTCATGACTGAATATGAATGATTTCAGGAGTGGGTCTGTATCAGAGGATTGGGGTCTAGGATTGGGTTTGTTTATTTGATTCCCTGCTGAGCTGTTATGTTGTCTGACAGGTACATGTACAAACTCTCTGAACCATGGGAGAATCATAGATCGTGTTGCAGATTTCCCTCTTGCACAGACCGCTTCAACCAGCAGCACAGACACCACTAATGAATGCAAATTGAGCTTTTTTTTGTGTTCATGTTTTTCAAATCCACAGAGATTTCTGTGTGCGCCTCTGAAACTGACATGCTGTGTGCGAGCGACTGCATATCAGTTCTGGTCATCGCGTCAGTGAAGTTAACCCTTCTGTCCAGTTTCTGTCCAGAGGAGCAAAACAGGACACTGAATTCACCGACGTCTGCAAGTGCCCTTTTATTCCACTCTTTCCAGTGGTTTTAGGAGCTCATTCAAATTCATTTTGCACATTACTCAACAGCTGAATAAATTCAACCAAGCAACAAAACTGGGAGGAATTTCCCCTGGAATTAATAAGCATTTTAAATCATTTAATTGCAAGTCTCCCCACTTCAAAATCTGCATATTTCTCTGTTAAACCAGGAACAACAGAGCAGACTGTGCAGAGGCAGGAGGAGATAGCCTGCCATATTCTTTTCCTGTGGTCTCATCCTGATGTTGAAAATCACACTTCATTATAAACACTGCCAGTGGGAGCTGCAGCCTCCTCAGAAACAGACCTATTTCCAGCACTTATGGCTGTATGAGAAATCATGGGAGGATTGGACGAAATGCAGTCAGAGATGCAAGCACATGTCTGTTTTCATCCTTATTTAGATATGTGTCTGACATGCTGGCCCTTTCACGAATAACACATGGAAAAAGTGCGAGCCGCTCTGAAGAGACAGGAGTTTGAGAAGTGCAAGGTGTGTGTGCAACACGTGTCTGTGCAAGCGCAGAGAGAGAATTACTGATCCTGCAGGGACCCAGTCAGATATATTACTCATTTACACATTTAATCATTCGGACTGAACTTGGAATAATTAGCCTGCATGCGATCTATTTGAGCAGTAAGACCCCTGAGGAAAAAATAACAGAAAGCCACATTAGAATATATTTAAATCTCTGAAGATTCAAGCATCTGATATCTAATGTGCCTTAATAACGAGAGAGTCTGTAAGTACTGTGAACCACTGGGACTGGACTGATAGTGGAAGTTTTTTGATGACAGTACTGTACTAAGTAGAAGGCTGCTGAAGAACAGGGCTATTATACAGTACCACTGTGACAAAGATAAGCTTTGACCACCACAATTCAACTGTGGAAGAACATAGATCAGAGCAGTGATTGAACCAGTCTGTGTTTTTTTGTCTCATTTCTTGCAGCTCTCTCTCAGGACAATATGGCACACAGTAAGTCAAGTATTTTTGAGTTTCAATAAATCAGGGAAGCATTGGGCAGTTAGTTTAAAACAATGCTAGCAACCTCGGTTGAACTGATCAAAATCAACAAACTCAAACATAAATGGCCATAAGAAGTTCTATACTGTAGTGTATCATGCAGCCACGGCCATAGCTACCACTGAGGACACCGAGATCATGTCTTTGTAATTGAACTGTAATTTTTAATTTGTAACTGATGATAGTGTAGGTCTTGATTTGTAATTCAGCATCTGATTTCACCTGCTGGTATCAGCACTGCAACACTAAACGTACCGCATGTGATCAGGCCTTATGATGCTTTCAGGACATTCCCCATTCTAGTGTTTTTCCATGATTTCATGTACCTTCTGATACACGTAGAGTGGCTGTGGGCTACATATGTAATTATAAAACCAGCATAACATCCAGCTAACTTCCATTTACATTTGATAAGGAGTGTTGATCACTTTGAGCAGAGGTTTTGTAGTGGGGGGGGCTTTGATAGACACTGGGATACTGAAAACAAGATCATAAACTCTTAAGAATGCCTTAATAATGTATTCACTGTCAACAATTGCCACCTGCATCAGAAACTTCAGGAGGAAACACAAACAGCCCAAGCTGATCACAGTTCTTTTGGTCCCCATGTGACATCTGCGAAGCCTCGAGTCTCACACGTCAGCTGTAACCTCTGAACACAGAGCTGTCAATGCAGCTGTAAAGAAGCAGTTAACTGTATACGTTAAATATGACAAAGACATATAATTAAATACATTTCAGAGATATTATTTTTATTTTCTCTTTATAGTGTGTTTGAGGGGACTTTGAGGACACTCATGACTTCAGTAGACTGTATTTTAAATCCTGCACAGCATCCGTGTGTTGTGTTCACCAATCTTCTCTTAGCTCAAAAATGCAAAATTGTCTGTGTTACATAAAGACAAGACATTTCAAATTAGTCCCAATTTACTCTGAGTGATCCACAGTGAACACATTTCAGATGAGTTTGATTAAAAGATAAATATTTCCAAATAAGGACACTGTGTATTTAATCCCAGTTAGAAGTATAACAAGTGCTCATGTCAGACTGCTCTAAAATGGTTTTCTCCAAGGCAATCTCTTTAAAAGCTTAAGCTTGCTTCTCTGCCCAAAAACCACCAGAGTAATAAGATCAAAGCCAAGAGGAACTCTGTGTGACACACCATCAAATCTCTTTAAGAAGATTTACAGTCCCCACATTTCCCTGTGCAACGTCACTGTCAAGCCTTAAACAACACTTGTGACAGTGTTTTAGAAAAGTGTTTTGTCTTGAGCAGAGAGATTCTTTGTGCTGCTATCTCAAGTGTAATATCAAGAGGAATGGGATACCCTTTTTTTTCAGCAGCAGTGTAACCAGCAGCGGAAGCTACAGAGAATTGATTATTACTTCGATGTCCAAGCAGGAAAAACATATTGATAGTAATTCCTCCAGGGAGAGCTCCTCCATTTAGTGCACTTCCTCCATGAAACCCAGACACTGCTTCAACCTTGTAACATCCCCAAGGGACGGGGCTGTCACTGAAAAGCTGAAATATCATGCCAGCTCTGCCATCCTTCCCACTTAGTCTCAAAAACAGGCAGGTACCACACCAGGGGGAGACGGGATCAATAGATCTGATGGATGGAGCTGGCTGCTTTTAGGAGAGGGACTGGGGGACGGAGGGAAGGGGAGAGAAGTAATGAGAGCTCCTGTGAGTGATGGGGAGGGCTTTGCCAAGGGGGGCTGGGCGCGTGGCCCTCTTTCCTTTCACTTGAGCTGCCAGGCTGGCCTAATGAGACTTTGAGGAGCTCCTGTCCTGGGGAGGGAGGTGGCGATGTGAGATGCTGCTTCTCAGCAGCTGTCAGTCTGTGTAGAGCGGCTTGCATCCACAGAGAGCGAGGAGCACAAGATATGACATGCCAACACAGTATGTGAAGCTGTAGCCACATGGTGCTTCAGGTGGAAAACAGTCCTGATTCGTGTTTAAAGCAGCTGATAGTATCATGATTGGATATGAAAGGCATCCTTCAAAGGCTCAGTCGGTCACAAGCAAGGGTTTTACACAGCACCCCAACTTTTTTGGAATCAGGGTTGTTATATACATTACATGGTGATAATATGCTGATTCTGTTTGCAGGAGAGTGCTGCTGAGGACACATGTAACTGTTCCAACCTGAGTCAGGGCCCCAAGAATTTTACGTTTTACATTTTACATAACCAACTGCTTTGCTATCATCTGAATTGACAACTAAATCAAAATAGTTTGTCTGTAGTTTTAATCTCTCTCAATAACACACTTTATTTGACGTCCTCATCCTGATCAAGGCTTCATGAATAGACTCTTTACCTGCAATGTGCTGTGTTCATACTTTGTTAAGTAGATCACAAACCCCAACACTGAACACAGACAGCAGATCCTTCATTTTTATTTACTTTTAGATTATATTTTCACTAAAGGAACCAGAAAGCACCATGTCTGGCAGGCTGGCCCAGCCAACATGATCGAGCCCAAACATCATTTCAAAATTGTCATCCAAGTCTGGGTTGTCTAGGTTGTGTATCAGCACCTAGTTGCTCTGCCTCCAAAACAATTTACTAGTGCAGGTTAAAGGAGTAGGATTTTGAACCCCTTTATTATGTAGGACGTGACCCGTGGGGGGTTTTTAGCGTCTATAATGCTGCTGTTTTACATTGTAAACGGAATGCCATAAAGATTTCCCTATTATCACCCCAAAAATAACTATGAGTATTTTGTTCAGAATTTGTTTGTAATGAATTAAAGGGCCACTCTCACTGACTTTGAAAATAATGTATTATTATTATTATTATCATACAACTAAACAAACATGCTAAATTGAATGACAAACAAATTATCATTGCAGGTTTTACAGACTGCTTCTAAGGATTCAAGAAAGAAACTCCATCCCATCAGAGCTGGACAGCACTGATATACTGATATATTGATGAATACATCATCAGCGTAATGGCCATTTTATTACATTGTGTAATAATACTCACATGTGACTATTCTGCCATATTGTCAGGCTCTGCTGACCTCTGTGACCTGGTATTAATGTCATTAATGCGGTCTTTTTACATAACAGATTAGTGGGTTGACCCTTACTTGACACTTCATTCGATTTATGTTGCCTATCCAGCTGAAAGGGGTCAATGTCTGGGTCATACTGATCTGACACAGGAGATGAAAATGCCTTCACGGTTACAGGACATAACTCTGGTGTGAATGAAAGTATTCAGTTAAATTGTTACCAACCCACAGTTTTAAGTTTGTGTAAGAAACACTTAAACACAGACTGTTTTTATTACACAATGGTCACTGTGTGCTCACTCATGCACATACCGTATGTCATGCCATACACACACACACACACACACACACACACACACACACACACACACACACACACACACACACACACACACACATAAAATTCTGTATATTTGACAAGAGCCTAACACACTATTTATAGAAATTTAGCCTTGAGACGTGCAACATTTTAATAAATGTGTCAGGAGCAGCTATATGGGCCCTCTTAAACTTTCCATCCTTTTCAGCGCGAACACACTAACGCAACAAGCAGATGATGAAGAGCAGCCCAAGGACATTAGTGCCATTTGGAATTTAAAAAGGATGCAGGGTGAAAAAGAGAGGAAGAAATGGAGAATGACAGAGAAAACAGATAGCGATGTGAGTATTCCTGTAGGGCAGGATGTATATCTATAAAAGATGCAGGCTGTAACACACATCTGAGAATAGATGCCTGTTGGAATATGCAGCGCTGCTCCACCAACAGCACCAAGTAGTTCTGAAATGTTTTTCTGTTTCACAGGAACAGTTGTCCATGGATGTATTATTAATCATAGCGTACAAATGTTTGGAATCACAGCTGCCCACATGCGCGTGACAGTCATCCAGTATGAATTATCCAAATAAAACTGAAGTGCTAAACCTCGATCAGCAGACTTACGGCTGCAGGAGAATAGATACGTTTAAATGGAAACATCAATATTCATCGCACAGCTTGAGAGTGGATTAAAGCTGCATGTTGTGTCATTACATCAAGAAAGGCGCAGCAATCAAGTTAAAAAAATGTGTGTGTGTATTTGTTCAGCGATTGTCCGGGATGCTGGATTTCTCAAACTGACTTTAGATCTGTCTGATGTTTGGAGATTTGAGCTCACTGACACGAGGGCTCACAATATTCACAGAAAAGTCTTTGCTCTGACTTTACCTCAGGCAGAAACTCTGTTTGACAAGGTGATCTCAGGCACCAAGTAGTTTTTTTCTTTCCCTTTGGGATACAAGAGGAACTTTTAAATCTCAGTTTGTGTCTCTCAAAAACTGAATAAAGGACCTCAAATAGCATAAAACTAAAAGAAAATCATCAAAGGCATCAAACCAGGATTATTTAACTAATTTAGTCAAGTTCAGTTGAATCATTAGGAGTGATTCGACTCCTGATTCGACTCCTCTTCATGTATTAGTTTGCTCCAATAACTTTCACATGTATAAATAGCCACAGAGGCACTGAAATGAAAGAAACACTGACTGTTGTTGTCATTTGTTAAAACTGTTGCAAGAGGTGGAAGCCTCATGCCTAAAGGATATCAATTGATTAAAACAGCACTTAACATTTACAGATTACGTCTGATACATGCATCCCAACTCATGTCATACACCCTAATGCACATCCTAAACCACCTTAATCTGAATCTACCCCAGTTTAACCTCGTGGTCACACACTGTATCGTAAACTGCTTACATGTCACAATTGCAGATTAATCCAGGTGTTTATGGATATTTGATTGTAACACCAAGGCCTTTATTGCCCATCTTTTTTTTATCCAGCTTTAATCTGGGCACACTCATTAAGAAAAAGCAATAACATATCACATGCAGCATCCAAGAGAGACATTAAACAGAATTTGAATACATCAAAAGGCGAACAATGAACAAAACAATAGAAGGGATGAAAAGAAAATGTGCAAGCCATTCCAAATAGGACCTTTTAGACAAGATAACATTCACAACAACATGTTCATATGTTGTTACAAATGTTCGTCTCTAATTAACTAATCATTTTGTGGTATGTTTAATATGAGGAAATTAACCACAGAAACCGTACTGTTTCACAGTTCAAATGAAATGTGCCTTTTATGACACATTCTCTAATTTCAGTGTGGATCTCATCACAGCCAGTAAGCTGCTTGGCATCATGGCATGCATGTAGGAGATACATGCCCATATATGGGCATATATGTTGTGTGTGTCTAGATGTAGTTTGTAGAGCAGCTCGAGGCTCTCTGGAGTCTAATATTGCTCTGTCGGTCAGTTCATGTTCTGCTCAGGATGATGAGGCTTTTCATCTACTGCCAACAATCGCTTCAACCAATACTCTGGTTTGGGACCAAATACCTGCAAAACCAGTGCCTTTTCCATGAGCCTTAGCTATACTGCATATACTAGCATGGTAACACTCTACAGTAAGATGGTGAGCAAGGTGAACATTGCACCTGGTAAACATCAGCATGTTAGCATTGTCATTTTGGGCAGGTTAGCTTAGTGAAGTTAGCATTTAGCATCACAGCGCCATTAGTGTGGCTGTGTGGCACTCTTAGTTTTCTTTTCAACACCTACTCCTGTAAAATGTTCACTAGAAAATAAGAAGAAAGTTTTCTGTTACAGTCGCAAAAGACAAGACCAGACAACAGAATAACCATATTTATGTCTGTAAATAAAAAAAAAGACAGTTCCTCAGTGTACCAGGACTGCCCTTGTGCTTTCTTTTATTACTTCAAATTACATTTTTCGGTTCATACTACAATAGAGGTAACTAGGTTATGTTTATCCTTTTGAGAATCCCAAAACATAAATATTTCTGTCTCATCTATCTTTTTCCAAAAAAAATGAATGGTTCATTGAAACAACTACAAAAGCTTGGAGGAGCTCATACTGGCTGAAAACAAAATTTCTTTCAAATGACCTCAGTTTGACCCTCCTCCAAATATCTGCACCAGCAGGAAAAAAATAAAAAATACAAACTGCATTTTGTGCTCATACGTCACTGACCTTGTCCGGTCTGGAACATCATGCAACATTATGAAATAAGACGGCGGCAGTTTCAAGGGCAGAACAAGCAAACAGCCAACATGCAGTGGCACTATGAGTCCAGGTCTTTGAGGTTTATTAATATACTGCTGGCAGATTAATAATGTACTGCTGCTGAGGGACAGTAAGGGGAGCCGCCATTTTTTGCTCTGCAGCCGGTCTGCACAGCCATGAGGTCACTTTGTTGTGTCTCCCCAGGAGGTTTCCTGTGGCAGTCATTCCTCCTGCAGTGTAGGAAGTGAACTTGAGGAGCCCTTTGTAAACACCCAGGGGAATCTGTCTCTGTGTGACCCTGAGGTCATCAACATGGTGGGAACGGCTGTGACTGAACTCTTCCTCTGAAAAATCAGGCATCCTATTTTTATTTTATTTTATATTGTTGCTTGTATATCTTCCAGTGGGCTTAATTTGTTACAAAGTGAATAGGGAAAGGCATTTTTAATTGAAAATGTGTAAAAACTATTTCAGGCAAAGACACACACACATGTGCAGTTCATTATTCAGACGGAATCTAATTAATTAAAACACCCAAAAGAAGTTGTATCTGATTTGGGAATTATGTGCAATGGTTAAAATGGTCAAATTGCAGCTTCTGTGTTGTTTTTCTCATTTGGTCATGCAGCATATGTACAAATGCTGTATAGAAATCAATTGAACCCTCCAGCATTCATGACCTGTCAGCCCCAGTGAACGTCTTGTTATTGGTGATAAGGAAATCCAGGAAAAGAGCATGAACAGTCGCCTTGGGAGTCTTCGCTATGCTTCCTCCCCTTTGTTTTTGTTGCCATGGCGCTGGCTCATCCATTCCTCACATTTCTTCCTGGCATTTCACAGTCCAGATAGTGTTACTATTACTCACGCTCTTTAAGGCCTCCCCTCTGCATGTCCCTGTGCAGCCCCCAGCATAGCAGCCCCATCAGCACCAGCATGCCATCTGCAGGCACAAGACTCCGAGCAAACCCACTGGGTTTATCTGTCACTGAGCAGACTGCAGGACAGGTGAGGTGGTGGGGTGAAAAATAACCTTCTGGCTGGTTGCTCTGAAGAGCCAGAAAAAGAGCAACCCCCTTGAGAAAAGAGACTGAATTGAAAAAGAGAGCTGTATCTTCTTTTTGATGGGTGCTCTCATTTCAATGGCCTGCTGCTCGTGTGTGTAATGTTTTTGACTAAACAATCAGGGAAGCTTTGATAGCTCATTGTGTGAAGGCTCCCTTGCTGGGTCAACAATAAGACTCTGTGATCGCTGATACTGATGCCATGCATGCAGAGGAAATGATACAGTGAAACAGTACATTTTTCAGTTCTAGCTATTTTTTCTCTCTATTCATGCATAAATGCATTAAATGCCGTAATGAGGAAATTAGATATGGGGTTTGGCAGCACCTGTAAGGTAAAATGTGATGAGAAAATGGTTTGCTGCTAAAAAGGTGTCCTGTTACTGCCATCCACAGCCGCGGCAGCTTTGCCAAAAATAGTCTTGTCGTCTCCTTCCATCCATCAGCGATGTGGTTGACTGCCTCGCTATAAGCAATTACCGCTCCAATTGGGCTTAATGACACTGAGAGGGAGGCAGATCTGCAGCTTGGGGAGCAGCTATGTGCTATTTATAAATCTTTTGAAAAGACACCTGACGCTGCTCCATCAAAGCTGTAGGGCTCCAGCGAGAGTACCTTGATCCTGTTTGCCAGCCAGTGATTGGCTCAGGTGTGTCTCCACCATACCATGACCTACTTCTGTAGCTGGTGGACCTGAACATGCATGGAGTCAACCAACAGGGGGACAGTATCGCTGTCATCATATTTCTGCAGCATCACTCTGAAGATCGTTTCTCTGTCACGCTGATGACACACTTCAGGGACGGGCACTCGCCTGCTGTTCCTTTGGGCTTGATCAGGTTTTTCAGCAGTAGCCCGTGCAAACCGAATTTAAATTCATCCAGTGTTGAGTCCTGCTTAAATTGCATTCAGCTAATTATTCTCCTGTTAAGGATATTCCCTGTGTCGGGATGTGTCATCCATCTTTATCCGTCACAGCTCGCCCCAGCGTGGTAGCACATGACAGCTTCGGCATGAGTATCCACAGTCTGATTGATATCTCCATTGGCATTCCCACTCTGGCACAGTGGAAATGAGTGACAGCACGTGCAGAACGTCTCTCAGTGTCTCTGCATGCTACATTAGCTACTACCAGTGGAGCTTTGGCCAGAAGCACAGAGCCTCTTCCTCTACATGCACAGGGCACATTGTGGCTGTTAAGCTACCTTTAACATGACCATACTTGCACTTGTATTTTTAGGAATATGCTCTGTGACAGAAGGTGTGATGAATCAGCCAGCTGGGCTCTAAACAATGTGCTTATTATGCTGTGGGTTTGAGTCCTTATCATCCCACTCTCTCTTCTTTCATGGCGCTGCAGTTCATTCAGTAGTGTAGAAACTGAGAGCAGCTGATTCAACTCGATGCTATTTTTTAAGGCTCGAAATCCTTTTATGGTATTGGTTTATCATATTGTATTAAAACTGCTACAATCAGCTTTTTATATCAACAAATGATCTGATTACTGTATGTATCTGAAGGGGTCAACTTTCAGTTCTTTGTTTTGGTTTTACAGGCTGCATCTTAAATGTTTTGGTTCACTCTCACCGACCTCATTCCCAGCAGCAGCAGCAGCAGCAGCAGCAGCAGCAGCAGCAGCAGCAGCAGCAGCAGCAGCAGCAGCAGGCAGTAAAGCTCTGATAAACCCACTGGAAGGAGGGTGAATATTGGAGTTGCGTTCATCAGGTGACCAGAGACACAATGTCAACAATAACAAATTGTTCATCATGAAAGGTTAATATGTTAATATTATATATCATAGTTTGCGTCTGCTGCCCCTGATTCTGTGAATGCACGATTCAGTGGTGAGATAAGTGTGTGCATTGCAAAGATACTCTTCTGTTATGATGTTTTCCTTATTTTATACAGTATAACAATGATTTCATGCAAATAATTAAAGAAAAAAAGGGCAAGTGCAAGAGTAGATGTACATTTTCATAATACTGTAATTATATTGTAGCTATGTGACTTCTGTATTTGTAATTATTCAGTCAATCATCAAATCTAGCCAATTGCCAGCCATGACCTACAGTGTCCATGGAAACAGGAAAAATATTTGATAATGCAGTGAGAATTAATACTGTATAAAAAATTATTTCCCAGAGGCCTGCAGTAATTTAGCTTGCTCCAGTTTGGAAAGGCTAAGCTGTCAGCAGACAGTGATCCTTTAAACATCTGTAATTAGCTTGTAAGCATGAAAACAGCAGAAGTACAGATGAGGTCGAGCTGGATCATCTATCATCATATGGAAATGATTATGAAACATGTAAGAAAATAAAAAACTGTCTCCCTTTGAAAAAAGTGAAGCTGATGTTTCTTGCACATGTTAATCATTATCATATCAGGAAAATGCAGATTCTTGCCTGACCATTAAGACCACAACAGACCGCAGATTGCAGATTTTCCAATATGCTCAGAGGACTGTTGCTTTTCTTTCACACTTCCAGTTCACACACTCCAGTTCTCTCTGCCAATTACACATTGCATTTCACCCACACACTTTATCTGGAATCAACTGCCAACCAGCCGCACTGCTACGTTATTATCAGTCCAGTATATTTCATCTAAACGCAGTCACATTCAGTGGAGAGGCATGAGACACATGACTTGGACGGACCCGTTCTGTGAAATACCAGCGCGATGACACTGTGGCATTTAGCTAGAAAGACGAGTGCAGCTGTGGAAAGCTTCTTACAGTAAGTCTTAGCTGGCTGCAGCCCCAGCCATCAGGGGAACAGCAGCCGTATCTGATTGGTCATAAAGACACTGAATCAAGGCAATAGGAAATAAAGAGACTGTTTACAAATGTCAGGCTGGTCCTGCCACACTTGTAAAAGATAACATTACAGAGCTCAAAGAACACCGGACTCCCACAAGTGGAAGATAATGGAAGGTGACTCTTACAAATGTGAAGAGGTGGCCTTTTCAGAAGGCATTTCATCAAGCGTGGCCATGGCTGCACTGATTGCCCAAGCTGCTAGTTCATGCCAAATGTAATTTTTTGTCTATGTGGAGGTCAAATGGCACGGCCAGTAATCAATCCAGATATACATAAGACTGATATTTATTACACGGTGATTCCCTCCCTGTGCCAAAAGGAATACTTGGAAATGTGGTTCTTTGTTGGACTAAAAATATACTCCACATTTAGGGGAGACGTAAAATGATGGATGTCCTAAGAACCAACACAGACAGCATTTTGCTCATGTAGTCGCTGTCTCGCTGCAGTGCATTCACACTGAGAGCACAGAGTGAAATCCTCAGCACTTTTCAAGTCACTGGCAGGCTTCCACATGGACTTGATTTGAGCAATACGAAACATAACCATGTAATGCATTTACCAAATGTTGACAGTTTTTTTTTTGACATTTGTAATCAGTCTATTTTATTTCCACAGAGCTCTTTTGGCTCAACATCATTGTTATTACTACTATAACATGCGCAGGTTAATTATCTACCTTAGAGTGAGGTCCTGACAGTGCTGCCGTACTGCCGCTCCAGACGACAAGCCAAGGCTGCAAACTAGCCTGTGCCAGTGGAGCAACGTTTTCGTGTTTTTGGGAGTTCTCGGTCACAGTCATGCTGTAGCTTTAGATTGGTAAGAAGGTAAGCAAATGCATGGGTGTCTTCTGTTCCAGCCAGGCCAACAAAGATGCCTCCTAGTACCATGACAGGCTCATGACTTGCTATAGTGACACTTTTTTATGCCTGAATCAGTTGATATTTTAGCCACTTGATCACAGTGCAATAAGCTGTAAACAGAATATGTTATCACCATATTATCCCCTTATAAGTTATTATGTATACCAAAGACCGCCTTATTTACACATCATGCAGATGTTCTGTATACTTTTGGTCTCCATCATCTCCTGAGGGGAATATTTGGCTTTTTAGCTGCTAAAGGCTAAGTTTGTCTCTGGTTAGGTGCTGGGCTGGTACAGCAGTTCCTGATATGTTTCTTACTTCTCCCTTGTAATTACCTCAAACGTGTCCATCATATAAAACACCACAAAATAAACCTCCAATCCTTTTTTCCTCCATCTCGCCTCATTCATGTCACTGTCTGTGTTGCAGACTCAGAGAATAACAGCTGCTAATGCACTGACCTCTCAACCTGTGCTCCTGCAGACCATTGAGAGAGGCCGATGCCCCCGGACAGAGCGGCGGATGGAACTCTATCGGACTCAGAAAAAAGCATTTTCTTTCAGTGGAGGAACATGACTACTCATAAGAGAGCTCACTTTTTTGTAGCTGAGTGAATCATTTTCCATTTCCTCTGGGAGTTAGTCATTGTGGTGAGTGTGCAATGTGGAGTTCACTGAATCAAGATGAAATTAGTTTCTGTATAAATTGGGAGTTAGCGCAACACCAGGTGCTAAAACCTGCTATAATCGGTGAAAAGGCAATTCGTGTGATTGACATGAATGCTTGGTATGTTCTTTCTGTCTCCTCTTGTGACGCTGTTTGTGGATTAGTCCTGAGGCAGAAACTGTACTCCCTGTGACCTGTTAACACAGCAGAAGGTCAGTGCAGCACTGGTGGCAATGGCAACACTTTTGTATTGTTGCTCAACACGTTCCCCAGGGCAGGTCGGCGTGAAGAAGGCAGCCGGTATGATATATAGTCTATCCTGATTCTGCTGACAACTCTTGGTGTTTGTCCCATAATACAGTGTATACTGTATCTATGTTTGGTCCCACAAGGCAGTGTGTCAAGCATTTATTACAGTATAGTCTCTGGAGTGAGCTGCACTGTGTGGATTTAAGGCTGCCATGTACAAAATTGTCTTCGTCAAGTCCCCTCAGTACTATAAGTCTTTAAAGCACCCACACTAGCCACTATCTGAATTTGAATTTACTAAAGCACATTATAATCCATATAATCCATTCTCACGACTAACAAACATTTTGACAGTAAAAGAAAAATTAAAGTGACAGACAGCTCAAATGAACCAGCAAATGTCATGTCTTTTCCAGACGGCCAGAAGATTCCAGCAGATGGTCTCTTTATGTTCAGCATGTGCACAATCACTGCGACTTTCTTTTTGCTCAGTGGTTTCCCTGCTGAATACAACTTGCCTGATTCGGACATTGGGAAGCCAATGTGCATCATTCACTTTCATCAGTGACGGCGGATAGAGGCAAGGTCAGCTCAGCGGCAATTTAAGCCAGTTCAAAGTCAATTTTCTTCACAATCCAAAGCTTTTTGCCACAAAAACATTTTGTTCTTGTTCTGAAGACACACTGAGAAAGTGTGCTCTACTTTTGCTATGACAGACAGTTTTAATTTAAAATTTGAATTGAATGAATGAACGGGAACTCACTTCACCTCAGCCCCTTTAAAGACCTTGTCAGAATTACAGCAATTGGTACGTAACAGGTGGCAAAAAGGCCAAGCAAGACAAGAAAAACCTCCCAGACAGTTTTAATTTACATATTATTGAATAGCTGTTTTTCATACTTTGCTGAATTTTCTTGAGCATCCAGCACTTGTTTGAATGTAGTGATCTGGAACATGGAGGGATACTTTGACTGCATAGTATCGAATCCAACCTGAACCTCACATCATCACATTTGAATACCACAAATACTATGTAAGTACTTTAAGTGGGTCAATGTGTGCGGGACAAAACATCAGGGTATGCTTGAATGAACTACGTAGCACAAAGGGTCATTTAAGCACATTTGAAGGGGTGGATATAGTCAAAAACTGGATGCAGACTTGTTCACATGTTTGTCAGCGCATAGAGTTCATCTCATCCTAACTTTTTGCGACTGCACGGTGAAATTTGCATCTTGTGAAACCTTGAGCTCAAGCAAAAGTGTTTATACCTTTTTCAAATGCTGGCTCAGTTCCTCTGGAAAGTGAAGTGTTGAGGGAGAGAACCTGAACGGAGGCAGGTGCAGGTGAAGAAAACAGAACAGAAAGTGGTTGAGTGCAATTAAAAGGAAAAATAGCTGACAGAGTTAGTTTAGTTTTATCGTGCTCTGTCAGGGTTTTTCTTGTAACGGTAGGTGCCCGATCTTCTGGGTTTGGGGGCAGCCTTGTTTCTGGCTGAGGGACGGTGATGGAGGCAAGCAGATGGAGGATTATAGCTGGCCTAATTGCCTCTGCCCTGCAAACACAGCCCCATCTGCTGAAAGGGGATCCTTGAGGCTTTCTCCTCCTCGGCAGAAGCCAGAGTTCTCCAGTGCTGCCATTGTCTGGATATGACTGATGTGGCCGTCTCTGACCTTCACCTCTTACTGATCCAGCCAGTATCTCTTGATTTCAAACAATAGATTTGCTTACCATGGCAGAACGATTCATTGTGATATCATAATGGAGCACAAGAAATACAAAGTCAATGTAAATCTCTATCTAATATTAATTCTGCAGCTGTGTAATAAGGCACATTACGAAAGCTAGATTTAGACACTGAATTCTTCAAGTATTGCATTTTTTGATGAGAAATGTCTTCATCTTCTATATGCTGAGCTAAGACATTCAGAGTGACAGCAGATCTGCTGTCAGAACACATCAACATATTAACTCACTGTTGCTGGAAGCATTTGTGGCTTCTGCATCTTGGCTCAAATCCAAAGATTAATACCACTCTCATGTCTGTAGCCACCGCCAGCAGCTGGGTAGCTTAGCATAAAGACTGGAACTGGTTCTGTCGACAGGTAACAAAATCCTCCAACCAGCACCTCTAAAGGTGCAGTCACTTCCTGGAGTCTCTGCTGGTTGCTTGGCAACCTCATTATGATGATAAGCCTCAGGTGTATCAAGTGTATTTTTCAAAATGTCAAACTATTTCTTTAAATAGCTCATGTTTGATCACTTTTTGCATGATGCAAAAGTCCAGTCAGCCAGCTGATGTGGAATAGATTATTATGTAAACACAGAATATTTACAGCATTAATGTTTGTTGTCCGGGCGCTGGCCTCAACACTTTAATTGCTGAAGAGGGAAATATTGTCTGTATTCACCTGCGTTTAAGACATATATGCACATAGTTAGATAGAATGGATGTCATTTTTAACTATGTAATTGAGCTTTTTTGTGGAAAAAAAACATTTCAGCCTCAAATCATTCATTCAAACAGAATCTTTCTATGTCTTAAAACGCGTGTGTTCAATGTTCTTTAGAAGGCCGGACATATATGATTAAAAAAAATAAAAATAAAGAAGCACAGCTGAAGTTAACTTGAGTTTGTGACGTATAATCTCATTTCGTGTAACTTCAGAGGGAGCACCACACCTGAACCATGAACATCCCGCTCGCCACTGTGAACAGCAGTCTGTCCATGCTGGCCCAAGGCTCTGTGCTGTGTGTGTATACATCTATATGTGTGTGTTTGTGTGTGTGTAAGACAGTGACACTTTGGGGGCTTTCATCAGTAAAGCCTGTCTGCTGAGCAAATCTAGGGCTTTCCTCCTCCCTGAGCCTTTTGGGCTTCGGTCTCTCTCCCTTTCTCCATTCTCCTTCTGTGTGTGTGTGTGTGTGTGTGTGTGTGTGTGTGTGTGTGTGTGTGTGTGTGTGTGTGTGTGTGTGTGTGCCCATATCAGGGAAAACTATTATCAAAAAAGCCTTTGAGAAACATATGGTGCTCCAATTTTGCTACAGATACCTCCTGCTCTGGTTCCGTATGGTGATTTGCCTCAGGGTTGAACAGTGGCAACGCTATTGTCCTGTGAAATTGCTAAAGGCATCTGATTTAGAGGTGATTAGTGGTGCCTTGGGAGGGGAGGATTGCCTCATGTTCTACCCTGTGGACATACAGGCTTCATGGGGAAAAGTAGCATAGAGGGAGGATTTGGGGCCACATTTTATTGAGTTTGAGATAAAGGCAACTGTGACCAAGACAGACAATTTCGTAGCCCTAAAGCATCCTGAGGAACAAAATCAAAACACAAAAGCAGTCTTAAAGGATTGTATCGAATTAAAAAGCTGCCAATATATTCGTCCTAACTGTACTTTTGCTCCAGTGTAGACAGTAGATTTCCTGGGGGGAACGGAGGGGTCATGAGCTCATAGACTGATGCACAATGGACCACTTCACTAAAGGCCAAACCATAAAGAAGCACTCGGGTGTGGATGATGGTGGAAGAGGAGAGAAGGAACAAGGGAGCTGTCCCACTGCAACATACTTGAAGCCCTAGAGTCCTCCCGCTGCTGCATTTTCATATGAGGCAGCACCTTGACAAAACTGTACAAGAACAAGCAGACACAGACTGACCTACATACAAGAACCATTAGCATCTGAGTAAACACTGTGACTCTCAACAAAGACAGATTTTTAGTGTAGTGTAAAAGCAAATGAGCTCCGGTCCCTGGCACACTGATTGCATTTAAGTGGATGACAGAAGCGAATGCCCGGTGGAAGAACATTTGAATAAAATGGCTGACATGTCCATGTGAACCTCACATGTGATACTGATGTGCTGAATTCTGAGCCCTGGGGCCCATAGAAGTTTGTACATACACTGTGTCTGACCATGTGGCTCGCTAATGGGGCCAAGGTGGGCTACACGTGGGTCTTTCAGAGCCCTACATGGCCCCCCTCCTGTGACTTACTGAGCTTACTTTAGCAACACTGAGCTAGTTTCAAGCAAGTCATTTACTGAAGGTGGGTGGATTAAAACCTAGCATTGTCCAATCAAAAGCAATGAGTGATGTAAACAGGAAGTCTCTCTAGTATCAACAACAGCTGAGGGTAGGTTTCAAGTCGATACCTCCTCACTCTAAAGGGGCCATGCAGTCTATTGGCAAGCTAACGTTAGCTTTGCCATTTGTTTCAGTTATCTATGTAACAGTTGCGGATGTTGTTTGGTATAAATGTTTAGTAACAACTGATCTCTATCTAAGAACTAGTTCATGTGGTGCAACCTAATTTAATTCAGTGTTATCTAAATCTCCATTTACATTACATCTTGGCACCTCATGAAATTTGGCCAACAAATTGGCCCCATTTTGGGTCTCCAAAATGTCAAGGGGTGGTGGTTGTCAAGCCAGTGTAAGACCCAGAGTCAGAAAACACAGCTGATTACTTATGATAAACTAGAAGTGCATGTTTCATTTTGTGCATTGCAACCTAATTCATAAGAGCTGCTATAGCTCTGGCTAGCCAGGAGGCATCATCAGAGAGAAAGGTACTGGACCCAGATCAGCTTTGACACTCTGACACCAGGCTGCTAATCTCCATGTGTTGGAAGCATCAAAGGAGAATGTCCAAGGTTATTCTCACAGAGCTGTGCTTGACGCGGCTAAAGGCTATGGTTTATCTGGGGTGCTCTCCGTGATGACATAGTGTGTTATGAAAGTGAGATCAAAAGGATTTGTCAATCTGAAGTGTCACTATTGTCCCCCGAGGATTAATGCCACACAAGGTCTGACACAGTTAACAAAATGTATTATACCACGTTCACCACAGACACACAAATAACACCCACAGATTTCTGCTGTTCTGCAGGAAAACCAGACAGGTCAGTCCTTGCTGATGAAAAGGAGATGATCACATGGCATTTAAACAGTGTCATGCGATGGAAAGATCAATGGAGCTGTGCCCACTGGAGTTGGATTTTTGCTGTGCATTAATGATGCTTGACAAGAAAGACAAAACCCACCAGAGGGTACAGTTTAATCAATTAAGTCATTTTAGAAATCTTGAGACTTTTAATGTCACAGCTGAGGCATCAGATGTCACATTATTTGATATGAAACAATAAAAGTGTCACTTAGAAGTAACTGATTTCATAGAGGTGAGAGCTGCATTTAAACTGACACTGATCAAATCTTCTGTATGTAAAATGCCTTGTAACACTTTTCCTTTTGAAATGTAAGCATTGTGTTAAGTCTAAGAAAAGAAAAGATAAGATAAATCTTTATTAATCAGGTATTACAGGCAGCAGCAGTTAATAGCATTTCACATTTCGAGAGAATTAAGACCTAAAGATACAAGACAGAGCAGTACAAACACAAACAGGGCCTGAGAATACTGGCACAGCAGAACAAACCAGTGTGTCAGACTGGGAGCACTGGGCACACTGTCCAAGGAGTAGAGCAGACGGTGCTGGCCATCACACCAGAAGGGGTCACTCTGCCACCACCACTGCTCTGTTACTTTGTGCGGACTGATTTGAAAACTGCCATGCAGACACTGAACAAGCCTAAATTCATACTCATTCACATGAGGGCAGAATGGCTTTGGTGTGAGCGGTGTTAATGCTTTTACATCCAGGAGAACATTTTTCATTTTTCTACCAATCTGTTGCGCCACAGTAAGTGAAAGAGTTTTGATCAAAATGACTGAAGATTTAGAAAATTCCAACATCTGTCCAGATGCTTAACCAAGATGTACCGCACCGTACACATCAATATTAGCACAGGTGTCACTAGCAAAACTGGAGCACCACATGTTTTTCCAAGGCTTTGAGATAATAGTTTTCTGTATCCTCTCTTCTTTTGATCTCTCTCTCTCTCTCTCACACACACACACACACACACACACATTGTCTCTCAAGCACAAAAGCACTCACTCACTGATATTCCAATCATTTCTCTTGCGATTGCTCTGCACTTGGCTGCACCTGCTCCATCGTCCTCTCTGCTTTTTCCTACCTGGGGGGAAGGTGAGTGACGAGGCTTGGGCAGAGAAGAAGGCTCTGATTTGTATTAATTTGTGGCCGATCTCTGGAGAGAGAACAGAGAGAAAGCAACCATGCGCCTCCTCACCCCACACCTACTCCCCCCTCCCGCCATCACAACCGCTGCAGCTCTATAACAGAAACAGGAACCATCCAATCAATCCAGCTTTCCCCAAAGGCTTGTCCAATCAGCCAAAGACCTGACACAGAAATTAATCACTTCACCATCTCTTAACAATTGATAGCACCAAGCTGTGCATGGAGCTGTCAAAGGAAGTGCATGTGGAGAGGCGCATGCATGAGTGCAATTGCCCTCTTCACCCCTCAACCTCACCCACACACTCCCCCACTTCACACACACCGGTTGCAGACATTTTAAATTCTCTTTCATTTAAATGTTAATTCCGGTTTATCACGACTTTGTTAATATTCTGCTAACATGTTCTGTTAACACTGTACTCACCAAGTCAATATTGCGACAATCAAGCTCGAGAGGCTAAAAAACACAAGTGTTCAGATGATCAGATGTGAACAAACCAACAGGTTTCCAGATGATCTAAACTGCTTTATGCGGAGATAAAACCATAAGCACGCACCGAAATTTCAGTAAAAGTTCCTCATTGCATACACAACTGCAGCAAGTAAACCAGTTCAGCAAGCATCTTGGTTTGTAAATGTTGGGCAATAATTAGGGATCTCCAGAGCGCATCCTAAGGATTGGGCTTGAGGTTTAGTACAAAAAACACCACAAGTGATTAAACATTTGGAACTTAGGGTTTGTAAGCCCGCCCTTGGCGTGCTGCCTATGCTCTACAATGAACTCGGTGAGTGCAGTGTTTATTTATCATATATTATTATTGAGTTAGATTTGATGGAACAGGTTCTGCTCTCAGGGGAAGATTCATCAGGGACTCTTGAAGACTACAGTGTCAGAGAGAGCAGCAAACACACACAATCATTATGACTTAGCAAGACAACACTACAGAGCCTCATATCACACACAGTGGTGGGTGACCGTTTTGAGGCCTCCTTGTACAATTGTATGAAAGTGACTGAATGTAATGTGGTAGCCAGCAGGTGATGAATCAGTCAGCCAATGATACTGAGCATTAATGGATACTGAACAGCTGGCATGAGCTTGAGCGCTCTGCCTGAACTAACACAACGATTCAGAACTGATAATTGATAAACAGTAAGTTCAGTTCATATTGAACCACAGATACCCTCAATTAGAAAAAATCCCTCTGCCATCCAAGCCTCATAGTAGATGAAGCTTATAAAGAACCAGCATAGCGTATATTGTAAGTACAACAAGACTGTACGAGACAAGAGTCTACAGCCCTGCTGGCAGCTCTGTGATCTGTAAGCTACTTAGACACAGCACTTAAATGTTAATGTTATCACACACTTTTACACGTTGGTGCTTAGCATATAATGCTTACCATGTTCACCATTTTAATTTAGCATGTTAGCATGCATTGTTTGTCATGTACTGTAGCACTAAAAGTACATCCAAGGCTGATGATAGGAAATTTTGATCATATTTCTTAAAAAACTAAACAAAACAAAAAACAAACAAAACAAAACTTAAATGCTTCCATTTTACCTTCATGAATGCAGATCTTCAAAGAGACTTTGATCACAGTGTGGTCTTTCCAAACAGGAGACAGAATAAAGGATAATGTTACTAACTAAACACTCACCCCTCCACACACACACACACACACACACACACACACACACACACACACACACACACACACACACACACACACACACACACACACACACCATTGACCATTCCATACATTATTGCAATACCATGTGTTGCTCTGCTAAGGAGTGAAGGTAATTGTGCTCGGGAACAGCTTAAAGGGTAATTGCGCGTGGTGTGCAGGGTGTCCACAGACGGCCCCGCAGGCACCAGACGGGGTTTGAAGAGTTAGGGGAGGACTGATCAGAGCTTTGAGGCTGCTTCAGATCTCCTCCTCATCACCAACACACCCTGCTGGCATTTGACACCCTGTGAATCTGCAAGTTGACCTGCTCCAAATCTTCCTGATGCTCTTTGGTTGTGAGGAAGGAGCCTCCTGCGAGCGCTCGACTCATTAATCTGACAGTGGTCTTCCTCCTGTAACGGCAGCATCAGTTTGGTGCTGTTGCCGAGCAGGCGTGAAGCTGTTTGCTCTTAACATAACTCAGTCAGTAAGGGCAGCGGGCTCGATGACATCAGCTCTGGACTCAGATGAAAGCTCGATGAAACGCGGCAGCTAAATCTGTCCCTGTGAGGGATTAGCCTCCTGACAGGAGGACTCAGTTACACCTTCTCAGCATCAACATGGAGAGGGATCCGGGTGGAGGTGTCCCTATCTATAATCCAGTGGCACGCTGTTGCTGATGTTTTTCTGACCTACATGCATAGATAAGTTTATGATCTGCATTCATTTCAGCCTGACTGTGAAATGCTTTTGCCCTTGCTCCCCCTGACTGACAGTCTGATTACACCGGCCATCTTTGTGTGGGTGGACAGCAGTCATTTTGATGTGAGCGCAGGTGAAATTACTGCCTGCCTGTCTGCTTTCTGTTCCCTTCCACCTTATGAGAAAATCTCTTGGCTCCAGGGAATGTGAATCTCCAAACCTCTTAAAAGATCCATCAGGAGCCGATCCTTTTGAGGGAAGCTGTTTATCAGTTGTTTGTGTTTTGTTTGAGCAGATGGAGATGAATTGCAGGCTTACAGGAAGGCATATACCAGTTACAATTCAAAGAGACAAAACCCACTTACAAACTCACACCCAAGTAATAATGACGACAATGGCAGGTGGCTCTCAAAAGGCAGTTGTTGGGGTTCTTTGATGGCCAGGTGCTGAAACAATAACAGCATACAGTATCTCATACAACCAAATCCAAAATTGGAGACGCAAAATGGCATGATTCACAAAACAGTAAGACCACATATTTAATTGAAAATAGCACAAAGACACAACATATCAAATGTTGAAACTGAGACATTTCATTTCATTTTTTTATATCCTCATTTAGAGTTTGTTTCCAGCAGCACATTTCAAGAAAGTTGGGACAGGATCTTGTTTACCACTCTGTTGCATCACCTTTTTTTTTTTTGACCACAGTCTGCAAGCATTTGGGAACCGAGGAGGCCAATTGCTGTTAACTCTGAAAGTGGAATGTTTTCCGATTCTTGCTTGTTGTGCAATTTCAGCTGTTCAACAGTTTGAATGTTTTGGCGTTATCTTGCTGAAATAAGCAAGGCTTCCCTGAAAAAGATGCTGTCCATATATCCTGTATATATGATTCACAATCAATGGAGCCTTCACAAATGTGCAGGTTAGCCATGCCATGTGCACTAATGTTCCCTCATACCATCACAGATGCTGGCTTTTGAACTGTGCTCTGATAACAAGCTGGATGGTCCCTCTCCTCTTTAGCCTGGAGGGTGCCACGTCCATGGTACTCTGGTCTGACAAGTAAAATTTGAAATTCTTTTTGGCAGCTGGCAAAATCACAATTGATATCAATATGACATTACATTATTTTTGGTGGACCTTGGTGTCCAACTTTTGTCCAACTTACAACAAGTGCATTCAAACTGAAGGGATTGTGTGATGAGACTCTGCAGTAGATAGTTAATGAACAGGTGCATGTGGACACCTGGCAGAGCTGAAAGATCTTCTCTTAATACCTCAAGCTCTCATAATTGCCTCAGATAAAGTTTTAGAAACTAAAGTGGCATTCATTTCATAGATGACGTTGCTCAGAAAAGTAAACTTGCTCCACCTCCACAACAACTACTACTGGTCTTTGGTTTTTGTCACATTTAGCTGTGTTTGGTTGCATTTTTGTCACAAGTGCCACATTTGGCTTCAATCACAGTGGTGAGCACAGTTCGGTGAGCTGAGATTTTTACTTTCACCCAAAACACTGTCACCTGTAAATGTCCAGCTAGGTCCTGTGATTGATGACACCTTTTATGTGTCCTCTGGGTCGTGTGCAGTAGTGTAATATATTTGTCATGGGCTCAGGTGCTAATTGTTTGGTAGGACCTTGGAATCACACCCAGACCTTCTACTTGGCACGGTGGATTACAGCTGACCCAAGAGGCCACAATCGACAGATTCCCTCCATCCCTCTCTGTCTCTGTGAAGGCAGCACGCTCTGCCCTCATCCAGCTGAAGGACACACAGGTAAAACACATCAGTCAGGGAACAATGACACATGTGGGTTAGAACTGGCAGAGCTTACAAACACCTTTATTTCACATGCTTTCTCTGCCACTGTCTTTCAGATGAGATCCATCAATAAATATTGACCCTTGCCAAAAATATCTGTCTCTTAAGCTGCTAAATACTCCACTATGTTCACCGTGTGCAGCTCTAAAAACCCACTGAACACTGTCTGCACAGCACCAAACAGCTGGCAGACACAGTTATCAACTAGCTGCTGGAAGTGAGCATTTAGCAGCTAAAGAGCCAGACAGAGATTGGTAAGACCAGAGTTAAAAGAGAATGAATATTGGACTTCTATTTATCAGACGGCCAGGAACGTGACTCCAGATGAACGTGACTCCAACGAGAAAGTTGCTCTGTAGCTGCTGGATGTGCTAATAAGCAACCCCTTTCCAACAAGTCAGCTTAAAAGGTGATGATATAAAAATCAGAAATTGCAGGTTTAATAAATTTGTACATTGTATAAAATGAAAAGAGTAAAGGAACTGTAGCTACTTCATATCACACAGTGTATTCACATCACACTGTGCTACATGGCTCGTACAGAATGTGGGTGGATGGTGGCCTTCATCCTGTTTCTCCAGTCATCTCTTGAAGTTACATCCACTTTGGATTCCACACGAGATTTACATCATCGTGTCATCAGGTAAAGCCACCTGACTAATGATACAAATGCAAGCAAGATTTCTTTACTTATTTACCATGACCACTTTCCAGAGTTGTGAAATCCTGCCTGTGAGTATTGAAAATTGTTGTGCAGTGTTTTGGCGCCCGATAAGCTCATCATCATTCATTTTCCATTAACATTAGCATTACCTGACCTTAGTTATCCTGCCGTTGCCATGCCCAGATATTGTAGGAAGGGAGAATTATATTGTATTGGAGGACAAAACCTCTGTTTTCAAATATCAGTGTTCCTGCCTGCTGGGAACTGGACAACAGGGCAATGCAGAACATTAGGTTGTCTTGACACAGAACACGTTTAGAAGCCCACACTCTCACACAAACCAGCTACGGAGAAAACTTTGAAACAGCCAGCATGAATTTAAAAAAGCACCTTAGACCTTTGTTTCCCTCTGAAAGTCTAAACTCACAGTGACCAGCACAGAAACATGAACATCCACCTACACCTGCTGCTCCGAGTTCAAGGTTAGTGACCTGATGGGCTGATTTTGAACCTTCCTGACCTAAATGTGATGTGACATAAAGGTGAGTGCATCATACCTGTGGGCGTCCTCAGCCATTTTTATCATCAAACCGGAACTCGACTGACAAAGCAGAAAAGCAAGAGGCAAGAACATTTGTGACTGAAACATACTGACATGCTGAATGCTCATCTTCTTCTCATGCATCAGATACCGATTCGTTATGAGGCAATATCTAGATTTTCCAACCTCAGTGTTTATTACATTTTTTAATGAGTAGTACCTCTAAGTGATTATTCATCGGGGGCCTTCCTGTGCCATCCAGGAATGCACCATCACGTCAGAGCAGGAATGCTTTTTACAATTCTCCAAACAGGTCATCCTCTTTCCATTCCCTCCATTACTGTTTTCTTTGCAGTTTTGTCTCTCTTTTCTGGTTCAAGAACACACAAGACCTGGGGTCATTGTGTTTGTGCAGACATCAGCTGATTTCTGCTCTGCCTCGGGCGGAGAGAGGAAGACAAAGAGAGGAAGAAATCTCCAGACAGACAGAGAGAGCAAAGTCATCCACTGAAACTGTAAATTGGCTCAAGGTATGAATGTTTCCTTCTATCCGGTGTCCTTGAGTGGATTGTCCGCTCCCTCCCTCCTCTGCTCTGCTGTCTCTGTCAGGCTCTTTGTGGATGTCGGCTGTAGAGGAGAAATGCCTGTGATGCCTCATCACAACATGACACTGGTGAACATCGACTGCTCTTTCCAACTGTCTTCATGAGTTACCCTCTCTCCTCTGGCCTCATTCAGCTGGCTCGATGCTGTGGCTGCGTCTGCAGACTCTGCAGTCATTTAAAGATAGTTAGCAATGGGTGGACCCTTTTATTGGCTTCCTGCCTGCTATTTCTGACCTCATTAGATCACACTAACTGCACTGTTATATAAACTCATTATGTCTTTACAGACATTAGGATGAGAGTAGTAGTAGAAGCAAATCTTTAAACAAAAACTGCTGAACTGTGTTGTTATGGAAAGGAATAGTTCAACATTTTGGGAAATGCATGTATTTGCTGTCAGAGATCAATAGACTACCACTGAGCTTAGCACAAAAACTACAAACAGAGGGAAAAGCTAGCCTGGCTCTGTCCAGATGGAACAAAATCCACATTTCCAGTCTTTAAAGCTCACTCATTATTGAATTTTTATATATGTGGATTTAATTTGTTCAAAAAATGTGTTGTGTTAAGGCAGGATTTGGACCCATTAGCAGACATGCAGACAGGGAGTAAGGGTAAAGTGTACTGAGTGGATAATGAAGGGGAGAAGGCAGATATGAACTGAAGTCCAGAAAGTCTGGGGGTCGAGGCTTATGGATAGATGATCAACGGCTGTGGACTCAGAAACTGCAAGTATGCAGGAAACTCGTAGCTGAGACGTCCTGGGAAGAGCAGGTGAGGCATGAGGCACTGAGGTGGAGTGCACAGAGCTCTGTTGGTGTGAGTGCAGTGTAGAAGGCACATGGTGATAGAGGCACAGATGAAACTAGGCGGTGATGGCTGTGGACCAAGGCTTGAGACACGTGGAGGCAGGAGTCTGGGCAGCACGGAGAGTCACCGAGCTCAAAGAAGAGATACAAGAGATTGAGTACTGGTAATCAACACAGAAGACTAAATATAAACTTCTACTCACAGGTAGCACCAGTAAAACAGCCAACTCTACCACTGTCAGCAGAAACAATCTGCCTGTGCGTCCTCTGCAGTCCACGGTCTTTATTGCTGTGCTTGATTGTGATGAGTCCCAGCTGTGTTGGAGCCAATTCCCAAGCCACCTGGAGAACCACGCCCAGCCTCTGCCAACAAAGGACACACAGGAACCAAAGGCCCACACCTCTCCATAGCACACAAGAAAATGCCAGAATTTCAGAAACCACCACAAAATGAAGTGTAATAAACGACTTATTGTGGTTGTAGCCTCACAGTGATGACTCAAGCCAGAGGAAGTTACTGCGTCTGGAAAACAAATAGTCTGGCACAAACCACGACATGACGTTTTTACACTTATACACAAAAAGCTAACGCTTGGCTGCACTTCATAAATTAGTGAGCTGCAGAGGTGCAGATTTTGTTAGCTTTGGACATGGCCAGGCTAGCTGTTTTCCCCAGTCTCCACTCTTTATGCTAAGCTGTTAGCTGCTTGCTGCACCTTCATATTAAGCGTAGACCTGAGAGTGGTGTCAGTCTTCTCATCTAACTCAGCAGGGAAACAATTTAGCATATTTTCCAAAATGTTGAACTTTTCTTTCAAGCAATTTTAGTCCACTGTAGGAGGAGATTAAGCAGCAGTTATGACATGCCCTTCAGTTTGGTGCCCTTGTTTCTCATACAGACTGTCCTCAGAGCTCTGATGTCTTTCGTCAAACCAACCGAAAGAATTCAACTTTCCCTGCAACTTTAATCTGCTTTAGCTCATCATAGTGACCTGTAGCAACAAGCACAATAAAGCAGTGACCACAGCGCTCTCAGATTGCTCCATGTGCCTTGATCTGAGAGGTTTGAGGGAGAGAGAGAGAGAAAGAGAGAGAGAGTTTCCCAGTTGAAATCAGATCAGTTACACAGAATGCAGGCTAATTCTCTTACCTTCACCATACTTAAAGTGTAACAAAGCCCCCATGAGAAACCTCTAGCAAACAGATAGCAAGATATCATGTTAATCAGCCAACCAAAATTAAATCAGGATTACCCTGGCAAAGCTGTATCGCTCACACAGTAATATTTTACTGAAGTATTTGGAAAAATGCCCAAATATGAGCAATTACGTATACACCCACTGCTCAGAAGTGACGTTAAGCCTGCAGAAGAATTTGCTAATAGGTCTGCGTGGAAGGGCTCAGACTCCGTGAAAAGCAGCTGGCAAAGACCAAGAAGTCAAGACAACTCAAGTAACCATGACCACATTTAATCAGCAACAGGCTCTTACACAAAGACAATAAGCAGTTCATTAGAGTTACTGCTGAGCCGGTGGTTTGAAAAGGAAAACAGTCACACACCCAGGCAACAGAAAGTCAACAAGAGGCTTCTGTTTGTTGGTACGGCGCTCTTTGTTTTACAGTTGGTTTACTGTCAAACAGGTTACTCATGACAGTCAATTACAGATATGTTCTGTATTTGTTATTCCAAGCGGATATAATGAAATGTACACAGACATGATTGATAGATAGATCTTTATCAGAAGTCATGCCAAAGCTTTCAGGGCTTCAGACCCGACAGTGGAATGAA
Source organism: Chaetodon trifascialis (assembly GCF_039877785.1). NCBI lineage: Eukaryota > Metazoa > Chordata > Actinopteri > Chaetodontiformes > Chaetodontidae > Chaetodon > Chaetodon trifascialis. The sequence continues at coordinate 9,739,838 of NC_092068.1, read as the reverse complement.
AATCAGTACAATATAGCTGACAAAATCCTACCAATAATATAAAATAATGTGATTTTTAAGCTTGAATTCTAAATGGCTGCGCCAGAGTTTTTTGCTCCCTCTTGCTGATGACCCTTCACCCTCCCATCTCTGCTGTGGAAAAATTCAAAATGGCCTGAGGAGCTGTGGGAGCTGAGCTGCACCATGTAGGAATTTACAATATGTATGTGTGTGCCAGGCTGTATTGATTTGTATGTTGCTGCTAGCCAGACATGTCTGCCTGAATGGATAGAAAACAAAGAAATGAACCAGAATGGCCGCTCATACTGTATGCCTGGCTGCCGGTTACATTTCACGCCTCTGCCGCTGTGTAAACCCAGCATCAGCTGAGCCTGGAGGGTGACAACAAGCCCCGTATCGGAGGAGAGAGTTCGTTTGCGCTCTGGCAGCAGGGTGGGTAGACAAAAAGAGACCTTTCCATTCTGCCATGACAAAAAAAAAACAAACTCCCACTGCAGTAATTCTGCAGCTGACAGCTCTCTCACATGGAAGCAGTGTGAAAATCCAACTAAAACAAGCATGAACAGTCTGGATCAGAAGCTTATTTGCCTCTCTGCGTGTTTGCTTTCAATGAGAGATGCCATTCACACCTTTCAATTGCTATTCATTTCTGCTATCGCTCACATCTCGTCTGCACAATGCTCCGCCTTTGTGTGCTGAATTAGACCTATTGTACGTGCAAACCTTCATCCGCCTGTTTCGTGATCTCTCATCACTTTGCATTTATGCAGACGGAGAAATTCATTTCAGCTCTTTTATTACAGCGCAACCACGCATTACCATTACCTGCCCTTTTTTATATAGCCAAATGAAATAAATGAGCACTTAGCAGCACCATAAACATGTTAGCACAATGCTGACACATGGACAAATGGGAGCTCTTGATTAGAAACACTCCTGTCTTGAAGCTAACGAACATTGTTGATGTTTTAGCTCCCATACAAATAACTTGATACTAATTCTTCCATTATAACAATATTGAACGTATCCCTTTCAACCTGCGCTGGGTGCCAACATTCAAAACCTAACTCACATTTCCATTGTGAGTTTGTAATTTGCCGGTGAAGCCTCCTGGGAACTTGTTTCTGTGAGTTGCCCATGCAGGGCAGGGGCCCAGGTCTGCTGTAGTGCCAGATGGCGGTTCATTAGATCCTGTGTGTTGTGTGTTTGGTGTGAAGCGTAGGAGGAGCAGGGCGGATGTTTGTTCCCATCAACAGCCAGACTTTAAGTCTGGCTTCATCCCTTTATAATGCTTCCATGCCTCAGAGTGCCTGGCAAGCAAAGTGATACTACAGTGAAGTGCCATTGGAGGATACGTCGCCTTTTGTTTTGCTCTTGGTTTAAGTTGTGCTCTTGCTCACTTCAAGAAGACTAGTGTTTATTTTAGCACTTCACGTGTTTTAATCCCGACATGTCAGGGGTAGAGAAAACCTCTCTGACAACCAGAAACTGAGCAGTTAAACCTAAGCTGCAGCAGAACTTGAATGTAGATCACTTGAAATGTGTTGCTCATTGTTCTGGTTCATATTTTTGACTTAAACATGAGCAAAACTCTGAGACCTGAATGAGATCATGTCCTATTTTCCTTTTTTTAATGAACTCGCTTGACCTCTGTTAATTCCTGTGGCCTTCAGCAACACCCCAAAAGGCAGATTGTTTTTCCATTCATCAGTGGATTACTGCAAATGTTTCGGAGAAAGGAGCAGTAACGACATATGGTGATATCAATAGCAACAGTGGAGTCTTTGGTGGACAGTGGAGAACAGTTGAGGTCTTCAAATCAAGAAACAGTCATGGTTTTAAGTACAAACACACACGTATCATTGCTGTGTAGTGCTGTGGTCTGTTGAGGCTCCAGATGATGCTTTACATCACTGAAATATTCTTTCAGTTCTTCTTGGGAATATGCCACAGAACTAATTGGACCCAGAAAGACAAAGTAATGAACATCACCAACTGCATGACCTTGACGGTGACAACGACCCAAAAGAACATGAAGCTCTTATTTCAGCTGCAGAGGACAATGACGGATGTTTTAAAAGATGCATCGTAGGTGAAATTATTAACATTATTGAGCAGTTATTGACTGCTCAATATATGGGTATGTATTTTATCAGACTGTTTCGACAACAGGCACGCAAGTCAACAAATTTTTTTCCGGGATTTAAAGAGTGGATATGGAGAGCGTGAGTGCCAGTGCTCCCAAAGTGAAAATGTTTGCAGAAGTCTTGGAATATATTGAGGTGAAAGTACGTTCCTGGAAGCTGAATCTTGGCTTAAGCAGATCAATCTTTACACAACCACGGGACACACGCATATATGTAAAACTGCCATAAAATCAACACAATGATAGTCATGAGAACTTTTTTTTTTCATTTATTCACTGAATGGGGTAAAACCACATCGAAACCACCTGTAAGGAGCATGTGTGGGCTGTTTGTTCATTGTCTGTGTTTGCTGTAGCTGCACAATGCACTAGCGGTGACTGACAGGAGGACGGTTGATGGCAAACAGTATGATGAGCCGTGCATGCACACACAGACGTGTCTGGCTGTCAGCCCAGGTAAATTATCTCAAACATTCAGCAAAACATGTCACGCAAGCAAACTCAAAAGTAATCTGAAATTTTAGAAAGCATATGCAGCAACACACACGACAGTTTGGTCGAAATTTGGATGAACATCAACTCAAACAGTATTAGTGATCTAAGACTGGCTTGTTGCACACCTGGCCTGTTATATTTCAGCCTTTGGCCCTTCATGACTCTGGCAACACGTGGCTTTGCATTGTGGGTGGTGTGATAGAAACCTGACCTCGCTCCTTGCAGATGTTGTGGTTTGAGCTCCTCCAGCTGCTCGCAGGCACACAGGCTGCCACAAGGCTTGCACTTGCACTTAACGCCACTCTTTCTCCTCTCCCCGGCCCATTTACGCTGTCACATGGTGTGCAGATAGAGCTTGATGATTAGAGACTGCATGAGAAAGGGCAAAATTACAGTAACCATGAGCTAGGGAAGAGCAGGTGCTACTATATAAAAAAAAGAAGCAGCATTTTTTCTATCTGAGCGTGTGTCTGTTCTTGGCTGGAGACTGCGGCAGAATATCCAGACTAGAGGCCTTTTCACTGGGGAATGCAGTGGAAGGGAGGCAGATTGGTACCTGGCTTTGTTGATAAGCTGAACATTAGGAGGAGGAAAGGAACAAAAAAACCCTCTGTCTCCATCCTCAACCTCTCTGTCCTTGCATCATGTTATCTTAGGGGCTTCCCCTCCTTCAAATCTTTATACAAAAGCTTTGTCTTACAACCACAAAACATCAAAGGCTCTGTTAGATCTCACATTTTACACATTTGTTTCTGTGCTTTGTGAAAGATTTGTGTTCAGCAGCCAATTCAGCTGCAAAGTGTTTTTTATATATTATTTTTATTATATTTATTTAGTGTCTTAATGGCACAGTCATTTTCAGTAAAAGTTGACACATTCCATCTAATGATATGATCCACAGTGAGGTGGAAAATTGCATTGAAACAATGGTCTACAGCCATGAGCTAAATGCTAATGCCAGCATGCTAACATCCTCACAGCAACAATTCAAACATGCTGCATCCTTAGCAGGTGTTACTATATGTCTCACCATCTTAGTTTAGCATGTTACAGTGCTAATGTTTGCTATTTAGTGCTAAACCCAAAGTGCAGCTCAGGCCAATGTAAATATCTTTATCTCTGCAGGCACTTGGTCATAAACTAAAGTATTGGTGAAATACTGACCTGATGATGGCGCTAGAGGAAAAGATCCTGAGGATGACATGAATGTCTGTCGCTTACATACTTTTTTTCTTCTGCTAGCATTTTGATTTTAGTAATGAAGTAGCCACACCAATAACATGCAGATATAACAGACACATTATTCAAATGACCTCCAAAGTTTTGAGCAAAATGGTGTGCAGTGAGGAAGAAAGTTGCACTGGAAAAGAGAAAAGCATGCTACTGCACAGCACAGAGGCTGGGTGGAGGAGGGGGTGGCATGTTAAATGGAGGCATGGTAAAATTGATGGAGAAGAAGGAATCTCTCGTACCTCTGGGACCTGACAGATTGAAAGCTGACTACCTCACTTTGACATATGGACCACCGGAGCTTTGCACTTTTGTTATTACACATATAAATTACAGCGGCAGCACGGTGAGCACTTGTCAAAGTGTTATGTCGCACCGGGGAACAAAGACAAATAAGTTGTGAGTAAGTAAGTAAATAACACACAAAGGCACGTCTGAGGACTGGAGCAGTGTGAGTGCCAGAGATTAAAGGTCGTTCATTTTGAGATGGCTGTTGTATGCAAATACATTCAGCCTTATTGTGTTGTACTTTATTGACTGCGTTTAATCAGTACTGTATAATGGCTGGAGTCGGAGGTCAGCATTAATATAATGTCAATAGATGAGCATGTGGAGCTGGAGTAATCTGTATGAATTTATTCTCTCATGATTTCAGTCATAGGTTGTATATCATACAGCATGTGGGCATGATGGCATAGTGCATTTAAACCAGCTGACTAATTATATCAGTTTTAAATTGACAACTGTAGTTGTAAAGACGGTGTAAGTAACAGCTCTGCAGTTCAACAGGCCGATGAAACGAAGGTAATAAAGTTATAGAGATTGTGATGACACACTTTTTGAATGGGAGTCATATCAAAGCTACACATTCTTCTAATGGCAAATACACCGGAGGAATCTGAGCCAATCTGATCCTTTGTCACGATGGGGTGTAATGGTGGAGCTCTGTTCCCACATTATCAACACTGAGCTGTCACTGGGAGAGGAAGAAGTGCACATTAATTTGCACTTATTGAACCAGTTAATGAACTATTCAGGAAAATACCAATATTCAGTGTTTGCTTCATTGCTCCTGGTGAACATAAAGTCCTGCTATCAAGAAGGCTAATTAAAATCACAAATCAAAATCTTCTGGTTTTTATGTTTTATTAGGCTCCATAGATTAACGTTTATTACTTTTGTTGACATGCTGAATAAAGACATAAATGTCACCATCTGGCATGTGAAGCAGGAGCCTCTAATCCCTGACTCGCTTCTCTGTGAGAGACCGTGAGAAGACAGAAATATACAGAATCCCTTCAGGTGGCGGCCATAAGAGATTGTATATAAATACTAATCCAAGCAAATTTCAGACACTGGAAATACAATTATCTGATAAAAAGGTCACTTTTAGCCAGGCTAGCATGGTGGCTCAGGGGAGGTTAGTTTTGGTTGGTCGATCAGTCAACAGTTTTGGAATACGATGAAACTTTGCATGTCATAGTCTTTGGAGGATAAAACCTCATTACTTTGGCTCTACCCTGACTTTTATTTAGCACCATCATCTGTAATGGCAACAAATGGCACTTTTCTGCAAACCATGGATATGTCGAATTTTTGCATTTCTTTGCCATCTTTACATTCCAATTTTCAATTTTATGTTGTGAAAACCCAACTTGGTTGGAGTTAGAAAAAGATGATTTTTTGGCTTAAACTTCCTGGTTTTGTCACCTGGAACAGCTCGAACAGAGCTCTGTTGCTCGGCAGTTGTCTCTGAAGTCTATCAGTTGGTTACTTGTTGTCGAAACATTGATATGATACAGATTTAATGTATCAGGTAGTTTTCAGAAAACAAGCAATGCCAGCATTTGATTCTTTAGTATCATTTTATTCATTTAATTCTTAAAGCTGCTAGCATTAAACGACATTAGTATTGTTCGGTCATATGAAATTATTTAACGTATGGAAAAAGAGATCATGGACTTACTGTAAGGAACTGACCACCTGATGTGACATTTATTACTTTCTCACATCTGTTCCACAGCTCAAAAATAGAGACATCTGCTCTTTCGGATATATAACAACCCTGAGAATAAGGTGGAAAAAACTGAGTGTGCATTGGGGTATGGAGCAGCCTGTAACACTGCGCCTGGGTCCAATTTTTAGTTAAGTATTTGAAAAGGTTGCATGTGCTTTTCTGCAGAGAATGAGCTTAAATCAACTCCAAATAACTGCAAATGATGACTGTGAGACCACCACAATGGGCAAGAAGCAGACTTTCAACAATACCTGCCTTCAGATAATAATAGGTCTGTTCTAATTACTTGCACACGGACACGGCATGCACTCTATTTAACAGTTTGATGCGGACAGGCCAGATGAAGGCAAACAGAATCGCTCATTCCTGAGCTCAGTGCCGACGAGAAAGGCTCAGACACATTTTGCATTTGACCTTCTAGTGTCTCCGTATCTCCTCTCTCACACAGAGGATCAATTGCTTCTCCAGTTAAGCTTTTATTGCTGATGATGGATCAGTGGGGGTTGTTTGTTATTCGGTACTATACGCCCCCACCCTCACACCTACCATTCACCCTCCAGACATCAATATTCCCATGACCCTCTAAAACAACCCCTCCACTCAGCTGCACAGGCCAGGCCAGACTAATGCAACTTTACATAATCAATATCTTTAAGAAAAAAAGGGATAGCCAGCCAAGAGATGTGCATCTGAACACCTAACCACCACCCACCACCTGCTCACCCACCTGCCCTGAGCCTTGAGTGCCTCCGCACAGTCAGGGCTGCTTGCACTGGTAGCAGCCGATTGAGAATCGATGGCAGAGCTCGCTGTTGCTTGGAGGCTGACAAGGACAACAGAAAGGACATCTCGGCAAATGAAGATAATTCAGCAGCCCTGTCTTATCTATTTGTTCCTGTCTCTTTATCTAATTTGGCAGTGAGAAAGCAGATGGAGAATATGAGGCATGAGCTTTTCTTTTATCCCCACACCAACAACACAGGAGGTTTCGACTCTCTGGGATGTGTGAGATTTCAAGCTTTGCTGCCAGCTATGACCTTTCTGCAGAATGATTTTTTTTTTTTTTTTACCCTTTCTGATTTCTATTGAGGCCAGGCAGTCAGGCAAGTGCCTCATAAAATGTCGCCCTTCACTAGGTTCAGCTAAGACGGTGGTCACCTGTGACTTGACTGACAGGCAGTGACGGCCCGTGGGGACCTGGGAGGCATGTGGGGCAGAGAGATGACTGTCTACTGCTTTCCCTTCCTACCCCCCCCCCCCCCCCCCCCCACTCCATTCCTTCCTTTTGTGTTGTGTGTGAGATGCAGCTCCCCTGTGAGTGAGAGGGAATTTCAAAGTGCCTGCTGAGGAGAGATGAGCTGCTCAGATAAGCAGTCCAGGTGAGAGAGATAATCCTGCCGTTACGCCTCGCAGGCACACAACACAATTGAGATTTCCTAAGTGTCTGACAAGACCAAAAGCAAGCCTATTGAATTTTCCTGTTTTCACCACCCTAAACGCTTAATACTCGAGCAGCAGTCAATAATTTATACATTTAATTTTCTGGTAAAAGTGGAAAATATGGCATCTTGATATTGAACCAAGGATTACATACAACATCTGCTCTGAATAATGCATTGACAGACAGTCTGATATTGATGAATAATTCCCTGCAATCCTTGGGATGATTTTTTTTTGCATGAATCCAACAGAAACACAAAATCTAATCCATCGTTGCAGGGAAGCTGATAGCTGAAGCCGATACTGATATTTGATATTTTGCAAGTGGTGACTGCAGGCTGACCTACACTCGCTGTCGATAGTGTCCCCCCTCCCTCTCAGCTGTGCCAGCTGTGCTCTGGGCACACTGAACCCTATTCTGGGTAACATGATCCTGACCAGGGTGGCACTCACAGCAGGGAAGCATCTGCTGTGGGACCATGGAAGCAGGACAACTGTGTCCCAGTCACATGCTATTATGTATGATGAGCACCAAATCTGTGCAGCGGTGGACGATGGTCGCTCGCGAGCGGAGGAGAAATGCTAACGTTTATTTCTTTAAGTGCTGACACAGTCAAATATCAGAAATCAATATAGTTTACGTGACTGTGAGCGCTTCCATCTGGCTGAGTAGATTTTCAACCTACTGGATTACATCTAACTTTACTGCATGTCAGCATATTTTGCAAGGCTAGTAAAATGCCAGCATGTCATTTCACTGTGAGATTTGTCCCATGCATATTTTTGCTGCAGCTCGTTTTCCATTTTCCCTCTCTGCTGCTGGCCCGGCCTCTGTCCATGGATATGTCTCCAGATTTCCCTGATGCCAAAGTCATTTGGCACCTCTCTTTAGTGGTCGAACTCCTGATCTTCCCCTCCACAACACACCCTGGAATCCTCCTCCATCTGAAACAGGCAACACTTTCGCCTTGTGCCAGTGTGAGCTCCCATCTGCTGTCCTGGCACCGCGCACACACATGTAGATTAACTACCTCATCTGACTGCACGCTGCTCCTGGCCAAACCCGGAGCTGGTCCACACAAGACCGTCCAGGCATTTTTATAGGCCGCTCTAGTTTGGAGTGGCCTAATGGAGAGGTCAGAACAGGCTGCCTGGTCAAATGACCTCTGGGTTCCTTCATGAAGTGGTCTGACTTTAATTGAAATTGCTTCGTAACCTCAGATAAGCTTTGCTGACACAGAGGTGGTGCAAAGGTTAAAAAAAAAAATCCAGGAACTACAGCTGGCTCCATCTCCCTCAAAGGCCTCAAAGGTGAGTTCAATGAGGAAAAAATATATATCCCAAAAAAGCTCTACCCACAGTTCACTGCAGCTGCATACTCACTAGCCCCTAGAGGACATGATAGATTTGACCACGCTCCAGCAGCTGGGCTGGAGGTTTATGCAGGAAGTAGCAAACAAATTTAATTGTTTTTCTATCCGCACCCAAAAAGGCTTATGATTAATTATTCAGCGAGTCCTTTATCGTCCCTGCGGTGAAAGCAACATCTGTCATTTATTTAAAGCACACCAACTCACCAAGAATCGAGTGACAAACACATTACGGTTGCATGTTTCCATCTGAAAGTCTTAGCACACCTACCGTTCACAAAATAGGGAGTGAAAAAGTCTCTCAGAAAAGGTTGTCTTAGTTTTCACCTGCAGAAGCTCAACAATGTTACTGTGCAAGAAGAGGTCTTTTGTCTGAGAACAGGTATCAGCGGGCTGGTGAGGACAGGTACTCAGCTCTCAGCCCATCTTCATGTTCATATCATTCGTACCACTAGAACGAACTTAGAGCTCACCTCTGAAATCTTTTAATGCCTCTGCGCTGGCGACAGCTGTGGCTGTGGCCAGGTTGTCCGTTCATCCGTCCACCCGTCTGTCCCGTTCTCATGAACGCAATATCTCAGGAACACCTGGAGGGAATTTCATATCTGGCACAAACCTCCGCTTGGACTCAGGGATGAACTGATCAGATTTTGGTGGGACATTGTGATCATATTTCACATTTAGTTGATACTGAACTGGTGACAGTGATCTTTGGTGTCCACCTTGAAACAGTGCTGATTGTATAGATCTTATGTGCTGCTGGGTTGAAAGTGTGAGTGAAGCTTCCACGTTTTACAATTCGTAGCTTCAACATCCATACTTGAAGCATTATTTAATTCCTCCAAAGTCTTGACACGATATATCTGTGGACAGACATGGATATGAACTGTAACTTAACCAGTTGGTGGAGGTTACTTTTATTTCTTTCATTTGTCTGTTCAGTACATCTAAGGTCCCATGCTGACGCGTTACGTTTACAGTGTAATGCTTTTAATGGGCTTCCATAAGATTTGAGGACTTTCTGTTAGTATGTCAGGGACTTTTACAATTCTATCATTTTTTACTTGTTATTCAGATTCTGTTGTTGATGCACTTGGAAATTTGCTTATTCATTTTCTTACCAAGAGTTGGATGAGAAGATTCACACCACTTTCATGTCTGCACGAAAAATATAAAGCTAGACCAAACAATTATCGTAGCATTAGACTGGAAACAGGGAAATTGTTAGCCTAGCTCTGTAAAGCCAGCACCTTTTAAAAGATGCGTGAAGAATTTCAGTATTAAACATAAAAAAATGAACTAAAATTATCAACAGAATATACAAAAATAACTATTTTGACATTATGTTAGATGTCTGTGTATTGTGTTGCTGAGACATCTACAGAGGTTAGCATGCTAACCAGTTAGCCTCAGCCCATCCTGTCTTGTAATAGCAGTTTGTACCTGAAGAGGCAATAGTCTGATGGTACAGCTCAGGCCTCCAGAGGTGGGCACTGACTGATGCCTGACCTCCCTCTCACTCCTCTCCTGCTTCTTGCTCTCCTGTACCCTCCATCCTTCAGCAAAATCGAATATCCTTGTTTCTTGCGATAAAACATACCAAAAAACACAAACATCACTTATTTTTACAACTACATTTATTAAAAAACAAAACAAAAAAAATAGAACAAAAGACAATAAAGCAACCAGTGTCCCACCAGGGATGAGACAGTTTACGGAGAGAGACATTTTTAAAAGCATACAAACCAGCAAACTGTAATCTAGCAGCATCCAAATGTTGGAATCTCCAAAATCATCATTTATATATTTAAATATATAGTTGTTGTTTTTTTTTTGCCCTGGCAAGCTACACACTTTACAACATACACAGAGCTTTCTCTCTCCTTAGTGCAGAAAAAAAACAAAAAACAAATACCCTTAATAAAATAAACAACTTTAGGTTAAATAAGCTTAAATAATAGTGTTAAATACAAGACACTTCTGTGGCAGATATGTACAGAAATAAACACATTTGGCATTGTAAGTGTGGTTCACTGGCGCTTGCTCTAATGCTCTAGAAACCACTGCATAAGAACACGTTTTGCTGTGATAAACTACACAGACGCACACACACATACACACACATTCATACACATAATTTCATATCAGTGAGCCACAGACAAGGCATGTGTTTATAAAAGAGAATTAAAAGCAAAGAGAAACAATCCATTTACAACCAATAGTTTTAGGCACAGTCTCTTCCTGTTTTATAAATACATGTCAAGTACAACTGCTTCTCGACAGGAACTCTTCACGTTTGTGCTAACTTTTTTTTTTTTTTTAACACAGTTTCGTAACTACCACTTTGTTATTGCTAAGACATTGTGACAGTGAATGGAAACTACTGACAAACGTGTGTAGGGAAAGCACCTTTAAACAACAAAATTACTGCCATGTGACCCTACATTACAACACTGAGGAAAAGAAAAAGTGGAATTCATTGAAAAAGAACAAATGGCCCAGAACACCAAACCTTGAAACTTTTGTGACTTTTGGAACCAGAAATAAAAGGGTCTCAGTTGAGCTACATTCATTTCCCCCCGACTGTACGTTTCAAGACCACCACATGTGGATTCCTCTTGGTGCAAGCAGACAGTAAGTACCACTTCATTATGTCCAGTACATTCCTCCCCTCCTCGCCTCACCCTCTCTACTTTCCTGTGTCCGTGAAGGCCGGCACAGAAACAGCTGTGTGACAGTGTGCGCAGTATGATACAGTACAGCTGAGTATACAGTACAGTAGACTGGCGGGACATACGTAGGTAGATTATATGTTGACTACAGTAAATGAGCTTTACATTCCACTACTGTAAGAAGATCCCAGGGACTCAGGCGGGGCTTTCGGGGGTTGCCTTTCTCAATTCCTCTCCAGCACCGGAGATGGGGAGATTTCCCAAGAGTCTCGTTTGCCAGGATGGAGAAACTGTTAACGTTAGAAACAGCCCTGCGCTTCAGACAGAAGAGGATCCCAAAACTAAGGTCCAGATCAAGGTTTTAAGTCTCTCCACACAGGGCTGCACTACAGTCTCCTAAGCAGCGGCTTTTTAAAAGAGTCTTGATTACGCTGGGGGCCGGTAATGGTTTGTTGTTTGTTGAAAGTTTGTTTGCCTGTGGATCATCTGGGAGTCTTAAGTAGGAGTTGAGTGGGTGCCCAGGAGGAGTGAAGGCCCTCTTGCTCTCTCGCCCTCTCTCTTTCTGCCGCTCTCTCTCTCAGGGTTTCTTGTCAATGGTGTGAAAGAACCACTCTGTGAACTTCCTGAGCTGAGCTGCCGCCGTCTGGCTCTCCTCCTGCAGTCGCATGTTATCCTGTCTCAGGTGTTGTACCTCCTCCTGCAACATCGCCTTATCCTCTTTCTCCTGAACACACAAACACACACACACACACACATACATAATCAACAGTGGGCTATGAGGCAAAAATAAATGGATACACAAGAGGCTGATAAAAGCCCCGCTATTACAACACCATCCGTCTTTCGTCAGCGCTGTGTAAATGGGAGGCATTAAGATGGCAAAGCAGCCTTTTCTCCGTTGTGATAAAAGTGCATTTCCGCTCTCCATTTTAAGCACATTAGTGGACGTGGGGAAATGTTGGGCTGGGAAACAATCAGGAAAGGAAGCAGGATATTGAATTAAGTGGACGAGTTTGTATTACACGGACCTCAGGGCACCCATTACTCAATGTCTATTCTCCTGAGCTGAGTGACACAGACATGTTTGCCTACATGAAAAAGGAAAGCAAAAAGGTGACGGAAACCTAATCAATGAGTTTGATGTGAGTGGACTTACCTTTCTGAGGTCATGCTGCAGCTGCCGAAGGATCACCTCCAACTGGTTGACTTTGCCAGTTAGTGTGGAGGGGGAGCTGCTGTTGGGGGACACAAAATACGACATTGTTAAGACTGAAGACTAAATCTATCACATAAGAAGCTGATAATGGACAATTAGCCAAGTCTGCCCCCCCTAGTTACTGTTGCTACGCATGTTGAGCTTTCTGTTTTCACATGGCAAGTATGTAATTTACACTGATCGTGGTGGCAGATTTACCATCTACATTGTAGGAATTTCTAAAACAATGTGTCCTTGATTTCAAACAGAAGCAGCGGACTGATTTTATCAGCTTTACCCAGCTAGCAAATGGAAATGCTAATTCTAAAACTGTTGCCAGTTGACGTTTAATGTTTCAGGTTGGTCTCTGTTAAACAGACAAGTCTAGAAAACAGCAGTAAATATGATGGTAACATACTTCACATGCTAACAGACTGAGGCTAAAGTCTGGGGGGATGTGGAAGTATAGGAGTGGCATTGTTCATGTACTGCAGTGTAGAGCTAGTTAGCCTTAGCCCCTGATCATATCTGGGCAAGCAACACAGTGGTTAGATTTACGCTATAATGTTCGCATTGTTTCACTTTTACCAGATACATAGATTTGAAGGTGAGAAACAGGTGGCAAATAATTTCACTAAGCATGGCGTGTGTGCAGTCTCCCCCCTGTAGCATGTGTGTGTGCGGTGATTAATAAAGTATATCTTAAACGCTCTCTAACACTGTAACTCACGGTTAAATAGAGATTCTGGAGTGTAAACTTTTCCAAACCATGTAAAGAGCAGGACAAGAGGCTCAGTGTCATCTACACTCTGGTTACTCTAAACAGCTTGGCTCCTTTTCTAACATCACCTATAACCTCACATACTGTAGTTAGCTAATGACATGCCCCTTGCCTTTGGATATAACACTCATTGTCATTGTTGTACGTAGTATGCTGGCATGCAGCTTATGTTAGAGCAGATAAACATGTTGTTTATTCCATCCCTTATGGTGTGGCTCATGAGTGTTTGGTAAAGGTTAGAAAAAAGACACCACCCTCAAATCTCATGAGATGCTGACTATTGCTCTTATTAGAACCTCATGCACGCCACTTCATCATGTGGAGAAATCCAAAGCTTGACAGACCTGCTGTGCCTGGTTATGGTTGCTAAGCTACGATTGGGCAATCATTGCTGTCCAGGTTTTAGAAAACAGTCACTCTTTCACTAGCTGCAGGAGCGTTGGTGCTTGTGTGTCTGTTTGTCAGTAAAGCCTACTCTGCCTCCAGCGCTGCTCCCTCCGCCTCCACCACTCGTCTGGTCAGCTCTCTGGAGATCTGCAGAGCCTCTGCCCGCTGCATGTCCGTCATGGTACAGAAAGACGCCACGCGCTGGTCTGGAGACAGAACAGGTGACGTAACAGGTCATAATCTGGCCTCAACATCAGAAACAGGAAATGTGTTCAGCAATGCGCTTCATGGTGTCAACGTGCAACTAAAGCAGAGCAGAACAACACACTCGCATGCACACGTTCCTGACAGGACGGGGTGATTCATTCATGCTTTGTATGAATGAGTGGTTCTGGTTTAAGCACTGCTCCTCCCATACTGAGAGATCTATAACCAGACAATAAGGAACAAGGTTTTAAACAGCATTTCTAGACTATCACAGATGAAGTCAGTCCCCTGGGTGTTGCTCCAGTGCCCTCGCCCCTCTGAGCTTCCTCTGACAGCTGTTTGGCTCATAATGGGCTGGATCCCAGAGAGCTGTAAGGCACCAGTCATGCTTGTTTTACCATATCAGGCCGTTAAGCTTGCTCAAAGCCCCATGGAAAACCCATACGTGGCATGTCACAATTGGGGATTGCTCAGTTTAGGAGTGCAATGCTCTTTTCCTTTAGAAACCACTCTTCTCTCTCAAGCCCTTGGTCTGAGACTAAAGATAGGGGGATCTGCATATTCATAGCAAAGATTAAGGAAACCCTTCCATTAATTTAGCCACCCAAATGAAAGCTAATCCACTCAGAGACAAAAGCTGATCGAGCCTGGAGTTGGTTGTTCAGACGAGGCAGGAAAGGGAGACCAAGCTTTCATTTACATATGAATGAAATTTTCCTCGTGTTCGAAGGCTGCATCAGAAAGATTAAAGAGTTCTAGGAAAGCAGTGACGGGCGCAGAAAAGCCGCTTGTCATTTTTGTGTGACCCGGTGCCCAGATTTACTGGACCAACAGCTGAAAATCAAACAAAAACAGATTACACTGAAGAGAAAACACGGCAATCTATGTGAGCGACTGCACGGTGTTGTATTTATTTGTGATGGAATATTAAAAACATATCCAGTAGTTGAGCTGTCAGTAATGGCACCAAAAGCCTTTTGTTGCCGAGATTTACCAAAGCCCAATTTTTTTTCAATCTGTTTCTATTTTCAATAGTCAGGAGGCCACAGTGTGTTTGTGGATGCCGCGAGCCAATTCAAACTGTCTTTTTGCATCATGAATACGAGCAGTCTCTCAGGATTTACACGACCGTAGTCATGAATACTATAAACACTTTACATATCTGGCAACCTCTTTCTGCCCTGGCTCTAACCAGAGCTGGTTAAACATACATGGCACAGTGGCAGCCTGGAGCCGCTTTCTGCTCGGCAACAAGGTTCCAGTTTATACAGCTCTTTTCTGGGCCAGCCAGGCTGCCGTGACAACTGCCTTCTTGCTGCCAGTCAGACTCTGCATCATCTCCACTGATTCCACTCTCGTTAAATGTTATGCTGCAGGCAATGCAGCAGAAAATGTATCAAAGAAACTCTACGCGGTATTCATTAATTATGACAAATGTATAGTCACATGCTACATTGCCTGCTCATTGGTCTCGGGGTCAGACGGAGTTCAAGTGGAAAAAAAATACTTACAGTTGGCATGTTACAGTTTCCATGATAAATGGGAGATAAACTGGTATGACAGTGGTCGAAAAAATACTTAAACTGGGGGAAGAAATGAAGAGGTGATGATGGAGTGGCTGAAGCGTGTCAATGCTAATTAACTGAAAAGATCGTGACTGAGTGAAAAGACAGGTTTCAGGTTTGACAGGAACGAATCAGTCATGTTGTCTGGAGAGACAACAGACTGTAAGTTCTAAATTTATGGGAGCACTCAATCCCTAAATCACTTGTTCCACAGTCACTGGCCACCAAAACCCACAAATACTCTAAAGCAGCCATTCACACAAAGAAACAACAGTCCACCTGAAAACTGCTGATTTCTAAGGAGGGAATCTGTCGCTTTAGGCCGCATGACCGTCAGCATTTTGTAGAAGAAAAAATCCAACATTTTCCAGTGAATCAAATTCAGACTTAATGGACAAACGACCAAGAGGAGTTGAAGTTACCGCAAACTATCAATCCAACACCTTAATACTATAAGGCATCAAGGCATCGCTGTAAGAACTCTCCCTGAGTGATGACGGGCTGGTTTAAAATTTGGGTTTCAAAATTGCCCTGAGAAACAATGGCTTATTTTTCCAACTGACAGTGTTTGATGGGAATCAAAAAGCAAAAGGATTCCCACGAGTCACCTCCTACAGAACTTAGAAGTAGAAGAAACGCAAACACAAAGCGCACACAAACCTGCACATGCAAGCGAGCTAGCACTTGCAGATTAAGGACACACAAACACATACACACATAAACACGCTAAGCAGCCAGGAGGAGGGGGGAGGTTACACGAGGTGCCAGCAGCTTCAGCTAGGCTGGTTACCTTCAAAGGCTCGTGCTGCGTCAACCAGGTGAGACCAGTCCAGGCCTGAGGCAGTGTCTGGGAGGGGCATGAGGCCCGGGTCGCTGAACTTGGACCTTTCCGCCAAGGAGCCGTCAGAGAACCAAAACTCATCTGCAGAGACAGGCAGGCACTCTGATCAGTGTCTACGCCTGGCGTGAGTTTAGGGCTAATCTCTGACTCGCCCATCAGTTTGAATCAGAACAGACAAGAGGGGTTGGGAGAGAAATGGGGGGGGGGGGGGGCGTAGAGGGGGGAAGGCAGGGGGTTTATTCAAACTAGTCATTGCTGACTAAAAGGGATGATATAACTCCAGCCTTGAATCTATGCTAAGTAGCTGCTATCCAGTTTTACCTACACCTGGGTGCAATTCTAACCTGGATGCACCAAACTAACACATCCCCTTGAAGGTTTCAAACAATTTAACTTTGAAAAGGAAAGTTCAGTAAATATATGACAGCAAACCGCCATCTCTGCATAGCACTCGCAAGGCGCTGTCTGAGGGGCGATAAATGACTTGTCAAAGTGAATGTCTTCATGTTTCAATCAATATCTCCTTTCCCTCCCCTCTGTCTCTCCCACCCTCCCTCCCCGTCAGCCCTGAAAGACAGGGAATGCAATAAACAAGGCCCCATTCTGCAGAGAGGCATTTAGAAAAGCATGAGTGGAGAAGCAGAGAAGAGACAGAGAGAGCTTGAGGTGATGCTGACACTCTCCTTTCAATTTACCCCGCATCTTGGAGCTCGAGTGATTCACTGTTTACAAAATTGGACTGTTTCAGTAAGGGAAAGAGAGAGCCCGTGTTCTCAACTATCCTTCAAAACAATCGCGAATCCATCAGGTTGACAGCAGAAGAGTCTAAAGAGAGAAACATCTTTCCAAAAGCCATTTTCTAGCTAACCGTGGCAGCCGGAGACGGATGAGGAATGGTATGGAAATGAGACAGGAGGGACAGAGAGGGAAGGCAGGCAGGGACTTATGAGTGAATGAAAAATAATGTATGACAGACACCGTGACACTCCTGATGGGAAAATAGGCATGTTCATGTCACAGATCTTAAGGACCTGCAGCAGTGCAGACAGGACACATCACACCTCTCATCACTAATGCATATTGAGTGGATGCTGGGTGAACAGCAGAAAGGGGAACGCCAGCCAGAAGTGACAGGTGTCTGCTTAATGCAGACGGAGCGGCAGGCCCCTTGCAAGTTGCATGGTGCCTCACCCAGTTCCAATTAGTTGGCTATATTGAGGAGTGTTGCTGGAGTGTGTACCAGTTGTGCTAATGATACTGGTAGGACACAAGTGGCTCTTCAAACAAGTGTCTATATCCTGGCTCTTATCTGGTGCCAGAGAAGAAGAATGATAATCTAAGAGCAACATGCAGAGAACGTCTCCATCAGCCATCCTGTCTGTGAGGTATTTTAATAAGACACTGCAGAGTTATGTTGGTTTTCTTTAAAGCAGCTTTTCTGCAGCTTCCTTGGTGAAGTATTACACAATTTTTTAGAGTCTCACTGTCTGTACTTACTCCTTAGGTTGGATGCCCCCTGGTTGTGGATCATACGTGGAGGCAGCGTGCTGTGGTAAGGTGGGGTCGTGCTGAATAGGATGTCGTTAGGCATGGCTTGGTCCAGCATGGAGCTGTGTGAGCTGGTGTAGGACGAACCCTTACGGTTACTACACACACTCTCGTCTGATAGTGTCCGGTATAGGGACCGCCTTGGTGACAAACTTCCCACTGCTGACACCTGAGAACAGAAGGAGAACAATTTGTCAAGGGACAGTCAAAACAATGCAAATGATTGAGCTGAATGACCTCCAAACCCCCACCGATGGCCCCCTCTCTGCACCTTCCCTGTGCTTTGAATTTCCTCGGCACAGCAGGTTTACACGAGCGGGCAGCTGGGTGGGTAAGGAGGGAACACCGGAGCACAGTGTTAGGAATCAATTACAGTCTTTGCTCTCAGGAAAATGCAGATGGATTGAGCACAGCTGGAGAGTGTCTGGCAAGTGGGAAAAAAAGGGGACAGGGCTTGTGGAGGTGGTGACAGAGGTCACAGTGGTGAGGCAGCCAATAGTCACTGAACCTAATGGTGAGAAACCATAGAAAGCAGAGAGGACTGAATATGACCATTGTGACTCTTTAAGTCACAATAACTTTGCACTCACCGCCTCCATTTGGGCAAATGAGGACTTGTGCAAAACAATGTTGCATTAGGGCAAGCCGCATGTTTGTCTCTGACTCCACCTAAAAGTAAACACGGCCCTCTAGAAGAGCCATCTTCATCCAGGTCCACTTGGTTGACAGCTGACCAAACCACACTGTCATAAGTGTAAGGTTGACTTTCACTGCAGTTGTACGGTCGTCTAAAGAAGCTCAGAAAAAAATGCAATGGCAGATTATCCTGTGGACTATGTGGACAATCATGAGTCATTTGACTTTGATGGCAGGCCGTGTTTAGACTTCAACTTTGTATTCCTTCCAATATTGCAATTAGTAGTATAACAGTGCAATTACTGCAGTTAGGTTAGCCAGCAAGTTGACCCAGATGTAGACCCCTATGCAGAAAGCCATAATGGCATTTTTGCAGGGAGGTTTGCACAGCTTTCCTGGATATACATTGTTTTGCATGATTCCCTGAATCTCTACAGCAGAGGTGGTGAGTGCAAATAGCATGGCCCATAAAGTCACAATGGCCACATGTACGGGGTATAGGCCAGGTTAAAAACGGCAGAATTTTGCTTTAATTAAACTCCACTGTAAGCTACTATCTAGGGATTGTCAATACAGATAAATAGAGAACAGTGGAGCTCCTGTATGACTCCATTTAATGCAGGACTCTATTAAAAACTCTACACATCTTCTTTTGTGTGCTTGTTTACAAGCCAGACAAAGACCCAATGAGCACAGTTCAGTGAAGCAGTGGGTATAATGTACTTACATAAAGTGTGTTTGCTGCTTTCTGCGTGCTCTTTAGAAAAGTACTCGTATTGCAAAGAATCTTATCACTTAAAGAGGCACATGAAAGGCAATGCAGAGGTCAAAAGGCAACACAAGGTCAGGACGAACGATCACAAAGGCTGTGAGGGTTAGAAAAGCAAGGGCATCCCTGAGGGGATGTGCTCTGTGCACAGAGAAGGAAGAGTACCACTGCTGGGATACTTGAGTTTCGTGACTGTGGCCAGAATTTTGTCAGAGGATCTCCTGTTTAAACACACAAAACCACAAAAGCCAATCCAATCCATCACTGTCCCTTTTAGCTTACATAAATATTGCAGGAGTGACATCAAAAGTAGCCACAAATGATATGCGGGGCAGTTGGCCAGATGGGTAAATGTCTGCCTTTGGCTTCCCAGCTGTAACCAACACTAGACTGATATCCCCACAAGCCAACACCCAGCCATCTCAATTTCAAAGACGGATTCCCCACAAATCCCATCGTGAGAATTTAACAAACATCTTGTGCGTCTTTAAATATGAGATATATACTGGAATTCAAAGCAGCATACATACGGCCTCTGAAGAACATCTCAGAGGCTTTAACTTAACAAGGTTGTCTCTTATTGCAAGTTTTCCCACCCAACTTTACAAGATTAGACCCCATAAGGTTCTCACTCATCAAAACAACTTTAAAAAGGATTTGCTGCTCTCTCATATAAAGCAAAAATAGCACAGCTTTAGAACTCCAATAAATGGAGTCACGGCAAATGAAACCATTTGCAATAGGGCTTAATGTTTTTTCATAAGCCATCTATTTATTACATCTACAGCATCAAACCAGGCTCTCTGAACACATCTTGGCATTGGTTAGGTGAACCTGCTGTGCACAATATGCAGAAAATATTGCAGAAATCAAACCTGCAAGATTATGGACTATTTCAGTGTGTCTAAATCCACCTCAGCTGGCAACAGTCCTCACCTTGATTTGGGCTGCAACGTGTTTGAATTCTTTTGTACAGCAGCAACGTTCTTATCAGCCAAAGCAGCACTGAATCCAACTAGATTTTTCCTGATCTCTGTGACTTTTTTTCCTCAGTGCCCACACTGAACAAAGACAACAACCGGCATTGTAAGCCTTTGACGTGCCACTTGGGAGGATGTGTTGGACAACCACCTATTCAGATGCTTTTTTCTTTCCCACAGGAGGTTCAAAAGAGGAACGGTGTGGGAGAACAAGCTGTGAGCGGCCTTTCCTTTACGTCAGCCACACAATAGTCTGCCTGTCTGTGGAAGGGCGTCCCGGCGGACACGACGGCTGGCAAGGAAAATCTCTCTGCACCTGCTCACCCACACAATGGCATTGGGTGACTACCGGAAGTGACACATGAATTAACCTTTACCGTAGACTCTGTTTAATCACATTAGAGATTTAACAAGTCAGACTGTATGAAATTAGAAATACATCAATGATGTTTCCAACATTGTCATTATTGCAATTTGATTCCTTTACGTGTCAGCTAATGATTGAAAACATGCAGTCCAAGAGAAGCTGCTCCCAGAAAAGAACAGTATGTGTTCATTGGGATCAGATGTGCACAGTATATGGTTGGAGTGTCTGGCTCTGTGCCGTCCCTCATGCATATCTCTCCCAGATTGCTTTTCCACACACTTTATTATCACACTGAATCAGACTGGAGAGTGAGATTACAACAAAGACCGTACTTCTCTTTGAATCTGACAAGCAGCACTGTGCACCTTTATACTGGTTACTGTGCTTTCCATCTCTGTGGGAAACAAATAACATCAAATGAAGGGAAATCACAGTGCAAGCCTGATACACCTGCTTTCATTTTAGACGGGCACTAATGCTTCCTGGTTCTCTTTTCAGCACCACATTATATACAGTGCAAGCTCAGTGTACGAAAGGAAGACAAACTGTTTACTGCACTGAGGTGCTTCATGTGAGGGACAAGGCCTGCCTGTGCCAGAGGACACGCCTGTCATTTCCGGGGATGGAGTGCATTTATATTAGAATTGAGCAGCATCCAAAAATAACTGATTTGTATGTCTCCAGGGTCTCTTCCTGGTAGATAATGGATGGGAGATGAGTGGTGGGGGATGGCGCAGGGGGAACTGAAGATGCAATTAATAGAGTCTGCAGGACCCAGGAACATCAAACATCGACGCACTCTCTGCAACTCCCTGCCTTGAATCCATGACATCCCGACTGAGCAAACTCAGACTCCCGTTATAAATTAAATTAACCAAACACTCTGTGCCGCTCAACGGGGACTGAAAGGGCCTTGTGTCGGGAAAGACAAGCCCTATCAGCTGTGGTGCTCAGTAGCAGGGCCAGCTGATAGGCAGCACATGTTTGTCCTGCTTTTAGTTGCTTCCCAGCAAGAGGTTATCTGCTTTGATACTGGCCTTGTATGTACTGCCTGTTGGTCAGCATGATAAGATACCCTTATGGTTTGCAGTAGATCCTTGGAACGTCAAATAACCATGCTGTCACCAATACTTCGCAATTTCATGTTCAATTATCACGTAATTTAGAGGTCAGTTGGTAAATCAGCCACAAAGACCTCACCTTCCGAGTCCTGTCTTCTCCTGGAGGGCTGTCAGGCAGCATCATTTTAAGGTATTCTTCTTTGGAAAGTCTCTGCAGTGATTTTCCATCCCGCTCAGCAGCCTGGAGCCGGCAGGCAGCCTCCTGTGCATACAGCTGCCTGTAGACGATACAGAGGGCACAGCAGAGCAGAGCTCATCAGACGGGGCACGAAAGCCACAAGCTGCAAGGGAGGCCTTGGGCCATTACAGCTTGGGTCCAGCTGTTTAGAAAATAAAGTCATATCATACACAGGCTTCAGGTGGATCTGTCTTAGCATGCCAACATCAGGTGCCTCCCTGCTACATGCTAGTGAGGTGAGGGTAACGGCGGTTGTAGAGGGGAACTAGGGACAGAATTTATTTCCAATCCCGCCCTGTCCCATCTCACTCTGCCAACCCCATGATTAAAGAGACTGTGAAGACTGCAGCCAAGCACACTGAGAGGTAGAGGAAAGGAAAAAAGAGGGTTTTGGACAGAAATTACATCCAGAGACAAGTGCACGCCAGGGACTCAAAGGGAGTGTTCAGACAACAACAGAGGAAGACATGAGAGCAGTTAGACAGGGTTGGAGAAGGACCCACAAGAGGTGGCATGTTTTTGTTTTGGTGGTGGTGGTTGTCAGTGGGGTAATCTCAGAAAACATTTACATGATTTTAGGGGTGCTTTGTGTTTAGAGGGGGGTGTAGCGAAGGGAGGAGGTGACCTGGCTAGAGAAGTTGTGTGGCTGTGAGACCTCTACTTTAAGTGAGCAGCCTGTGAGCATGACACATTGAGTGCTGTTGGCAGGGTGTTAAATGGCCGCAGGGGGATACGATACGCTACATGGCGAGACGTTGGGACAGCCTGGCTGTGATGGTTACCTAGAGACACTGGAGCTGAGAGCTGCCCTGTTTTAAGCTTTTGGCACCATGGCAACCAAGCCCTAAATACATAGACGGGTCTTGCAAACATCCGTGTGTGATTGCCAGATGCATTCCGACTGATCCGTGACATCTCTGGTTCAAAAGCAACTGCCTTATTCCAGGAAAAAGAAAAGCATTAATTGAGCTCAGTATACTGGGGGGTTTGGTGCTAAAAATACAGGAACAAATGGCTTCTTTTCCTTCTGTGTCCTTACTTAGCTCTCAAAATTGATCCATGATGACGGGAGTCCATGATCCATGATTAAAACACCACAGAGTGCATGTTGTTCAGGAGAGACTAATTCATCTTAGGTGTGAAGTAGCACAAATATCAGATATAACAGAGTTACATCTGCTCAATTATATAAGTGATTTTGTTAGATGTTCTTGAATATATTTTCCTCAAGGTAACTGACAGAAACATGGACTGATTCACATACTATTTTGCCAAAAATGAATGGAAACATAACTACAGGAATTCAGAGAGAGTGCTGGATGAGGGTCTAACAGGAGGACGTGTTGGTGCACAGTACACAGCAGTGGGATTCTGGAGGAGATACAGCAGAAATGTCACAGCCACTGATGCACAGCTGGTTGTCCTCCAGTCTCAGCATGTGACTCACATTTTAGACCTGCTATGAGAGACGACTGGGACGGTGGTCTGGGACAAAGGAGTGCAGGGATATGTGGGGGAGCCGGCTGGGTCAGATTGGGGCCACGGGGGTTGACTTTGACTGACTGTGTACCTTGAACGCTCAGAGAGAATGCTGAGAAGGAAGGCTAACAAGCCCTCCGCTCCTCTGGCACAAGAAGACGCAGAAGCAAGAGAGAAACAGCGCAGGGTTAGGAGCATTGTTACACATCCTGCATTACATACAGTGTTACAGCAAATGAGAAAACTTTTTAGAAAGGGGGAAGAGAAACTTCATTATGTTAGAACAATATCTGTGAGTATTATTAGGCCATTCATCATGAGGCACTGTTATGTAAGATGAAATAAAACTGCAGGAATATATAAACAAACAATGGGGAGGGTAACTGAATTACAGAGCTTTTTCATAAGTCGGCAGAAGATGACTTCAGTGCATGCGATCAATCACATAGCCCTTAAGTGGCAAATTTCACAGCCTAAATGAAATTACTTGGAAGATAGAGCAGGGGGTTCCTTCCAGGGCAGATCTCACATTCTCTCTTCCAAAATATGCCCCGAGCCCACATGCAAACACCTTCAAACAAGCACACACACCCACACCTTCATATCCACTCACACCATCCAAGCTGTGTTTCAATTTCACCATCAATGGCTTTCTATTCTCGACGGCAAACCATTCAATTAGCAGACAGATACAGTTAGTCGTCACTGCTCATATGAAGTCTGAAGAGAGTATGTGATCTCCACCTGGCTGAGCGGCTGCATGCATTGCTCTTCCTTTGCTGTATTTCTAAAGGCTATTCTGTGGCAGGTGTTCCTGGGTTACATGTGACAGCAGTGCGTTCAGTGTGGAGGGTTGTCTGGCTCCCAGCAGAGATGCTGATCTGGTGGACGCTCAGCCTGGCAGTCCACGGGGACCTGGCTTCATGGGAGCGATCAATAACCACAAGTGACATGTGCCAAGTGTATTATGTCCACGGCTTCATTGAGCTTATTTATTTTGGGGCTGTCGCCTTCAATCAAGGCCAGTTTATGCACACTGGGTGGGGGGGTGGGCACTTGTATTGGAATGGGTCTGCCTCTAGTGCAACAGTAAGTCTGGGGGGAAAGAGCTCTATGGTGAGGGAAGCAGTGCTGACAAGGCCTGTTAGTGTGATTAAAAAGTGTGTCATCTAGCTTTCCATGGTAGACAGTGCTAAACTTGAAGTGAACTAGAACCAAACTGTACTAACTGTGTTATGAGAGCAATACAGGAGCAGAATATTTGGTGCTGTCATACATGCTCTCTCTTACTTTCTCTCTCTCACACCCACACTCACCCACACTCTGAAATGTTAGGAGGTCCCTCAGTGCTGTGGGCATCATCATCATCATCATCATCAGTTGTCTTCGTGCCCACTGGGCGTTTGCAATCGGACTGCGGCCGCGTCTGTCCACAGGCCTCTGAGCTGGGCCCTGGCCCCGGCTCTGGCCCTGAGCTGCTGGTCTGGGGGATGGTGTACACCTTGGAGGAGTCAGCGGACATACAGTATCTGGCACCACGGGCCAGGGGACTGCCAGAGTGGTGGGAGCCACTGACCAGACAGCAAAAAAATAAAAATAAAATAAAATAAAGCATAATGTAACTCAAAAGTGACCAAAATGAATGACTTTCAAAAACAGAGAAGGAACATGAAAGCATAAACAAACATCAAGAATGAAGAAATGAGAGAAGTGCCAAGCAAGGCAACTTCAATGTGGTGATTTTTTTAAAGCTTAAAATGATTCCTGAAAGCTCAGCTCTGCTGTCGTCTTAGACAGGATGACATCATTTCCTCTGCATTGAGTATAGTCACGCTAGTCACCCCTAACCCACATTGCAAGATGACTCACATCCAGTCTATCATGTGTGTACTCGAGCTGCACTTTGCCCTTTCAATATTTAGTCAAATATCAACTGACAAACCAGATTAAAGGGTCAGTGCACTCAAATCACAAAGACGCGTATTTTCCCACTTCCTCCAACTGGTATTTAGCCAGTTTTATTGTAGAAGAGATATCCACCACTGTGACTTCTGCTTATTTCTGGTTCTCAAAGCACAAAAAATACTTAAAAAATAAAGTAACTGCATGGTTGGATATCTTTTGGTAACCGGGAAAATGTTTCTTATTTTGTCATCTGGGTTAACTGGCCCATGAAATGTGGTGAAACGGTCAAAGGAACGCTACATTTGTAGAGAAAAACAACGTATTTCTAAAGTTCTTAATATTTTGTTGACATTTCAGCTAGTTTCTAAAAAAGCAGCTTGTTTACTTCTAGAATCCATTGGATTTAAATGGGGTTAGGAGCCATTTACTTGTTTACGATTATTGTTTCAGCTTTGTGAAAATATCCTTATCCTTACACTACATCCTCATTCATGTAATCTTAGATTTATGCAGGATGAATGTATCACATTTGACAGTGATGTGAAAATGAGCTGCAGCACTCTGCCTGTCTTTGCTTCTTATGTTGCATCTTGTGCAGTTTTAGGAAGTCCCCTAGAACAGCATCTACTGTAGTTTCCAATTCATCTCATCATTAATATTATGATGGACAGTTCTTGCCATGTGTCACCTGCCTGGTTAGGATTCATCTGTTAGCTGCTCAAATGATCCATAACGCTGTCACATTTTGGTCCTAACATTTTGTTGTTTGCTGGAAACTTCTCCTAAACTACCCTGAGACATCAGAGTTGGCTTTGGCTGAAGCGACTACATACTCTGTTTCCATATTCATGACCATCTGGGCCACACCCTGCAAAGCATGCTCCTGCTGCTTCCCTGTTTTTTCAGATGACACTCTGGTGTCAAAGACCATTACATAAAAGGTGGGAAGCATCGGAGTAGTCAAGGTGATGGCATGGGCTCTTTACTCATTTCTGAATGATATCTGGGAGTGGACAGCTCTGACGTCTCTCAAACAGGTCAATGATCTGAACAGATTGTGGTAACATAATCCTGCATGGCATAAACAAATAGATACCCATTCTATTTCATAGAGACAGACTGTGAGTAGCTCCAGGGCCAACCCTCTGTGACACCTCTCCTCTTTTCCAGATGGGCCCCAGTCTGGTGAGGGGGACTTGGACGATGGTGTGATGAAACCCCCCCATGTTGCTCCAGCCTGACAGCAGCCCCACCCACCAGCATCAGCACAGCTGGACGACTCTGGGTCAGGAGTGAGGGAGCACGGCTGGGTGAAAAGGTCAGCTAACAGCTAGCAACCATTCTTTTGTGCATGTGTCTTTCTCTGTGTGTTTAACAGAACAGATAATGGGCTGATGAGTGCAGCTGTGGTGGTGGTGTATGTGTGAATATAAACCCACAGGTTTGAACAAAGTGGATTGTGCTTCCAGCCACATACCATGAAACGGGTGTGATTTTTCAAATCAATGACCCAACACTCTAGAATTAGGCCACAGCAGAACTACTTAATTACCTTTAGAGAAGAAAGAACATCAGGGTCACCACTTACATTAGCTGGAGTACACAGTGTGGTGACTAATAAAAGGAAAAACAGCATTAAAGTTCCTGCCATTGATTAAACCCCTCAACGCATATCAGACCATCAAAATGACATATTTAGAAGTTTGATGGGATTGGTTCCTTCGGTATGTGACGTCATGTATGAAACCTTGACTGTCTGAATGCCCAGCCAAGGCGTTGCCTGCTCAGTTCTCTCCTGATTTCTTGCAGCATATAAAAAGCATCCCGTGAACATGTTAACAAGGTTAAAAACGTGATTTTCACTGGAGCGGGTCTGTCATTCTTCCAAAGGATGTTCCCTCGTTTGGTGTTATGATGATTGCTTTCCAACATGTCACTCCAAAATCTGTGGCGTTAAATCAAGATCTGGTGACTAAGAAGCCCATAGAATATGATTCATACCATGATTGATTTTCATACCATTCAGTGACCCCTTGTAACCTGTATGGAAGCATTTATTGTTTCTCCTCTCAATCATTCTGATTTTTCCCCTTCATTTGCCATCCATCTCTGTCTTAACCACAGGCAACATTTTTGCCACCCCAAATACACCAAAACCAGCAGATAATGTACAGCTACACATTCAAACTGTCCTTAAGTGAAAAGAAGTTAATAAAACACACATCCTGTGTCGGCACTGTACCTTGAATGGGATGAGATCTCGCTTAGGTCTCCGATGCTTCCCTCAGTCACATGACTAGACAAAATGGCGGAGGCGTAGCCCTGTGGCAGGTACAGTTTCCCATGATCGTCCTCTGACGCCCCATCCTCATGGTGCTCTGATACCCAAGGGTGTCCCTGCTCCCCCACCCTGCCCTGGATCAACACCCGGGCCCCGGGGGCCACGCAGGGATTAGTGTCGATGCCGCTGTCTGTGGATGCCCCTTTGATGTAAGTGAGGCCCAGCATCTCCGGGTCCATCAAGTCTCCAGAGCCAAAGTGCTTATCGTCGCTGTTGCTGGAGGCGTTGCTTGAGAGTGTGTTGCTACTTGAGTGGCTTGAGTTTTTATCACCCGTCTGGTTGAAAGAGAAGGGTGAAGGAGACAGAAATACAGTAAGTCAGACAAGGTCAAACAGCAGGTGCAAATTATTCTTACGGCTGTTTTAACACGCTCGGGGCACTGGAGGGGGATGGGTTTACCCATCAGGCTGCATCACATGTTCATGTGTCCCTGACTGAGGCGACAGCTTGTTTTCTTGAGGCCCATGATACTGTAAATCTAGTTGACAGTAACAGGAAGGAATACAAACAGAATACGCAGACTGTTGCATACTGAAGTTTGTTAATTATGTGAGAGATGTGCATGATCTGGCCCCTAAAAGAAGTGTCAATTCATTTTATAATGTAATTATAATTCGATTTGTTGACTCAAAAACTGTCCTCTGGTGAAGATTAACAGCTATGTTCAAATAGAGAATATTAAGTAAAACCTCAGGATTATGACCTGTCATGTTTTCTTCATTGTGCTATGCTTAACACTGCTACATCATGGACACAACTCAGATGATGTCGAATTTAAAGCAGCTAGTCTGATCTGAAAAAACAAGCTCTGTGCATTAGGGAGGAGAATGGTTTAAATTTTTATCCACTGGCTGGGGTTAATGCATCATTGGCTGGAAGCACTGAAAAATGTTGTTAGTGTGCGCCAGCCTCCAGCATCAAAGGAGAAATAAAAGACAGAAGGAGAGATGGGCCAACGAAAAAAAGACAAGTGAGAGGGGAATGTAGAGAAAGGGGAAAATGAGAGGCTCAGGCACTTAATATATTCAACCTTCTAGGAAAATGTGTCCTAGAAAAGTGTGAGACAACCAGAAATGGTGATGAGATGAGACGCCCGTTAGCATGCTGATGAAGGGAAAGTGATAAGTGCAATGAGCGGAGAGAGGGGACGACATGAGGTTGAATACCCCAATTGAGCTGCTGGTTGCTGCAAAGCCCATAAACAAGGGCAATTTGACCTCGCCCCAATTCAAACACTGATGTGGGGAAAACCAGGTCTGACAGCGCAGAGTTGGAGTTAGAGCAGCTACTCTAAACACAGCACAGACAGAAAAGTGCTTTAAAGGGTTTTTGTGTCCTTCAAAATAAGTTGACAAGGAGTTTCTAAACACTTCCATTAAATGTCACGTGGGCAGCTTCTGTCAAATGGAAATTAAAGTAGGTCAGGTTTTTACCCTGGACAGCTTGTTGGGTGAGTCTTTTCCTCCTTCTCTTTGCTTCAGAGGATTCAGGATCTTTGTGGACGGGATGTGCCATTTGGCCTCTGTGGACCGAGAAGAAAAAGCTGAGTGTAGAGAAGTGCCGGCTATGAATAGACAGCACAAATCACCAGAAGTGCAACTGATGAAAGCCCTGGGTCACATGCCTTTTAAAACATTACATTTCCAGACATTTTATGCACGTGAATCATGACTCACCTGCAGACCTGGTCCTCTCCAGGGTGGGCTCTCTCTCCCTGTGGATCTCTCCATCTACCCCCTGCATGTCCCCTGCCCGCTCATGGAGGATAGGGGAGGGACACCTGCAGAAAGAAAGAGGAGGAAAATGGGCTGTGAATTATTTTCTGCCCGTAGAGTGAATTTTGTATTCTAGCCAGAGAAAGGCTTCAATAGATTCAACACAGATGTACAGCAATTAGCTCAAGATCATTTAAGGTCGAATCACTTGAGCTCATAATAGAATAAAGAAGCTGCCAGACAACGCTGACAAGAGACCTCCTTTCATTCGACTCGGCATGCCAGGCATTCTCTCGCTCTTGACAAAAGGGAGAGAGAAGCAAATTTTTCAATGCGGGTCTTAATTAAAGCTTAAAGAGCT
This sequence comes from Chaetodon trifascialis, assembly GCF_039877785.1. Classification (NCBI taxonomy): domain Eukaryota; kingdom Metazoa; phylum Chordata; class Actinopteri; order Chaetodontiformes; family Chaetodontidae; genus Chaetodon; species Chaetodon trifascialis. The sequence continues at coordinate 9,710,092 of NC_092068.1, read as the reverse complement.
AATAAAGGTTACAGCAGATGAACAGAGGCCACAGTGTCTGGTGATCTTTAGCAGACTCGAGCTGGAGATCTGTCGGCCAGTCAGCGTGTCTGTTGTTCTGCACTGTGGCAGCTCTGACAGGGTACAGTGATCCCTGAGAGTTCAGTGCACTTTTGAGGCCTCTGACAGAAAAGCAGCAGCGTGGAGCCAAGCCTCTTGTCATGGTCCGTAACCACTTACAGACAGACATTGGTCTCTGATGGATTCTGCTCATGTACAAGACTCAGACTGACAGATGTTAATGCATGTGCAGTCTGAAGCCATGCTGCCCTGCAAACCGTCATATGAGAATATTGAACACTGAATGCACCGAATCTACTTTGATTCGTACTGTGAGGAGGACAAAACATGTGAACTGGAAAATTATGATGACACAAAGAAATTGCTGTGGCTATAATCATGTTGACAGAAGCTACAAGCTCCTCTCACAGAATCTCAGTTTCTTTGAGATAATTTTTGCCCCAAACTTTATTTTCAATGGCTTTCTCCAAAATTACAGTGTAGTTTGCTAAAGAGGCACTTCAGTCGCAGTAAAATATACAAAAGGACAAGAAAGTATTCTTTATAATCACTTCCTATTATATTTAAGTGCTTATCTTTTTTTAAATATTCTGAAGAGACGACAGAAGATGTGCTCAAAGTTACAGCAAAGCAAAATACTGTACTAGGCTTGGATATTTAATGGCTAAATATGCAGAGTGCCCATTTATGTTTGAGGCAGTCTTTATGTTCTTCTGAATGAAATCATGAAACCAATGCTTTTGGGATGACTGAATGGAAACTACAATAATAAACCTTAAATGGAAAAAATCTCATACATGAAACTCATCATCCTCCATCATCTTCCCTCTTTTAAGCTCTGGATGTGGTATTAGACTGTGGCAGGCATAATTTTATTGTTTTGTTCAATCAAAAAAAAAAGTGACGACTGGCCAAAAGTGCACTGATGATTTGGTCATTTCATGTGGAAAAATTGCTGTCATTTTGCAAGATCTTACAAAGAGTGCTGGGACTGATTGTAGCTGCATTCATGACTGAAAAACCGCATATTGCTGGAGGGACTACTTAGAGGCTATTTAAAAAAAAAAGTAACAGTGCTGTGGTCCCGTACCCATCATATCCAGGCTGCTGGGACCAGGTGCTGCTGCCACAGGGCCCTGGATCACTGGAGGAGGACTGGTTACTGGGGGAGCTGCGGTAGTGCTGGTCTCCCTTGTTACATGAGGTGACCTGGGGGTTCTCCATATCCTGCACTGTCCTGCAGAAACAGAGCAATAGATACACAAGTGTAACACACGTTGCCGCAGTCAATCAGAGCGAGTGATGAATGACCAAAATTTCCCAGAGGCCATTGTGACATCTCCAAACGGCTCTTTTTCGAGTCCAAAGCAGTTCATTTTAGTGAAATAAAACAAATAAAAACTGCAAATCCTCAATTATGACATGATGGTATCTGCAATTTTTTTTGGCATTTTTGCTTGATAAATTAAGTTGATTGTAAAAACAGTTAATTTTCCATCAATCCAGTAATTTCAGCACTTATCCATCTATACAGATTATTATTTGACACCCTTTTATATTTGATACTTAAATTAGATTTTTGACTCAAGAAGCTGAAATTTCATGACAAAAACACCCCCCCCCCCCCCCCCCACACACACACACACACACACACACACACACTATTTCCCATTTTAAGGATGATATTATTGGGTGTCACTCCTGTGAGTGGTCCCTTGCATCTGAGCACCGTGGATAATCTCTAAGAAAATGTGAGAACTGTTAGTAAGGGAGAAGGTGTCTTGTTCCACAAAGACAAACAGAAACAGGCATTAGTCATGGTAATAAGCCTGAGTGGGTTATCCAGATGGTGAAGCCCTGTGTGTACACAAGCAGCTTCTGAAAGTAAGAGACTACTTGAGATTTCCGCTTCCACGTGACCTGTTACATGAAGTTTACTCACTTACATATTTTGGCTTTGACCATTGTTTTAGCCTAACTTATTCAAAGTGTATGTTGCTGTCATGCAATAAGGCGTGCCTGACTTAATGTGAGACAAGAGGTTTCTCTGCTTACTTTTGCCTGGTCAGGAAAAACTACAGTCCAGAGGGAAAAGTAAACACTGGATTCAAGCTATGTCTCCTGCCTGGAGGCCTTCCTTTTAAACAACGCACCAAAGTGGGTTAGATGACTGGACGGAAATAAGGCTACAGCAGCACAGGCAGGATGGCTTTCACATTAAGTCTCAAGTCAGGTCCAGCCAAATACGCTATACTTTGATCTCTGCGTCTTCATTCTTATGTATGCCATCGTGAGATTAGTGTGTAGTGTAGTGTTTCAAGTGTGTAGTTAGATTTCATTAAACAAATCCATGAGAACCATATCATTAAAAAAATCACAATATGAATGTCCATTTAGAAGGCGACAAATTGTTGGCATCAACCCTTTCTGCTTTGTCATCAGGTTTCCTTTGTCTAGACCTCCATGGGAAACTCACTAAACTGTCAGTAACTCTGTCGCAGCACACATCATGAACGCTTTGGCAGGATCGCTACATTTCCTCCACGGCTGAAGTGTTAGTCTCCTCGGCCAGGTCCAAGCACTTTAATGTGAAACAGCAGCAGCTGCTTTTTGTTCTCCTCTTCCTCCCTTCACATAATGTAAAGTTCTGGGGGGATACTGAACAAAATGTTTCTGTCTGCGCTGCAATAACAGTCGAGGCTACAGAGATTAGCAGCCGGTCTCAGTTGGCTGCAGAGTAGGTGTCATATTTTACAGTGTGAAGTCTGGATTCAGCTATACGTGTGAATGGGATGATGCTTTATCTAAGATATCAGGACTCATACGTGTCCTACAGACCAGCAGCTCTCAACCTTTTTTTTTTTTGTCAGATGTCCACCCACAGCTCGATCAAATGAACTCAACCACCCCTTCACTGATACCACCTGTCATGTTCCAGACATTTTCATTTGAATTTACACTGGACGTTATTTAACACTACTAATTATATAGAACTGGATACAGTTTCAGTTATGTTTTAGTAAAAGCTAACCGTCAGTGTTTAGATCAATTTGGTGAAGTTTGCATTCCTACCACTACCTCTTAAAGAGGAACTATGTTAACAGTTTACGCATTACTTTTATCAAACTATATTAATTGTATTAGCCATCATTCAGCTATCTGATTTAACCATATATTCCTAACTTTTTGCTAACTGTTGCAATCTTTTATTAATTACTGAGCTGCTCCACATTACAATCTTGCCAAGTACCCCTGGGGTACAAGTGCCCATTTTGGGAATCACTGCTATACTATATACATGTTCAATTTCTATTCTGCATGTCCACACAAGATGGAAAATATATAAATAAATGAATAAATAAAAGCAGCTTCCTCTTTTCTAGAATATGATGCTGTATAATATTCTCCTCCTGTCTCTTTCTCCTTCCCTCTTCTGTCTATGACTCCTTCAGCCCCCTCCTCTACTCCAACTCCCTCTGGGGTGCTACATATCGTGGTCCGGGGAAGAGCTCTCTCTTTGTTTCTGCGGTAATTGGATGAGATGAGCTGAGCTGTGTCAGTGTACCCATCACCTCCTCCTCGGCAGGGTGCAGGAAGAGGGAGGGAGTGGGGAGTAAGAGGGATACAGAGAGAGAAAGAAAGGAGCGAGGGAGAGAGGAGTGCTCATACTGCCAGGGACTCTGATTAGGCAGAGAAGGCGGCCATTATCCCAGTACAGTCAGAACAGGCAGCACCGGGGGGGGGGTCGATGTGACACACTGGAAAGGTTATCATGACTGTAGGGGTTTCATTAGAATGAACAAATCACTGCTTTACATGGCTCAATGGAGATGTCCAAAAGAGACACAGCCTAGGACAGGAACAAAGTCTGACTGTGGCCTTATCATCTAAAGGGAGATGAAAGTGAAGCCGTGAATTCATTGGACTAAAATGCTCCAATTATATGTATGCAAATAACTGAACACAATAACAGCCCCTCAAAGTGTTACTGTGGCGCTTTTCCAAATGAGAAAGGCTGAGAGTTCAAAGATTTCATCTCAAAGGATCGGATCTTTTGAGCGTCATGATGTTTGATTGTAAGCTTTGCTCTGCCTGGCTTTCTGAAACACCTTGAGTAGAAAGCTTGACTTCCAAAAATGTCTTAAAAGCGTCACTTTGTTCATCCGTTTTGTTACGTTTTTGCACTCGCTCACTTTTTTCCGCTTTTTTTTTGTAAATAATGTTGCGGTGACTTCATCTTGATAACATTTTACATTTTTCGCTGTCACAAAGGACAAAAGGTCAAACTTTTTCGTTCTTATCTGCACTTACTGCGTATGTGGTAAGAGTTTCCTGCTGAATAGGATGTCACTGATGCAAGTTGAGATTGTTAGCTGGTGGTTCAAACCTTTGTTTTTTGTATTTTTCTCTCTAGATTACATTCATTAAAAGTGAACGAACCCAAAAGTAGTTTTTCAGGCAGATAATGGAAATCTCACTTAAGTTCCTGCAGTGTTTCTTCATTGGTTATTGCTCAATATGATACATATAATATAATATGATATAATGTTCATACTGTATTATTGTTGGCAATATTTTGATGCAACCTTGTTACCTTGCTGTCAACTGATCACTCTATGTGTGATTAGCCATCACCTTATTGCCTTTACCTACTAAATTGCTAAATGTCTCAAGACTTGATTTCAACCTGTTTGAAAAGGAGTGGGAGCTATTGACGGCTTACCTGGACCCATCTGGCAACTTCCTGTCAAAGGAGGTGCTTCGTGGGATAGCTGCCTGGTGCTGCTGGAGGATCTGCTGGCACTGCAGGCGGTCAGGACCCTGCGTGGGCGAGCCTCTGGATAGAGGCGCTCCAGCAGTTGCGGGCACCCGATGCCAGGTGGTGTTCCTCCTGAAGGGTGTCTTGTACTCGCAGGGTGTACCCTCGCTGTCGACCTTGTACTCCACCATGGGTATGCGGTAGAGCTCGGAGCAGCCCCTGAAAGAAGGGGAGGATGGGAAAGAAAACAGAGAAGAAGGTTAAAGGTCAGATATGCGGCCGTGATGAAAAGGCAACAGCAACATTACAATTGCACTGCAGGCTGCATTCTGTACGAGTCTGCCTAAAATTCGAGCTCCCCTCTTCAGGCAGATCTAACTAATTTTTCCAAACATTTAGCTGCCATTGTGTTCAGCAGAGAGTTGATAACTTTGTCAGTGTCGCGTTGTATGCACTGGGTTCATCTGAGAAAAGCTGCATGTTGCTACTTGAAGTGGAGTTGATGAGAGTGACCCTAACCAATGAGCTAAAGGACGCAGAGGAGGGGAAAAGAAGAGTTGTGCAATAATTCCCTGTGGATTCGTCGCCATGTGTGACCTCTTTCATCTCACGCATGTCATTTTTTCCACCAATAATATAAGAATATTGATTATTGCAGCTTTAATCTGACAAAAACCTTAAAAATGGTTGAAAAGTTCCAGTAATTACTGTGGAGAACACAGCAGATTAATCCAAACCACATTATTTTAATAACTTCCATTATTTCACAATATCACATGATTCCACTTACTGTTGCAGTGTGTGCATAAATCAACATTTGATTTTAAAAATTAAAATTCATTATTGATAATGTAGTGGATAATAATACTATGATTACTGCATCAGCCAATAAATCCACATTACAATATTATAATGATTACTAGTAATTTGAGAACATTTTATTACAATTTTATTCAGTTTTTTGCCCATTAAAGAATCTAATAGTATTTGGGTACTGCATTACTGGCCAGGTATATTATTTTCATTTGCTACAGCAATTTATACTGTACAACACAGCTGACCCTGATGTCCTCTGTAAAAACAGGGTGGAGGGGGAGTGTTCTTCTTTTGTATTAGCATGACTACACCAAAACACACTGATGCTGTCAGAAATATTTAGCCAGAGGTAGGTAGACGTCTAGATATAGTGTGTCAACAACACACGCACACACAGTTGCATGTGCACACCGAGGGCTTGCAGGCACATCAGAGACAGTTCGAAAAACAGTGGAAAACACTTTTCCCATTTTAATAGAGCTGAAAATGTCAGCTTGCCACTTAATCAGATATGGATCTCCCCTGAGAAGCTCTATACAGGAGTTTTTTGCTTCCTCCATCTCTATCCCATTACTGCTGACAACACAGAGGATCTCTGGGATGGACAATGCCTCTGAATGCCATTTCATGCAACATTAGTCTTTGGGCCTGGGCAGAGGCTTAGTGTGTATGTTTGGAAGGACGGGGGGGTTACAGGGTGGTGGGTCAGGGTTAAGCAGCCTGGGTGCTCTGCTAGCTCTCCGAAAGCACCTCAAGCATAACCCTAATGATTACACGGCCATCCCCCTCTAAAGTCCATTTTCCAGAATCCACTGCGGGGTGGAAAGCTGTGTATACTTTGCTGTGGTCATACATGTATACACAGTGGAGCTTGAGGAGGGTGCGACGGCTGATTGCAAAGGCTGCGGTGGAGGGGGTGAGTAATCCCTCTCAGAGACCTTTTCATCAAACTAGGCCATGGGTGGCTGGGCTGTTTACAGCTGGTCTCCCACTGGAGCTGTGGGTGTTATAAGATCTAACGAGAAGATCATCCTTCGCTTCCTCCTCCTCCGCCGTGTCACCCGTCTCTCACATCTGGTCGATGTCATCTGCAAGCTGGCCTCATACATGATGAACGACTGTCGATGGTGGGCTCTACATCCTCCGTAGTTTACATTACTTTTTACTGTATGTATGAAGCATGCACCACTGGTTTGATATATGGGACAGTGAGAGTAATGAGGGCAATACAGCATCAGATGATCAGAAATTTCCATAAATGAAAAAGGAATGTATCTTGTTGGGTGACGTGACTGTATGTATAAGAGGAGTTCAGATTGGTGGGTTAACAAATTAAGTGATCATTCTGCTTGCTGTCGTTGTGTCGCCTGAGGTTAAAAAAAAGGATGCTAACAAGAGCGTTACTTCCTCCAGACTGTTGGTCAATTGGTTTTTAACAGGGCTGCTAACCCACCCTTCATTAACAGTGTGTGTGTGGTCATGCCAGGGTGCCACACATCTTTACTGCTAAACATATCAGCTTGTAAACCGGAGAGGTCTCAGTGGTCGTCTCTTGCTCTGCTTTTTGCACCAGAATGACCAGCTGACCAGGTAAATTTCTTGTATGATCCATAGATTCTCCCTCAGCTCCTCTACGCTCTTAACTGGGAGTGGAAATTCCTGTCGTATTGGCCTGATGTATGTGGAATGTGCTTCTTGTTTGTAATGTATAGGGGGCTTGGACTCAATGTATATAAATCATGGAGAAACAGCAGGAAATGGGTGTTTGGTCGACAGTTAAACCTGAGCTGAAAGCTGGTGGTGGAGGAGAGGCTGTTTGACACATCCAGCCTGCAATAAGGAGAGGAGGAAGCCAAGACCTGGTGAGAAATAATACTGTCTGCTTCCTCTTGATTCCACCAAGAGCTGCTGCTGCTGCACTCTTCCAGATAAATGTGAGGGGCTATAAATTACACTAGATAAGCCTGTAGAGAAGGAGAACCTCTAAAACTTAAAATAACATCCGGTAAACCTAAAATACAGCTGTGTCTCACTTACTGGTGGAAACAATTTTACAACGCATGTGCCACAACTTAACCTGACATTACCACAACAGTGCTTATTTACAATATAAAGAGTTTATCTCAGTTTGTGGCCAGTTGGAGGTGAACAATCAGCTCCTTTAGTGACTGGTTCTTAAAGAATTACAATAGATCAGTGTGACAACAGGAGCTTAGACCTCAGTCGGAGAGCTGTCACTCTAATGACATGGCCAGTGAGTGGGAGACATGCTAATCCATTCCCACTGTCAGAGGCCATGTCACAGCAAAGAGCCACAGAGGTGGTGACCTCCATCAGCCCTTTGCAGACCATTGTCAGGAGGTTCATTAAATAAGGTGCGTTGAAAAGTGTTTAGGATTGGAAAAAAGAGCAAGAAAAAACCTTCTGCAGTTATTTCTTTGCAAACAGATCTTAAGCAAAGAACAGCTCCTGTGAAGAATGTGAGAGGATTAAGCCGAGCAATTTGTGATGCAGGTTCTCTGCGTTTTGGTTTAGTGGTGCTCTTTTTCACAGGGTGTCAGCATGGGAAGTGAGAAATCTGGCTTAACTTCAGTCCAGATGAAAATCCATGATGACAAGTCTGATGACACCTCAAAGGGAAGGTCACAAGTGGCCATCTGAGTGTCACAGGCGATACTCATTATCAGCAGGGGGGCTGGTGCAGGCTGAACCCACTTAAATTTGGGTTAGTCACCATTTAACAGAAATCTTTGTGTTTAAATCCTAAAGTGTACAAAATGTTATGACTGAAAACCCCCCCAAAAAGGCTGATACTCGTACAACACAAATACTTTTTTGTTTCTGTTTCTGTTTGTATGTCTAGTAGTAATCCATTTTAGTCCATATTGTACTGATCCTTTTGTTTACTCTTACATCTCTGATGACCGTATACCTAAACATACAATCACTGGCATGTTCTATACATCGCATTCTTGTTCCAACGAACTAATCTTTTACATCTTTTTCTCATTAGTTTGATCCAAGGCTAACATGTTGAACTTATTTAAAGCTTTTCAGAGTGATGATGGAAAAGCCTCTGGTATTGCACTAGACTAAAACCACATCCTTCCTCCAGTGTAAATAAATACAGCACTAGGTAAGGCTAATATTAGAGGCATATCTCCATTGGCTTAAGGCTGAGCGGTGTAAAACCGTTTAGGGCATAACCAGCTTTAGTGTTGTTTGTTGCAAAACAGTGCTGACATGGTGATCTAAATGTTCCCTTTTCTTCCAAAAATAATCTTCACTAACCGTATGACCTCATCAATCCTCGCTGAGTCTGGAGGAATCTCAAAATCAAGACAGCTAAATGATATTATGACAATCTGAGAACAGTAGGGAGGAAACACTCTCCTTCAAGCCCCAATATGTGCTTATGAAAACATTTTTCCTTGTCATAGTAGCAGTGTGGAGCCAGGGTGCATTGTCTGCAGGTCAGGGACTCTTGTCCATTGTTGTTAGACTAACCCCCATCTCTCTGGCCACAGGGGACTGACTGGGGCTTTCGGGCCCCTGCTGAATTCCTTTCCTTTGAGATAATAGTGGAGAAACTGGAGCACTTATTGTTGACTGCGACACTTTGGCAACTCAAAGACGCAGCAGCGAAAAGAGTTGAGGGCCCTTGAGATTCTTCACCTGACCTCTCACCTCTTGAGTTGTTGAAGCCTTGGGAGAAAATTCACAGGACCCAAGACTGAGCCTTTTGGTTCTCATGGGATGATGCTGAGAAACTGTGTTTCACTAAGATAGGGAAGTCTCCCAGTTCAGTTCAACAGCTCTGACCAGAATAGTCTTCTACTCTTTAGTCTTTAATACCTACTAATCTGCCAGATGCATCTGTTAGCAATGACATATATGGGTCAGGCTCAGTGCATTATGCATAATACTGCCCATTATGGACATGCAGCATGATATCATGCATACTTCTGGGCACAATGCAATGTAGCATGTGTATTTTTACTTGCCGTTTAAAGTACCTTCACAGGCTTCAGTGGTGTCAGTGAAACCAAGACACTTTGTGCCAGATGCCACTAGCACAAATACCGTGTCAGAAGCCTCGTTCTACAGAATCTTCCATCCTGCAACCACAACCCCTGGGCACCGGACACGCATTTGTCGACACAGAAACACTTTTGGAAGATGTTTGTTTTGTCTGCTTTCTGCTTCCCTGAACTGCGATTATGATTGTATCATCATGTATCATCATAGATCGTGGTAAGCGGATTAGACGTTGGTTCTGCCAGAGTGGCTGCTGTGTTGGATTCACAGACGAGGCGTGTTAGCCCACCATCTGGGGGAGCAAATATGTTACTGCTCTACTGCCAGACCAACAGAGTTGAAACACAGTTAAACACGCACCTCCTTTGCAGGACTTGACATAATGACACCCATAAATACGCAGAGCTGTTTAAGAATGTTTTCCATTAATATCATTTTCCAAAAATACAGAATGCTTTCAGCAATCAATACTTTTATCGTTATTCACAGGTTTGAAATTTGAATCATTAGCTAGCAACATTAGCATTACCTGAAACATCACAAACAGAAAAATGGATTAAGTGGAGGTATTGTCTCTGCACACAGAAGTCATTCTGCTGTGGTTATCTGCGACAAAGCGAGAACAGCCTTTGCTGGTACACAAATCTGTCAGCCTGAAGCACAATCAAAACAAAGATGTTGAAAATGCGAGTGTGAAAACATGATGGATGGTTTCACAGGACTGTCTGTCTTACACAGACAAAACAAGCAGATGTGCTTTCAGAGCAAGCATTTTTCACAGACCTTCATCTCTTCCCATCACAAAAGATCATTTGAAATATGCTTCTCTCTTTTTATTACTGGAGCGATGGGCTCTCTCCATGGGTGTGTGTCTCTAAAAAGCCAAACACTCCCATCCTAATTGCTGAATAGAAGACAGGGCGAGGTTAGAAAAAAGCAATCTGCAAATGTGAGCTGTCAGACAATAGCAGCGAGAGATGAGCCATTAATCAAAATGCTCCTCTCATTATCATTAGTGAGAAGTGCTGACTGTCCGTGTCTGCGTGACTCTACAGCCCTGCTGGAGCTTTCCCTTGCAACAAAGCCACATCAATACAAAGAGAGTCTCCTCTCCAGAGAAATCAGTAGAGAACAACATCAACCCGTGTGCAACAAAAATAGTATGTAAGCATTTCTTTATGCTAATCATCTCAAACATGAGAGCAAATGTCAAGCTAATTTACCCCAGCTGCATGGAAGAACAAGGAAAGAAACCACTCTTCTGTTATGACTGTTGATGACAGCCAACATTCAAAGACAACAGAAGTTTGCATACGTGCTGTAAGCATCTTGTCTCTGCAGAGTTGCGAGAAAGTGTTGGTTTTAACGTAAAAATAAGAAAACAAAGTTGAGGAGTTACCTTCGTGGGGTACCGTCTTCATGAGGCTGGATTATAACCACTTTGACGCTGACGGATGTGCGCAGTAGGTCAATCATTTGTTCATGGGTGAGAGTAGCGACAGCCACCTTGCAGATCTCCACCAGTCGGCTGCCCTGCCTAAGCCCTGCCTTCCAAGCGAAGCCAAAGGGTTCCACATCGGCCACGATGCCTTCAAAGTTGACGTGGAAACCGAGCTGGCCGAGGCCATTCCGACGCAAAGTCATCTCTGACGTCTCGCAACCTCTGGTGGTGATCTGGAAACAGAATCAGAAGCAATTTGTTCGTTACCTACAACAACAGTACATCCATTTTGTCTTGACTGCATTGTTGAGTCATAAAAACAGCAGAATTATAGAGACACGTAAGCAGAAAAAGTGAAACACGTGAAATGGACAGTACACTGTCAGGAATCCAAAGATCAAAACAGAAAACAAGCATGAGATGGCAGAAAAAGAAAGACTGGAAATTGAGCAAATTTCATATGGCTTGATAAGAGCTTTCTGAGCTCATACAGTATATTCCAACAGTAGCTGTCAACAGTGTACAATTTGCATCCTGCCTAATAGATGCGTGTGGGTTTTATTACAGAAGACACACACAAACAAGAATAATACTATTAGAGCAGAGTGAAAATGCTGTCCTGAGGCAGAGGTACATGAGCATGTTTATTTGGCTAATTCATAAAACCTCTCAAAATGGAAGTTAGGATTAACTTAGGAGAATACATCTTTGAGCTAATTGATTTAGCCTCAGAGCTGCACAGAGGCAGCCAAACCACACAAGCACTGCACACACAAATACACCCCTGTCCCTGTGGACACTAAGTACAGTATGTCTGTGGGTGGGGAATGAGGGTCAAATTGGCTGATCAGACACGGACTTGTCCATAGAACTAAGTCTATTAACCAGAGTTAATTTCTGAAAGAGGACTTTGGAGCACAACATTTCTACATTAATACATAATCTGAATACTTGGTGGACAGTCACTGCTTGTCTAATTGTGTGCTTGGATGAAACTTAAAGTTGGTTCTTGTCCAATTATGTACTTGCATGCAAATTGAGTCGCTCACTGCGCTCGGCGGTGGCCTGCCTAAGCCTCTGCTTTAATGCAATTCGGGTTCAAGTGAAGTTCAAGCAACCGTCTTGCATTAGCAGCAATGTTTCAGTAAATCACGCAACGAGCAGACTAAGCAGAGAGGAAAACTTGCTACTCAGACACTGAGGTGATCTAGGTTCACCTCAGTGACTGAGCTTAAATATTTGTAGGTACAAAGTAGGCCTGGATAGTTTCCTCCAAGTTTTCTTGTGACACCACTGGAAAAAACCTCACACTACATCCCATGAGCTTTAATCACCCATCAGATTAGTCTTGGTTCAGCTGTGGGTGACTGCCTCCATTTGCCTCAGAGTGGCAGCTGGCTTAAGGGACACATTAACTCAGACTATGGCCTGTCAACACTCCACCAGATTCTCACACTGGCAGAAATCCTACCCCACTGTGTGAGAGGGGACCCAAGACAACCATGATGGACCTCATAGCGAGACACAATCCTCAAAGTTTATTTACTGAGGAGAGGACTCATCCTGTCACAATCAATCAGTCACAATCTCACTTTTGCAATAAATACATGCCCAAAGACTCAGTTTTCAGTTGACAGATAAAACTAGAGGAGCACTTTGGTAAGGTGACCCACAAACTAAACAATCACTCTGAATAAAACATCAAGGGCAAAAGAAATTGTGAATGTGAAGTCCAAATGTTCTCTGGGGACAAAGTCTGGAAGTAAATGGCCTGTGTATGTGGAAGGCATTGGCCTGGGTATTAGGGACCATGAATCAAACTGCCCTTTGTCAGAAATTCATTAGGCCTAAGTAATAGCTTTCTAAATGCCTTCATCAAGGCCCTTTATTCAGTCCATCCTGAAAATTAATGTGCCCAGGTTCTGCTCCGAATGGCCCAAATCCATAACGGCTGAAGCTAACAGGACACTCATTATCTCATAGGAGGGATTTGTGGCCTGTAATGCCATTCTGATAAGGATGGTGACATGAAGCATGGCATGTGAACATATGTGTGTCTATGTGTGTGTGTGTGTGTGTGTGTGTGTGTGTGTGTGTGTGTGTGTGTGTGTGTGTGTGTGTGTGTGTGTGCGTGCGCACGCACGTGCATGCGCGTGTGTGCGTGCGTGTTTCCATGCAGAGCCTAACAAAGTCCAACGACTGTGACATAAAACTGCCCTGAGGAAACAACCAGTATCAGCCTCAAATCTGTTGTCAAGCAGTGTTGCTGGCGTTGATCCTCAGTGAGAGGTCTGACAGTCAGAAGCAGCTTTGACATTGATGACACCGTCTAGAGTAGCATGTTTCACAGACATGACAAAACCTTGTCATCCCATTGAACTTCAAACAACTGATCAGTTAATCTAAAGCCACTCCATTCCTCTGGGATGTATGTTTGTAATCCTCATAGGATTCAATATCTGAATCCAGGGCAGCGATAAAGCACAGTTTTGCTTAATGAGGCAAGAGTAGCCCTCAGCCATGGCATTACTGTCACCTGTCAACGAATCAACAACATATATAGCAATCTATTAATCATCGAAGTAGCTAAGTAAAAATGCAAAACATTGATTGAGATGTTGCTGACAAAAAAGGGCATGAAACGATAACATCTGAAAAGCTAAAATGATTAATCCATTATCAAAATAGCTGTCAATTGATTTTTCTGACAATTAATTGAACATTTATTTAAGCTTTACTGCATAGTTATTGGCTGGTGTAAATTTCATACAGTCATAAACTATACATAAACACACTGTATGTAGGAAGTGATTTATTGTCATGGTATTTTGTCCTCATTTCAATTTGGGTACTTTGCCTCTTCTTCCACTCACATCTATAGCAGATACAGTCATTTGCTCTTATTTGTAATACAAAAAGAAACATCCAAGGTGTGCGAGGACACAACAAAAAAACAACAATGCATACATGGAAAAGATGGCTTGTCTCATAAAAGCCGAACACATGGCCACCCAGCTCAGCAACACGCCGGAGAGCAGGACGTTATCACAAAGCTTTTAGCTGTGCTCCCACACTGGGCTCCTCTGTGTGTTACAGTGAGCAATCTGTTCACTCTGGTTCACATTACATCACAGGTCCGGCAGCCTGTAAATCCTCCCCATGAAACATGATTCGAGTCAACCTCTGGGACATCACAGACACCTTTGGGACAAAGTATGCACGGTCAGCTCATACCCAAATGTGCCTACCGCTGCTGTCTGAGTGAGTAACACAAAGAGCCACCCACTTATTAATACTTATTCTGAGCTTTTCCCTGTGAAAAATCCCTCAGAAATCCCGTGGGTAAGTGGACGGTAAATGTGAGAGGATATTTGCATAGTGAATGAGAGAGCGATGTCCTCTGGCTAATCACAAATGCTAATATATCCTGCTCTGTCCTTTCTTATGATGAGTTGAGTAGACGCTGAATGACATCCGTGTCCTTTTAAGATTAATTCTGGTAAATACTTCAGGATCGTGCGGTTATTGAGGTGATTGGGATATGCAAAACCTTGGTACTCCTGTTCACATTTACTTTAGCTCATTCGAATTTCTAATAGTTCACTGCAAAAGGTGATAATAAAAAAGTTGTAATTATCTCTGCCTACTGTAATCCACAGAAGAATGAGGTTCTTTATGTGTTTTTTAGCAGGAAATGGCTTGTTACTTCCATGTTGTTAGCTGAACTGATGATATGCTGGCAGGAATCTGTAGAAATATTTTGAAACTGTTGATGAGGTTACCAAAGGGATAAGTGGAAGAGAGTATGCAGGCAGAAATAAGGTCATGCACAGCTCAGGTTTGGATTTTGGGATTCAACATCAATGTTATTTAAAGGAAACAAAGGGTTGCCTGATTTGAGGTTCAGTAAACAAATCATGGAAACTAGAAAAGGAAACGCAAGCTTATGCAGCAACACAAGGAGCGGAAACAAGGCATCGGATGCCAGATTCCAAGCGGAGGGCCCAGGTGTTTTGACCTATTTTTTCTGCACTTGAAAGGTACCTAGACCTACCTGACCCCAAAAATCACACAATGTAACCAAGGCCGTCGAGTTGTGCAGATGGCTAAGGCAGAACCACAAAACAGGGATGAGAAAACTTGGACTAAGTGGGTAGCTCTCCATAGGAGTTAAGTAGTCTGAGGCCAAGTGTCCTCTATTCTTAGTCTGTCAGACCCAAAAAATGTGTCTGTTTCCTCTCCTCCCTCTCAAAACTGGGTTGGTGTCCTGTTTAAGATGCCTCCTCCTGTACCTGTGTCCAAATATCCGTAAAATCAAGAATGAGCAACAATCAAATCATCGCCAATCTTTCACTCTATTAAATTAATGGAGTGCTGCAGGGAGCGGCTTCAGCTTTATTTTTTTAATGGTTTATCCAGACCAAGAGCAGGACATCATCTGTACTAGTGTGACCTTAACCGTTGACTGTACACCTCTGCTGATTCTGTGTGATGAGCCAAAGAAAGCTATCAACAGGAGGTCCATAATCCTCTCTAGACTCTATTGAATTCACTTTACAGTTTCACATTCAAGTGACACTCCCGTCTCTGTACAACCCAAACAGGTCCAGGTAGACGGAAGAGGGAGAAGTCAGTCAAACAACTAAGTTTTGGGTTCATTCTGTGAGCCACATTCTTACAATGCTGAGAAAAAAGGCAGCGAAAAAACCACAAGGAATGAAAATAAAAGACTGGAAGCTCAGCGTATGTAGAGTTGTAACACATGAGACTTGACAGGAAAGATATAGGTTAAACAAGCAACATTTTCTGCTGACATTATGATGAAAATAAAATAAAAAGGTTTGTGGTAAGTAGTAAAAGCTACAATGGCAAAAGCAATATTTGTAGAATGCATTGTTTCACCACAGAGGGACCACAAATATCTCAAAGTGAAATGCCTCACTGCACCATTTAAAGCAAAGGCAGCCATTTTCCTTCATATGCCATGCATCTTATGTGTGAAACACAGTCATAATAGATTAACTGGGTAATTCTGATGACAGCACTATTCCATGTTTTATGGGAGTTGCTTATGTGTCACTTTCTAGGCAGGATATACGGCTGAACTCCTTTTCAAAACATTATGAGATACTGGGACTGGGAGTCTTACAAGGAAGTTCTCATAAAATAAGAGAGGGCCATTCAATCAGTTGACAACAAAGCTGCAATAAGGAAATGTAACAATCTTGTTAAAAACCTGCAAAATCCAGCGCTGGGCCTAAGATAGCAGCACTCATGGACATAAAAAAGGAAGACACAGGGATATACGGATGCTACAAGGATCAGACAGTTCCTAATCCAGCAGATATTAAGACCCCTTAAATGACAGAGATTAATACAGCTGAGTTGTTAAGGATCTTACCTCTAGTCTTTGCACCATCTCCCTGATGTCTTCTCCGCAGTTGTCGTGGGCAGACAGCATGATACACTCCCCGCGCTCGTAGAAGATCTTAATGCTCATAATCCCTGAGGTCCAGCCAATGACGTCACGACAAGAGCAGTTGAAGACCACATTTTTCGACTCTTCCTCGATGAGCACGATGAACTCGTTGGAAATGCCGAGCAAGCAGTCTACATCCATTGACTGACCAAAGTCGCGGGCACGGACGCTCCAGGTGATGGCTCCCACGCTGAACAGATGTGCGTCCTTCCTGGGTTTCACCTTCTCCTTCTTCTTGGCGCCGAGGGTGATGAAGCTGAATTTGACAGCATTGTCAATAGTAGCTGTGCTGACAAAGTTCTCAGCCAGGTCCTTCAGGTACTCCTGTCGCGTACGAGTCGCCATGGCTCGGAACTTCTCTGACTTGTGTGCAGCATTTTCTCCATTGATGACCTTGGCAAGCAGGAAGTCCCTGAAAACTGCTGACTTTGGGAAAGTTACAGACTTGGGAATAGGGGGGCCGAAAGGAGGCACGTCTTTAGATCTGGACACAGCGACGCTGAAAAACAGGATGGAGTTAATTAATCTAATGTAGTGGTGACAGTAAAGAGGAACTAAAAGATGTGAAGAAATATTGAACTGTATGTATAATAAGCAGCCATTTGAAGAGCGTTTAAATTATATGGCTTTCAGAGAAATTATCTCTGGCGTGAAGACTGAGAGGAGCTCAGACTAATCTTGGTCTGTTCAACAAATGCTATGTTATTAACAAGAGTTGTCTTGACTTCAGAAACACTCAAGGAGAGAGTCAAAAGTCATAATTTCAAGGTGTCTCTGAAGATAATAACTGTATCATCACTGAACAGATGAAAAGAGCCTTGTGATTCCCGCACATTACTATGAAGTCATGACAGAAACCACAGAAAGCACTCAGCAGGCTATTATTATTATTTTTTCAAATTAAGTGCTCTCAAAAGTTCATGTAGAGCCATTTGGCATGAAGACATTTATGTAAAGCACTTCAAAAGAGAAACACATTCCCCCAAATTGTCTTGAGGATATGAGTGTGCTTCTTATGCCATGGTAAGGAGTGGAAACGCTTTGAGACAGCCTTGCAGGCGTGGTGCATGCTTGTTCTATTTACCTGTAGCAGACGTTATCAGTGCAGGGGTTGTGGACTTTGACGATAACAAACACATGTTGGAAATGGGAGCGGATGTTTTTTGGAGTGAAAGGAAGGGCCCCGGGCTCCTGGAATACTATGGTGACGATATCGTTGCCAATGTGCCTCTTCCTTAATAACTATTTGAAAAACAAGGGAGAAATGGAGTCAAATATATGGAGAAAAGGCATCATATGAAGGGTGAATATATAAAAGAGCTCAAAAGGACACAGATTTAGATTTATTTATAGGTCAGCTCTCCCTGGTTTAAAAGCATTTGAGTGGACAGGTCAAGAGTATCCCCATAACATTTCAATGTCAAGTGACAAACTGCATGTAATGTCTATGCCAGCACCACAAGCAGAAGACCAAACCATTTACAGAGCTTTAAACACAGCCTGCAGATGTACTTACTCATACAGCTTCATATTTTGCTTCTGAAGTTTTTTATGTTTGAAATCAAGATGGAGGGCTTTTTGAATGAGATGGATGCATTCCACGAGCACAATTTAAGCTCTTTTGGGTGAAGGAAACATGTTCCCCAAATACAATTTAAGCTCTTTGTATTGTTGGCTTGTGTGGATTGTTAACCACATTCTCTGGCTGCTATAGAGTTGTCAGTGAGGGTCAGCAAGAGCTTGAAACAAGCAGGATTAGAGGGTACAGAGGTGAATTGGAAAGGATGAAGGGATGAGTAGGGTCAGCTTGGCTTGGGCCTGCAGAAAGATTAACAACAGGGATTAAATTGAACTATCTCATTGCATGAAATACAATTGAAAGAGGAGAAAAGAGAAAGAACCCTGGCCAAAATCCTGCCAATCAGACATTTCAGATGCACATGAGAGATTAGGTCTCTGCAGTGCTTCACTGTAGATCCTGCCCCTGACTTACTTACCAGCTCCGTCAGTATCTTCACTGTTATTATCTCTGCAGGGTTGTAGCCATAGCTTTTACTATGGGCTCAAAAAGTACTTCCATACAATGTGTGCAGAGATGGTGAACTTCTGTAATCGTGGCTTTATCTGGCTGTCGTTCACCAGCGCACCACTACATCCACTTAATTCCACTTGTTAGCGCAGACAGACACAGAGGCCCATCTAATACCAAGCCAGGTCCAGCCCCTGGGGATGCATTGATTAAAATCCTACTTTGGGGTATTGTTACCATGGCAATGCCCATGCTTTCAACAGATAGGTCATTACCGTGGCAAAATGAGCCTCTGGGGAAGATTGGAAGGGGCAGAGATTGAAGATATCCTAAAAGGAAGCTGCTCAGGGACCACCATTACCGACATTAGATGCCGGCTTACCACACAGAAAAGCAAACACGATGGTCTGCTGGAAGGGACAGAGTGAGTAGAATTGACTGACCTGCTGTCTGTTGTTGGGTGTGTAAGGGAGCATTGTGGACACATGAAACATCAGCTCATAGTCCTTGTAGGTGGTGTAGAGAGAGTGTGTGCCAGTGGAATCCGCTGTAACACAGACAGGACGGCGCAGGGCAGTCAAGATCTCAGGCGTCATTACAAAAGCCCATTGTATTAAATAAGCTGATGATGCAACTGGACAGAAATCAAGATTAAAGATATGCATAGGCTGCACTCAGCAGGGTTAGAGGTGTGTGTGGGCTTGCACTTTGTAAATATTTAGTTCAATATGTGTTTTATCTTACTCTTGTTATCCAGCTGGGCTCTGTACTTGGTGAAGCCTTTGAGGCGCACCCTCTGGCCGAGCAGATCTAAGAACTCTTCCAATGCTGGTCCAGCACTCTCGTTGTTGTACATCTCTTCTTCTGTGCTCTGGCCCGCCTTGCAGTAAAGCACTCCCACCTTGTGCTGGAAGCTTAGCTGCAACAAGGAACATACACAGACACTCAGTGAGTAAGTATAATTTCCTGTCGCTGAAGTATCACACACCCCACTCACACATACTGTACATTATGCACTCAAAGCATGCGAGAGTCCACTTTTCATCATGTCACAGCTAATGTGAAGGCCTTCATAACCCTTCTAGGAGAGAGCTGAAATCCCCTTTTGTGAAGCCAGGCTGTGAACTCTCAGGAGCTCTGAGCAGAGCATAAATCAAGCCAAGCTAATAGCTGCTACTTAAGAGCAGCTGCAGAGCAACAAGGGTGACATATAGCAGGATAGCTTTGGTTAATGGGAGACAGCTCTATAAGCTGCCAGCAATAGCATTTTAATCCTTTCTAAAAACACTTCCTTAAGCAATACTTTCGCTTGGTAAAGTCCTCACTGTGGCAGTGAAACACAAGTAGCAGGCATTGCATGGCAGCAGCATTGATCTTCCCAACACCCCACTTATAAAATACTTTTAATTCAGTCACTGCTCAACAAAGAGCACCTCAATAAGGATAAATGTCTTATTCACAAAGAGGAGTATTCATAGACAAGCTAGCCAAATCTCACAGGTTTTCACTGCCAGCATTAATATTACCCAGAAACTATAGGTCTGATACGAACTTGTCAGAGACAGAAGAAATAAAACATCCACAGTGATTCCTCTTGCACTGTGAGACAGAGTGAGAGTGGCCTGTCCACCAACATGAATCTTTCATGGATTATAGCTCTCTGATGTTGGCCAAGAAAGAGAGCCACAGAGGGGAAAAAAAGATGAAAAAATAGCCTCCTGTGTTTGGCACCTGTTGCCCAATATTCACAGCTGAGGACAGCATGATCTTGACCCAGGGTAAATGTGTCAATGCGGACAGAAGAAAGGGTTTCTCAGAATGTCAAAAGCCAACAAATTATCTATATGCTGAAACAAATTTTCTCCATTACAGGTTATCAGTTTCTGGTGAGTGCCTGACACTGTTGCAATGATGACTCCCTCCATCAGGCAGGAGAACTGAAGCTCCTGCGGTGGTGGAAAGCTATTATACCATCAAGCCCAGTGGAAGTGGCATGATGTGCAATGATGTGGTCTCCTATTTTTTATCCTGCATTATATGGGCTCACTTAACCTCCTGCTCTTCTTAGCAGACTGCCTCATGGGAAAGACAATCACGTTGCCCTTTGGTGCAAATTTGGTGCTGCCTGAAAAAGTGCAAATACATTGGGACACATAAAACATATACAGATGAGTAACGTTCCTCAGGTGAAGCTCATTGTGTAACCACCTCTGATGTGTTTTTTGGTGGCATCAGAGCAGCCTTAGCGAAAAGCTATACCCCATCTGACTGATCTGTGATAAACTAGAATATTCAACTTGGTAAAAATCTGTGTATAGGTTGCGAGAAAGCAGTAATTTGATCTCTCTTTATATATGTTTCACCCCTGTCCTTCTCTTGGGATCTGTCCGGAGTGGAGGGTGTTGAAAACTCTCCCCTCTCCTTCTCTTCGACAAAAAAACCCTTAAAAATGGAAAAATACTTAATGAGCAGAGAGCGAAATGGGGACAACATTCCCTTCTGGGAGCTCTGAGATGCACCTGAGGGATACAGCAGTGTCCTACCACAACACACACACAACACTGTGACATCTGTCTGCACTGCAGTGTCCCGATGCAGCAATAATCCAAAATATGGCTGCCAAAACCTTGCTACAATCACGAGGTACCATTACACAGATATCTATCGCTGTTTTGGGTGCAGACAAGTTCAAGCTCCACAGCAGCGATATCTAAAAAGAGGAACATGTGCACGAAGGGGAAAATGAAGGAGGGAAATTCTGGTCACTACATAATGTCACCAAGTTAATCCTGAAGTTTCAATGTCATGACAAGGGACTGATTCACATAAGAGAGAGGTGATTTTTTTGACACTGCAATAACAGCCTCAGCAGGTGGTAGATTACTCTCCTGAACTTGTGGAACAAATCTCACTTGATCCCAAATTATACTTCAGAGTTGAGCTGTCGCCGTGGGCATCAGGAGTGATTTATGGTCCTGCAAAGGCTTTACCTGTTGACTGCAGGAGGGCTGCCGTAAAACTTGACTGGGCAGTAACATTATGATACGGAGCAGTGCGGTGAACATATTTTTTCAGATTAGGAAGAAGTTAATTTGTTGAGGTGGACATATTTCATTCTGATGCAGCTGATAAACTGTTTCTGTTAAACAATAATTCTCTTTTTCAGTTTCCAGATTTTAGTCTTTAAGCGGTAACTACAGGTACACATTTTACAGAAATGGCTGCCTTAGAAGAATGTATCTTTTGTGATTTCTATCACCTAAAATCACATTTCAAAAACTGCCAAATGCTTTTCCCAGTCCATCCGCATACAGTCAGTTCACTGTGATCTAAAATGTGATATAAAACACATTCACATATGCCTGCTCTCTTCTTACATCCAGGGCCATTACAGCATAGTCTGCAACACGCTTTCAGGGATATTCTTTCTGCAGAGCTGATCATGAGGATATCGTAAAGGCTGCCCTGCTCCAGGATAATCTCACACACCAGGTGTCGGTTCACAGCAAAAAGAAGCCTTTTCACACACATACACACACTCAAAACACAAAAACAGAGGACTAACATCATCATCATCATCATCCTCAGCAGTGTGCATACACATTAAACTTCTACAAATAAAGCCTTCTACATGCGGTAGAAGAAAATTATGCACTCAAACAAACAAAAACAGGCCAGTCAGACCACTCTATTTCTGAGCTGCAGTCCCTCCTTTCCAATATTAGCTTCTTCACATAAACACATTAGAGGGGCGGTGAAAGTCCAGCATGGTTAAAAAAAAGATTACGGGGTGCTTGACTGTTAAACATTTGCACGGCAAGCATAACATTAATGATTAAAACAGAGTGTACAAAAATACTGATGTCCAAATATAAAAAAAAACTGGCCAACACTGGGCGTTTGGTTTGAGGTCTGTGAGGAAGAGTGCCAGTTGGAAGAGCTTTAAGCCCCACTTAGCCTGGGCTCTCCTCCTCTGAAAGTAGTTTCTTAGATGACTTTATTGCTTCTTTTCCCCTCAATGTGTCAGTTTCTGTCTTGTATCAAAGTCTGTATCTGCCGACAGTCTCTCACACCAAACCCAGGGGAAGCTGTACCGCAGGTGAACAAACTCCCACAGCAGATCCTCCAGATGCGGCAGGAAGAACTTCCTGGAGCACTTACTTACAATGTTACTGTGCCATAATTGGATACACGAAGTCTGTCATCATCTTAAGTGCATTTAACTTGCTTTTCGAGAGCACACTACACTGCACTTGTTTATGTGCGTAACACCGTCTTAATATACAAGAGGGACATAGCTGACACTTTCTATTATAAGAGCCTTTCCCCTGTCAATTGGAAGGATGGGCTCATGCTAATGAATGTAATTACACTAATAAGCTGCCCATTCTCTGATAGTAAGATAAGCAATACAGCACTTGCTAATCCCCCCACGCTCTCGGAGTTTTATTAGATGAGAAAATAAAGGCCTTAAGATCACACAATGAATCCATCTCTGACACCTGTAAATACAGAGAGCCCATATCACTAATAGCCATTTTATTCAAACAGAGATAATGCAACACGACATCCCTTGCCATCCAGGCAGAATACCAAATTACCTGCTCTCAGATAAGTAAGTTGTCAAAAGTGAGTTACTTTAGCTTGAGTGTCCTATCAGCAGAAAATGTGTGTCAAAGCAGTCGATTCTGGCTACAGAGACAGCGGGATTCATATTGATTCTATTTAAGTGTGATATTGGCTGTCTTATGCCTCCACCCAGGAGCCTGTGTTCATCTATAATAGGCAACCCACATATGGGACAAGGGTTCCTGCTATTTGAAGTTAATCCCTCCCATGTTCCTTCTATAGCCAACGCAAATGTTAGAAACACAGACAGACATACCTTAAATGGAAAAACTTTCATAATAGAGTACATCATTCTCTAATTCCAAAGCATCATTCATAACACTGATATGTGGCACTGATGGCCTCAAAATGAAATGGCAAAAAAAATCCATGTGAGGGACAGTGAATGGGCGATGGCTTTAGCTTCAAGAAACAAATGTGTGTTAAAAATGTTACACTGTTACTCTAATAACTATTGTTCCCCATTTACAAATGTCCCTGTTTAAGGCACTCAACTGCAGATTGCTCCAGTGCTGCTTCATCATCATGGAGGGCACATCAGTGTACTCACCCCCTGCTCGTCCAGCTTCAGTAGCTGCTCCGGGACCTTGGGGGAGTTGAGGGCCAGCCTCAGACACTGGATATTAAGTTCAGGGATGACGTATTCAAGCACTTCTTTCAGCGGCAGGCCGCGGGCTGTCCCGTGTCTCGCTGTGGATGGAATGGCATCCTCAAGGATGGCTCCACGGAGTGTGGTCAGCTGACAGAAGAGAGAGATGGTGAAGAGTCGTGCAGTCAACTGTCTGTTGTGTGTCTCATGAGGTCTTGGTGTCTCCTTGTACAATGTTTTACAGTTAGGTCTGTGTGTGCATTATTTCCATTTAGGTCAAAGTGTGTGAATCAGTGATTTTATTCATTTGGCTCTTACAGGCCACGCTTTTCTTGAGCCATTACATTTTACTTCAAAATGTTGCAAATGAAAACCAGACTTACATGCTAGCTGCTACCTGAACCCGGCATAACAGTTCCTTTATGTTTTACTGTGTTATTTAGAGCAGTGGCTTCAATACAGCTCCATTGAAAGGCACTGGGAGTTCATATTCTAAATAATTAACATAGGCTAACTGAGCACTAGATGTTAAGTGGTATTTTACTATCAAGATCATTAATGTGTCGGTAAATGATGACCCAAACTGCTTCACAACACCCACTCTGTAACCTCATGTTGTTGTTTTGGAACAACACAGGCACATTTAAGCCCATAAATCACATTTCCATCTGCACAGCCTGTGGACGTGAATGTCAGCAGTCAATGGCTGTCCGACAGAGAGGCTTAAAAAGCAGTTTACCTGATAGAGACAGAGAGGAAGGGAGAGTGGGCCAGAGAGGCAGAAAGCGCTCAGGCTAAATGACAAGAGTACATGCAAATAGACGCTCCAGTGGTTGGGGAGTTAAAACATTTTCTGCGTGCTACTTGCAGGGCTACCATGACCCAGATACATTGTTTTATCGTGGGAGTGGTGCTCTAAACCAAGAATGGCACTGGATATCAATGACATTTCCCTGCCTGACACATCTGTTGCACCTGAATTATTCAGTGGATGAGAACACCCAGCATCAGACAAGGAGAGGGTTCTGTACCACCAGGGACAGTGAGACTGCATCTCACTTTGTGGATTAATCAGCCTGTGTGTACACGCACGTGCATATGGGTGCGTGCATGGGTGTGATAGAGTGTGAGCAAGACAGGGTGATAACACTGGCCAACTGAGTCACAGAATCGCTGGACACATTAGGGTGCTAGGAGCAGATTTGGGTATGGAGAGCTGAAAGAAGCCACTTCTTGTTTTCAGGAGTACTGAGGCATTCCTGCACTCTTGTACTGCTTGAATGAGCCCTGAGCTGAGTGACCATAACATGTTTTGCTGAATGCAATATATGAGAAATATCCTTTAAAAGCATGTTGCAGCTAGTAGACAGTTCTTTAATAGAACGATAGAAATCACGCAGGTTTCTCCTACCATGCATCCGTAATAGTTTCACACTGATTTAAGACAAGTAGAGCAGAAAAAGTGCACATCTGTGTAGTTACCTGGCTGGTTCTGAACGTGACTCGATAGTTGAACTGCATTCCTTCTTTCTCCTTGCCATCATCCAGCTTCTCCCTGCGGATACTGACTGCCACAGGTCCCAGATTGTCATCAAACCCAAAATAGTTCTGATGCTCTGGAGGTGAAGCAAGAAAGATTGGAAATAAACACACATTGAGAATCACAGTGCTGCGAGATGACATCGACTTCACTGAACCAAACAAACTTGCAAAGTTGTGAAAATTGTTTTTGCTACACAGACATGTTTTTCAGAATAACAATCTGTAACCTTGTTCCAATGTTTATCAAATCACTGCTTCAACAGAATGACGATTTCTATTATTGAGTTCAAATATTTATTCATTCATGTAAAAATTTTCTGCAGATTGATGATGTGCGAGCTGTGACCCCAATTACAGAAAGCAGCAGGGGTCCAGTTGAGATTTGAAACTGACTCACTTTGGATTAGAACCTGGCTTGTAGTGGCAGCACTAGGATTAATTTAAGTAAACAAACAAATACAAATACAGCCCTGGAAAGTTTGACCCACTCTGACCCATCACTGACCCAGATACTTCACACAGCGTCGTGCTTCTCACGATATAAACACAAGCAGGACAAAGCATTATTGCAGGCAGAGGCAGGTTTTTGTACAGCGTGATTCAGTATTAAAGGTGGATTTGGGAACTCAAAAAATAATAATCTTTTGAATTCTTTATTCTGAAGTGATGAATTACTGATCCCACCACACACACACCTTTACAATGCAGACCCTCAGGACTACCAGAGAATATCGGACAGGTTTTGGGACTTTTTGTATCTGGACTCACACCAGTACAGATAAGACAGTCTGCTCCAGGGAAGCAAACCCAGGCTTTACAAACCATGCTGACAGTAAGGGATACATCACTTGTAGTTCTGCTTTTGTTTTCAATGCATGTGAATGTTGGAAGAATATATGGGGAGAGTTGATAATGCAGAGTATTTGCATCCTTTTGTGGAACATAAGCAGAAAAGTTAGTGACATTTCTAATTTACTGAATAATTTATATGAGCTGTTGGTCAAAATAAAACCAAAATTTATATCATTTAAAGAAAGGATTTTGGTGGCCGCGCCTCTTGTGTGGTGTTCAGTTGTTCAGTACAGCCATCAATTGAACTATCTAACTCATGAATAAGCTATGTCAACGTTCACAGGAAATGTTATTTCCCCTTGTCCAACACTTTGATCTATGACAAGTTATCTCAAATACTGATGGCCAGATCTCTGGGACATTTCCTGGAGATTTCCATGACGCTCAGACAGTCTCCTCTCCAGTGTACATGATTAACTATAATGGGGAGATTCTCATTAAATTTCCTGGTGAGGATGCATATATCTTTGTGGACATGCAAGGAGTTTTCCTCTTCTGTCAAGATGTTAATGTGTGCAGCAAATAATACACACACACACACACACACACACACACACACACACACACACACACACACACATATATAGACAATAATTTAATAAGCAGATTGTCACGAAAATTGTAGATTTAATAAAAATAGCTTTGTTTCTGGTGAGGCTTCAGGAAGAGCAGTTTTGCATCGTGGGGAGTGTAATGAAAAATTTTATGGACACTAGGGGAGCCACTAGAAGGACTTCAGGCTCAATTTGAAATTCATTATCACTGCCTGAATAAGACCTTCAAAATATGTTGTACTTAATGAGAATTTTGTAAAGATATAGTATCATTGTAAAACATCTACTTAGTATGAGTCTAATAAAGGTCAGAATATGTGTGTTTAAGATGTGTGTGTTTGCGTGTGTGTGTGGGTGTGTGCCTGTCTGTTTAGGACATGGACAGGAGCAGAGCTTTACACACAATATGCGGTGCCTTGAGCAAACACTCCCTAATCCAGACTAAAGACAGGGAGAAAGACCTGGATTCAGCCGACAACAAAAGAAAAACCTCAGCAGGGACTCAAAGCACTGACATTCGCAAACAGATTTCTGCACACGTTTAGATCTATGCCATGCAGAGCATACTATACAAAAACACTGATTCTTGTCATGGTGGCATTAACACTGGGGCATATCAGCATGAATAATTAATTAGCTGTATGTAGGTACTGCGGGGTTAACCGTCTGAGGAATGCATAGCTTGTCAGGGACAGTGGACTGAGGGGAAATGCTCTGTGAGGCATAAGGTCAATCGGTGGTATGAGGGCTGCCAACGCATATGAGGCCACTAGGCAGTCGAATACCAATGGCACAGTGAGGGAGACAGTGGAGGAAAGCTTTTTGTCAACACATTTCTAAAGCATGTCACTGGTATTCGTCACTTGGTGTTGACAATTTGCCAAAGATGAAAAATGGATGACTTTGATTGTCATATCAAATAACATCTCTTTTCCATCTTGCTGTCACTCCGCACTGCAGAAATACCTTCAAAGTTTTTGAAAAAGTTCTACACTGCATATCCTTAACTTTTACATTTCAGGCCACATATCTCCATATAAGGCATGGTCTAAATGAGTGATTCTCAATGACCGGGCCGTGACCCGGTACCGGTCCGCGCAGCGCTGGGTACTGGGCTGCAAAGATGTGATCTGACAAGAACCAATCATCCATCCATCCACAAGAGACTGGATGAAGCAGAATAAAAGAGACACCCTCCATCTGTCGCTGATATAGATCATTCACGCTGTGACAGATAGATTGTGAATATGTGCAAATTTCTCATTGAGCGGTGAGTGTTATTTTCCGTGACATTTAATAAACTTCACTTTCACACTTCTCTCCCTCTGTCAATAGCGTATTGGCACGCTCCCTGTCTCTCTCGCTCGCCCACATAAGAGTGCTTTCTGTCGCTCTCTCTCTTTCAGCATGACAGACACAAAGCTGCAAAAATACTGAGCTAATAAAGGAATGAGCTTACTTTTGAACATTATCTTTTTATTTTGACAAGGTATTTTGACTGAATGCACTTGATGTTACAGTCCCTCTCCACTCCAAATTGTGCTTTTCTTGTTCATTCACTTTGATGTTTGAGCATCACAGTGTAGAATAATGTATGCACAGAGTTAAAATATAGTTAAAAGATATTTTAAAGAGATTATTTTTTTTATATGTCTTAAAACTGGAGAGGATCTGCGAAACAAGACCACTCTTTGCTAGCCTGCTGCTCCCCATATCCAAAAAGGCTGAGAACTCCTGGTTTAAATCAGCTGCTACGCAATGTTTACCAACATATGGTATCCAACCATGACCTGTGTGCAACAACGCTTGGCCTGTGCATGTGGATGAAACGTTGTGTCCATTAGGGCAGCCTGGGGAGAAAAACTCATGTTGCTAAGGGAAGAGGGGCTTTAGGCAATCAATGGGATCGATGTTCAGCCCAGGTTGATAAAAGCTTGCCTTAAAGCGGTGACACGCGGGTATGTTTGTGTAACTGTGTGCAAGAGTATGTGTCTGCTTTTATGTGTGTGTGTTTGTGGTGAAGCAGAGGTGACAACGGACTTGTCTCTCCGATAAAACACCTCATGAAAGAAGGGCAAGGGCCACATCACACACTGTGAAATAGGCATCTTCTGTAAAAGCTATAACATCCAAATGAAACTGACAGCAAGACTGCATTACCACAGAAAGAGGTTAAATAGATAAAACAACTACACCAGTTTGGGATGAGCAGTGAGTGAGGCAACATTTCACAGTAAATGATTAACAGAGTAAGCTCAGTGGTAGAGTCAAACACTGTAAGAAGAGCAGACTCGTAATGGTCTCATTAACCTTGACTGGAGACACAGAGCCTCGATTGACTAATATTTTAATACAGGGAATCTTTTTGAGGAAGGTCAGGCATCCCTCAGTGTGAAAGGTGAAGCAGCTGTTTTCTGGGGAGGCTTAAGAATGAGTAATTCAATCTGCTGAGAGCAGTGAACACGGATGCACAGACAGTGGGAAAAACAGATATGTATAATGCAGTGATGGGTCAGGGTCAGCATGGTATTTCCAGCATCAGTCACATAGGTGTTTTAATGAGGGGACCTGGGACCTTGGCATAGCTTTGCTGACCCTAAAGTTTCAGAGGAGGTGTCCTGACACCCCTGCGGCCCCCGTGAGGAACAGCTGCAACACACCCTCTCGCTCACCTCTCTCTTCTCACATGACTAATCACAGCTTCTCCACAGGGTTCAGGACAATATCACAGGGAGGACATGACCGTTCCTCTCCCAAGGAAGTGAAACACACACCCTCGCACCCAACACAAGAGCACTATTGTTCTGGCCCTTATTTCATCTGGTCCTACAAAAATAACTGGGCCGTTAAGATATCTGACCCCATGAGGAGAGGCTGTTCCATTTGGGAACTCTCACAAAGGAAATGGATTTGGTCCGCAAAGTTTTGTAATGCTCAACACTGAGTCATTAAATCCCTCTGTATCATCACTGTTTGATCTCCTCTACTAAAAAAATCACACATTCATTGTAAACATTCCTTACCTCTCCCATAGAAGTACTTGTGGTAGTAGTATGCTCCAAGGTCGATGTGTTCGATGATGTAGCGTTTGACCTTCTCCCTGTGGATTGGCTGGTTTTCTCGAGGCACCTCCAACACAGAGACTCCTGCATTGGTGCAGTGGGAACTTAAAGATGATTCAAAAGAGCAGCTCTCCGACACACCACTGTAGTTGGCACTGTTGGCTCTGGAGAGCGAGATCCTCCTCTCACCCTCACCACCAATCTCGTTGCGAAAGTGTGGACAGGTCAGCACTAAGTTGTTGCTCTTCCCATCCCCCTCATCAACATCTAAGTTCTCCTTGGGGTTCAAGTCCTCCCTGCTGCCCAGTGGAGACTCAAACATGGGAGCATTTCCACTGCTACATCCTGCTGCTCCACCATCTATACCTGGTCCAGGTCCAGCCCCAGCTCCACCTCCGGACAGTCCACCTGCTCCAGGCCCTATTCCAGCTGAGGCAGCTGAAGCCCCAGTAGTGGTGTTTTTCCTCTGGCTCAAGTTAGCTCTGCTTGCCACTGCCTCACTGATGTTGAAAAGGACGCTCTGGACATCATAGTGTGCAAAGCATTTTTGGAAGCTGAGTGGTCGCCGGTCATCCTCTATTGAGAGCCTCAAGGCGTCACTCTCACTCTTTATGGTCCGCAGTTTCCTGAACAGAGACGTTTCAGATGATTCCGATTTTAGACGCCTCATGAAGGACTTCTCTCGCTCCCGGCTGTAGAGCAAGGAGCTGTCTATGTAGTCGTAGCCTGGAATGTGGACTATCTCACCCCTGGCAATCTGGGCTGCAGTCTGCAGGCTAGGGGAGAGGGAGGCATCACAGCGCAACAACTCAGGGAAACCCAGAGGCGGTATGCTACGGTGGTCCAGGGTGTCCACTCGGTAGCCCCTAAGCATGGTAAAGAAACCATCTCCACTCAGGCCCTGACGGTCAATGGAGGATGTGCTGCCGTATTCACGGTGCAGCGAGGCCCCAGTGTTTGGATTGACAGCGTTCTGGTCCATTATGTCCTCAGAGTCTATGTCACTAATGGTAACATCACTGTTGCTGCGTTGACGGATAGGATGAAGACCCTTCAGTGGGGAATGGCTGAGGAGATCACTCAATGTGTATTTGTCAGAGTAGTCTACCTCCAAACAGACTGCTTCACCTTGCTCCAGTATTTCCACAGTATGCTCCTGCTGGCCATTCTGAAATACTGGTATCACACTTTGATAGTTCGGTGAAGGCCGTCCGTCCCACCCATCTTTCCTTGGTGGCCATTCTGTCACTCTGGCCCTGACGCCCATTTTAGGCATGGCTGGAGTACCATTTGTTTTGCCAGCACCTTCAGGTTTTCCCTGCATATTGGAGGCTGGTGGTCCCATGCTACCATTTAGGGCTTTGAGTTTCCTGCCGAATAGTTCTTCTGACTGCATGGCTCTGGAGTATTCTTCTGGGCCTCCCACAATTCCCACAAGGTTTGATTTGTTATCCGTCACAGGGCTCAAAATACTCATATCCTGCTGGCAAACCCCTTGAAGAGCAGACTTTCAGGACCCTTCTTCATTACATCATGTGAGTGGAGGAGGAGCCTCTTTCCTGAGTCAATGAAGCAGGCGCCGTCATAACTCACAGAAGGCGGCTGGCACGACGATCGACACACAGCATTTGGATGTCAAGGACAAGTGCCTGAGGAGCGCTGAGGCACAGCGGAGTAGAGTCTTTTCTCACAGTGTGCCGCCAATGCAGAACGACAGCTGGAGGAGTCGGATCTGTAATGCAGAAACAGAAACACGGAAGAAAATGTTAGCACACAGCAAGTGGGGTAGGGTACTTTAAAACATTTAAAATACAGGAAAAAAGCAGCCTTTATTCCTCAAAATGACCCCAAAACACAGCACATTCAGTTCAGCTATAAAAATGATCATACTGCTGACCTAAATTGTCTGTAGCCTGTTATCTTGTGATTAACTCCCACCAAGGTGTACTTAGGGCTGTATTAGTTTTGGAACTATGTAGAGCACATCATTGAATATGGCTAATTAGTGTATTTGAGAGGAGCTGGTGCTATTATGGGTTTATAACAAGATAGAAGTATATCTTTGTTTCAGCCAATGCCTGACAGATGGTGGTTAACCAAATTACAGCAACAAGAGGCAGATGTTCAGCTAAAGGTTTGCATGTACCACTATCTGATCCAACCGCTCACAGCATTATCAAGCCAGCAAATTATACAGGAGGGGTACTTTTGCATATTTAATCCCAATGCCACTTTGCCTTTTCATCTGATGTCATTAGTTAGGAGCAAATTTGTCACATGATGCACTTCGAGTGAGAGGATAATTTTTGCCAGCCTCCCACCTTGAGGGCAGATTATTTCTTATTCCTGACTGATTAAACCTCAGACACAGGTGACATTTGTTGGGAAACATGTCTGGAAACAGTAATTTGCAAGACTCAAAACTCAGAGGAGAACACGCTCTCAAGCGAAAAAGTTGCACTTGGCCAGTACTGAGGTTATCACAGATAATAACCGTTCCATTCAAGAAACATTTTGCCAGCACTACTGACCAGAATGATTCTGAGAAGATTAGTACTGTTATGGAGCAGAAGTCTGCTGATCTGAAGTCCAACTTGGACAGACAGAGAAACCACACTGAAGACAACACTAAAAGAATAACTGAAACACACAGCTGTGTTTCTGAGGGTGAAGACCGCACAACCTCTCTGGAGGACAGGGCCACTGAACTTGAGCAAAGGAGGAAAATTAAAGAGGACCCAATGAGGTAAAAAGGCTATGACACATATAAAACAGAAAAGTAACAATAGTCACTGAAATATGAGGTTGTAGTCCACGCCACTACAGTAACTTTAGAGGAGAAAGCTTGCAAGTTTACTCTTTCCCCTTGTTCAGTTTTGTTCAACCGTGAAAATAATAAACAAACAGCTTATATCAGCAGTTTTATTCATTAACCTGAACATCTGAGGACAGAGAGAAGGAGAGCGAAAACATTGTCCTTGAAATGCAGCCTCATTCCCTCCTGGGTATTTCACGTGTCAGATACACACACACACACACACACACACACACACACACACACACACACACACACACACACACACACACACACACACACACACACACACACACACACACACACACACACACACACACACACACACACACACACACACACACACACACACACTGCAAACTCACATTTCCATTTTTATCCGTAAGTAATGTCCCTGCCATTTGTAGACTTCGCTAACTAGGCGCCACAGTGGTCATATAACCTCCTTCAACTGTGGAAAATGATTTGACATGGATAATGTAATAAAGACACTAACAAACAAAGACCATACTGTATACTGATGCTGAAAGCAAACCGCCAAGAGGAAGTGAGCAACTCCAGGAAACCCAAGTAGGTTGTTCTCTCATCGATCTCAGGCCATGCTATTAGGTGTGTTGTTGGTCCAGTGAGGCTAAGTGGCCGAGGTGCTACACTGGATTCATCTCCTCAAACACTGACTTCTGATGATCACACCACACCATGCCATAACAGAGACTGTGAGTTCTCCTAAACTGACCTAAATGCTTTTTTCTTGTTCTCTCAAGCTGTACTGCAATCATGTGAAAATCCCATGAGTTATCAAGTAAACCCTGCAGATCACAGAGAAAATGGCACTGAATTGCTAGTTTTTTGCTTCAGTGAAGATAAGCCCTGTTAAAGCAACTCTCTTTGTAAGGTTTCACTGTGGACATGATAGATAAAGTTAAACTCCGTCCACTGGCCTGACATGATCGCTTCTATTTCCAGACAACTGTTTACATTTTTCTGTCATTTACCATTTAAGAGGAGGGTGAGCTATTTTGGGATGAAAATTTGGGCCAAGTCAAGATTAGCTACAACACACACTGGACCAAATACACATGGGATGAGTTGGGAACTTTGTTATAATAAAGTAGAAGCTTTCTGCCTGGGCCAAATACAGGTTAAGGCACACATGACCCAGATGTATAGGAATAGACTGATAAGGATACCTTCTCGGTTAAATCTGCTGCCTAACTCATTCACAAGCAGAAATCTGTAGTCACTGCATTCAACACAAAGCTTAGAGAGGATAGGAAGATACAGAGTTGTGTCATGTGAGTGCATAATGCAGCAACAAGAACTGTTCTGGAAAACATGTTCATCCGTTACATTTGGGGAATGATGAATGAATATGCGCTGGGCTGAAGAGTGTTTCTTCATTGAAACAGCAACAAAGAATGACACTGAAGGCTTTTCTCCATGGAAAACTTGTTTTCAGTCTTCCTGACTGGCTTCGCTCTTGTAGTACGACAATGGTTAGTCGATCAAGTGTGTTTTTGAAAGTGCCTGCCCTTTTCCAAACAGTTCCCTGGACGACTTTCCAGATGCTTCTGTGCAACAACCCATCTGGTGCTTCAGGTTACTACTAAGGTAGAATTCAATATATATTTTTAACAACACTAATATGATAAGCAGATGTACAATAAGATTAGAACCATACACTTTCGTACCATGGTATAGGATGAAACCAGTATACTGCTGTAACCATAATAGTCTGTCACCAAAACAAACAAAAAAATCTCAGAAAAGTGACTGTAGGTGACTCGACATTTTCCCAGCAGCTTCTACTCTTGCTGCTGGAAATTAATTTTTGGTTTCTCCAGTCAACCAAAATGAACATCAGGTTTCTTTCCCAGGCATGGCAGGGAGCAGAGGTGACAATGGCAGTCTGCTGACCGACACCCAAATGTCACGCGTTGACTGAACAATTACAGCGAGTGACAGCAAAATGTGCCACCTGTGCAAACAGCTTTATCAATGGTGACACTCCAACAGAGGCTTTAACGGATGACTGAGAACAGGAAGAACAAAGAAACTGGCATACTGTAATTTCAATGCATGACAACAAAATAGCATGAATGACTTTTCACAGTATTCTGTGCTGAGCGGCTAAAAAAGATAGAGGGCTGTAATGCTGTCAACACAGCAGCGCTGTTATCACTGTCAGGAGAAAACAGCATTATGTCATTGCATGAAAAGAAGAAAAAAATGGACAAACATGAAGAAATAAAGATAACAAAAGACATCACCAGTACAAATTTTCCCTATTTTTAAAGCAAAAGTCTTTTCAGTCCTGGCTGTGTTTCATAGATCGTCTCCAATCTCTTTCCCACTTGTAGTGAATTCATAGTTTAAAAAGAACAAAACAAAACACAGAAGCGGGAGATTAGTCTGTTTATGTTCATACTGCCCAGCCTCTCCCTGTTTGCGCTGCTACATGGGGTCAGGAAAGGGTGAACTGGCTTCTATTTCACCTTGAGGACAGGACAGGATAAACCAGTGAACATGGTGGTCTGTGTTTCCCTTTCCTGCCCTCTATTAACTACTTTCCCTGCGACAGTGATTAATGAACTCAGTTGTAGCATGTCTCATTCCACATCCATCCCCCTGCACCCCCAACCAATAGAGTGCCACACGCTACTTGGTCAGCAGAATCTATCTTCGGTGTGACCTGAAGGAGGCTGTTTTCTGTCCTTTCCTTTGTGGCTGTGTGTACAGGGGAGGCAGCAGATGGAGGGTGGGCGGTCTGCTTTGCTAACAGCCCTTTATTACTAGAGTAATGCATCGCCATTATGGGTGTTTAAGACACAAGGCCTGTTGAACGGGGGAAGGGATGGAGAAAGAGAGATGGGAGAAAGACAGGCCTAATTACAGTAATGAACTCATTTTCTGTCTCTGATGTTGGATAGTCGGTCTTTCATCTTGGTTCATCTAGAGAGGAGTGGCCCAGCAGTTCTCCCAGGTCTTAAAATAATCCTGACATTGTGGCCTGATTAAAGGCCCGGCAGATATTAATACATTGTCAGAGAAGTGAACACGATCTGTCCACCATCTTGAGATTAATAGTTATTATCACCAGAGCCGGACACACGGCATGATGTCAGCCAAGTCTGACACTCACATCTCATTTAGTCACTTCTATGTCTCCTACACAACTGTCACTACAATCAGAGGAGGTTCCTCTGAACAACACTGTGGATCATCTTTTTGTCAGAGTTTGGTTGCGGCTCTCTTGCAGTTCTCCAAATTATTCAACTGTTTACAATTTGGATTAATCAAACTGGGCAGTATGGCACTTTGCTGCTCAGCTACTTGAGTTAAGAGTGTAAAAAAAATGTAAATTTTGAAAAAGAGATTTATGGAAATTAAGTCATAATGCAAGGATGTTCTACAAAACAGCACTGCATATATTAACACTGACGCTGTATTTGATGCCAGTTGCGAACACATTTGGTGCACAACATTATTAAGATAACTCC
Organism: Chaetodon trifascialis; assembly: GCF_039877785.1. NCBI lineage: Eukaryota > Metazoa > Chordata > Actinopteri > Chaetodontiformes > Chaetodontidae > Chaetodon > Chaetodon trifascialis. The sequence continues at coordinate 9,673,927 of NC_092068.1, read as the reverse complement.
AGTTAGAGCTGACAGCACTTCAGAAAATTAAGTACATACTGTATGCACAAAAAGCAGGACCATGTCATAAGGCCTTTAAAAAATACTCTTGAGAGGAATGTCAAATCATTTGCATGCCTGATACTAACATAAGGTTACCTTTCAAAATATCTTGTGCAGCATAAACTAGAGGAGTTGATGCTGCAAAGGTTTAGCATGTTAAAATTGCAAAAATTCACCTAGAAGTTACAATTATGGAAGCAAAATATCAAGATTTGCATATGTTTGACCATCACAAGCACAATGTATCGGTATGTTTCTGCCAGTGCACCCACTCTGTATGATTACAGACCATTACAATAACAGAGCAGTGTGTTATTATATTATTCAGTTCACCAGCAAAGCTGAAGCAAAAGCATCTTGTAGGTAAAAAAGAAGGCACATGGCCCTAAAGCGAAGCAACTGTATTCAAGCCATGTTTTTCCTTTCCTTGAATTTTCACATTCTTCCTAAATGTAGTATCCACTACAATGTCCAGCCTAGTGCACCCCAGGCCAAAGTCAAACATGTTTATTTAGCCCCTCCAAAGCTGCAGGGTCACCCTGAGCCCCAGGGTGAACACAGACCTGTGATTATGGACAATTATCTTTAATAAACGCCGATGTAATTGAGCCACATTAATGCTCCTCTGTTCTCGGCAAGCAGGAAGTAGTAGCTGGCCTCGTCCCCAAGACACCTCGACCTCCAGAGCTGAGGCCAAGCCGTGATGCAGTCATCTCCTCCTGCAGCCAAATTAGGGTGCAATGTAGGTTAGAGGCCAAGATGATTACAGCAATTTTCCAGCTCATGGACTTCATCATATAGTGAGTCAGGCAGCATTACTATGTGAAGCAAATTTGCAAGTCCTGCTCTATGCATTCACAACCCTATTTATTTTAGTTGCTTGTCACCTGCCTTCTACTGTTTTATGTTGACAGGCTTCAGCCAGTCAGACATTTGGATGTGTCACACTGTGTTCATCATTAGCACAGAGGAAGGAAAAAATCCAAGCGGAAAGCAAACAGACCTGAAGGCACATTTGCTTATGCTTCACTGCCCGCCATTTGATTCCTCAATAAACTCACAATAAAAACAATGAATCACATTCCATGTCACATCACACTCAAATACAATCAAATTTGCGCTGCACACTGTGTTAGTGTTTCGCCCTCTGAGGAGTTGATTTAAAACAACGTGGGAGCTCTGTTTTCAATCCTCTATTGTGAGCAGCTGTTCCAACCTTGCGGTGGGAATGGGAGGGCTGTACGCTTTGGTTTTGGGCAGGATAGATATTAAATTCATCACACTTGCAGTCAGAGGAGGGGTGTATGACTGCAACCAGACACAGGCATCTCCAATTTGATAAAAACATTTCTGTTTCTGCTTCACTGGAGTGATTCTTTACCTTGACTGGGTAAAGTACAGGAGAATGCAGGGTTAAGAAGAGAAATGAAAGTGCTGAAGCTGGAAGACAAGAAAAGAATGGGAGTTTTGCCAAATCTTGCTCAAAGAGATCTGTAGAATTAAACCACAGACCCAATTAATTGGGCGATGGTGTCCTTGAGAGTTCATTACTGGGTCCTGGGAAAGCAGGCATACCATCTTCCCCAAGTGCCTCCATAACCAGAGAGGACACTGTGTGAGAGACTGTGTGTGTGCATGTGACCAAAGAAAACCAAATGCATCATTCAACTTCTTTCTCTTTCATCTGCTGCTCCCACAATTCAACCTCACAACAGGGAGGAATCTCACACCAGCTGACACTCAAATTAGCACTGATGCTAAAGCCCTGCCATTAATGGCCTAAACCACCCCTTCCTGTACACAGCAATAACTCACTATAGCCTAAGAACCCAATCATCTAACTCCACCTTCTCTTATTGTGTTCAGACCACCAACTGAACACCCCGATGTGCCAATATTGCCTGCAGGGAGTAATGCTGAGATTTTAATGGTCAGTGTGAATGGAGGGTCACACCCTCAGTGGGAGGTAAGGAAACCAATGAAATGAGTTCCAGCCAGCCGCCTTATCGAGCCTGATGTGTAGAAACGAACAGCACACCATATCCAGCTTAGTTATCCTTAAAAGATATTCACACGGATGGGAATTTAACAACCACAGATGCTAAGAATTATTTAGGTTAAGTGAGGTTGCGTAAGTAATAAGCTCCAGAATTAAAAATAATACCTCGCTAGTGATGGGTGGCAATTTGACAGCATCTTCCATTATAGAGGATACAGGGACTGTCAGTAACCATTTGCCCAATGCTCCCCCTGCATCGCACCCTCTCCTTCAGAGATTTCTATTATGAGCTCCAGTGTACTCGATTTGAAATCAGCTTTGGCTTGCCCTCAAAGGCTGCTGAATACAGCTCTGGGTGTGACTGGAGGTTTGTCCCTCTATGTAAAATTGTGGAATTTGCAGAGAAGTCACAAAGCCAGAAATCCTGATGGTGAAAGTTGAAATGAACAGATGCACAAGCTCCAGCTGCAGCTTAAAGTTACAGCTTATGTTACAAGAGGGACAAGATGATTTAGAAGCGGTCCTGGTGCTGCTTTGCAACAACTAAAAGCAATGTGTTTGTTCCCTAAACCAAAGAAGGAGACAGAACAGAGAGCTTATTCTTTTCTACTCGAGGAGGGGTGCAAATGAGGGGGCGAATGTGTGCCAGCCACTTTTATGATGTGCCAAAAAAGAGTGACCTATTTCAACAAAAGTAATAAACACTCCAAGTAAATAAACCTAATGTGATTTACTTCATTAAGTGCATTAGGAGTGTCTTTCAAACATTTCTGTTATACTAAACTACAGCACAGTGCCAGTAAAGCAACATGAAAGGTGAGAAGCACAGCCAAGGACCAGCTGCTTTCTACTAGTTTTGGTATAATATTTCGGTATTCAGTACAGTTTTAGCAGATCTTTGTGTGCTCATGGAACATATTCATAGGATGGATTCCTTTCAAAGTTGCCTTGAAATTATTCATCCTGGTTGTCAAATTTGCTCCATTTACCCAGTTTGGAAATAATATAAACAGCAGATTAACAAGGACCATGTGCCCCAAAGCTGATACCCAAAATGTGGAACTGATCACACGACATCATTAACAATTTAGAGGCGCTTTAAGCATGAAAGTTATAATTGCAGGACTACACACACTGCATTACAGCCCAATGAGGGCTTTTTATTTGTTGCAAACCTGCCTTATTGTTTGAGAGAACATGATATTTCTGTTTTTTAATGTCCAGTCAGCGCAGTCCCTCCAGGTTTTACAACCCTGATTCCAAAAAGGTTGCAACAGAATGTGATCATCTGTTCATCCTTTTTGACATATACTCAATTGAAAACAGAACAGGGACTGGGAAAGTAGTGGAATGCTCCAAAAACACCTGTTTGAAACATTCCACAGGTAAACAGGTTCATTGGTAACAGGTGAGAGTATCCTGATTCTGTATGAAAGAGGCATCCTCAAAAGGCTCAGTCATTATTGTTTCTATTCACATATTACAGTGTCCTTTTTTAGAATCAGGGTTGAACTACTCATTTGTAACCTAATATCTCTTTAACTGTCTGCATATGTGCATTCTGTCCCTTTTGAGCTTAAATCTTTGAGCGAAAGCATAAGAGTGTCAAAATTACAATGGGCATGACAGCAGCCCAAGAAAATACAGAAAGAACTACAAAGGAGAGGGGTGTGTGTACATTTGAGTGTGTGCTTGCGTTAAGGGAGAGGGGCCGAACGGAGGCAGTTTCTGCAGGAGAGACGATTAGAGGCCTTTTGTTTACATCTCAAAGCACACGGACCCGAATTGACCTAACAGCAGAAGAACAATCAGCAGAAGAGATAAAAAAGGAGGTCAGACAGCAAAGAGTAAACATATACCCTCGCCGTCTCATCATTCCCCAGGCGCCAGGCCTCACTATGCACTGTGGGAAATGCCCACATTCACTAATGCCCAGTCAGGGCTCCAGGTGCACAGCCTTTTGGAGAACACAGCCTCTATCAAACAAGCACAACAGTCTAACCTCTGGCATTAGAGCCGCTTCAAAAGAGACTCTTTTATACTCTGTCTGCATTTTGATCTATATAAAACTCGAGTAAAAATCCTTTCAGCTGTTTCACTTCTAGACTGAGAAGACTAGACGGGAATCTCTGCAGAAAGGAAGTTGCTTCATACCAGAATAAAACTTCAGTACTTCCATAGCAGCCTTGGAAAACTGAATAGCTTTCCACAGATATAAGGTGGACAACAGCTGGAAGAAAAGAGGCCACAGATGCATATTGTAACCGTGTGCTGAGGTTCACTGTCTGATATCTGCTCCTGTGGTCACAGAGCTCACCCGAGGTCACTGCCCTCCAACAGTAATCTCGCCACACCTCATCGGTCAACAGTGGTGCTCTCACGTGTAAAATATAACAAAAGATAGCCGTTTGCTTTGCCGAGGACTTTGTGGTTTGGACTGCTGGTTACTTCTAGCCATTGTCTTATCATGGAGGTAGCTTACATAGACATGAGGCTGTTTTCCTACAGCAGTGTATCCCAGAGTCTGTGCTCGCAGTAGCTCCATGTGGAATGTCTAAAGCACAGGGGTCACTCGAGATCTGACTCCACTTTACTTGGTTCAGGGAACAGTAAGTATTTACCCAACAGAAACTGCAAATGGTAAACTCGTTTCATTTCCTGCACACATTCAAATCCCATAATATCTACCATATGCTGCATTACAGACAAAGAAAAGGGGTCTGCCAGAAGAGTGGTTTGAAACACCATGATTGTGTATGGAAGCCAGGGAACTAGTCAAAGTAAATCTTATTATGTGTACATACCTTTCATCTCTATTTCTCTGCAAACATCAGTTGGGTCTTTCAAAGTAATTGATTGCATTGTGAAGCACCACAGCATGTTTTGAAGCTCTGCATGCAAAGGCTTCAAACACAACATTTATGCTTCTTCATGAGGAGTGTTTTGACATGCTATATGATCACTAAATATCCACAAAAGATGTTCTTTAAGTGCTTTAAAAGACCTGACTCTTATCACATGGTTGCAACTGAGCTCATTCATCAATTCATTTGTCACTGTTACAGTATCTCTACCGCAGACATAAAATGCACCTTGTGCTTCAGATACATTGTTTCTAAATTCCAATGGCAGATAATGCATTGAGATGACGGCCATCGATAAAATTAAATTACTGTTGCAGCTCTGGAATGACGACCTTTACATGCCAAGATTAACATAATTACTAACGGCAATCCATCAGCTGGGAGCTTAACAACAGTTACAGCACTGATGGTAGCTTCAAATAATCACACTGACAAGGTGTAGTGCCGAGCTATGTGGCAAAGTCACATTATGAAAAGAAAAGAATTGGAGTATCATATACTGTAAATCAGCACAATAGTGGTAGTGCTGGCTGTAAGTAGTGCAGGAGAGAGGCAGGCCTCCTCCTGGCTCCACTGAAAATGGGAGTCTCCCACCCTGATGCCCCGCCAGCTGGCTATCTGCCCAGCGCCTGCCAGGCAGCACACTGCCATTGTCCTTTAGTTGTTTCAGGGTGATCTGAGAATTAAAATAGACGGGACAACAGATTTTCCCTGTTTATATACACAGAATAGAGAACAACCACTGTGGTAAACAGAGACCCACAGTGCACTAAGTTAAAAGATTTAAGCAATGTTGTAAATCTGGCTAAGTATAACGAAGAGAGTCCCTGTTCTTATTCAAAATTAATGAGTACTGACTAGTGGAGTACCGTGTTATTGGAAATGTGACTAGCAGTGCTATCACGAAGCACTTAGTTGTATGTCAACTGATATTATGTAACAACTCGCATTAATATCACACCCAAGGTACACATGCATAGTTTTAGATGTCGATCCCAGGGCCTACTGAGGTCTCGCGGACTAGAGCTCCTGTATGTTCCCAACAGAAGGAGACCGTGTTTGTTCTTGGCTGCTCCAGTGGAGCCCCACGAACAGAGAGCACTGTGCTGTGGCCCTTCTCCAAAAGGGACCATCTGTCCTCCGAACTTGGCCTTGCCACACCAGCCTTCACTGCTATGGTGAGACAGAAAGAGACATGCAGGGTTGATGTGGCCCAGCGGGCCTCCAGAATAAACCACCACCTATTTCCATCAGCACACATACCCCCTCTGCTGCTTCCCAGCAGCCCGCTGCTTGCCCCTCTACCTCCATACCAATGACAGCCTGTCAGCGGAGCGCATTCTCCCGGGAAAAGGAGAGAAAGAAAAGAGGTGGAGAGAAATGGTGAGAAGGGCGCTCTGATCTTGCAAAAAGGAAAGCTGTTAAAAGAGTTGTGAGGAGGCCAGATCGAAAGCTCTGAGAACATCCATGCTTCTGCTCCTCTGCTGAGGTCAGTCAGAGTCCATATTGTCACATTATCACTGAGGAACAGTGCAGCAGAGGAGGGAGGTAGGTAAGCTGTGTGACACCGTAAAGACTGAGAACCTACACACTGACGCAGAGACACACACTCACACACATCTTTCAGGGAGCAGTATTTATACATGCTGACTGGCAGAATGACCTCAGAGTGTGTCAGGGCCATGAAGCATCTGTGCCTCCTCTTATTCACTTCAGCGTACTGATTTTCTTTTCAAAGTTTGTTTTTCACACTTGGCCTGGTGTTGCTGACTGAAATCTGGGGTAAGAGAGGCCATTTGGACTCCCAGGCAGCAGCTGGAAGCCCCACAGCTAACACCGAATAAGGTTTAATCAACTAGAGGATGTGAGGGGAACATAACTGCAGGGAGAGCAGGAGTAAGCACAGATACACAGATGAATCACTCATTTATTCACCTTGCAAAAACTTTCTGTGCTGTGTCTGCCAGAGACACACACTCACAAATTCCTCTTCGTACACACCACAGGCTAGACAACTCAAGCATACCATTGTCTAAGACTTTGCTTGCTTTATAGAATGCTTATTCTGCACAGAAATGCACCAATATGAGGTCAATATGCATTATTTAGCTGTTCCATTTTTCATTACACATGGACATTACATGACAACCAGCATTAGAGATCAACAGTTGCCATGCTTACCTGATTAAGAGGGTCCTTTTTCATCAGAGCCATAAATCCTAAAGGCACAGGACACAAAGCCCTGTGAGCCACTGTGTTAATGAGCTCAATGTGTGGAAATGCTATCCAAGTGCATTAAATCCATCAGCCACTTGTTGAAAGGAAGCCGCCGCACTTCACAGCAGAAAGCCTCTACTATAAACAACTCTTCTTTCTGCTCCTTTATCCAATAACTAGTTTGGGGAGGAAATGGAGAAAGATTGAAGAAAAAGAAGAAGAGAGAGTAGAATAAGGACAAGTCTGGCAGCCATCGGGGAGTCAGTTTAACAAAATGCATACAGCTGCCCCCTAATGCACGCGGCCCTCTCCCTCCCCCTGTGACAAAGCCACCAACAGAATGAATAAGACTGCAACATTAGCATATGTAAGGGAAGTAGGTGGCTGTGCTGGGTGGGGGGAAAAGACTGCTGGGTGTTGGTGGTTGGGGGGAGGGGGTAGACCGTGACATTCAGAAGTTTTCTGGCTGACAGGAAGGACAAGGAAAAAGAGGGGGAAAGCTATTGTTCCCAGGAAAAGATGCCCAGGTCAAGCCTGTGACCTTCCAAGTTTCTTGCGATTTCTGACATTTGGAGCAGCGGGAGATGGAGGAATCCACTTATCCGTTCCCTGTCCTATGAACTACAGCCTGGTACAAAGGTCTGTCTGACAAACAGAGCCAGCAACAATGACCACCTTCAGCCCTCTGAGATAAGCGAAGAAAGACACGACCAGAGAGGGGAACTGCCCTTCTTTCAAAACTGATAATCCCTCTAGCCACATGCCATATGCTGAGCCTGCATATTTTTACCTTCAGTAGAGGCCAGAGCAGCAGATAGGAGGGAGCTAGGGAGGAGAGAGGCTGCGATGGTCCTAAGAGCAGGGAAGAAAAATGCATGAAAAAGGTCCTCATCTCTGCAGGGTGCTACTCTCCAGTGCTTCACTGCAAACAGCTGTGGGTTTAAAGGCCTGCACACACCAAGCCAAAGAGCTAGCACCAACAAAGACTGACTGCAGTGTGTTTAAGTGCAGCTTTTATCAGTAGATGTGAGGGAATGCTTCAAAGGCTACAGCTGACAGCAGGCTGACCACTAGCATTCATGTACGATCTGCGCCTGCATGGCAGCAAATAACAAGTAAGAGGTCTATTCAAAAGTTGTGACTGGCAGTGTAAAGGTTTGCTTTGCTTCGCTGTGTTGGCATTGTGCGTGGTCTTTCGCTCGCAGAAGAAGAGGCAAAAGCCAAAAAAAAAAAAAAAAACCCACACACACAAGAATCTGAAGGAAACTGGTGAAATCAACAACTTGGACAGCTCATGCCTGACACTGGCACATCAACTATTTGGAAAATATATTCTCAATTAATTTTTCAAACATTTAGTGAGGTTAAGGCTGTGTACATTTTTTTGGATTACATATACATACTTCTGAGTAACAATTTCCTCATGTGCAAATGGAGGTCAGCTGATTGTCAGCTGTTGTCTTTGTGGTGTTCAAATTCAGCTTTTAATGGAAGACGTCTGGGCTGTTAGGCAGTGTCAGCTGTTATTTGTTGCCGTTTGTTGATGCCACTTCCTTGAGGTCAGCTTGGTGTGCTTTGGCCCCAACACAGAGATAGTGAAGCAGACTTGTGACTGTAGGGGTTTGTGGTTGAATTCTGTGAACCAGCAGGTTAAATGTGGGTGTGGAGACCAATAAAACCTTTCTAAACAACCAATGAGACAACAGTTGAGGAGCTGCATGAAAAAGACGTTATTTCTGAGGAAGTCAACCTTCCTTGGACACATAAAGGCTAAATAAAGAACAACTTTGTATGGTAATTGAGTTTTGATGATATATCTCTGCAACATAATTGAGTTTCAGGGAGCTTAATTGGAAAAACACTAAACAGTGTCATTCTAACCACTTCCTGGTGCTCTGTCTGTTTCTGGTTGGAGGTACGAGCATGTTAACAGCAGGAAATGACAGACTCTAATCAAGCTGAATGACTGGCAGCAAGTACAGGTCTGTGTGCCACAATCCGCTTTGATCTAGCCTCTGCAGGCAGGTTTGCAGCTTTGATTTGAGTTGAGGGGAAGGAAAGAGTTTTATTTGAAGAGTGGGAAGCACCAGGAGGTAACACTTAGGAGTTCTTGTCACTGCATCCCAGCAAACAGACAAACTATTCATCAGCCTACACACATGTGCAGCAGGGCCTGTGGAGAAACACACAATCCCACAAGCGCTGCTCGTTTGCACATGGACGACCGGGTCTGATGGGTAATTTACATACCAAGGGTAGTCATTACACAAACGGATACACATGCAGAACGACCTACATTCACAAACACTAAAAAAACATCTTTCACAGCTCATTCTTCAAATGCTGTTGAGAGTTTTGACTTATTTAAAGAAATATACGGACTTCTGGGGACTCCATAATCTAACTCAATATGAAAAAAGAGTTTCTTTTAATCATCTCCTGCATAATAATAAAATGAAATGAAATATACTTTTAGTGGCAGAGGATTGTTTTTCTTGTCACACTTCAGTTGTGATTTGTTTTACTCACATGGGAAGTTCCACAGAAAATGGCAATATTAAGCCAGGGACAAAGTTTCTGTTCATTCAAAGTGTTCATTTCTCCACCATATATATATATATATATATATATATATAAACTACTTTGGTTTAGAGAAAGGTTTTAGCTTTATACTTGAGTTGGATATGGTTTTACATGCTTAAAGAACCATATTTTGGACAATATGCTTGTTTGCTTAAAGTTAGATGAGATTAATGCAGAGTATTTCTTTAAAATAGTGCAGCATATAACTGCCCTGTAACAAGAGATGTGATACTGAGATATAACACCTAAATTAATGAGGCTTAGTGTCTTTAACAGCGTCAGACTAGCTGTTTGCAGTTTTTCTGCTAAGCTAAGCTAACTGGATACTGGCTGTAGCTTTGTATTAATTGTACAGACCTGAAGGAGGTTTCATTCTTCTCATCTCCCTGTAAGTAAGTGAACAGGCATATTTCCACAAATGTCCAACTGTTCCTTTAAGCATTAGCATTAGGCAGAGCTTTCTACATAAATGTGGACAAAATGTCAAAAACTGTGAAAAATTTTATTCCTCACCCCCTAACCACAATACACATACACTCACCATTATCTTAGATAGCATGGTGTTAAATCACACGCTCTCAGATGATCTCTGCTGTGAAGCCTATTCTTTCCGAACAGAATAGGCTTCTCCTGTCATTCTACAGTCAACCTGAAAAGACAACCAGACTCAGCATGGCAGTGTGAAAGCCACTGAGGCTTTCTTCATAATTACAGTACTAAACAAAGGAGCATAATGTGGTAAGGAACAAGGGCTTTTGCTTGATTACTTCCACCAGGGGACATTTAACAATCCACCAAGAATGAAAGGCACCTGTATCCGCTTAGATTGAGCCCTCTTTCATGAGGGCGTGACGATAGCCAGGCATGTGATGCATTTGCTGTCCAGTATTTTTAGTCCTGCTGATAATGGCATGCTGTGGTAAGACAAGTTTCTCCTTAGTTATGCAGAGAGGGAGAGAAGTTGTTTAGGGAAATGGTCTGTTCCTCCTGCAGAGAGGAAGAGAAGGAAAGCAGCTGGCAGGCAACAGGCAGACACTCCAAGTGTCACTTCTCTCCCATTCACCCCCTCCCTGTCCCCCTGTCTCTCTCTCTGTCTGTCTGTCTGTCTGTCTGTCTGTCTGTCTGTCTGTCTGTCTGTCTGTCTGTCTGTCTGTCTGTCCCCCTGTCTCTCTCTCTCTTTCTCTCTCTCTGTTTATTCTGTATCTGTTGTCTGAATTCATCAGAGAGCAAGACTCTGAGCTGCCTCCACTATCCTCCCATGCCACTCCATCAGGAGAAGAGTGAAAGAGAAGGGGGTAGTGGGCACATGAGGTGAGGGGGTGGAGAGTAAACAGTGGCTTCGCATCCCCTATGTTGTTGCTAGGCAACTTTTTTCTGCGTATGACAGCATTGAGTGACAGCAGACCTCCCTTCAGAACAAAGAGGGAGGGAGAGGAGAGGAGCAGAGAGCAGTACATAGATGAGTGGTGATCTGGTGAATACAGGGACAGACATATTGTTGCTCAGTTTCAAGCAACACAAAGCAACATTATTAAACATTTTCGTCTTGAAAAAGGTGAACCAAGATCTTGGAGTGAGGAACCAACAAGGGGTCGCAAGATAATCTGAGGGGTCATGAAATAGTTCAACAGAATAAGAAAGCAGAAAAACATTTGCGCTTCTCATTTTTGCAGTTTTCTTTGAAAGAAATTACTGAAAAAATGTATTCTCAAATAAAAAATAGTCAAATGCAACTGGTGACAGTGGATTTTGCATCGCTTCAAGGCAGTCTGAAAAGGGTGGGTACCACAGCTTCAAAACATTGTCACTGGTGCAAACAACTTTATCTCTTTTCACAGAGAAGTGAACTTAATTTCTGCTGCTGTAATCACACTGCAGAGCAAACCAAAGAATTAATTTTTGAACACTACAGCATTGCCACTGGCACACTGAGGATGTCTTCAGCAATTAAGTGCTTATCCAAGTCTTGTTTCTATTTTGCAGCTTTGCACATGCTCTTTCATTAACTATGAACATATGATTAGGATCTGTCAGAAACTCCTGGGGCAGAGTACCAGCATCACCGCCACAACCTACAAACTATACTTTGGCAAAAGTTGGCAGACACCAATAGTTCCGGCTCAGCACATTTTGTGTGCAGGACAGATGACGTGCTTCATCCACAGGGCACATAATGAGGGTTTCTGACGATTGCAGGGGCTAAAATTAGCACGTGAATAATAATCACTGGCCAGAGAGCTGCTTTTCATTGGAAGTTTGGCAGGGGAGAGTGCACTGGATGCCAGATCAGGGGTGCTGCTCTATGGATGTGTGCAGAGGGAGCAGGCAGTCAGGAAGCAAAGGAAAGTTGACACTGGAAACAATATTGTTAACAGCAGTATGGGCAGAGCTGCCAGTGTTTTCAGATGACCATGTAGGACTGCCAAATGCCTGCACCAAGGCTGGCAAGAGAAGTGGAAAACAACACAACAAACAAACAAGCATTCTAACAACAGTTACCATTCATAAATGTATCAACCTGTTGACATACTGGAGGTGTGGCTAGGAAAAAGACTATATTCAGAACGCTGTACAGGATCTAGATACCAAAACAACAACAACAACAAGCCAAGTGAAGGCCATCTGGAGCATATGTTCCAGTGCAGCTACTTCCTGCTGTAATTAATGAAGATCTCCAAAGGGAACAGTCTGATTAAGTGAAAACTCTTCTTATTCTCCACAGGCCGTGTTTTCAGAGCTCAGAGAGAAATGGCTCCGACAGAATTCCTGAGAACTCGGCGGTCCTGGTTTGTCATGCAGCTGGCATCTCTTTTATGGAGTCACTTTGAAAGCCCACCCCCCCAGACACAAGTGGCATCAAAAACATCTGTTCCCTGGGCAGCTACCCACATGAGAGATTGCCCAGTCCTGACAGGATGGCCTGCAGATGTAGGCAACAACCGAGATGCAAATGTACATGTAAAAGCCGAGGCAGCCGCATTGTGACAGTTAAGAAAACAATATAAGTTACAAAGGAGAGGAGAGGAAAAAAGAAATGACAAATAGAGTGAAAAGATATGGACCGAGAAATGATGAAGAATGAAAGGAGGGAGAAAACCTGAATAACACGAGATGATATGTTATTATAGTTGAGGAAGAGGAGTGCAATAACTAGTAATACTGAGTCATATGTCTTCTGGCTATAGTGAAGGATGTGCAGTGGTACTTTGAATCCCAGGCAGAAGACCAATTTGACCTCCATCCTGTTCAAAGCAGTGCTGTTAGTAGAGGGGCCTGCTAATGCCTGATGAAGTAGCAGTAGCACAGCTATATTAAGGCTGCTGTGTCCAGAGTGTACGAGATGCCTTAAACGCCCACTCTGCTGGTGCTCAGCACAGTGTAAAACACTATGCATCATTAAGGGAAGTACTATCCACGGCCCTGTAAAAAGAGTGCAAGTGGGGGGAGAGTGGATAGAGGGAGGCAATGGGAAATGGTCCGAGTTATTTCCATTCCCTCAGCCTGTTTATGGAAACATTACAAGAGCAAGGTTCAGTTCTCACGGAGGAGGAAAAGATTTGGGAAGTAAGAGTGAGAGACAGGGGAAAGTGAAGGAGGGAGTGGAATAGAAAAAGGAGGAGGAACTGCTGCTTTTAGCTGTTTTCTCTGGAAAAGACCTTGCTCTGTGTGTGTCCTTCATTGTGTGATTCTCCCTCTGGCACAGGCCACAAAAGCCTCCATTTATCTATCCTGAGCATCTAGCCTTATTGAGAAAAGGCCCTGAATGGCAGGCCGCCATCACATGTGCCAGGGTGACATGGCTTTTCCCTTGTTAACACTTTAGTCTTGCACCCAGAGTGCACCCAGCACAATCTCCACAAGAGTGAGGGATTACTCCTGCCGACAAACGGGGGGTAAAAAAGAAATAGTACATCTGTTCTATATATTTGCATTTCTTTGGTCGAATCACAATGCACCACTTGACTCGATGGAAAGCGAACATTCTCAGTCAGGCGTGAGAAACCCACCCCATCAATGAGGCCTTTTTCCACCCTTCGGTTTTTTAACCGGGGCAACAGCACATCACAAGGAGCAGCTTGCACAAAACACAATCTGTCAACTTGGAGGCAGACGGAGGCCAGTTTATTCATGATTCGCACTCATCAGTTTCTATTTACTCAGTGTTCTTTGGAGTAGAAAGGGGACCAAGTGCAATTTTAGGACATTGCAATGTGCGCTATTCAGCGATCTGCAGCTCTAATTGCAGAGTGAGAGGAATTTTCTACATCTCTAGCATTGAGGCACAACAGCTGCAGCTGGCATGGCATGCGGTGGGTGTGTTTAAGGGAGGTGTGGCAGCTAAAAGGGTGTCAAAGACTAACCTCCCACTAAGAGCCACCCACACACGCACACAGCTACACATAAACACACACAAATGCACACAGGGTTACATGTACAGACAGCCACATGTTCACAATCCCAAAGTATGCATTTGTCTCTATGTTGAGACGATTAATGTTAATGACATTCCAGAGCACTGGGGAAAATACTGCGCTCAAAATTTGCTCCCCTCTCGACTGCCACTCATCAGCACATCCTTGATCTCACTGATTTAGAGAGGAGTCAGCTGCCTTAAAGAAAAAAAATCACCAACACATACAGTACATACGTGCATCCCAATCCTCCTGTCAGCTGGCCATCATCATCACCTGCTAAATATCATCTGTACACACACACACACACACACACACACAGTACATCAACCATTAAAGTGCGTTAAGGGACGAAGCGATACGAAGAACGCTCTTTTTTTGGCTCCACATCTCTCTTGTCTTATTCCCACCTCTTTACACCCCCATCCTACCATCCCCCCTCCTGAATGTTAAATGGGGAAACGTGTCCAGGGAGATGAGTGTGGACGAATTCATTCCTTCCACCAGGAGCCAAGTGCACTGATCCAAGCCATCATTAAGGGCCCTGGTGATCAAGTGACCTTTGACCTTTAGAACCGATCAAGGCCAACGATCTGATGAGGTGCTCTTATGATGGGGGTGGGGTAAGGGAGAGTGCACAGAATGGGGGGTGGATGTAAAATGTTTTAACAGTCATATGGAGTATGGTTGCAGTGCATCCTGCTGCATTTCCTCAGGGGCCTCACTGGTGAACACACATGGAAGTCCACTGACATCAATATTTATGCAATTCAGAATGACATTAAAAACCCTTTAAATGTACTTCCACCTCACTCAAGCAGAGATGAAGCAAAAGGAAGGTGTCTGTCCTTAATCACAGAGCTGTCCAGACTTTACAACAGAATACCAAATAAGCACAGATTTCCTTATACTTCGCTTCCTTATCTCTAAAGTGCAGCTGGCTCTGAAGAATGTCACCAAGATGGCAGCATTTAGGGAAAGCACCAGGCACTGGCAGCTGTACAACATGCACTCAGGGTCAACAACCCAGCGGAATCAAGAGGAAAGCTTTAGTTTAGGTAGACTGCAAACGCAGTGTTACTGTATATCCAGCTGGGTTTGGTAAGATGGACGACTCCCACAGGCTGTTGCTATAAATAAGATCTTAGTCAACCTGTCTCGTTAATGAGAGAGTCAAAGAGTTCTTCAGCACTTCGTCAGAGTCTGTTGGGTAATGTGTGCCTCTGACCTTGAAATAGCACCTCAGAAATACGAAATTCTTGAATCTTCACCATTGCTATCGTCCCTAAGGAAGCACAGACAGTAATGCTATTCAATACTATATCAATAATGACTGCAGTCTTCCAGTATGGGACTCCCTGGGGCAAAATCCTATCAAGGCTCATGGCTCACTGTGTGTCCTTTTCAGCATCTATGGCGAGAAAGTGTTTGCAAAGCCATCATATTCCACATTGTAAACCCAGCCATGGGCATGCTGTTGATTCTGCAGGGCAACAACAAAAACACTGAGGTGACAAAGCAACGGTGCAGCAACAATCCATGAAGTCAACAAACAGCAGCTTGGGCTAACCAGGGAAGAGGCTCTGTTTGAGCGGAGGGAAATGCAAGAAGCCCCTGAGGGACTCCAGACTCAGACTGCCTTTCAGTGAAAATTAAACAAACTGACAGGAAACAATTAACCTCCATTCATTTCACTCTTTACACTCCCCCAGAAAATGTCAAACGTCACCACCTGAGAGAAAGGATCTTCATGTGTGACCCGATGAGAGTCTGTGTGTTTACATGCACTTAACTAACCTGATTATTGTTGGCTTTCTAATCTGATTTACTTAGAGCGGAGCAAATGAGAAACTGCTTCCTGGTTAGCTCAGCAGGATTTCTGCTGCAGAGACCAGAAAGAAAAGAACTTGGAACTCTGAGTAAACATATTAACGTAAATTTGTTACAAAGCAAAGCCAGCAATAAGTTGGAAGCTTGCGTTGACCTCTGCCCTTTGGTGTTTGTGTGCTCCGCCTAAATGCAGACTATCTTGAGACAGATGAGAACAGTGTAATTATACAGCTGCTCCTGTGGTTAGATACACAGCACCTGGCTGTGTATCCAGCAGTTGTGTCTTCATTGTGTTTTGGCTTGGGCCCACACAGCTCAGTGCTGAACTGTATGTGGCCCTGCAGTCCTGTTTACATTTCAGAGAGGTTCTGAGGGCTTCCAGTAAACATAGCCTGTGGAAGGTAAGCACTGAATGAACACAGTGTAGCTGCTAGGCATTGTAAGAACTGCTTGTACAGAGAGCTCTTGTTGGGATCCTAACACAATGTCTGGGACACTATGTTAGGGTCCTAACATAGTGTCTGGGACGCTGTTTGCTCGACTGTGTTATGTAATCTCCTTTTCCTTTGCTCCTTCTTCTTTTAAGGCAGAAAGTCCATATAAAGGCTAGCACTCAGTGTCAAATGTGCTGCCCCTCTAGCTCTGGAGCCCACAGCGTCTCACCCCCTGTGGCTAACCCCCTAACATCCACAGAAGCTTCCAATACACTTCAGTTCAGTTCACTTGATCTCCTCCATATTGACAGACGTGCGATTATAAGAGCAAGAGAACAGAGAAAAAAATCAGGCCGCTGTCACTCTAGATCATTATCCTCCGTCAACAGCCTTTACAAATAGCATAAAAGGAAGGCTAGTCAAAATGATGTCGCAAAGAAAGAGGGGAAAAAACAAGCAAGATGGAATATACTACTCTAGCTTCGAATTAGCTCTGCTTGGCTGGGCCGCTGCTCCTTAAACACATCATGCCGCTGCTGCAGCAGCCCCAAGTACAAGGAAAGGCCAGGCTGACTGCCATCCCTGCACAGTTCAGCTCCTCTCAGCTTTAGCCTTCCCTTCCACTTTGTGTAAAAGGGTTTCCCATATACCCCAGTAACTCCAGTATCTCAGGCTTGTTTAAAATAGTCAAAGACTACCATGCGTTTGCTCACAGCAAGTTATAAGAAAAGGCCAAAGGCAACATCATGTACAGGCATTTTTATGCTTCAGTAAGTGGATACAAAGGCTACATTAATGGCTACAGTAATGTCCTGGTTTAATGGTGTGCATAATTCAAAAGTACAATCTGAAGTGAGCTACAAGACACAAAATCTTTATATTTAAAGAACATTGAAAGGGAGTAGAATGGTATTTTAACCAAATGAAGCGCTAGAAAATGAAAAAAAAAGCTTCTTGGAAGAATGCTATAATGCCTCTGATTTCTTCTAGCCCACACTTGAAAGATTTTTTACAGCTTGCTGCTGCTGTCAAAAGGAAGAATAACACAATCAGAATAATATGCTGAAGCACACAAATCTGAAATACACACTGCAATAGAAGTGCAAACGGCCAAACTTTTGTTATAGTTCTGGGATTCTCAGTATAAACCACAGATATTCTGTATACTAAACTAATTATCATCTGATTAATGGATCAGTGGAAACACAAACAAGAATGGCCCAATATGTTTCGTTAGCGCTTTTAAAAACACAATGACAGACTACAGACCGTGACTAGACTTTCTAATTTGTCTCATGTCAGTGGGCTGGCAACATGAAAGGAACCAACAAAAAACAGACACTTTCTCACAACTGATGAAAGGGCTGTTGAGGAGAAAGTTCCTTCCTGTAAAAAGGCTGATAGCCAGAAAACTTGTACATTCTCATCATCACTGCACGCAGAGCAAAATAGGCAATCTACCAACAACACAAAGCAGCCTCTGTCAAACAGCAGAGTGGTATAATTCAATTCTCTTATTCTTTGATCCTTATATTCTTTATAGCTTATATAAATACTGCTTACGGAATATGCCTTACAGTATACAGTGTAATCTCTATTGAAGCAATCCTGCTGGTTATTTAAGCTAAATTGAATTTCGACATAACCTCATGCTCAACAACAGTGTGGAAACACTGCAGTGCACTGGTGAGGTTAAGTGAAGGATACAGGCTCCAGCAGCAATGCCTCAGTGACTCACGCACGCGAACACTAAAGCTGAGCACTTTATGGCACATCTGTCATGGCTCTGCTCCATTTGACTTGTTAATTACTATCAACCTCCATCAGAAACAAGTCAGCGTACTTTTACGCTTTAAAACAACTCATCCGATGGCTATTTGCTCCTTGGCTTACGCAGGGTCAATTTGACAGCCAAGGGCACAGATGTTTGCACGGGGGGTAACGTGCAATATTGGCCTGCATTTTATGACTAGGTACCTTGAAGGACTACATGGCTAATATTACTGATATAGATATTATGAAATACATAACCCTATGACTGACAGGAAAATACTGATATAGATATTATGAAATACATAACCCTATGACTGACAGGAAAATACATAAATACACCAATAAAGGGTGAAGCCCATTCATCTCATCAAACCATAAGACTCAACTCTATTTATTCATTATTTTACTGTTCTCATTGGCAGATGATTGGTTGGGGGGGTGTATTTACACATATGTTTATTGATTTTACACTACACTGGGCGCCTTTACGAAGGTGGTGTTCAATGAATGAATACACAGTGACACAAGAGAAAAAGTCTACAGAGGCCGTGGTGGCATGTGGTCTGGACTCTGGCTGGATCACCCACACCCAGTCATGTCTGCCTATTCAGACAGGCCCTTTCTTTTTCGCTACAGTAGGAAGGAGGTATGCACACCAGCACTAAACCAAATCCCTCCTTATCTCCCATTGGAGGCTGGCTGCGACCACAGAGGTCAGCTGTCCCGATTGTCTGGGCCCGCTGAGGGGAACACAGACTGAGTTAACCCCATGGGTCACGACTGGTCCTTGGACTCAGTGGCAATCAGGTTAATGACTGGTCAGCACTCATTCTCTCCATCATGGTTCAGTGACAGACATGTAGACAAAACATGTAAGGAGGGTCAGCAACTTTCGGTGGCCTTTTTCCCAACATTCCTGATATGGACACTAATGAGTCCCCAAGGGAACATGAGGTGCAGACATAATTCATCTTGGCAAGACACATTTTCCTATATGCTTGACTACTGAAAATCCATAATGCATGACTATGCTGTTTTTGGAGTGCCAATGTTAAATGTTTGGCTTGGTGAAACAAAGAATGATCCTGTGGTATTTGTACTTCGCCATGAATGGATAAGAAATGGCTAAAATAAAGGTACTGTGCGTTCACACCAGGAACAAGACTAATAGATTTAGAGCAAAGCCTGAAGGCTGTGGTTTGCCTCCATTTTGCTATTTAACGCAATGATCAAGACGCAGGTATAAATGCACCATTATTTATTTTAACCCAATATGTATAACTGGTGGGGTGAAGCAGGCACATGGCAAAAGATAATCATTCTCAAAATCTTTGGTAATCATGACGATCACGGCTCTCAGTTATAAACTCAGATGACCCACATTTCACCATTGTGTCTGAAGATCAAAGAGATTATCTAGCGGATTAATGAGTTTCTTTCAGATGGAAAACTATTTTCCAGTTACATCTATGTTAACTATGAGGGCTACATATGTAAGCCACTGTCATACAGTTAAGATTATATGTACCTCTGTCTGTCAATCCCATGAGTATGATGGAGATTAGTTCAGGAAAAATAATACAGGGTTTCAAAAGGTCATCACTAAAAAGGCCCAAGCTGGTCTAAGCTGGTCATATGGTTTGTTTTCATGACCAGAGATGCAGTAGTAATATCTAATGATACATCATTGTACATTCACCATCTGCACTACAACAAAAGGGCTTCAAAACAGCTGTAATAAGGCCATAGAAAAGCATACGGCACATCATCCACGTCTCCTGCTGACGTTATCAGATGGCTAATCTTTAACATAATTGGTCTAGCTACGCATGAGCCAGCAATGATGGCACAGTCTGTCATCACAGGGCTCAAACCTTTATTCTCCCCTCTGCCCCGGCATCCCACCTTCTCCTCAGTCCTTCAGCAGCTCGGCGAGGCTGTCAGGGTCCTCACCAGCAATGACGCGGCCAGCGTTTGACTTCTGTCACTATACCATCTGCTCCATCCAGCAGCTTCCCCTCCAGCTATGACACTGCTTTTTCACTCATGTGCCAGGCACGACAGCAAGAAGCTGGATGAGTGGCAAGAGGGTGGGATATTAAAGAGCAAAGCACATATAGCGCGTACAAGACACAAGGGATAGGCTGGTGAAGCAGCTACTTCAGCAAACATAATTTACTAATACTATTAGCATCTACTTCTGAACGAGATAACTATGAACATGTTCAAAGGATCCATTTCTCCTTTAAATCCATGTAAGATATAATGCAAGAATGCCTAAGTAAAATGCCTTTAAATTGCAAGCATAACGGTGTCTGCATCTAATCTACAGGGTCTACTACAAGGCTTAATCACATCAGTCCAGTCAGATTAACATACATCTACTAGACACAAATAAATAAACAAGCAAAGAGGCACACAAAGCCACCAATCCACACATGTCCTCAAGAGACACACTGCGGGCCATAGCATCTCATTTGTGCATATCACGTGAAGAGTGGGACTATTGTGCAGTGAAGGGCTGCTGGCATCTTCCTGCGTTTCCCTGGAATGGATGCTGACACACACCAGGGCCTGAGCAAGCTGTTAAACATGCCGTCTTAATGCTATTACACTGATTACACATGAGAAGTTGTATCATGAGCAGTGCAGACCCTGAAATAACCTAACAAGATCCTTTGATAACCATGTTTCAACCTTCTTCTGGGAATCATATGAAAGGTTTATTGTGATTTTTGTATCCTGAACTAATGGAAAATATGACTGGAAATGATCGATTCTTAAGTGATCATCAATGTAACAAATCAAACTTATTGCCAGGTCTTATTTGTACCATACATATTCTGAACATTGCTCAGAAAACCACCCACATCCATCACAAACAGACCCTGGTGGAACATGGGATCAATTCATAAAAAACTTCAACCTAATGACAGCATCTGTGCTTTCCCTTGCAGTGATGAGTGGGCTTAAATCCTTCCATAAATCCAGACTGCTATCAAAACAAAGGCTGATAGAAAGACAGAGAGAAAATCTGGCTCTCACAACAGGAGCAGGCAGCATGTGATCCCCTGTCTGCTGGTTGGTTGGTTTTGAAGCAACAGGATTTGGTTGGGAGGCCTAATGTGACTCCTGGCCAGCCAGTCAACCAGCCGGCATAGACCAGACCAGGTTCCCTGATCCTTGTCACATGAATGGGGTGTGGGATCTGTTGGAAAGGAGGGCGCCACATGGTTTGGCACACTGCTATGGTACAATGAGGAAAAATGTATCACCCCTAACAAATGTGGTCTGAACTTAAGTCCTTTGGCATTTTTTTTCCGTTCTACAGTTATCCAAATCATGGCTAGTCAGCACACCAGTAGCAAAGCACCGTGGGAATAACAGGGAAAGAGCAGGAGACAGTATGAAGCACTCTGGGGGAGTGGTGTAACAAGACTGAAACCAGCCACTGCTGTTAAGCAATAACCCAAACATAAAGAAAGCCCACAAACAGTGTGTGTTATGGTGTGTTCTGCCTTATGGTAATATCTTTAAAGGCTACTTCTGGTTCACAAACCCAACAAAACAGCTGTAACTCGAGAGGGGCGTCTCCGAGCCCACTAGGTCAGAAGACATCCTAACCAGCTCTGCAATGATAACATCTAGCTATGGCCTGTGGGCATGTCACAGGAAGCAGTTCCTCTGCCAATCCTGACAGGTGCCTTATTGTTCAGCTGAGCACACATTGTGCACATAACTTATTTTGAAAGACATATCTATCCAGCTCAATTACCCATTGTCTGGTTAGCCATGCAGAAGGCGCTGTTAGAAATAGATGAGAACATATTTCTTCTTCAGGGCCCACTCCATGCCCTATTGATGGCAGAATGCAACAGATCTCCATTCAAGCTAAGATTGAAAGACTTTCCCTGGCACTGTCATGATCATGGCTGCTGAACAGGTCTCACTCCAGGAGTGCGCTGCTGGCAGTGGGTGAGATGAGGCTGCTTCAGTGTCATCTACATGAGGAAAGGTCTTGTCTTTAATCTATCTTTCATATGTCTGGGGGAAAAAATAAAGACTGCCTTGTCATCTGTAATGTAACAAAAACAGAACTTCCAACAGAAAATTCAACAAGGCAGAAAGCAAAGGAAACACTGTAAAGTGAGGATTATATAGGTTAGGTTATGAGTGCAGCTACATAATGAGAAAAGGCATGAATCCAAACTGAACTGAAAAACAGGCTCACTAATAGAAATGTTTGCATGATGACAGAGAGAATGGGTAGATTAATGGGGTTGTTTTTCGCTTTTATGTGCAATAATAGCAAATTATTCACACATCACTACAGATGTCTTTATGCTCATTCAGGAGAGTGGCCAACTGAAATATGGCCTCCCTGATGTGCAGAGCTCTGACAGCTGGAGTTAAGCCAAACATTTTAGGCATTAAAGGAAAATATGTTAAATGTTATACCAGGCCATCAACATAGTGGAGCCTTCTTAAAACACTCCTGTGCCTACTTAGCTCAGCACAGCCCCACAGAAAACTAATCTTTCCCAGACATAAAACGCTGTGAAAAATAATGGTGTCTTATTGATTTTAACGCTCCAGGAGCTGAGAACTCTTTATGCTTCATCTGTTCAGATGGGAGCTGTGAAGACAGGAGGACATTAATCCAAAGCACTGAAAATTAAACAATGGAAAGTAAGATTTACATTCATGAGCACCTCGTTGTTGTGTCTGCAGCTAGCTACAGGCAGAGGAATGGCCTTAATTGTTTCCCTTTATTGGGAAGTTAGTTATTGTGGAGGCTAAACTTCCTGCAGGAAGACAGCAAAGGACATGGTGCTGGAAGACAAACAACATTTGACAACAGTTTACTCTCCCAGAGGGGTATACAGTACACTGTATGTAGAATAGGCCACAGGAGCAGCCAGTAAGAAAACAAGATTGTACATGCTGTGTACAAGCAGACTGCCAGATATTATTTACGGAGAATCCAAACAACTCTCATGTTTGGGGAAATAGTTCTTTGTCTGGACACACTGACAAGCTCCCACCGCTGCAGAAAGTCAAGATAAGCACATAATACAACAGCAAAGCCCAGTAGAGTGTGTTGTCTTTGACCACTACTTATATAAATAAAAAACGCATTCCTTTATGGGCTTGCCAGAGCCATTAAACACAGCCTGTGAGACTATAGCTGTGGACTTCACCTACATGGGGAGGCTTTCTCGCTCATGACCACTTGGACAATGATGCCTTTATCGCCCCCCACCGTTTTCATGGAGGCACTCCACTGTCCAAATTCATTCAAAATATTTCTGCGCAAATCCAGTCAATTTACCTCCACCCAGCACACGCCACCGCCACCACCAACATCACCACCCAAAAAAAAAAAAAAAAAAAAAAAAAATGACGTCAACGTCTAATATCATTAGCAGCCAAACTGGTTTTAAAAAGCGAAGTGATATGACATGTTCTGCCTTCAGGAACAGGAATATGAATATTAAGTTGAGCGTGTTTTGCATTGAATTTGGTTTATATGTGAGGCTGCCATGCTCCTCAGTACATAAACAAACAAACGTGAGTTAAGTACAAGTCAACAGCAGCGAAGCGTTAGCTCATGTACTTCATGAACAGACACAAATATGGGCCATAGACAGGCTACTGCTGAAACATATTCCCCACTTATTTTATGTTTGTCCGCTTAGGTGCCTCAAACTAACTTTGTGTTTCCTTTGTGTTCACCATCACTAACGACATGCCAGTGAGTTTCTACGCTTTCCTCCGCTCTCGCTGCATGCAGCGCTCCTCACTTTCAGCTACAGCCCTACTTTTCACTTTGTCCGTCGGTTCGGACGGACAAAAACGCAAACGGGTCTTACCTTCAAGTCTGAGGGGCGTCCTGTCCAGGTAGTAGAATTTTTAACGCTGTCAAGTATCCTTTAAGGGTGAAACAAGTTGAAGCTGTGGTGGTCGGTCTCACATCTCTTTCTCTGTCAGTCTCAGCCTCCAGACTGAAGTAGCACAGACCGCAGCGATATGCATCCAGTACCTAACTCCGTCATGACAACGCGCAGCGGAAAAGACTCCGCCCACCAGACGCTCGCAAGAACGCCGGCGCGCGCAGACTACCCCCAAACATGTACAGGCTGGTGCTGAAGACAGGCTGACAGACCAATGTCCACTACAGAAGAAAGGTGAATAATGAGCCTGCTGTGTCAACCATGTCCGGTGGCCTTGAAATCTTTCACCACAAGACTACTTTAGTGTATGAGCCCAATAAGCCCTACAGTGGCACCATCTGGTGAAGGGTAGAAAAGTTGCTCTCCCAAACTGCACCTGGATAAATTCCTAACTTAATATCCCCTTAGCCTGCGATTGTTATGTGTCGTGTTTACAATTAGAGTCCTGCAACATGTTATCCTGCATTTATTAAGCTTTTTCTTTTCTATTTTCCTTTGTTTACCTTTGGAAACCTAGTTCCACAATTACCAGTATTTGTAAAAACAAATAATACATTGTTTAAAAAATATATGACAAAAAGTAAGCAATATTATTGATACTTAATTCAATTTTCAGTGCTATACGTAAAAGAACCCCTAAAACTACATTTCCCAGGTATCGCTGGGATTTATATGACGCAAAACGCTCGCGACCTGCTTGTTTCCATGGAGCCGATAGAAGCTAAAAGCTCGAGTTGGCGGATAAGCTAACAGCTAGTTAACTAGCTGGCTGTTGTTTCCTGAGGTCTTACGGTTTTCGGGATGTCAGGAAGACAAAAAAGCGACAGTCTGGAGACTCTCTTTTCATTTGAGCTTTTGGTTGAGTGTATCCGAATCCAGAAAGGAAGTAAAGTTTCCGATGAGCTGGCTCTCGGGGTACGGCTGCTGGATTTTCCAACGCTGCTCATTTATCAGCCTCAGCAGAGCAGCGGTGGCGTCAACCAACGAGAACTTCATGGAAAGGATCAGCGAGGAGAACACGCCTTTAACAGGGGCAAGTCTTGTTTCTTCAAAATGAACCTGAACTCACTGCACGCCCAGCTGTCTAACAGCCCCCTCTATGCTATGGTGTTGGATGTGAAAGAGGAGATCCCCAAGTTAGTTGGGACCTCACTCATCTCACTGGCCACAGTGATGGACAGGATCAGGCGGGATGCCACTGATCATGGTGCTTCTACTCCCTCGTCTCATGGTGAAAAGGGACTTGTTGGTGTATGCAACCTGATGGGGGAGAAAATCGGATCAATTTCCCTGAGTTATAAACTGCTAAGTCTGGGAGCTAGTTTACTGCCACATATCACAGACAGTAGCAGGCTTAACAGCACCAGTGTACCTGGAGAACATTATGTACAAGTAAACATCATGGAAAAGAAAAACATATCTGCAGAAGCGTTGCCTCTTGACCGTGACGATGTCCGTTCACCCACACTGCACAAGTGTGACGTGAGCAGAAACATCCCAAACAACAAACCGCCAAATGAGAATGCTGAGCAGACTGAACACAGGCCAAGAAGCCAAACGCTTCAGACACTCAAAGAAACTGAAAACGGTTTTGAAGAAGAGTTAACCGTATTTTGTCCGCCGCATCTCTTCTACAGTAATTCTGTGGAGGAAAAGAGCAAAAATGAAGGGGCTGATTGCAACTTATTGAATCTGGATTCAGAGCTGTTAACGTTTGAAGACACATATTCAGAGGAAGAGATAGCTGACGGTAAAACTGAAGGTACTAGTCCTCCAATGATCAACCACAGAGTCAGAGATTGTGCAAAAACGTCAAGAAGCCAAGAAACAAGTGGGGTGACTCCAAACGTCCTTGGGGAAGCTTTACAGCAGTTGCCTCTGCTGAATGCTCTTCTTGTTGAGTTGTCGCAGTTGAGTGACCAGAACCCACACCGACCGTTGTCTATTCATCCCAATCTTGCTTGGATTTACGGATCTGCTTCCACGGCTGGGCATGGAAACACAGCAAGAAAGGCGCAAAACAAATCGCAGCAGGCAACCAGACAGCGCACGAGTCCCCATTTAAAGCATTTACATTCCCCCAGAAACTGTTCTACACCAGCAGTTCGGCCTGCATCTGTAAAAATGAAAGACAAACAAGAAGAGGCTTTGATTGAGACTAAAAGCTCCAGTATGTCTCCCAGGAAGAAGCTTGTATATGGTACAACAAAGACATTTAATCTAAGGCTGAAGCAAATTTCTTCCTTTAAAGTAAAACGTCATGAATGCAAGGAATTAATACAGAATGAAGCACCATCACTGATGACCAAAGGAAAGACAAAGTCAAGTGATAAGATCATGAAGTCCAGCAAAAGAAAATCATCAGTAAACCAGAGCTCCAGTCTCAATGAACATGTCGAGACAGTGATTCAAAACATCACAGTGGACTCTGCACTACAAGAAACAATCCCACTAAAAACGAAAAACCTGCATGGGAAGGCTTGTGGCAAACAAGACACACCCTGTCAGAGAATTTCAGAACAACCTTATCTCTCTGAAAGAAGCTTGAAATGTATTTGCATTCCCGGTGTGCATGGCGTCGCCCAAAACAGAGACAAGAGCGAGCATCACAGTGAATCAAATCGATCACAGTCTGAATCTGACAAGCGCGGGGACAAAATTGAATGTTCAGGAAGCAGCAGACACAGCAGCTCGAGATCTTCATTTTCAGACTCTGGCGGGGAGGGAAACGAGGATGCAGACTATGCTGATGACTTCAACAGTCTCGAGCCCAGCGATGCCTACTCTCCTGACCCCGCGAGTAGCCCCGAGCCCTCCAGAGCAAAGACTCCCAGGTCTCCCATCCGCCCCGACTTCTGCAACTCTGACTCTGGCTCTGAAGGTTTCCAGAGGAGAGCGGTCCTCCCCGTGCCCGTCAAAGCCCCCAGCTCTCCACAGCGCACCCTGAGGGGTACACACATCATCCGACCTCGAACCCACGCCTCGGCCCTCAGCTTTTCCTCCGATGATGTTGAGAAAGACAGATCTGCTTCCTTACAAACCATATACCCCAGAGAACAGATGGCAGAGTGTGGTGGAACAGGAAGGAGCTCTGGCGCTGACAGTTTTATATCATCAAGAGGTCAAATGAGCGAGTCAACCAAGAACAGCGGCCCAGTTCGTGTGTTTTCTGCAGAATCAATATCCTCCTTTGAACCACAGGAGGCAGAGGAACTGGAGGATGAGCTTGGATCTCTGGATTTCAGAAAGGAGTATCAGCATATCTCTAAGCTAGTGGCCAACAAACTCCCTGGTTACACTATGTAACCTACCACTATGTAATAATTTCATATCATGGAAACATTAAGGCGACATTATTTTTGACAGATGAGTAGCAATATTAGCAATATTAGCAGCAATATTATACTGTACACCTATATATATATATATATATATATATATATATATATATATATATATATTCTTTTAAATGTGTGATTATATGATTGTACAAGTTTTCCTTTCAGTTATGTCCAGCAACAATTTCAATAAAGACAAGCTTTCTGTGAAAATGATGCGATCATTTGACATCTTAATCACTCAGTTAATACTCGGCTACTGGACATTTGCATAAAGAGTTGGACCACAAGTCTTTCAGTAACATAAGAGGATGGAAAATCTCTCTGTACACCATTTAGGATGCAAATCATTTAACTTATAAGCTCTCATTTCCAGTTGCATTGCCTCGAGCAGAGAATCTCCCAGTAGCTGGTAGGGCAGCTCCGGGTTTCAGGTTATTTCCTTTAAATACCACTTTGCATTTGCCCCTTGATGTTATTTGATAAGCAAAAGAGAAACAGCTATTCATTCATCGTAAAGCTGGCAGGCGGTGTTTGTGTGACAGTTGTGTTTAGGATTTATAGCAGCTTTTGGGTTTCAGTAGGACAACTGAACTAGTAATTTGCAGTGGTGGGAATGTATTACTATTAAGTATATTTATTCAAGGATTGTAATTAAGTAGTAGTCTAACATACTTGTGCTTTATGCTAACTACATTTGCTATATTTATTTGACTGATCTCAAGTTAAAGCTTCTGCTTACACTTTCAGTATGTACTATGTAATAGTAATACTAGTCAAACCAAATAATGTAACACTGACACGGTGCATCCTGCATGATGAGTAATTTTACTCTTGATAAACGTCTTAATGCAGGACTCACCGAAACATTCATGTTGCTCTGATCAGGTTATAAGTTAGCCCTTGTTTAACTAGTATTTTGCAGTTACTGCTATTGCTGAACAGGATCATTAAAGAAACTAAATGGTCGAGAACTGAGCTAATATACGCTGCCTTTCATAAAATAAAGCTCAGACGACTAGTGCCCACCGCGCATGCGTCAACTTTGTGTACGGAAGCGCCGTAGCAGCATGTGAATGGCGGAACGGTGAGAAGTGAAGTGAGATGTTCAAACACGTTTTTCTGACAGGCCCTCCAGGTAATCCTTCACACCCAGGCGTCTCGGTGCTGTTGAAATTAAAGTCGCTGTAAACCCAGCAGTCAGTCAGCTGTCTTAACCCAGAGTCCCAGTCAGCAAACGATAACCGTGGTTCTCATGAAAGTTAGCTTGTTTTAGCTATTTCTATACTGAATGCTAGTCCTTACAAATAGTGAAGACGCGTTCATATAAGTAGTTCCTTTTTAAATACTATTTGACAGATGTTTAGTCAATAATTCCCATTCAAAGATATATTGACTTAACATATAGTTAAATTTAGTAGGCTGAGAGCATTGATCAAGGATGGAGATGGCAGCATCATTGATAGATAGATTACACAGTTTACAGTGAGGCACTGTGGCCTAGTCTTAAATTGTGATATAGCTTTTTAACAGTGTTGTTTTGTCTACAGGTGTGGGCAAAACCACTCTGGTCCAGAAGGCCTGTGAGGCTTTGGTGTCATCAGGAGTGGGAGTTGAGGGCTTTTACACAGAGGAGGTCAGGGAGGGAGGCCGGAGAGTGGGCTTTGATGTCGTCACAGTGACCGGAGAGAGGGCCCACCTGTCCAGAATCAGGTAGCAGGGTTGTCATCCTACCCAAATCTCACTGCCTGCTCTCTTTAATCATGCTGTTTGTGGTAACGTTTGCCTTGTTCTAACTTAAAGAGATGGTCCCGGTTCATCTCATGGCAGACGGGAATACACAGTCGGCCAGTATGTGGTTGACTTGCCCTCATTTGAAAACCTGGCTCTCCCCCTCTTCAGAAATGTAAGACAGCAACACATGCTTTTAAAACTCATCAATAGATCACAGTGAGCAACACACTCCCTTTCCCCCCACTTAACAAATCATCCGACCTTTGATTTTCTCAGAATTGATGGAATAATTGGAAGCTTGCAAACACATAAATTCCAGAATGACATTTTTAGTGTTCATGGTGCCGTCTGGCTGTCACTGACCGTGATTAATCCGGCATGTAAAGTGAGCCTGGAGTGACGCCTACACATGCGCTGTAAAGGAAGGTGTCTATGCCTTGGCTGCACATATTCCACTTTCATCTCGCTTAAATCATCTCTGTAATCATTGCAGATCACCCTTTGCGTGTAACATGCCAACACCGTGACAGTGAGATTCACATATATGAGACGTTAACATGATGAGCTTTTCCCATGTTAGATTAGCCACATTGCCGCAGATGTTCCATCTTTTAATCAATAAATGTCCAAACGGAGCTTTTATTTCTAAAGCTTATCAAGCATATGTGTGTACATGCATTGATAGCGCTCAGGGGTAACGCTAACATCCGTCTTCTCCAGGTGGGGTCAGCGGAAGGGGGCGGCAGGAAGGTGTTTGTCATTGATGAGATCGGCAAAATGGAGCTCTACAGCCAGTCGTTCATCAGATCAGTGAGACAGACTTTAGACAGCTCTTCCTGCACCATCCTGGGCACCATTCCCATCCCCAAGGGTCGACCACTGGGTCTCGTTGAAGAGGTGCGGGGCAGGAGAGATGTCAGGGTCTTCACGGTGAGTGCAAACGCTAGCATGCTTTCCACGGGGAGAAGACTAGATATTTAGGTCAGTTCAGGAGCATTTAAGTCTCACAATAGCTATAGTACACTGTTTACATTGTATACACTTGGTCTTAGAAGGACAGTCAGTCTGCTCACTAACGCAGAAGTGGCATGCCCTGCATTATCCCTCTCCTATAGCAGGATTAACTCTAAATCATGCGTGACTGATTCAACAACAAAGGGTGGTCTCAAATGTCAAAATGATTTATCACGGAAGACTCAGTTATGGATATTGTCATGCAAAATACTGGCTACGCTGGGCTAGTGATTCTATCAAACAAGGTTATGAGACAGTATGAACATTTTTGAAAACGTGTGATTTGTGAGACGGTGGGTCAGAGATTTGTGGTGGTGGAGACATGTGGTAAGCGTCCACTCTGAGATTATCAGGAGTCTACTGTATGAGGCTTAGCTTTTTGATCCTGACCTACAGGAACAGACGTTTGTCACAGTTCTTATGTTATTCATCTTTGCTAGCATAGGTTATATAATTTTACATTACCTGCAGACTATCTTCTGTACTTGCCACCGTTTATGATTTTTGTTTCCTGCTTTTCCCAATTCAGGTGTCAAAGGAAAACCGAAATGCTCTTCTGCAAGACATTTTGGCAGCACTACAAAATTGTCTTCAGCAAACAGCCTAATATGGAGATTCAGAGCCGCTACATGGGAATAAAAACTGCAACGCGTGTGTATTTTTGTGCTGACAGCAAGTTTTATTTGTGTCAATGCATATACAGCACACACAGCCAGACTATTGAGTGGATCCGCATGCAACTCATAACAGGGTTGTGACCTAACCTGAAGGGCATAGGAGCTGCTGAAAGAGTTAGTGTGTCACATGCATGTATTTATGTACACCGTTCTTTTTTTTTTTCTCTCATACAGCCTTAAAATGGATTGCATGCTGAATAATTGATTGTGAGATGGAACACAGCGGGGAATTGTTCAGTTACTGTGTAAATATCCCGCGCTCTCACAAAGACTGCTAGTCCTCAAAGCAGCTGTTTCATTTTGTATTGGTCTTACAGAGACTCCAGCAGGCATTTCTTATGAATTAGTGTATAGCATTAATTTGTTCACAAGGACAAGTGGCGGTATTTTTCTATTTATGGTTTTTATAAGGGGCCAAACAAAGCAGTGTCCCTGTTCACTCACTTAGTTCCTTGCCATGTGCGTCTCCTCTGTGTTTGTCTTGTCAACGCGAGGATGTGCTCATTGAAAATCAATCAATACTTAAGGGTTCGACTATGTTTAATCCTTTTATGGTTTATTCATCCTCCAGAATGAACAGAAAAATCGAAAAATAAACAGTTTTTGTCTTTCAGCAGCCAAATTGTTTTTCTCTGGCGTTCCTTTTTTACATTTGTTGATGGAAACTCTTCATTTGTTCATCAGTTACACATGTTTTCATGCTGACTGAAGCTTCAATCTTGTTTTCATATTCAGCGGTACAAATAAACATGCTTCACTTAAGTGTGAGGGATTTCATGCTCTGTCCTGGGAGATGATGGGATTTCTACCCATGTGCAGTCAGATTGCATTAAAGGATAAATGCTGTGATATAGGATTTTTGAGTGTATTTATGAAGGTTTTAATCCGATGGTATCACTCAGAAGAGTCCCTGAAGCGTTTTACAGCTGTAAAATGAGACATGTTGTCAAACTTAGAGTGAAGTCGTTGTGACTGTCAACAAACAGCTGAACGTTAAACCTAGCCCATTAATACTCTTTGTTTTATGTGCATGTGTTTTAGACTAATGTTCTTCATAAGTGCACGTTGATTAGGAAAAGGTTGAAGTCGTTTTTCAGAGAGTAAAGTAGCTCAAGAACATTCAAGGTTCATGAGTTTGTTCGATCGCTGAGATCAGACAGACCGCTGCAAGTGGAATTTCACTGACTCTGCGTGAGCTCTGGCAGTTGTGTCAAGGTTTTTAATAGAAACCCTCTGGCAAAGATATTTGTTTCAACACCAAAGCATCTTCAGGTCATTTCAAAGTGAAAATACATGCAAGGCTTTTTTGGCTTGTTTTTTTAATACTGCTTGTATAACTGATGTAACCTGTCAGGTTGGCTGCAGAGAGAGCTGCCAGCTGTGATCTGCGTCAGACGTGCTGCTGCGCCAGCATCTGTTCTGTGGCCTCCGCTGACGTACCTCTGGATCGACTGGCACTGACAGTCGCTGAATTAGCCTCAAAGTCAACATCGCAGTGGTCACATTTTTGAGCTAACGTGGAAATGTGACGTTGTATTGTTATTGTAGGCACAGACTTAAGTGGCAATTAGGGTTGATCGTACGGTTCATGGGAGGGCATGCCAAACAGCACTGCTGAGGGGGATGGTTCCCCTGATTGGACAGTGATCCTCTGCACCCTGCAGCACAGTAGCAGATGGGTTATGTAACAGTGGCAAAGACCCTGCCAGTTTTACCAATTTAAGGGTGTGTGTGTGTGTGTGTGTGTGTGTGTGTGTGTGTGTGTGTGTGTGTGTGTGTGTGTGTGTGTGTGTGTGTGTGTGTGTGTGTGTGTGTATGTGTATGCATTTGATGTGTTGTGATGTAATTAGCAACCATATTGTTCATATATTCACATTATGGGCATATCATTCATAACAGTGATTCCCAGTCAGGGGTATTTCTGCAGTTGCCAGTGCATATGTGCAAAGATTGTGGAGTAGCTCAGTGAATAAAAAAAACGTCAAGTTTCTTTTCTTTCGATAAATATCCTCATATTGAGTCGACAACCCTGCGATTGACTGGCGACGGGTCCAGGGTGTACCCCGCCTCTCACCCATTGACGGCTAGGATAGGCTCCAGCACCCCCCGCAACCCCAAAAGGGATAGGCGGTATAGAAAATGGATGGATGAGTCAACTACTGAACACCTGCTGAGAGTGTGAAATCAGTGAGCAGAGACGTTGTTTAAGCTTAAAGCATTAACAGTTGAAATAGTTATCTAAAAGTAGTGGATACATGATGAAATAGACTGCTAAAATGAAAAGTAAACGGTTTAAATATTTTTCTGAAAGTGATGGATAAATAAAGTATATTGCTGATATTGATATTTTTGATGTACTGCAGGGGTACTTGAGTTCATCAGACAGCACTGTGTGGGGGTATGTCTGCCAGAACAACACTGGTAACCACTGATTTACAGCATCATGATGTGTATGAAATGCTCCATCAGCATAATCAGAATCAGAACTGGCTTTATTGGCCAATATGTGTGCACACGCAAGGAATGTGACTCCAGTTTAAACAGACAGCTCAACAAGCGCAAAAGAACCAATGTTAACACCAATATTTGATGCAGCAGCAAAGAATTTAAAGCCACAAAGAGGTTTATTTTTCCTTTTTCCCATACTCCAAAAAACACTCATTGCTGTATTTTATGGTAACGTCCATACATGTAGCTGATGTGGGCAGCGCCGCGGGCTTGTTCATACATAACCATTGTGCAACTGTAACAATTGGATACACTGTCAGGGGACTTGAATGTGTTGATGCATCTTAAGCAGGGGGGTGCTGTGCTGTATGAAAAACCATATAGAATAGCTTGAATGAATATGAAGTGCATTAATATCCACATGGCAGAGATACATTTGCACCCTATCTGTGGGACAGATGTCTATATGGGACCCTGTACCCTTTATTCCCCCACACATGGACAACACAGAAATGCGAGGGGCTTACCAGCAATCCAGGACAAAAGAGAGTTTGCTGGGAGGGGGGTGGGGGTGGGCTCTCTCCAGTTATTGCACTTTCTGGTACCAGGAGGCACAATGACAGCTGCAGAGGGTGGAGATATTGTGATATATTGTCCGAGAAGCCTTCGGCCAAAATGCCAAACACAACTGATGAAAATCTGACATATTGTTCAAAGACCATGTGGGGGATACACAAAAGCCCGTTCCAGCTCTCCCAAAGCCGGACTCCAAATTCACTGTTTATTTCCCAAGATGACCGTGTGATTTATTGAAAGATCTGGAGCTAAAGCTTCTTAGCATCTGTGATGTCAGATTTCTCTGTGCCAAAGCCTGCGCATGGTAAGTACTTTGCAATGCCCCCGTAAATCAAGGTAATTTCTCAGCGTGTACTGGGTATGTGAGTTCTCACCATTGCTGCAACGAGGCTTTGCACGGCTCACAGGCATTATGATTTCAGATACGTTCCCAGAAAGCTATAATTGACCTTTAATTCCCCTCATTGTGCTAATGGGCATAACTAAGGTCCGCTGGTCTTGACAGGTGGGCAGTTAATGTCAAATGGGATCCGAAGGCTGTGGAAATTAAGCCATTTGATCTGGGCTCCTAACCGCTATTCCATCCTCCTGCCCACCACTGATGATTCCTAAACCACTCTCCCCATTACATCACTTTCATGGGCTCCCCCAGGCTGCTGGAGGGAGACCGTGTTGGGTTTCAAAGCCTGTGTCTGGGCCATGAGCACACCCCTCCACAAGCCCACCTTTTGAGCTTGGGATCAAAGCTGGAAGAAGCATGAGAATGAAAAAGGAAAAATCTTTGTAAAATGTCAGCAGATTTCTTCCTTTTCGTCCTGCATTCTTCCTGAGAAGCATTTATTATTTTCCAAAAATACTGTCTTAAATCTAGACTTACTTTCATCTAATGGCTCATCTGTAACATTCCCTGCAGATGTGGATGATGTTATTAAAGTGTCATGAATCCTGAGGGCATCTCGCTCCTGTTACACTGCCTTGATGGCTCCTTGTGATCTCTGGTTCTCTTTGAATGACTGTGGTAACCCCTGTGAGTCACTCTTCTCACTTGGCTGCATAACAAAACCTGGACTGCACCGCACCTTTGGGAGGATATGTCATGTTGGCTGTTATTAGCGGTTAGACAGGGGAGGTGCAACAACCAAAGCGCGGAGCGGCGCGTGGGCGTTGTGTTTTGTGGTGCACGTATCCATCGCCCTTCCGTATAATCCCACACCCAGAGAGGAAGCCTTTAGATTGTGGTGACACACAAGCACAGTGAGTGCATCACAGTCTCCGCAGGGGGAGGGCTGAAACCCCCTGGAACTCGGAAGGAAGCAGTAGGAGCTGTCAGCAGATGATATGGAGGTCAGAGGCCACAGAGAGGACACAAAGATCGGGGCCGTGGTGATCAATCGATTGAGCAGTTGCTGCGTCCCTCAGGGCCGCGAAGGACATGGCTGTCATTCCAAACTTGACGGAGGGGGAAAAACACAACAACTGTCCTTATTATGGAGGGAAAAACCCAAATCTCTGCAGTCCATGCATATCAAGAAAATAGGTGCCACATGTGCATGCAGCAGCTATGTGAATGTGCCAGTCACATCCTGGATGTCATTGTGGATTCTTAACATGCACACAGAACACTAATAACATACATTATTGCAGAGGCACATGGACATGACTTACACTGTATGGGAATTTTGTATATAGGCTGAACAAATGTGGGGTATGTTTTACAGTACTGCGAGAGGTTGAGTCATACACCATTCAGCTCTATAGAGTCTCAGTAATGATTCACAGATTGCTGACCTGCCATGATTAATGCCTCTGCTGGATCCTTTTGACAAATTTTCACCACAAACGCAGAGCTTTGCGAGCTCTTTCCATTCCATGCTCTACCGTAGCTGCTGTCTGCATGTGTGTATGCATGTGTGCATGCCAAGACCACACTGTGACTTTTGGCAGTGCTTTATGAACTGAAAGGTGGTGCAGTGGTGGTGCCAAAACTCAATACTTTTTCTTCCTTTGTTTTTTTTAGTGCTACTTTACCACACTGTGTTTGCGTTGTGGGCATTGCACTGACAGTTAGGCAGATCAGCGTGTATATGTTGAGATCTGAGGGTGTGATGCATTGCACACAGCGGTCCATCCACTTTTCTGACATTTCATCCGCAGCCACTGCTAACATAACAGTTGACGTTTCAACTATTAACAGTGCATACGCTTCAATTATCTCCAGTGCTTCAGCTTACACTGACATTTCAGCTGCTTTCACTCACACTTTCACTTCACCTGACAATTAAACTGCTGTAATTGTTCAAACTTTAAGTAAGCATGCACACTTCCATTTTCACCAGAGAATCTGGCCTTTTGTAGTTGCTCATGTATTCCAAATCTTCCAAGAATTTTACACCAAGTGACCTATTTCTTTCCCTCTCTGTGGTAAATAATCTGTCCCTCAGAGATCTTGTGGGGAATCACTGAATATTTTGTAATGCTAAACAGTAGCATTTTGCAAACTCTTTATGCATATGACTCATTATGCATCTATGATGTCTGCAGTGAATGCTTGGTTCCTCAGCATAAATGCAATGCTGATTATGGATTTGTTTGAATCATATCTCTGAATGGTGGAAGGTTTTTAATATGCAAAAATAGGGCTAATGATGTGAAGATGTTTTGAGCCTGGCCTGGCCTTTAATCTCTCTCTATTCATCTAATCCCTTTTCTCTTCAAAGCCTCCAGAGATGACAACAAGGCTTGAATGCCAGACGTTTCCACCACAGCTGTATTAAAAATATATAGCTTCATCCATTAATCATAACTGAAGTAAATCATTGTTTTTTAATGTTTTATTATGAATAGCCTTTGCTACAATTAGTATTAAAAATATGCTAATACCAGACAAGCTCAAGCAGTATCAAACTGCTGATTTTAGTACAAGACAGAAAATCTTTTGGTGCACCACACACTGCACACGTGACGAAGGGGAGCTGTGATGATCTGGTAGAGTGACACAAGTTCAGGTTATTGTTAATACTCAGACATAGCAGAGTGATCACTAGGACTAGTCTCTACATGTGTTTTCTATCCTGATCCTTCATTGAGCTGGTCGGTTTACTTTTTACAGACACTGTTAACCCAATAACACAACAATCCAAAAAATAAAATGTGAAAGGAAATAGGAAGTAAGACTGTAAAAATGTGTTTTTCAATGAATCAAATCTACAGCTACGCAGTGCACACTCACACAGTATTGTTCCTTTCACTTGACAAGAAAAAGAAAAACATACAACACTCATAAAAATGACTTACTGTAAGGACCTTTCAGCCCATGAAGTGATTTCTATAAAACACATCAAAAATAAAACCATGGTAGCTCTTCTGATCATAAATATAGTCAGTAGTAGTGTTTTCTGCTTGTTTTTTTTCTCTTTGGGGCTTCAACAAATATGTGCACTGCACATTAGAAACTATTTGTCCAACCCTTTATTTGTAAAATCACCCAAAAAAACTCAGAGATCCCTCTTTCCGAAGAACTTTTTGAAGACGGACTTGTTGCGAGGCCGTGGCAGGCTGGCGTAGCTCCTCAGAGCAGAGTCCTGATAGGTGTCCTGCTGCCATCCAGCTGAGGCCAGCAGCGGGGGCTCAGAGCCTCTGCTAACGGACGGACTGTCTGATGGCTTATCTCCAACTACAAGAGTCACACAGTAGTTGGAGCCTCTTTCCAGGCCTCTGCCTCCAGCGCTGTGCAACATAGGTTTGATCCTCTGAAAGGTTGCTGGGAGAAAATCATGAGGAGAACATTAGGAGACAAAAAACAAAAACAGCTGTTTATGATTCACAGATACATCATAGATCAAGTCAATAACTGCAAAGTAACCTGATGTGAAGGAATGGGAGCGACGCTTGTTGCTGAGCCAGTCGTGACCGCTGGATACAGGGGAGAGAGGGGAGGGTGAGGTGTTGTCTGTGGATGCCCCAGACAATCTGTGAGTCACTGTCTGCTTTAAACTGCCTTTACCGTCATCTGGAGAGGGACAAAACTTTATTAAAAGCAGAAATGGAGAACTGAGAAACTCAAAGTGAAGCTGTCACAGTCGTAACAGATGTGAGATATGTCTTTGCAGTCCTGTGATACTGTAGTTGATTAGCTGATTAACATGCAGTAAGACAATACCTTAGCTCCCCCTAGTGGTAAATACTACATCTGCAACAGCTATTCACTGTGTTCCTTGATGGTCAGAGCACTTATAGCAGCCTGAATTACTACACCATTGGTTCAAGTGGGGATGTTAATTAGCCAACAGTGGAGGGCGGGGCTTGTATTGTTTCCACTAAGTGTGAATATGGTGCAGATGCACATACATTTAAATCGCCTCAGGTAGATTTATCTTTGTCTACACAGCAGAAGGCCTTACCAGAGCAGCCTGCATCTGAGGATGAGATGGTCCACTGCTCATCCACACTCCTTACATGACTCTGTGGCATGTGAGTGAACTCTCTGCTGAGGACAACAATCTCCTTGGTTTGGGCGGCGCCTGGTGGTTTGCGCCTGGGGAAGGTGGAAGTGACCTCATGTTGGGAGGAGCAGTGGCATTTTTCAAGACCACGACAACCAGAGCAGAGGGAGGGCTTTCTGGAAGGTGGGAGGGAAACATTTTTCCATTATTGTAAAGATCAGAAGCATTTTGACTTTGGAAGAGAGCTGCAGGTCATTAAACCGTCATATCTTACAAGGAAATGTGGAAGTCTTCATCAGCTGAGACATTTGATAATGAAGATGTAGACTCACTCTGACCTTTTATTAGGAAATAAAGACATGGAAATGAATCACATCACTTTCACATCACGTCAGAATTAGCATACATTAGCTTTGAAATTCAAATGTTTGCCTGTGTTTGCTTGTATTTTCATCATCCATTTCTTCATCATGAAGCGTGAGGAGGCATTGAGCAGGTATTCAGACCCGTCACGGAGCCTGAGGGCCACAAAAGACAAGTATTACAACCTCCAGATGCCAATGTCAATTTCAAATGTGTATAACCTATAAAACATCATCATTGTAATTTGGTGGTTATGAAACTCTTACTGTAGTCGAAAGCAGTTGGGTTTTTTGGTGTACTCTGGCGCAGGTGAACACTCGGCTCCCATGAGGTTCAGCGGCAGGCCACATGCAGAGCTCTGCAGTAGAACAAAGATTGATCATCACTGACTTCATATCAACCAATTACTTATCAGTCCCGTCCTCCTGACCTCTATTTGATGTCATTTTTCTGCTTACCCTCAGTGTATCCTTTCTATCCTGGTAGAAGCACAAGGTGTGTCTGTATAGGACAGCATGGTAGGAGTTCCAGCCTCTGGAGGCTGCCTGTGAAAATAAGATAAGAGAGTGTGCTGCTGACGGTGGGCTTTACATTTGCTGACCATGCTGGCTTAAATGTTGAATGGAGCCTTTCTTACTTTCTTTCCTCCCAGCTGCAGCTTGTGCTTCCTCTCAAGCGTTCCCTCCATAGACTGCAGCTCAGGCTTTCCACCCTGAGAGGTTCAAAATGAACACCAACATTTAGACAAAAAGAAAACCCTCTCTGTGGGGTTAATCAGAGGAGCCATATTTCTATCACTCACTGCACTCTTACCAGGGTGATATAGTGCCCTCCTGTGGCCAGTGATCCTTCCTGCTTCTCCATGTTGTCCAGGCTTTGAGAGGCTTTTCTCTGCTGACAGACGCTGTCCAAACCCATGTGAACTGACAGTAGGCTCATTGACTGGTCCTGTTCAGAGAGAGAAGATTCCACAGTCGTCACTGATGACAAAATATCAGCTGCTCATACATAAAAGCTACTGAGCCAGCTACAGGTTCACAGTACATTGTATTTGCTGTACATTTTATTTACTGTATTTTTCACATGATAACTGACATACATGTTGATATTGTGTAATCATTCAAAATGTTTTACTATTGTATTAATTAGGATTCTGAAACATGAGACATGGTGGGCTAAAGTTTCAGTTCAGCCAAATGACATAAAAACACTTAGACTCCACTTACACCTGGTATAATAAATCAAAATTAAAATTTGTATCCGGACAGATTATATGAATTAATGTGGGTGTAAATGTGTCGCGATCAGATCTAAATGAATACATCTGGAGGTAGTCTGGCTCACATTGTGTCTGGGTCTCAGGTACTTGTAAACGCAATCCATGCGACTTGCTAGCATCCATACGCTACACAACATACGGATGTTTGTTTTTTAGCGAATATAAAATACAAGAAGTGAGAAGGCTGAAAGAGACATCTCCCTAATTAATGATTATACGTCTCTTCTGTGCCATGAAAGTGCCAAACAGCTGACCTGCTCTTTGCAGGGCATATAATTCACCTCATCACAGAGTAGAATACATGCTGGACCTGCACGTTGGACAAACTCACACAATATTTTTTATACTAAGAAAGGAGTACCTGACCATTTCACACAGTCTATAAAGTTTCCTCTAACTCAACAACTCTCAAATTCCTGTGATTTTTCAAAGGGAGTCTCCAGCTCATGTGCAGGCTTTGCTCAGGAGGACCAAGATCCAGTCTCAATGAGGACAATAACAACATGTTAAAAATACCAGGTGTGAATACAAAGGCAAGATTGGATTGTTTATTATCCGGATAATGTGTCCACATGCAGGTCCCATTTTAATACCAGGTGTAAATGGGGTGTCAGTTTTTCTTGCTTACCATTGATGCTGCTAGATAAGCTGACAGTTTTGTTTTATTTGCTCAGGTTTCTGCAACCATCACAGTACAATGAGTAGAGGAGAGCAGAAATCTGACTGCGGTGCATACAGTAATGAAAAAAGACATTTTAGACAGTGTCTCAGCTGCTCTGGATAATACACATAACACAGCGTCAATTCCTTTATAGGAGCTATTTTTATTTTATTGTATTTTTTCAAAGCTGTGAGCATCACAAACAATATTCTAATCAGGTCCTTTGTAATCTCAGAGACGGACATCTCAAAGCTTGAGCAGATAAAACAAAACTATCCCTGTGCTTGCATACCAGTAGGGATGAGTGAGATCTATTTTTATTACATTTTTTAAATGAATTTGGGTGAACTTATCCAGTCTCATAGGTTTCAACATCACAGTCTATCAAACGTTGACCTCACCTTCGAACAACCTGTGTGCTCATCCACCTCCTCCCCCACCTTTGCCTCCTCCACCTCCTCTTCTTCCTCCTCATCCTCTCTGTATTGATAAATGTATCTCTGATTGTCTGCTACATCTGGCAGCTTCACTGGATCCGACGCCGTCTCGTTCACTGTCACTGAGGTCTTGCTGGCTGGTTCCCTGTTTGGAAAGGCCGCCCACGACCTCCTGTCTCCTATGGCCAGTGGAGGGTGGTGACCTTTGGTACTCTGCTCCTTGTCGTAACCCAGCAAGCTCTGAACGTAGGGGGGCAGTCTAAACTCGGCCACAAGGAGGTTGGGTGCTGAGGCTGTGGCCAGGTTCCTGTAGAGCACAGCTGGGGTCTTCGGTGAGGGTGAGCGGGGAAGGGCCTCTCTGGATTGGTCTGATGGTTCAGTCTCTTCCTGGTTGGGTTGGTATATGATGTCTGAGCAGATGCTCTGTCTGTAGTTAGTGGTCTGGTTCCAGATGTCCTCCAGCTCTTCTTCTTCCTCCTCAAACTGCTGGTGGTCGAGGTGGACAGGCTCTGTTTCGAGCTCTGCTGCTTCTGTCGGTGGGCCTGATGGTGTTACGGTGTTCTCCCTTGTTTTAGTGCAGTCTATACCTCCCACCTCAAGGGACATGAGCCTTCCCACCACACCCTTGGGGTGTGGGTTATCTGGACATGGAGCATCAGTGCAAAGCTTGATACTGCTGGAGGTGGAGATTCCAGAGTCTACCGAGTCCTGACGAACACTCACACTCACTGTTGACTTCAGATTCACGACCATATGAGAGGCTTGGCTCAGACACTGAAGACCAGGACACTGTTCAGGCACACTCTGTGGTCTTGCACTTTTATGGTACTGGTGTCCATTTAAGTCTCGAATGAGCGTATGGACACTGGGACACTCGTGTTTATGTTCAGTTGTACTTTGAGGTTGGTTCACATAAATAGGGAGCTGGGAGAGCTGGCTTGTCCCATCCCTTTCAGCTGCACTGGTTTTAACCTCTGATGACATTTTGTCCCACTCCTGCTCTGCATGTTCACTAAACTGGGTTTTCATTAGGTCGTTACATGGTACAGTCTGATCCTCACCCTCTTCCAGGGAAAGAGGAGGTGGTGGTTGGAAGCCCTTGTCGACATCAGGCAGCTCTTTCACCCCAACCATCGAAGTCTGTGATTCAGAAAAGCTAAAATCTGCTGAACCGTGCGTGACAGCAAGAGTGGGTCGAGTCTGTTTGAAAGAGCTCAGGGCTGTGTGTCTCTGCGAGAGGGGGTCCGGATCGGTCCCTGCTCCTTTTTTGGACTCTGGAGGAGCAATAGTAATGATGTCCTGAATGCTGGGAATGAGGGTCATGTCCTTAGGTAGGTCAAAGCTCAGCACAGAGCCCAGAGAGAGGAACCTGCAGTGGCTCCTCACGTGATTTGTGGGTGGCGTAGTGGTGGGCCCCTCTGATACAGCATATGGAGTAATGCTGTATTCCCCTGAACATTCTGTATCAATGTCCTCCAGCAGGGGGTTCTTCATATAGGCCATCGCTTCCACTCCATCCCCTCTCTCTGGTGAGCTCTTCTTCCTTCTGCCCTCCTTCAGCGGCCATGTATGCGTGTCATATGTGATTGTCTCACAGGCATAATCAGGCCTCCCCTCCATCTGCTCTTCCACTCCCATGATTTTCTGGATCGTGTGCCTGCGAGCATCTCTCTTCCTCTTTCTCTTCTTGCCCATCCTCTTGAGGCTGCTGAAGATGGAGTTGCTGCCACTCCCCGCCAAGGGGTGGAAGGTGACGTTAGC
Source organism: Chaetodon trifascialis (assembly GCF_039877785.1). Classification (NCBI taxonomy): domain Eukaryota; kingdom Metazoa; phylum Chordata; class Actinopteri; order Chaetodontiformes; family Chaetodontidae; genus Chaetodon; species Chaetodon trifascialis. The sequence continues at coordinate 9,631,089 of NC_092068.1, read as the reverse complement.
CACCTGAGTCGCATGCGCTGAGGAAGATGGCGAAGAGGAGGAGGATGGCGAGAAAGTGGGGGAGCCTGAGGATGCAGAGCGGCTCTTTTGGCGGGGCAGGGTGATACTCTCATACACGGGGGCCACTGCCAAGTTGTTATCCTTGACATGCAAGTATGTACTCACCTAGAAAAAGAAAAAGATATTAGGTGTGTGTGAGATTGTAAACGCTCTATCGCAAACGATTAACCCCAGAAAGACTCATGCGCGCTGCAGACTGGAGCCCTGCAGCCATCTGTGAGAACAAGAGCTGGTTTATGTGTTACAGATGAATAATGACATGAGAGCAAAAGTGACTAAGACAATCAGCTACTTTTCAGAGACAAACATCAGCCTCTTTTCCTCTGCATCCCACACATCTGAGAAAACAAGGGAGTCAGGAATGTACAAGCTTCACACAGCGATGCACATGTATAAAAAAAAACATAATGTAAGACATGAAAATTAGATGAAAGGACAAAAGAACATGGACATGATTACAGCTGCACACTTGCAGGACTTAATCAAAATCACATGTTGCTGCCCATGCCGTCATATGCAGCTGTAATGGCTTGACCTTTCAACTCTGTGACTAATCTCTTGTTTCTGTGGAAGCCCCAGACTATAAATCATGGTGTGCAGTCTCGGGGCCTTTCCTGAAAGTTCAGCACCAGCCCCATGTCTAATGACTGCGCCTGTGTTGGTGTTTGGGACGCACTCATGCTGGGAGCCGTTTTGGAGCACTGGTTTCATAGGAAGTGAGGGTGAGGTCAGTAATTTTACACAATTGCAGCACGGCCACGGAGAGCCAGACAAGACCAGGTTTACATCAGGCTTGTGGTGAAATGACAGAAGGAGAAGCGAGAGCTTCTGTCAACACTCACAGCAGGCAGAAGACTTTGTGTGCTTTTCTTACTCATCACCCTCATTCTGTCCCTGTGTCTTCCAGCTTTAAATCCTGGCTCATTGAACAAGTTGAGATACAAAGAAAAGTTTTAATGTTGGAGGAAAGTTGGATTGCAAACGTACTGATTCACTGTCTGATTTTCTGCTGTGAGTTTAACAATTTATCTGAGTTTACAAAAAGATGAGCTGAAAGGGCAAAATGACGACTTAGCTTAGTAACTTTAAGGCTGAAATAAGTTTTGGGCTGCGTGACTCCTTTAAACATAAATACTGAAAAGATAATTCACAGTTGATTTTTAAATGAAATATTGTGGAAAGCAGTTTTTAGTCCAGTTCATAAAGCCACTTTCATTTGCAAATGAATTAATCAATTCAAAAACAATTTACATACGATTTAACCAGGACCCAAATGACCTATTGGGGTGCCATAATACTTTATACTTGATCTCAATTCATTGTATACATTATAGTAACAGTTACATGAAGACATTATATCTCAGATCAGTCTTCTGTTCACTAATTGGAGATCAGATATATTTCTGCTTTTCATTCATCATCAATATTTTTTACAAGTGGGTTGTAAGAATAGCACCATCTCATTAAATGTCACAATGTACCTAAATAGAATTTATTGGAGTTGGATTTGCATTTATGACTACAGTTAAATTGGAACATGAGTTCTGACAGTAAAATGGTTTGTTGTCTTTTCTCACTTTTCTCACATTAACTGTACATTTTCCAGCCACAGTGACTCTGGAGGTGGTGTGAGTACAAATATGATAGCACTTTGGCATGACTTGTTTCCTTTAACTCTCACGTCTGGCTTACAGACATGGCAACAACACGGGGAAACTGCAGACCAACTGTACCTTGTAACAGGAGTTAGTAGAGCATGCTGCCCCCAGAAAACAACTAAACACAGCATGCAGTCCCAGCACACTTTGAGACGCAGCATGCCATGCCAATTCACACCGCGCAATTTACCTCGTTTGCACTTTGCCGATAAATCTTTCGCTTTCGCTTTAAACTACCCAAAGTATTTTCCAAAAGCCCCTGGCAGCGCCTCCAAAAGCTTTTACAGGCAGAAGATTGAGGCACAGTGGGCTGAGGGAGAGAACGAGGAAAAAGGAAGATATGAAGGCCAAAGGAGAGAGAGGAATGAACAGCAGGAGACAGTCAAAGAGGGAGATCTCATGCGGTGTCATCACAGAGAATGAATGTTTCTGCACTGACTTCCAGGAGCTGCAACAAATGTCATTCATAGTGGCATAATGGTGTTTGGTGACTTTCATTGTGAGGTGATGTGTGTTTCTCACCCTGTGGACAGGCTCTGAGGTCTCGTCCACTACCTCATCCGTCCCAGCAGGCGGGTCAAGCACCTGAACCTGGCTGTCACCTGTGTTACCAAAGCTAAGGATGAGGTTGACCGTGCCCCCTAAAGCAGGGCTGCTGGGCTCTTTGAGGACCACAATAGAGGGTTTGGGAGACTCTGCAGAGGTGGCCTCGCTGCCCCGTGGTCCGATGCTGTTCATGACCTCATACCCGTCCTCTAACTGCTTCCCCTCCTGCTGCTCAGCTTGTCTGGGTGACAGGGATGGGGGCCGGCTGTCCCCTGATGCCTTTAATTTGTCTTCATCGGAGGTGACGACTGGGGACTGATGGGATTGGCGAGCTTCTAGCTCAAGAGCTGAACCCTATGTAGGAAGAAAAAATAGCAAATATTCATAATGGGTAAATAAGTACTCAATTTGTACCACTGATGCTTGTTTTAACTTATTTCTAATAGCAGGAAACATGGTAACCATGGCACTGGCATTGCTTTCCCCACTTTTCATCCACAGCCAGTCAATCTCTCAGTCTTAGATTGCTGAGGTTTAATGTTTTCTGATTATTTTGATTATGTCTGTGTAACTCCAGCCTATATGTTAAATTGTTTTGGATGAACCAATAATCTGTCAAATTGAAATTGGACAAAAAGGTACATTGTATGATTTCCAGGACCTGTTAACATAATAAATGCTTCTCTGCTCATTTACCTCAGATAGCGGAGAGCACATTGTGGCCTCAGAATAAATGTTGTCTTGTGAAGGTTCCTGTCTTCTCTTCTTGTGAAGCCGCTGTTGTTTCTGAGCCCTCCAGTGCACCAAGATCCACCCAAGCATGCTCCTCAGTTCCTCCATGCGCTCTCTTACCTGCAAGACATTACTTAGGGTTTGTAAAAGGGGACAGTAATAAAACCAACAATATATTCAAGGATGGCAGTGAGTCATAAGCAGGCTTGCAAGAAAAACTTAGCAATGCCACAGTGTAAAAGTCCTGCATTCAAAATCTAAAAGAGTACTTAAAGTATGAGCAACAAAATATTTTTAAAGTACTAAAAGTAAAAGTACTTGTTATACAGAATGGCCCTTTTAGAATTATATATATTATTGTAATCTAATCATTGATGTTTTAATGTGTTCATCACTTTAATTGAATATAATTACTTTGTATATGACTGGGTGTCACTGGGTAAATACATCATAATTTATTAGTTGAGTTATAGTTTGTATTATTGATAAAAAGGTATTTGCCTCTCATATGTAGTGGAGTAGAAGTATAAAGTAGCCTCAAAATAGTACTTAGGTACTGTGCTTGAGTAAATGTATTTAGTTAAATTCCACCACTGGTCATATGTGTGTAACCCTGCTCACCATCTGTGTAAGGTGGTGTTCTTTGTCTAAAAGGTTCCTCCCGGTGGCCACCAGCTCATCGAACTCCTCAAACTTTTGCTCTATCTGCATGTCCAGCTCTGCAGCGAGTGGCTTCTGGCCGTCCTTCCCAAGATGCAAGGCGGTGTCTGAGAAAATACACGACCTGGTGTCCTCTGTCCATGAGCTATTCGGAGTTGGGGTAGGAGGTGGTGGAGGAGACAAAAAACAGGGCTGTGAGGAAAGCCATACATTCAAAAAAGACATGAGAATGACCAGACTCCTGATAGGACAGACATTCATCGCCTTGTCACACTCGGCCCAAGAAACTTGCGTTGACCTCCTCAGCACATCTTAAATTATACTTTTCACCAGGGACCTGTGCTTGACAGTATGAACATCCTGTTCTTTGCTCGAAAAATATTGCAATGGGCAGATGTTCTCACAAAAAGGATTAAGAAAAAAACGCCTGGCTCAGGAAGGGGTCACAGCGTCCCCACACCCCGCTTACATCATCGCGAGGTAGCTCCTGAAGAAGTCCTGGAGCTGCACAAACTCCCGCAGACGTGATTTGTTCTCTGTCACACTCTTCCCCAGCTCTGTCCAGCCCTGCAACATGGCCTGGATCTTTGCCCCGAGTATGTGCACTCTCTCTGGGCACAGCTCCTCCAGCCGAGAGGCCTGGCTCTCCATCTCGTTTACCTCCTCCCTGATGACTTCATAGTCAATCTGTGGAGAATAACAATAAAAATCTATCATCTCCCATCATCCTCGGCATCACTCAGACAGCCTGTACCAATTGTATCTCTGTATGACTATGACCTCATCCCCAAAGCTTTATGCATATTATTCAGCGAGAGACCCATATGGTCTGCATATGGGCTGCCGCGCTATAGCAAGCTAGCAATCTTAACCACTTTTTCTGCTTTTGACGAGGCAGTAATTAATAGCATTGGGGGTTTCTCTGGGAGTAATACTTTATAATGTTTCTGCAGCTACAGTAAGCCTCGAGAACACTGAGTTGTGAATGCCTGTCTGCTGACGGCACAGTTATTTCAGTCTGGGAGATTAGGTCATATCAAGCCCAGACAGCTGTGTGTGCGTGTGATAAACATAACACTGCCCAAAAAATGACTCACATAGAACTTTACCATCCTCAACCTCTCATCTCCAACCCTGTGACCCCCGGGCGCATATACACGCCCCACCAGATTTACTCACAAACACAAAACACACATAGTTTGAGCGCAAACAGAACAATGACTCACACAAGCATAAATAAATAGCCTGTGTGAATAATAAACTTTTGCACGCTCTGTGTGCGTATGTGTGTGATTGCATGGTGCAGTTTATATAATAAATTAAACACAGCACAAAGCGGGGTGGGCTGGCGCTTTTTTAGATGTGAGAAAATCTGGCACAACAGGAAACAGACTGTGGAACAAAGTGTTGGAGGTGAGTGCGGGAAAGAGAAGGGGGGCTTCCCCTTTTTCATTACACCCAGCAAAGGTCCATAATCCAAAGTCAATGTGATGGAATACTGGATGGCGTTGGCACCAATGAGTCATTTTAAATGTTTACACCATAATCACAACGTGTGCTGGGATCCTCCTCTCACCTCCAGGTGGTCCTGCCTCTCCTGCAGAGCCTCTAGGCCGCAGCGGTCTGGCTCACACTGGACGGCCATGTCTGTCTCCTTCTCCAGGATGTCCAGGCTCAGCTCCTTGCTGCAGCACAAGCACTCCTCCACGCGAACCGCCAGGCTGGCGTGCTTTCGAGGCACAAAGTCATCGTGAGCACTCGTAGGATGTCATTAAGTCATTATACTTCACTGTGTATCATTTGTTTTCCAATGAGAGCCACATTGCAAATTAGTGTTTAAAAATGGTGTCATGGAGTCCCCTCCGGGTGTGTGTGTGTATGTGCTATTTTGATACATGCTTTTTTTTTTTAAACCAAGAGTAAATCAAATTAATGCAAAAGCACTCATGCGAGGAGGAGTGGTGGCTCATTTGGGGCCTATTAAAGTACACAGCCACAGACGAAAGGAAACCAGATGTGGCTCCATTGGTTTGTGCAGCTGTTTGTGACAAAACTGTGGGGGGGGGACTTAGAAACCATTCAGCATCATCTAAGATCATCATAACTTAACAAACTCTGCAGCAACCACCTAATGAACTAGAGCCAGAGCTCCCATGTACACTGACTGTCTAGACAGAAACCGACTCCGCTGTCTTTACCTTGCTCAGCAGCTCCTGGATGGCCTGGTCACGGCTCTGTGATCGGCCTCTCTCCCGAGCAGTGTCATTCAGCATCTCCACAGCCTCTCGTAGCTCCTCTACAGGGTTCCCCATGTTTTCTATGAGGGGCTCACCACCACCACTGCTTTGGAGTCCCAGCAATGTAGGAGCTGCGGAAATCTCTTGGTGAAGAGGCTGTTAGTCACAGAGAGAGCTGTTATCAGTCCAGTATCAATGAGAAGGATCTGTTCACGTCATATTTTCTCATTTTCTCACTTACCCCCAGTGGTATGAACCCACACAGAGTGAGTGTGCTTTTGTGTGTATTTTTGAGATATTCATCATTGACATTTCTGAGGATTAATTAGAGTGGCAAAGACACGATGCTGCTGAATTTCAAGAATATAATTTTCCAATACTTTGAGCATCATGAATATTGGGTTGGTGGCAAACATTTCAGATGAATATATCAAACCCAAACCATTAGGTTGAATTTTGGGCCACTTATGGTGGGCAGCTTCTCACCTGGCCCAGACTGTACTGACTACCGCTGAGCTCCTGACTCTCCTCCAGCTCCACACGCTCCAGGAACTCCGTCAGCATTCGTGTGTCCTGCAGCTCTGAGTTCTGCTGGGTCAGGGCACTTTGGACACGGTGGTACCTGGGAAACACACAGAGGAATGTTTTTAAGCAGCTACACCTGAACTGTAATCCACAGCCGCATATACATGTCTGCATCCTTCAGCAGAACCACATTACACAGACCGCAAGCAGCACACTGAGTGCATGTCACCATCCCCTTTGTGTAATCATATATCATGTGTCATATAAACATATCCTGCACTTCAGGGCATGGAGGTACCCTGTCCGTGCAGAGTTTATATTTGAGATGGTAAAGGGAGCGATTTCAAAGGGTATTTTTTCCAGAATAAATGAGCCTTAAGTTGCTTGTACGAAGCGTTAAATAATGACATCATCCCAACTGTCTTACAGCTGCTTAGTGAGAGCCTCAACCTTCATCAATGGTTCCTCAGACTGCAAGTGTCCATCCTTGCACCATCTAACACCTCCACCCTGGAAACACTTAAACTGAGCCCTTTCCGTTTCTTTATTTTCTTTGGTCAACTCTCTGTTCTTTACAGAGTCTAAACTTGTGTTTTTAGACATAGGTACATCCAGTGAACCAGCCAAACACCATAAGGTTTGACTGAGAGTCTTGTGGCAACAACCTGTCCTTTGAGGTCCAACCAATGAGGGGGGTGTCATCTTGCAAACATGGAATGGGTGACTGTGACACACTCTGACAAGCTGTGGGTGACTGTGGGGTAGACGTCGCTAAGTGCTACATTACTCATAAAAGAATAAACTGAGGCCTTGCAATGAACAAGCACATGGAGAGTATTTTTAGCCCACTTGGGGAAAAAGGGCAACTTAAGGGATCTATTGATATTGATATTTTTGTAGTTTATGGGGTGAAATTGTTTGTCTTAAATAAGAACTTGGGATTTTATGAATACACTCTTCCAAGTTGGACTGCAGACACGGCGAGCCAAAACCTGTGACCTCTTGGAAACAATGACAAAATTCTTACTTTATTTCCTGACCACAGTGATGACTTAAACCACCAGAGTCTTATTGTTCAGATCCACAACACAAGTCTTCCATGATGACAGACATCGGGGGATACCCCTGACCTCTCCCTTTCATCCTCTGAAAAACTCACTTTCTTTCCACTTCCTCCATGCGCGCCGGCAGGCCTCGTGTGTGGGGGTGACTGTGGCCATGGAGGCGGTCCACCTCCTGCCTCAGAGCACTGAGCTCCAAGCTGCGTGCTGCCACCTCTTTCTCCAGCAGACAGCTCTCCCTCTCAGCCATGCTCATTGTTTCAGGGTCACCGGCCAGAGCAGATTCCTTCATGGAAAGCTCCACGGACTCCAGCCAGGCCTCCAGGCTGCCCAGGGCCTGGAGCACTTTTACAACCTATACAGTAGAGAAGCGGAGGGGTTAGTGAAGTAGAGGTTGTGCTGCTGTGATTTGCAAGTGATTTAGCGCACAGTGAAAACAGCCGGAGGTGATGCACTTTACAAAGAAGACAATAATAGGTTTACCTCATGGAAGCAGACCATGCTCTGACCTACATCTTTGGAAATAAAAGACTCACGCTTTCCAACCAAGTCATCAATCTTGGTGGATTTGCAGCCTCTTTCCATCCCATAATCGAATTATATAGCAACGCAATTTATATCCCTTGGACTAGCCTTCATAAATTTTTGGGGATATACCTTCCAGACTCTGCCAATTAAGGTGGTAAAGATGAAAGTAAATGAGCTTCTAACCATGAGTGTATGTGAACTGCCCAGGCTCTGGGCCAACATAAAGCTCCTCAAAATGGGAGAACTGATCCAGAATCATCTGTCATAACCATAAATTTCCCTTATAACTTCAGAGGTAAGTAACGTGCCTCTGTATGAGTCAAGAGGAGTGCCTGCTGTGAGATATTTTATGAATCTCACCCTAAAACCCAGCTCTTCTGAGGCCTGCAGAAACACGGCGTTCCTCTGGTGCCTCCGCCGCAGCTCTTCCCACAGGACCTCCAGCTGGCCGAGGAACTCCTCAATCTTGGCGCTCCCTGGGTGCTGTGCACGGACCAGGCCGCGGCCCTCCTGAGGAAGCGGCGTTAAACTGATGAGAGCACGTGATGACTATGGAGCATCTATGTTGCGAAATATAGACCTAATCTGAAGCTTTGGCTCTCTTAAACTGTCTCAGATGAAACGTCAGCTTGTTATTTGATTAATACACAAACTAGGCCTGTCAAGGTGCCCAGTTTGCAAAATGTCAGGGATATTTTCAGTCAAGGCATTCATCCAGTGCCTGTGTTTTAAGAGAAACTGTGAATATGACAGTGTGCCTTGGCTTACTCTTTTGACCACCTCTATCCTGGCCCTGTTGGTGAGGATTTCTTGTTCCAGAGCATGCTGACACCTCCTGGCTGCCTCCAGCCCCTCAAAGCTGGCGATTGAACACACCTGTGTGGCCATGGACACATTGTCCTTCAACCAGGACAAAGTCTGAGAAGGACAGGAGAGTGAACAAGGAAAGGGTTGAAGAGATGACCAGTAAACAGGAAGCACAGTGAGTCGGATTCAGGTGATGTTTTATCATAATTAAAACTAAATGTTTGTTAAATGAGAGAACAGTAGCACACAAGTCAGCACACCGTCATCCTTGAACACATGACAATTTGTCTCATTTAAAAATGTGACATAATGTCTGTGGCTGGTTACAAGAAAAGGGTGTAATAGTGCAAAAAATGGTTCTGCTGACTTGACAGTTCGTAGCAATGAATTTTGGAGGCTGAGGTCAGAGGAGTTTACTGAAATGATCTACTTCTGTTGATGTTGTGCAAAGTGTGCAGACAGTTTAGAAAGGCGATTTCTGGTGTGCCTGGCAGGGGTCGAGTCACCTTGTCAGCAGACACGGTGAACTTCTGGAGCTGTATGTGGAGCTGTGGGTGGCCTCGAGGGGCGGTGGCAAGCTTGGGCTCTGTTCTGGGCTTCCTGCTGCAAAGAAAACACAGACATGTGACTCCAATTATGACTTACATAAAGACCTCTCATTATGTAAGTCACAGAGAGAGAGAGAGAGGAAGAGAGGGAGAGAGGGGGCGGAAAGCCAGGCTGAAATGTCACCTTTCCCCCTTCAATTGATGTCTGACGATGACATCATTTGCACAGGCAGGGCCGTCTCCCATGGGTGAAGAGGTGTGGTTCACTGATTGCTGCTCCTGGCATTGGTTGCCCAATGTCCTCCTACCAATCCCACATTCAATAGTACTCTGTGGACAAAAGAGCACAAGTCTCTGTAGGAAAATCCAAAAGATCAGCAACGTGACACTGTGAGCAATGTTTTGCTTTTTCTGTCAGCCATCCACCGAATAAATGTTGACTGGATAAACATCTCATAAACATCTCAAGTGGAAGATTGTATGCACTGAGCAATCACTAGACAATGAGGTATTGCTGTAGCTCATTGCTAATGTGAATGTTACATTGTGGCTGGACAACACGAACAGCTGCCCAGAGTAAAGTTTCTCCTGTAAATGACACAAAGCATACTTTCTTACAAAGGCCGGCTATCCTCAGTGAAATAACCCAGACCACGCTAAAGATACAAGCTATTTCTGTTTGACAGCATCAAAGTTTGTCATAAAAATACTAAAGATGGCAGCAGAAGTTTAAATAAATTATAATTGCTTTATGAATGAACACATTAATTCTAACAAGGTTGCCAACATGTGCATTTCCAATCTGATGACTAAAAAGAGCCATTGCAGTTGGAAATATGACCCTTTTTTAAAATCCCCTATGCTCCACTCTCATTAAATAGCAGCAGTGTTTTTTTAGCCTTACATACAGATTTCCATGGCTGTCCACTCCGACTCTGTTTAGAACTATGCAGCAGAGTTTTTAGCGAGGTCAATGCCAGAGCTATAGACCTTGTCTATGTGCAGAAATATATTAAAGACGTCAACAGCCACTAAGCCTCTTTTACAACCATCTGAGTTACTTAGAAGGTTGGCCAAAGGACTCTGCAGCAGGGTTTCCAATGAGAGCTACGTTCATCTGCACTATTGCAGAAAACACAGTGGGATATCCTGATAGTTGGTCTTTTCACCAACTGCAAAAGGCCAAGAGCCAACAGAGCCAGTGCAAGAGTGCATGTGCAATACATAGAGCCTTTATTTATTCATGATGTGCTAAAAAGTCTACTTTCTTATTTTTTTGGTTGCCTTTTTGGTATTTACTTATGTTGTTTCTGTTGTGTATGATTTAAAACGAGTAAGGCACCAACGAAAAATGTCTGGCATAAATATGAAATAATTAAATCAACTAAATTTAGTAAAACTCCTATGCTGACATTTCTCTGTCCAAATGCACACCATGCTGTGTTAATTGTTCTATAACATAATGTCTTTTACATATGTCAGCAAAAAAGCAACACAACTGACACAAGTGAGGTCTCTGCAACAATCAGCAAGGCCAATACGCATCTGTCGATGCTTTCACGTTGAAAAATCAAAAATGCCGAACGGACACAACAGCCAAAAAGCACAGAACAGCCATTAATAATAGTGTTTTATGGAGTAGCTTTAATTTAACCACATTATTTTCTGACTGGGCTTATAGAAGAAGTGAGTCAGAGAGCTGGACAAAAGTGTCGCCTCCAAAATTATGCGAAAGATGCAGTAAATTGAAGGGGTCTAACATCATTTACTAACACGCCAGTCACTTTATAGGCCAGTCTGAGTTTCATAGAGGCACATTATCAGCCCGTTTATGTGCTAAAGCTGCAAAATTAACAAACTACTGTGGTTCATTTGACAGGGCTGATAACCATCACTGACATCTCCTGCTCAGATATTTGCTTTTGTCCTTCATCCTTCACACAGTGGCTTCACACTGTCAACAACTCCTGTGGTGTACTCAACATCCCACTTTGCCATATGAAAAAAAAAAAGTCATCGACAGTGAAAAAAGAAGCTATTTAATCATTTGCTATATTATTTTCAATGGTATTCTGTATTTTTAGGCCTCATCCACTCATCTCCTATTGCAGCAAACCTCTCCCTATCTGTGTACTGTTGCTTCTTATGTTTTCTACTGATCACCTCTTCCCCTGTGTGTCTTTCTGCAATGTGCTATGAAGTGATGTCAGCCAAGAACTATCACTTAGCACCAAGCCCATCTGGTCCGCAGCCCCAGCATCTGGCTACAATTAGCCAGAGAAACAGACGCTAGCCATGTTTACCTCCAGCAACAAGAGGCCGTACCAGCGCTTACACAGACATGGACATATACTTTGTAATGCATGTACCCATACACATACAGAGACTAAAACCTCAACAGTTACCTTTAATCCACTGAGTCAAATTGCAGCAGAGAGAAACTGCGAGAAAGAGAGCTTGTATGTTAGCAGATTCCCTGACAGTGCTGCCCACTGCACATATGCAAATGCCTCAGAGTCACTATCAGCCCACAGGCCTGTGCAGCTGCATCTCGAACATTTACCAACACCATAATCAATTCAGCACACCCGGGAGCTGCCGTTAAAGCGCCACAAAAGTATGTGACAAATTACTTTTACTGCTCAAGTGGTGGTTGAGCCTGGCATTGAGTTTGCCCTTTGAGCTCCAGGGTTTTGTTTGTAGTGTGTCTTATTAATCCTTCGATAAAGAATAACGAGTGGAGCTCCCACATACAGTGCACCCAGGTAACTCCCAGCTCCCAGTGCAATAAACACGACAGGCTGCAGTGAAAGGGCTCAGGATGGCCATACCAACGAGCTTAGGGCCTTTGAGGGAAACAACTGAGCCTGGCTCGCTGGACTGATGGGCTCCTGTCACAGGTGGTGGGGCCACAGGGCCAGTAAGAACCCAAAAACATGAGCAGGGAAATAAATGGAACCAGAATGGAAAGAGTGAAGTTTTCTCTCCTCAAGCATCTGGGCACTTTCACACCGGGCAAAGCGAAGCCAGGGGCTCAGTAGGGACTTAACAAGTGCTCAGGGTCAACAAGAGGAGAGGAGCAATGCATTATGGGATACCTGGGCTGAACACAAATAGCCACTGTGCGTTCACTTACGGATTGTAAAGAGGTTTAATGTGCTAACTTAAAAGACTAAATATACACATAATTACTGGTTTTTAACATACCACACACTTAAGTTTCTGGTTACCTCCTCTTCCAAAAGACGCTAACAGTTCTTCGTTGTAGGTTTATGGGCAGTGGGGTTGCTGTAGGAGCACCCACATGTTCAATAAAGTGCTGGTAGGCCTCCAAATTGAGGAATGTTGTGTCTGAGGAATCCACATGCTCCGCGGATTATCCACTCACCCTGGACTGACCTACAGACCATCTAGTAATATAGTATTTAATCCAATGACTGTGTACTGTTGTTAGAGCAGTTGAAAGCCAAGATATTATTCTACCATAAAGATTTTGGGTCGGAGGGAAAGACTTATTTGCTCTGGCCCATCGTTCAACCATGTTGTACAGTCACGGCTTGACATTTTTCATGGAAACTTATGGAATTCTTGTGCCAGTGTAAATAACACCTCTAAAAGCTCTTCCTGTGACTCCTTCAGGGCAATATTCATAACATTTTCAGACTGAGGCTCTTGTTGGGAGATAGAGAGGACTGGCAGGGAAACAGAGGGCAAAGTTGCATATGGCTCTATCCTCCACAGCACTGGTCTTAGAGTTATAAAGCCAGGCTGGCATTCATCCTGGCCATCTTATCAAGGGCTTCCCCACATGTGAAACATCAGATGATGTTATTAAGTGCAACTAACTAGCTGGTAGGATGAAAAACCAGCAGTGCGTTGGGCGCCAAGACCAGAAGCCACTGCTCTACAGCACATCTGACAGACTCCAAAAGTACCGTTATTTAGGAAAAACCTGCTTAAATTGTAAATCAGGCATTTTCCAAAGGACAAAGTGCGTCACTTTGTGCAGCCACAAAAGTCATAGGACTGGAAGCAGCTGAGCTCATGTTTTGCTCGCACTGATGCCGTTGTTCTCTCCCAGCCGAGAGCCACAGTGCGGTTCCTCCAGTAATGGAATGAAAAGCCCGAGCTACTTACCACGCAGCCTTTCATACGATTCTGCTCCTCCTTCACCTCCTTTCCCATGATCCTTTGTGCCTCCGTTCCCACGTTGCACTGGGGTTCTCGGGCTGGTGTCAAGGGGTCGGCGTCTTCCCTGGTGAAAGTGGAGCCAGTGGGAGAGAGCGCGGTCCTGTCGCTCCTGCAGGGCGAGCAGAGCAGGAGGTTACTGTTGATGCAGACAGCAGAGCTTTCTGAGGCCCACGATGAACTCCAATTATGGCTCTGAAGTTTCCGACCAGTGTTTGTGTTATTTGGTTTAAATAGCTATGAAACGCAGCTGATAAGACAGAGCAGATGATGTAATATTTGGATCTAAAGATAGGCTGCAGGGTTGAGAGGTTCTCAGCCGGAGAAATATTTGGAAAGCAGGAGATGGTGGACATGGATGTCAGATCTGTGGACTTGAGTTATTCCTGACTGTATTTATTATTATTATTATTATTATTATTATTATTATTATTATTATTATTATTATTATTATTATCATAGGTAGAGTGTAAGGATCGCAACATTATCCACTGGCTCACAACACTTAGATAACATGAAATTACTACAAACTGAAATTAAGTTTGACAGGTATATTCATGGTCTCCAAAGGATTGATCCAAAAGATCTTAATAAGTGATGCACATTCAATATAAATTCTTGCATTTTACCACAGCAGCAAAATGCATCTGTGCTCATTAAGTACATATTGCTTCAGATAGCCTAAAAAAGTCTAATGATGTACAAGTCTGGATTCTTACTGTTGGCTATTAAAGTAACAATAAACTTGTTTTACAAATGTCATAAAAATAGCAAAATATTCTTGTAAACATGTTTTTATCTGAGATTTAGCAGACTATTCAAGGTGACGGCAGGATTTTAATAGTGAGAGGAGAGCAAACACTGTTGCCAAACTAACCCAGCAAGCCAAGGCGTTATTCAACTAGTACAGTAATCAAACACAAAGCAGTGCAGAAAACTGAGTATTATAAACCAAAAAGAGGGTGTTGAGTGATGCTCTGTGTGGTAGTTGGTCTCACAGCATCCAGACAGACCCATTCTTCACTTTGCGTATAATTTTTCACTGATTCAAACCCAAATGAAACAAGTCTAATCAAAAGAGAGAGACAGGTCTTTATACAAAGCTCATTTTCATTTGGAAAACATCCTCTAGGTTTTTGCCAGTGCCAACTTTTAATGTAGGGTACCAGAAGTGTAAGAAAAGCAGAAAAATAGAGTTCCAGCTCAGTGGAAACCTGCGAGGACCAATTACTGGGTGAAATGGCGCATGTATATTCGCAGGGCCACCAGAGTTGCCGATGCTATCCTTGGCCTGCTGTCTTACCTGAAAACCTTCTGAAGAAGCGCCCAGCAGTCCTTCACCTCACTCTGCTTCTGTGTGACGCCAGCAGCCAGGGCAGGATGGAGATTAGACAGCTGAGACACACTCACATCTAGCACCTACCACACACAGGCCTGTAGGTTAGGTAGAGAAGGCTTCTGCAACACACTTTCAGGATGTGATCGAGCTGTGCTGCTTTAATTGAAAAGACATTTCCTACCATGATTTGGCTGGCGATGTCACGTATTTCTCTGTCGCCGAAGCTGTCCAGCTCTTGGCATGCAGATATGCTTTTGCTCTAAAGGAGAAGACACATAACAGTAAGCGTGAGTATTTCTGAATCTCAGATTGAAGAAGAAAAGAAACGATTGAGCCACCCAGGTTATTGTACCATGTTACTAATAGCAAACAACGTATTATCTGCCTGCTGGTAGAACGAGGACACCTCCAGTGCCAGCTGAAGATTTTCTTGGTAGTTTTTCAGATGAGACTGGACCTTCAGCCACCTACACACAGCAGACAACAGGGCACACAAGTTCAGTCTTAAATGTATCTCTAGATTGAAGATATGTCGTGCAGCACATGGGTTCAACTGAAGGGACAAAGTGTACATTTTATTGATGTGTTTCCTTCTGCTGGAGATGTTTTTGCCATCTGTCTTCCCTTGTTTCTCCAGCTTCAGGGCCAAGTGGTTGATCTCCTCATGGAGGTTTCTGTGGAGCTGCTCATCCTGCAGTGAAACAGGGGAACACAATCCAACTATGACCTCAGCTGTCTTTACCATAGACTGTAGAAGACAAATTACAGTCAGCCATAGATAAATGACTTTAAAATCTGTACAAAGTCGGAATATAAACCACTGGTGTGCGGAAATGTGTATATTTTTACCTCTTGGATGTTGATCAGCATTTATAATGTTTTTAATGTTACCTGTTTCAGATCTAAAATTCTCCTTGTCAGCTGCATTTTGTCAACATTTTCTTCCAGGACATTCACCAGAGACTGCTCCTCTTCCTGCTGGGACACATAAAAGTCAGTGTTTATAGCCCCCATTTGTTAGGAGCCCAACCATTACTTCTTTTCAGACACTGCAGGATTAAACCACATTCGCCCTGCTACCATGGTAGATGCTGAACAGAGGTAGCCTCCAGCGTTAGAAGAGGAACTTTGAACTTGATACTAATGCACACAGGAAAGGATGAGTGGAAGTAAAGGGAGAATACCGTCTCCTCTGGGGATGGATGTTTTATAGACTTCATAAGCAACATCCTCCATTACATTCCCACACGTCCATTATCAATCACCACTTCCCTTGTGCCAGACATGGACATGGACAGAGAGATAAACATAGGCCTGAAAAGCTTTTTGATAATGACAGGCAGATGTTTTACACCGGTGAACATATACAAACAAGAGATGTCTTCAGGATACTGAGCTAATTTCCTGTATTAGTGAGTGCTGTTTTTTGTGCCAGTTATCTTGACAGCTGTTGATTAGAGCTGTCTGTCCATTCACTTTTGCCTCTGGGCCCACTGTTTCTGGTGTTAATTGTTCTAGTCGGAGAGCTTGATGGCTTTTCTGTTTTCTGTCAGATGCATGGGTAAAGGATGGGAAGAAATATGACAAAGAGTAAAATGTGAAATTTAAATGAAGGTGCATAGAACTTAATAGCCATGTTCTAATATGAAGTATTTGAAATGTCTAGTACCATGCAGTCAGCTATAAAATAAAATCCCAAACTTCACAAATTGCTGAACAAAAGTTTGACGCAATACTTCTATAAAATTGGCTCAGAAAAGGATGACAAAAGGGGTAAAATAGCCCTCCCTCTGCACATAGCAACAGCAAAGGAGAGGAATGTTTTTATTACCTTCTCTTTAATCCATGCCTCCAGCTTATCCACTTTCTTGTTGAACTCCTGCAGGTTCTTGGCTCCGCCCAGGGCCCTCGCCTGATTTGCAGCCGTCTGTTTCAGGGTCTGCCACTGGTCCCTGAGCTGGCTGAGCTGCTTCTTCACCAGGTCAGCGGAGGGGTTCAGCTTGCAGATCAACTGCTCACCCATCTTTTGAAACAGAAAGTCATTGTTCATTGTAGGTGTAGCACGGGCGGAGTGGCAGACTAACAGAACAGTGGCTGAGTACATTTGACAGCTCAGGTTTGTCAGAGTCAAAGCTTATGTGCCAGCCAGCTTCATAAATGTTGGAAAACTGCCATTGATTTCTTGGATATAGCCCTGAAAAATCTGCTGGTTCTGCTTCTTTCCTTCCTGGGCTGTCAGAGTGTCAGGAGAGGTTAATTATCAGCAATGTAACTTTTCCAAACATTTTCTCCAGAGGGAGAAAGTATAAACTGGCTTGACAGAGCCGTCTGGAACACTGAGGGTCTGCTTTTCTCTCCGGTGGACTGGAAATGCATACGAGACCATTATTTTATGTGTTACGTGATCTGACAGACTCTTTTAGCACCAAAGACAGTGATTAATGGCTACATTGAGATCTCCATTACCTGTTCAAAAGTTAAAGTAAACATTTCATTTTGCGTGTGGGTTCTGCTGATGTACTTGACCTGGCAGCGTGGTGACGTTTCAGTTAGGGTCTCGCGCTCATTTCATTACCTGGTTGAGTTGAATCAGGGTGTTCTCAAAGTCTTTGAGGTCCCTCTGAAGTGTCTGCGAGGCTTCCTCCCAGTCCTGCAGGGGGCAGCGCTGAATATTACATCCATCCTTCAAGTCCTGCAGCTTGCCTTTGATCCACGCCTCTGCCTGCATCACAAACAGACACACAGACAAAATAAGTTAAACATACGCTGTACACTGTGCCCATTAAGGTGGATCATTTATGTCTGTTTATGGACCTAATTCAGCTCCTGCATGACATGCCACATTTATTTTACAGTGAGAACATATCTGCTTTAGGAAGCATTGATTCATTAGGTATAAATGTTATATCCACAGTGTATTTGACTAAGCCCGCATAACGATACAGAGTGCAGTCACAAGAAGTGCATGAACTCTCAGGAGCCATCTGTGAAAATAACTGATTTATGCCTAATTTAATTGTGTGTGTTTTCTCCTGAGCTGAAAAGCAAAATGATGCTGTATATGATGTGGATAAAATGTGAGCAGATAAGAAATATTTGTATGGATCGATATGACATATGGAAATATGACAAAAACAGCCTTCTTTTCACAGTGTTTTCAATCAAAAACACACCTAAAGTACCTAACCTTGTGCGACATATGACAGTACACTGAACAAAGGGGTTGTCATGGTGGTGAGACTTATTTCTGCCGATCAGGAGGGCAAATTGGCTAAATTTCTTCTCTTACTTAGAGTAACGTGGAGCTTCAGACACATCAAGAACGGCCCTTTGTTCTCCAGTGTCATGTTATGCAGAGCAGAAGTTTCTCTTGGCAAGTACCCGGACTCCAAAGCCTGCATAAGGCTTTGTCTTGCAGAGCTGCCTTTTCTGGCAACATTTGTATGGAGTGAGAACTGCAAACCAGGTGGTCAAAATCAGAAATGTGTTGGAAAGTACATGTTTGTTTTCGGCAAGAAACCCAGCGTGGAAATCAGTGACCCGCCCGAGTCACAATAATCAAATGGACTAATGCGTCAGCTCGGGTTCTGATCCTAAATGAGTCATGCAATTGATGAACAGCAGAACTTTATTTTTCACAGTGTTGCTTTTGTGCACTCTGCACAAAGTCAAATAACAGTTAAGCACACAAACACGTCTTTATACCATCACATCAAAGCATTATTTCCAAGGAAATTACCATGACAGACGATGAATAATAGACTCCACAGTAAGCGCTCTTTTGACTCAATAACACACTGAGACTTCTAAACAACTCTTTGCTCGAGATTAAAAAATGTGATGTCACTTCTCCTCAGAGAGGCAGGTCATCAACTTTACAAGGCCCCCGCTGCAGCTGAGGTATTTCTGGGTTGAACAGAAGGAAAAGAGCTTGACAAAACAGGCCTGCCCCTATCTCCTCACACTGGCTCCCATGGTACTATAATGACCTCACACAGGAAGTCTATGATTCCCTTGTTTCTTCCTGTCTGCTCTCCACAACAATTGTGTGTTTATCAAAATGTACAGTGAGGCCTTAGTCTGGCAACAAAGAATAGATGGCTGATGAATGCAGTTCAGTCTGCGTCACCGCTTTTGAAAAGTCTGTGGCCACACAAGAAAACAACACGACAGTCTACAAGATTAAAAATAACACATTTTTAGTACTGTAACTGAATAACAATGCACATCTTTACACTTTATAAAATGTTTACCAACCACTCCTTTTTTTGTCTCTCTAGTAATGCAACTTGGCCCTGAAAGACTGTGGGAGTGGAAGTCGACTTTCTCTATCATGGAAATGAGAGGGTGAAAGGCGAGATGTTTTGCAGAGCAGGCTCAGAGACAGATGGCCCTCAACAAAGCTGTGCTTCTCCATGTGGTGACCTGCTTTGCTCTCCTAGCTTGAAACATTGGGGGCTTTTAAAAGTCTCTCCCTGGAACGCTCACTTCCACTTCCACAGCGATGTAATACTGTAATAGCACATTTTCATCAGCGATAGCAGTCAACCAAATCCCTGTAAAACAAGCGGGGCCCCAGGCACCCAAACCTCTGGCTATTTAAAGTGCATTCTCAAATAAAATTAAAGTACAAAAGGCCGTTTCCTCCAAAAGCAACAAATACGCAAGCTCCACTTAAGAGCAAAGGGGCTGCTAAGCTTGTTAACATTAACGACGTGCTACAGAGCTGTTTTCAACACATACATACATCATGCGTTTCCCTCAGCTGACACATCCAAAATGAATTTCTTATTACTGGAAGTAAGCAGCCTATCACTTGGACGGTTGCTCAACAGAGGTCTGATGACAAAGCCAACTGCTGGACAAAATGTCCCTCAGCCGAACTCGCTGAAAAATGTCCTTGTACAACGGGCTGGACGCAGCGATGAGATAACACAACCAGTTGTGCTGCTTGGCTGAGCCTCGCTGGGCCATAGGCGTGAAGAGATGGAGCCAAACAATGATCTCATCCCTAAATAATTGCTTCACTTGTGGCGGTTTCTCCTCCCTCTCTTCCCTC
Organism: Chaetodon trifascialis; assembly: GCF_039877785.1. Classification (NCBI taxonomy): domain Eukaryota; kingdom Metazoa; phylum Chordata; class Actinopteri; order Chaetodontiformes; family Chaetodontidae; genus Chaetodon; species Chaetodon trifascialis. The sequence continues at coordinate 9,611,141 of NC_092068.1, read as the reverse complement.
AGCTGAACACAGCTCATACAGTTCTCAAGACAAAATAAGAACCAGTACATATTTTGTTCTTCCTCCGAGGGTCATGCGACAGGCAGCTTTCACTCTGACTTCATCTCTACAGCGTAACTCGTTGCTTTTCAGATCAACCTTCACTCCCGCTTCTTTTCATTTCGCATTTTTTACATCAGAGGAGCTTTGAGATTCTGATAACTTGCTTACTGAATGTTCATTTTAAGATGATTTAAAACATCTCCAACTGCATGTATTCTGCAAAAGCAGAGTGGAAAAAGCACACCCTCCTCAAACATTTTATGAGTTTCCAAATACATGACGGAACACAGAAAAGCAGGAGGAAAGTGGAGCTTTTCATGGGCAGGAGTTCCCTGACTGACCATTACAACCTGTTGATCATGATATACTGTTCACATTGTGTATGAATGGCACATTTTACCTGCAGCACTTCCTTGTTGAAGAGCGAGGTGCGCTGAGTGAAGCAGTCGCTCTGGGATCTAACAGCTGCAGATGCTTCATTCTGTGTGTGTGGATGACTTTCTTTCCTCTGCGATTCAGGCATGGAAATCTGTGTGAGCACAAAACACAGACATGAGAGTGTTGAAATCATGATGTCTGTTTGATTGCGACATTAGACTTTTTAATGAAGTAAAACCTGAACACCAGATGATGCTTGCCTCTAATAAAACCTCTAAGAAGGAGGTACAGATCTCCAGCTATAATCATCCCACAATGAGGATGTTTTACTGTCCATTCATGTCGATAACAGCTTTTTTTTTTTTTTTTTAACCATGAAGAGACATTACACAACCTTTGTCAGACTGGCCCCAAGGTCCCTCTTAACAAAAACCTACTGTCAGCACTAAGTGAGATGAAATGAAAACGACTGGCACAACCTCACTAATGGACGAGCATTCCTGCTGCTCGCCAATCAGGAAACATCTGGGCACATGAAGGAAGCGGGAACGGACAGATCCTTGAATGTCTGGCGTTTCTTACTGTCAGCCTCACATGTAAACATATCACCTTTAAAGGACTTTGGTAGATCATGTTCAGTCTCTCATACCTGAGCAGGTGAAGGCACCACCACCTTCTCACATGTACATAACATTTTTGACCATTTGCATGAATAATATATAAGAGGAGGGAAAGCAAAGTATTATAGTGGTTGCAGAATAAGAGGTGATGCAGATGCAACAGTTTTGTAGTCCTACAAGGGGAAATGAGGCCATTGCTGTGTCAGTGTGTTATTATAACCAGCCTCCATGAAGTCTTCAGCAAGCCTTCTCTTTTGTTAACATCTTCCCTGACCTCATGTTTTCCAGTGAGCCCGGCCTCAGCAGGCTCTGCTGTAACAGAGCACCTCATCCACAACACACACTGATGACTTCAACAAGAAACAGGCCAAATCCAACAGCCCATTGACTTTAAACAATATCCTACAATATACTCAAACTATTTTTCTTCTGTGGACACTTTCTTTTAAAAAATAGCACAGCCAAACAAGAGGAAACAACAGGCTATTTGTGTGGCGTTCAAAGACGCATTGCTCCTATAACTCCTTTTCCAGCTCTGTGTAGCTTTGCTCCAAATATATAATATCATAAACTGTTTAAGTCTGGCGAACGCAGCTCATGACTTCACTTCCTAAACGCCAAGAGATCCATCAACTCAACTTAATGTACATTAACTGAAATCAGTCAATTAGCTCTAAAGCTAGTTAGCTAGGTTAGCTAGCTTCTTTGTTACATGTAACTTAGCAGCTAAGCTAGCGTCTTACCTGCTGGACGGACTTCTCTCTGTTCAGTTTCTCCCTGCTTTGTCCCTGCGTGGGCTGTAATTCATCGCTGCTGTCTTTTCTGAGTAAAACCTAAAACATTCACATAAAATGAGCCAACAGTAGTGCTGAAAATAAGCCATGAATGAGCACAACAAGCTGGACAGGACTGAAGATAAGTGTGGCAGGCAAGAAAAAAAAAAAAAAAAAACATTTTAGCTTGTTAAAACTTCTTGATAATAACACGAACTTTTTACATGCTGTTGAGATTACATTTGTCAAACAATATTGCATAAAGTATTGTTTTATAACCTCAAGAATAACAAAAAGTTCAGTTGCTCAGTAACATACTGAAAAGCTGTTTTGGTTCTTCAGGTCTGGAGCCAATTCTGCTAAATATTTGCACTGTATGTTGAAAAATTGTACTAATGTCAACGACTCAGGCCAATTTCTGAACTTGTAGATACATTACCATTATTTGTTAAAACAGTTAGAAGGTAGCATTTATCATGTAACCTAAACTAGAACATTTTATATAATATCATCGCAAAATACTGAGTTAAAACTTAGATCTTAATTTAATTTATAATTTAATTTAGTGTGTCTTTTAATTATACATCAGCATTCAATCAATTATCAATGTGTGTGATATGTATTATTTGTTTCGTTATTAGATTTGAATATTTGCATTAGTAAAGTGCGTCCTGTACCTTGAAGTGAGAGCTGGGCTCATTCTCACAGCTCACACCTACAATCCTGGGCAGATGTGGATCTGATGTGCTGGTGACGTTGTTGTTGTTATTGTTGTTTTCAGATGTGGACCCCGTGATCGACAGCTGTGCTGGTCCCACCGAAGCCTTGCTCTCTGATTTGTCTTTACTCCCAGAGATTGTGATCTTCTTGATGGATCTGGACACAGCCGAGGGAGAGGCAACGTTCTGGTTCAAGTGGTCCTCAGCTGCCATGTCCTCATGCTGGTGTTTCACGGGGGCTGCCTGCTTGACGATGGGTGAGACAAGACAGGGGCCACGTGCACAGACCTGGGCTCGGCCGAGGTAGAGCGAGTTCAGGTTGTGCTGTAGGGTGCAGTTATCCAGACTCTGGCTCTGCAGATAACTCTGTGTGAACTCCTGGCATTTTGGCACAGCCGGGACTGACAGCCTCGTCCCAATAGTGAAGGGCTGGACCTTCCTCACTATGCTTTCAGACATTGCCTGTGTCCAGTTAGGAAAACAAACTAGAAGTCCAAATGGGCATTGAAAAAGTCTGTCACATTCCTTTGCACGCTCTCCTCACTCACCAGTTCTGTTTGTCCGGTCTCTGTTCAGCAGGCAAGTGGAGGGTTGAACAGAAAGTGGAGGCAGAGCTCAGTTCTCCACCTTCTTGTGCATGTTGAGAATGCACAGCACACAGCCCAGGATGGCTTCCTTGGACTCCTGGGATCGAATGCGGTCCCAGACGTGGCGCAGCGCCGTGCCAAGGTGGGCAGCGCCAGTAGAGAGGCTTCTCCTGAGGAACTGTGCCACTGAGCCTGCCAATCTGCTACTGAGGAGCCTGATAACCAGGGACCGCAGCAAGATGAAAACTGCTGGCATGCTGCCTGCCTGTGCGGCGAAAAAAAAAAAACGAAAAAAGAAAGCTCAAAAAAGGAGGGGGAAAGAGGAGGGTTGGTTAAGAGAGGGGATGAAGTCACCACCTCTCCTCTCTCTCCTCTCTCTCTCTCTCTCTCTCTCTCTCTCTCTCTCTCTCTCTCTCTCTCTCTCGCTCTCTCTCTGTCAGGAGCGACAGAGCGGAGAGGGGGCTGTAAAGTCCTGGCTGTCAAAACTTCCCCTCTGAACCCGAACAGAAAATCTGCTCAGATAAGAGGCGAGGACTAATGGAGTCAGGGGGAGAGAGACCTCTGTCAGACCTCTTCAGTCACAGCTTATCCTCTATGAGGTAATATCCTCAGCTGAAACAAAGTCACACACACACACACACCCACGCTGCCTCTACCTTACCTCCACCTTGAAGTGCAGAGGAGCAGTGAAAACCCTGAGGTGATCTGCTCTGTTCCAAAAATTCCCAGACAAGAAAAAGTCCAGAGAGTGAACAAGCTTCAGAAGCTCACGTGAACGCTGTCTGTCCAGGAGTGAGACTGCTCTCCTCAGCTCCGATCCTCCTCTTTCCCCGTCAGTGAGGAGCAGTTGTCACACAGGTTTACAGCTGAATGGGACAGAACACCCCCTACTCCATGCTCCTTAAACCTCAGAGCTGCTGGCATGACAAGTGTGTGTGTGTGGGGGGGGGGGGGGGGGGGTAAATAACAGTCAAGCAGATGATGACCCCCACCACTCCTTGATTGTGGCGAGGGTTCAACAGAGCACATGTTGGGCTGACTGATTGGAATGGCAGGGGTGGCGTGTGTGTGTCAGGGGAGCAGGGATTACTGAGGAGAGCAGACAGCAGAGAAAATATTTGCAGGGCGCAGAGGGCAGAATCTGCTTCCACTGGTGAAAGCTTTCCCAAAAAAGGAACTCTCACTCTTCACTCTGCTGCCCTCTGATTTGACCCCAGCACCTGGTCCAACGGCTCCCACAGGCACTTAAGCCACTGAGAGCCAGTACGATCAGACTGAAGTAACTGCACGCTCCAGTTTACAACAAAGCACTTGTGGAATTTCACAAAAATAATGTCCCATATATTAAACTTACATAACATTTCGACAGAAACATTAAAGAAATGTACTTATTCATGTGGCCTAAAGGCTCCAGAGTTACTCTGCAAACAGCCAGCAGTGGGACAGCAGCCACTCAGCAGGGCTCCCTATGACAGAGGTGGCCCCGGAGTCGACATGGTTAATGATGCTTTTAAAAGAGCTCCGGTTTCATGATGAAGTCATCTAAGGAAGAGATTTAATGTGTTGCAGCTTGAAATCAGAGATAAATTCTGCGCAGGCTGGGTGGTGTTCAAGGAAGGCTGGATGGGTGGGGTTCAAGGGGTTTGGCTGACTTTAAAATGCCATTTCCTCATATTGCTGGGTGAGTGGCTCTAAAAGTGTGCGATTTATGTGTGCTGTGGGTACACTGCGTGACTCTGACACCAGCGTATGCCAAAATGTTGGTTGTGTTCAACTGGAACGTTTGGAAATTTGGGTTATTTTTAATTTGGGATCATTATTTGTCAAGAAAGAAACACACACACACACACACACACACACACACACACACACACACACACACACACACACACACACACACACACACACACACACACACACCTTTTTGCAAGTCATGCTAAGCAAAGACAAACCATCCCACTAACAGCTGTTCCTGAGCCTGTGCAATCCTCAATTTAGTCTAGTCAACATGAAGGCTGCTTAAAAAGTCCATAACAGAGTTACCTCATTGAAGTTACTTTCAAATTTTAGCATTTACATCAAAACACTGAGGTATACAGAACTTACAAAAACATGAAATGGATTATGCTTTTATCTGCACTGTTTGCCACCATGTTGAATAGAGTGTACTCCTTTACATTCGCTATAACATTAGCTTTCCTGCTGAGCGTTACTTGAGAAAATCGATGCCACTAAAGATTGGAGGAAGGTAACAGCCAGCCTGGCTCATGTATTAACATGTGTGAGTTGGTAGCTTCCTTCAATTTTTTGGAAAGAGTCTTTATGCTAAGCTAAGATAATCTCTACCTGGCTCAAAATCAGTTCTTAAAGCACTGACATGAGAATGGTATCAAACTTCTCATCTGACTAGCGGCAAGAAAGCTAATAACATAGAAAGGCAAATTATTTCTTTCAACTGTACCTTTAAAAAAACACGGTGGTGATGAAGGGTGGGCAGATTCATGGAGAGGTGCACCCAAAAAAATCATAAAAATCTTTCTTAGTGACTCTAGTTTCTAGTGAACAAGACACATAGCATAGCATCGTGTAACATTTGCTTAAAGTTGACTGGTACTTCTAGCAATAACATTTTAATCTCCTGAGGGAATTTTGCAATAATTTTAGCAAAACGTATGAAAACTTGTTGAACTGCGAGTTTTGCTATGGCCTGTGTTTTCCACTTAGCCTGTAAGCATTTATAAAGGATGGAAAGTTGTTTGCTCGCAGAGTCACTGTCAGATTAGATTTGAACCAGGTGTCCAACCTCTGCCAACCAAGTCAGATTAGGCTACTGTAACACCTTCCTTATGTTGTTTACCCTGGAAATCCTCCTTCCCCACAGCTCTCATTCACATCTTGCGCGTAATGATTAACTGTGCTGCTCACATCCCTTACAAATAATTTAAAGCTCAACCTCGATCCAAAAGCTCTTTATTTTTGCCCTCTTCCTTTATTTGCATCTTTGAGAATGGCTGTTAAAAACAAGCTGGTTCTGGCATGATGGCTGATATCATTGCCTCCCAAGATGATAATAAAGTCCTGATGCTTTCTCACCACAGGCCCTGGTTAGTGATCACCCTTGTTAGATATCTTCCATTTTATTAGAGTCAGTAAATACGACTTGGAAGACTTGTTCAAGGGGTGATGTCACCGAGGCTGCCCGCATGAAAGGAGAGTGATAGCTGCGGTGGAGGAGAGATGGGAGCTAAAGGGGGTCTGTACTTTTCCACTTGGTCTATGTCATCTCAAAGGCATGATCGGCCTGCTGGTCAAGTTTCAGTACAGATAAGATTGAGTTTGCTCTCTGGATTGTGACCAAAAAGGAAAAGATTTGAAGTTTTAAAACTGCTTGATATGAAAGGAATAGAAAAATGAAAATACTCACTTGACATACGCTATGACAGGAATGCTCGGCCTGAACTTTTTAGTAACGAGACGGTACTCAGAGAGATCTAACCCAATGCTAATCACTTCTGCAGCTTAAAGGTATATACTGTGCAAGGATTTTCTTAAAACAAAAAGGTGATCCCTCTCAAGCGTTACACGATCCACGAGGAGAGTCTGGCGATGTATTTGTCTGTAGGGACGCTGCCTTCTGCCTGTATTTTCTTGTTTTGCTGTGTTCTGAACCTTTCTGGGCTCTGAGCACATGGTTTCTAGCCCCCAGCCAATACCAGTGCGCAGGTGAGGTCATGACTTATTAAAAGGTAGCAGCCAGGTGCCAGATCATAAGCTGCACGCATACAAGAGGAAGCGATGAAAGGCCAAATGCCACGAGGACAAGGCGGCCTGTTTTCTGTTGGACAGGTAGGTGCTGCCCATAAGCTTAGTTAGCGTGCCTAAGTATTAAGGCATCCCCATCACAACAAATGTAACGCTCCGACCATGGTCATGTACAAAATGGCGTTGAGCTGGGGGTGGAGTGGCCATGTTTGAATGCTTCTGTTTCTGATGATTAGTTTTATTGTTATGACTAAAATGATATTGTTTAATGTTGGATGTCAGGGCTGGATCACCACCAAAATGCAATCACTTGTCCTGTGGCCCAAAATCGTATTTTTACCAGCAAGACAGACAGAGCATAAACATAATTAATGTCTTTGATGATGTTATAAAGCAACATGAGCATATGTATACAAGTTGAGCTACTTTTTTCACATTGTGTAAACGGAAACAAACACATGGGCAAAAGAGAAAGTTGAGCTTGTGAATGACAATGAAACACAAACTACAAGGCAGTGGGGACACGGTGCCAATGGAATTGTGAAGTCATTTATTTATATTAATGGTTATCTGTTGATCTAAATTGCTTTAAATTCCTTTGTTCTTAGCTCATGAGTCTGAACCCACATCTTGACAATGGCCTAGTCTCTCTCAGATGGCTCGCCTGTGTGTTTTTGTACTTCAGCCACTGAAGCTAATACACAGCATTAATAATAAAATGATTTCTGCTTGAATAGAACAACATGACAGCTGCAGTTTATGGACAAAGGGAAATATAAACACATTACGAAAGCCACATTTTCAACATTTACTGCACGATGTCCCCACATGGGTTCATTTCTTGAAGTTTCACCCACCCCACATCTATTTAGCCGCAGTATTGAAGGGGTTGCAACATAGTTTATGACATAATTTTAATGAAATCCTCTTAAAAGCATGAGAGCTGCAGCCTTGAAACATATCAAGAAAAGCACCAAACCCTTTAATTACTGATTTAATACTGATATACGCCTAGTTTTGACACTCACCTGAGGCTATATTTGACCTAATGAGACTGCATGCTTCTCAGCTGACGTTCACACACACACACACACACACACACACACACACACACACACACACACACACACACACACACACACACACACACACACACACCTGCAGTACTTCATCCTGGGAGTCCTGTTTCACAAGTTTCTTCTGAACATGTCCACTCTTATCACAGCCATACAGAGCCCAAGTAAACTCGAGCACTGGATGACATCACATGCAATAAAATGCCATCTTAGTCAGGCAGTGCTCATTGTTTGGAGAGACAGAGTGCCAAGTTTGTCACACAGCAGAAAGAGGCAAGCAGGGGCAATGAAACTCAACTGTCTGCCATGACGCATATATTTTTAATCTATTAAACTATAGCGGCATTGTTCCCAGAAACAATGCCCTTATGTTAAATATGTTCCCTCTTCCTAAATATCTTGGAATGTTATACGTCACACTGGTTGTCAGGCAGAGTGGCTTGTTGAGAGGTAACTGCCACGTCAATAATACAATGATCTCTGGCATCCTTGTGCAGCATCCCTCCATGGAAACACGCAACCCTTAATATTTGCTCTATTCAGCTTCCAGCTTTGACAGCAGGGTGGTGTCAGGATTAGAAACAGTGATCAGAAACCTGTGTTACTAAGCATGTCAAGATATAAAGGCAGGAATCAGACCTGGCTTTGAGGGAAGATGAGTTTTGACTCCTAAATGGGTTTCTGGTCCTAATATAACAACTGGCCATGACATTAGAAAAATACATAAGGCAGCGTAGTTGGGAAACAATGATTTCGATGTTATGAATGTTGAAGTTCAAAATATTCTGGCTCTTTAATAAGCTGATCACACAAAGTCAACATTCAGTCTTCTTAAGTAAGTCAATGAACAGTCAGTGAGGAAGTTTGTTGGTGATCAAATGCATCCACTTCACAGTGAGTTTGTGTTTCTGTTTCTGGACTGGGAGCTAGCTGATAACAGATCGGCATACTTGGGAGCATTTGCTCTCAACAAGTATCAAGGTCCTGGGGAATGGACTGATTTTTTTTCTCTTTTGGCTGTACTAGAAAAGTTTTGGAATTGACAGAATACACAAAATTTTTAGGATCCAGTGTCGGCCTGTCTGTCAGTCAGTGTCTCTAATATCTCAATAAATGCTGGATGGATTGCTGTGGAAATTTGTTTAGACATTTACTGTCCCCAGTGAATGAATTCTCTCGATTTTGGTAATCCCCCAACTTTTCATCTAGCACCACCATGACGTATGTAGTGAAATGTCTTGACAGCTATTTGATGGATTGCCATGACATTTGGTTCAGTAATTCATGCCCCCCTGAGGATATATTGAAGTACCTGCAGAAGGCCTTAACTTTTCATGTATCACCATCATCAGGTCAAAACTGTAATTTCAGTACTTTGTTTTAGTAGAAAAAACCTGGAAAACAAATGACTTTTCTACCAGTTGTGCTTTGTCTTTAGTGCTAATTAGCAAATGTGCAGCATAGTTACACACTAAACTAAGATGGCAAACGTCGTGTAAGTAAATCCTACCTGCAAACATCAGCATGCTAGCATTGACCCTGTGAGCATGTTATAATACTGATATGGATATTTAGCTAAAAGAATAGCCATTTAACTCCAGAATTAAAATGGAGTCTTATGAAACAAAGCTGAATAGAAAGTTCACCTTCCCTAAGCTGCACATCAGTGTTGCAGTGTGAGAAGCACAGCGAACACGGACCCACTCTGTCATACAGGCCTTTATTGTATTTTCTCCAAGTGCAATTTGAAGCCACCCTCAGGTGGCAGTTAGGCTGAATGGCGGGATGAGGTCACTCCATCATGTGACATCATAGGTTCACATGGCAACTGCGCTCCGGCAGCAGGAAGCAATTTTCCTCATATCACAGGTTGAGTAACAGAAAAAAGCTGTTTCTTATTTTTGCCCTCTCCAAAAGTATCAATCACCGTGAGAGGGAGGCTTAACATTTGACCTCTGATGTCATTCCAGCGGCAGGTTTAGTGCCTTCAAGCCTTTATTTGGAAGCTTTGTTGACCTGATGGTGTGATTTATTAATCACATACAGGAACTTTAATCATGTGATGCAGCCTGCCAGGAGTGTAGTACTTGCCTGTGTGCTTAACATCTGAATTGCAGAGTGTTGCCAAGCGGAGAGGCTTGTTACACATTTTGAAGGCAGAAAAATAGAACTGAGACAAAGGTGAACCTACATATTTACATTTAAACATTTACGTGTCCCGACATTTGACGGATTTGCTCTGTAATCAGGGCGTACTACAAAACCTCACAAGAGAAAATGGACTGTTTCATCTGAGGGCTTCAGGCAAATGGAAAAATATAGTTAAGCCAAAGTACATCTTGAGTCATTTTTGAGCACCACTATAGCCTCGCAGATTAGTTTAATGTTTCGGTTGAGGTAATTCCTCTCTGTCATTTTCTAATTGGAGGTAAATAAGAAAATACCAATAAGTACACAGACAGCTCGGAAAAACTTTCACAGATGTTCTATAACTTCTTTGAAATGCAGTGGGGTCGACACTCGTTTTATCTCACTATAAAGACATCGTTACACTTCACCTCAAAGAGTCTGGATTCAATACAAGACAGGCAAATGCGATTTTTCCCCCTGCTTTGACATACAAGGTGGCCTCGAGGGCTTTATGTAACAACCTGGACCTACCTGAAAGTTCTGCGTTATTGTTTGCCTCACTCGTGTCATCTCCTGTTAGTGGAGTGGATGAGCTCATCGCTGACAACAGTCTGATCTATGCATGGCTTGTTGATGCTAAAATCCAGCTGCCACTATAACAAACACCCAAACACTGGTGGTACACTCTTACAAACAGAAACGAGCGTCGGGGCATTGTTTGTCTCCACAGTAGAATGACAATTTGCTACACATAACAAGGGAAATGGAATTTTAAGCAGGCGTTATATTATTTTGGAAAGCTCAATCACTGTTTGTCAGCATGAACGTCTGTGGTGCCATCAAAAGACTGGAGACTCCCTTTGTGGTTTTATAAAATACTCATTAACCTTTTATTTTCACATAACCATCACCACACTGCTACCAGTGACAAAGCAGAAATGGTTCCCATTGCTAGATAATGACGCTCACAAAGTCTTATTCACTAGCGGAATAACCTAGACTGCAGTCTCTTTTGGCATAGGCTGTTGCACAAATGTCTGGATTGTGAAAAGCTTGTGAGTTTTTAGGCCAAGGTTGCTTTTTAAAGAGACAGCATGTGACTAAAGAATACTTTGCACATTCCAGATGACGGATGACAAGACACACCGAGCATCAAACTTTATTCAAACATCATATGGGGATTATAGGAGCAGGTGTGTTCAGATTGGGTGTGGGATAACAATTGGGTTTAAAACAGGTGTTGTGCAATCTTGGAAACAACTGTCCCAACTGTGCGGGGGAGGGAGGGGTGCAGTGGGGCTCTCTTGGGGCAAAAATAGAAAGTGAGCCACATAATTTAAGTGGTTCAGAGGAAAGTAGTCCTTGTTGCTGGCTGTGCCTTCTGTTGTAGTCAATCTGAAAGACCCTGTGTCATGGTAATTATTGTCTTGCATCTATAACACAATATCACAAAAATAAAACAGAGAAACTCTGGATGGAGCGTAACCATGCAGATGGCAAACATGTAGGGAAACAACCTTTTCAGCCTCCAAGTAAGATTACAGAGTCTTAAGAGCACTTTCACACCTGCCCTGTGTTCTGCAGTTGAATTGAAACCAGGAGCATTTCCTACCCGTAGTTAGCTTTAATTTGGGGTGGTGAGAGAGCCACAAACAAACAAACAAAATCACCACAAACACTAAAAATCTGCTTCCCGGAGTGTCTCTCCACATCTTACCATGGAGGAGAACAAGCCGCAGTTTTAATGAAGCTTAGTAAACACTCAACTTCATGGTAAAGTTTGAACATCATCAGGCTGAAGTCTCAGAAATGCACATTACAGACATAGTCAATCACAGACAGAAAATCAAATTACAACTGCTGTATAATAACAGAATTCTATATTAGCCCCCCCATCAACAATCAGGTGAACTCCAGAACTGTCGAAAGGGTTTGAGTCTCTCACCAATCCTGCCTAGGTATTTCTCAGGTTTTTTCAGGTTTATATGACCAGAGTGGAAATGATAATACTCAATTAAATCACTCATCTGTTTAGGATTTTAAGCTTTATCCAATAACCGGCCTCCCTGCTTGGCCACATGACTTAGCTTATAAAGTATGGTTTGTTGGTTAATTGGTAATTGGAAACATAGCCTAACCAATAAAACCTGCAACAAAGTACTAATTTTACTCCTAATTCAGAGCAATTCAAATGAACCATGAGCGAGAAAATGACCTGAGGCAAATACCAATCGTCCTCTTTAGAAACTCACAGAGAGGAGCTCTGTTCATTTAATAACCCTCAAATTAAAGGAAAATGTATGATTCAATCATCTGGCCACAGAGTTAGATCATGCTCTATGACATCATTCTGGACTGCTTAATGCTGTTGACCTAATCCAGCTATGGCGGAAGTCAAATCAGTGTGTTAAACATCCCGGGAGTATCTCTGCATGCTGTAGTGATGCACTGACTGTAGCTAGTAAATGCAGTTTTTTGTAGTAGTAGTTGATATTACAACAGTAAAGACTTCAGAAAGGCTGAGTAGGCCTAGTACCTTCGGTTTTTTTTTCTAGGAAAATGCCACAATAACACCATGACTGTGCTCTACAGCAACACTGCTTAAGCTCACTTTGGGCCTCTGAAACTGAAATGCTTGAAGTGGAAACTATGGACCAACCTCAGGAGGACATCCATTAAAGTATAAAATATAAGCGGGCGGAAATAATGCTGCAGAATTTTACAAAACTATAACAGTACTTGTTTTTCACGTCAACATCAACAAACCTTTCTTTCCCTTTCCTTTCATTTATTGGTTTATTTTGCATGGAGTTGGTTTTACTGTTCATAATAACAGCCCACTTAGGACTTTTATGGGCCATGGTAAAGAAAAAGGTTAACCAAATGAGCCATTTCTAAGTAGAGGCTGTGTTTTTCTCTGCCACAAAGCATTTCAAAGCTCTTCCATCATTGGGCCTGCCCAAGAATACCAAACAACAGTTGGTTTTAGCAGTTGTTGTTGACTTGCAGAGCTATGCTGCAGTTGGTCAACTCCTGTTCTCTATGTCAAGGCATAACAACAGACAGACACCACATGTGCTGGCTATAAAGTTTGTAAAACACACCACTAAGCAAATGTGTCAAAATGTGGCTCAGCAGGGTCAGATGGGTGACGCAATCTGTGCAAATGCTGACAGGTGGGATGGCAAGCCGAATGGACTGGGAGTAACTGCAAAGAGATTTCAGAGACTTTCACCGCGCTGGGCTGGATTCTATGTCGTGTGTGACTCTCACTTTTTACCACTACGTATGCATATCACTTCTCTAAAGAGACATGAGGCAAGAGAACAATCTCGAAATGTTTATACGATATCAACTACTGGAATAACTAAATGTATTATAGACTAAGGCCAGGCTCAAGGTCTCATAGAGATATGTGTATGTAGGCCTCAGTATAATGTTATAATGTGTAGTATATCCCATATCATTATACAATATGCGGGTTGCATGGTATAGCTCAAAAACAAAACAATTACCTCAAATAACATCCTGTGTCCCAGACATAGGATCATTTAAATAAATGTATCCAAGCCACTTCCAGAAATTCCTTGGTCCACTTCCAGACAATAACATCATCTAGCTGCAATTGTGTAACAGAGTACAAGAAAGGACTGCTGAGTAGACGACTACAGTTCAGACGGTCAGAAGGAATTCAAGATTTTCATGTGCATCAAACAGGTCGAGTTAAGAACACAAGACTTTTGAAAACTGCATTTTTATTGAACAACATTACATTTAAAAGCAACAAACTAAAAAGCTCTGCATTATTTCACTTTTTGAGTGATGGTCCACCGTACCTACAATGAGCCACAACCTGTTTTTCAATGTGTGTCCTGTCTGTGGTCTGTAATCACCTATCGGAGCCCCGAGGAGCAGCCACGGGCAGCTGTCGTTTGGCCAGCCCCAGGCACAATCTCACCATTGTGCATGACGTGCAGCTGGCATGGTGTTGGAATGCCTACACACAATGAATCAATCAAAGCCCCTCCTAAGTGGACCAGACCTGGACAGTGATACTGGCAGATCCATGGCAACTAAAACATGCCCCCTCAGTGCCATAATCTCTTTACAAGGCTTTACTTTCACTAAAGCCCGAACCAAGCTGATCACACTAAACCCACCCCTTTGTAATTTAATGCTTTTAAAAATTCAAGCACAATCAAGCTGCATGATGTCATATTTACTGTCTAGACGTGTGAAACAGGGTGTTTAAGGGGTTCCAGTGACATTGACTATATGGGACAGGCTTCACATTCTACAAAATAGCTCGTTCCACCAGAGCTGTTAGCATTATCCTTTGTCCCATCACCCGGACCTTCATTACAGTCAGATTAGCTTGGTCATGCCAATATGAACCTCAGATGACGTCTATTTTGTTCTCCAAGCCAGGAAAGTTGCCCAAGAACACATTCTTATTTATTGACAGCATTGAGCTGGAAGTAGCACTTGCAAGATGGAGGACTTTTAATTATATTAAATACACATTCATATCTCAAAACCTCCCAATTTGACCACAGTCTTTCATTGGAATATGATGAGGTTATAAGGCTTAGTTAGTGGTTAAATACGTGGGCCTTACACCAGACAAACTGGGCTCCAGCCTGTAGCAGTGTGCTACTACCATGCTAAAGTGTTTTTTTTTTTTTTTACAATCTGACACTAACACACTAAGATCTCCAGGGATGCTGCTTGGAAACTGACTGGGCTCTACAACTCCTCATGAATGGCTGTCACACAAGCAGCCATAGGGGAGTATCCGTGAACAAGTGCACCTCAACCAGACCTAATGGATCATCTGGTCACATGTCTGACCAATAATGGTATGGCAGGGATCGTATTCTTGAAAGCATTTGAGCAGGAATTCATGTGTTGGGGTCTGTGATTGCATGCTGACCTCATCAGCGGTTCAAAGCGTGTGTGACAGCGCCATCTACTGCTACAACTGTGTTATTGTGAGTGTGACAGAAATAGTCATGTGGGTTGCTGCAACTGATAAAAGAGGAGACAGAGGTTTCATCATCTTTCTTCATCACCATAATGTGTTTAAACAGTGGTTCCCAACCTTTTAAAACCATGACCCCTGGATCAATATCGACTTGTGAATCCTCATCACAGATTAAGGCCCGATTATGAATGCGAGTTATAGCATTTTAACCAAACATTCATTTTTCTCAGATTTCTCAGATTATTTCATTTGAAGGATTTTTAGAGGCCTAGAAAGTACCAAGTATTTCACAAGAAATGACAGGAACAAGTCATCAAAAAACAAGTACAATGTGCAGGTGAAGTTTCTTCTTCTTTCTTCTTTTCCCTTTATATTGGGGGTTCATGGGGAGGTCCTGACCCAAAGGCTGGAAACCACTGTGGTAATTAACCTCCATATTTATATCTCACTGACGAACAGGTCCTGCCCCAAGGTTCACTTTGCATTCACTGTTTTTTTGCTGGAGGCAGCAGGTATGACTTCACATACAATGCACAGAAAAGTGGGAGGTGGGTATCAATAACCAACAAAGACCATTTCCCCAGCGCCCCCTTTCGAAAACACGAAAATTAATTGGAAAATAATCTCTCGCTGGAAAATTAGTCAAAACATGAATATCTCAGCTAACATACTGCGGGTAAAGTGTAGTTTTGGTAACAATTCGTTGTTAACATGAGTCCAGGATGAAAACAGCCGACAGGGGGTGCTGGCGGACACTTCTCCTCCCTACACGTCACGGGGAATCGGTAGGGTCCCCCGGTAGATACCGCTGCCTGTCCAAACAAACACCAGTTAACCACAACCGACTCGACCTGAAGGTAGCTACATTTTATTCCTCTCTTGGTATCACCGTATGTTCGCTCACCAGTTCGTAACTTTGTCAGGGTTGGAGGGAAACAGCTCTGTGTTGACTCTTGCCGGTCTGTTTTATTCAGTTCACGTTAGCTAGCTAACAGCTAGGTTAAGTGAGGTAGCTAGCTTCTACAGATTAGCTTTAGCCTTGGTTTCAACAGCTTCTCTTCCTGGTTATCAAACAGGTGGATACAGGGACGCTGTTACCGTTGCATGATTTTACTTTGAGTTGTGGTAGTGAGACAAGCGAGCCTAGTAGTTCGTCGCTGTTCCTCACGTGTCCTATTCCTGTCTGACAGCTATCATCTGCTAGCTAGTTAATGAGGCGTTGACTGCACTGTAGTAATGGTATGAAGAGCTCAATGTCACAGGGTCTAAATTATCTTTATCAATCAACGATATGTGCTTCCACAATATACATTTCCAACAGACCTGTGCGGTAAGTTAGTCTTCAGCGATTTTCTATATGTTTAACGAGTCACTTTAAGTTGTCAGTGCCGTGGCTAGTTATCTGATATCAAGAATATCCTGATCATGAGGGTGTAGAAACTGCGCTTTCACCCGGCTCGGCTCTCACAAATATGTCCCTGTTCACAAAATTTACGTGACAAAGACTCTGGATTAGAACTAAGTAAAGAGCTGTTTAGTGTAAACCGCTGGAAACCAACCGGTTTCCAGTAGTTGTAACTATATTTGCATTTTGTGGAGTCACTTTTCACCAGGTGTGAGTTTGCATGGCAGCTCTTAGAGCATGTCCCCAAACAATGACTACAATGGTAATGAGTCTAAGAAAGTTAAGACTCACGTTTGCCTGTTGCCTTAATCTGGCCTGTGTTACTCCTTGGAGATGTGTGGTCTTGAAATAGAAAGGTCCATGCAAAATGGTCTTCTGGGGGGTTATTTTTAAGAGCAAACAAAGGTTGGAGGTCAATGAGAAAGTGAGTCATTGAGACAGAATAAGAAGGGGCACACAGGGTTTACGGGGCAGATTCACTGATTCACAGACTTTTTTCTGCAAGACATACTGGAAGTGAGTGAACATTTACCTTGAATTTGGACTTTTGCAATTTGGAATTTTGTTTTTTAGAACTGGAAACTGTTTAGAAGTATTGTTGTTTGTATTGCTTGTTTGATATTTAATGTCTTTTTTTTTTTTTACTGATGCCCTCTATTTTTGCTCTCCACTTGCTGCTGTAATATCTGAAATTTCTCCACTGTGGGACTAATAAAGGTATATCTTATCTTATCTCTTGAATTACGAGCTGCCATTTACAGACTAGTTTTCATCAGACATTTTTGTTTTTCATGACTGTCCCATCATGCAAAGCCCAACTGTCACTGTATAACACCTCAGTCACTTCATAGGAGTCCATTATTGTTAAATGATTACTGAAGCGGTTTGTAATAATATGTAATATTGATGTAGAATTTTTGTTGATTTACTATTGCCTTTAAGGGGTGCATATTTATTTATATGATTCTATATTTACTATACTGTTATTGTGCAGTGGCAGGTTACAGGGATGAGACTGAACAGAAAGAAAGAGCAGTAGGTGTGGGTCTAATCACTTCTTAAAATACCCTCCCAGCTCAGATAATACAGGGGCTTGTGAGCCTGTCAGCAACAGCAAAGCTGAGCAACTCTTAGCCCAAGAGGTCAAACCGTTCCCCTTTGTGTTCTCCTCAATTGCCACTCCTGGTTTGCCTCACTGTGCTCATAAGCAGAGTGCTTCTCCTCTTGTTTTTGTGATCGCAGGTTTCAATGGTGTTGGCTTGATGGCACCCAGGCGGGCAGCAAAGTGATGGTCTAAGGACTCGCAGACAGTCACAGAGGTGCTTGCGCGTGGAATGTTGCGCTGGTCGGTGCACCTAGAAGGAGGGCCGCGGAGAGTCAACCATGCTGCTGTGGCAGTGGGGCACAAGGTGTACTCCTTTGGAGGCTACTGCTCTGGGGAGGACTACGAGACACTCCGTCAGATTGATGTGCATGTTTTCAACACAGGTGGGTGGTGAATATACATCTATATCGAGGGATCCCATTGGTTGAAGATTTTGTGGAAAGTGTTAGATTTTAGGCATGTCGATTTGATCTTATGATCAGAGAAACATCAGCAAATTGATGCCATGATATATAATTTTCTAAAATGGTTTAAGCTTATTCTTATCTATTGTGGGTTTCTGTTTGTACTCAAATTATTTCTGTTGTAGTAGTTGAAACGGCACTGCCCATATGTTTTATGTGTAACGAAGCAGGGAAATATTTGTTTTTCAAATGTCGGGTAAGGATAAGAGAGTGCCTCGGAGTTTGTTGAACCTTCACCATTTTAATGGTGCATCATTACAGCTGGTAATTTAAAACCCAAGCTTTCCACTGCGGTTTGTGAAATGTTTTTTTCCGTTGTTATCTCACAAACACAGGTGTTTTCATTAAATGTGCTGCTCTAGCAGCTCCCTTTTCTCCCTCATAACCCATTTTATATATGTTTTTGCTCTGTGTGGTCTGCCACCTGCTTTATGGTTTAACAACTTCTGAAAGTAGCTTGAACCTACCTGCTGTTGCTTTACCATGAAAGATCTGTGGAAGCAAACCTTGAGAAAGAGGCATTTGGCTGATTGAAATGGAAACGGGACCACCTTAGCCATTGTTTCAGTATTTCATCTTGTCACCTGTTTTGTGCTCCTTCTCTTTGATGTCTATTTTACAGCAGAGCCTGCTGCCTTTTTGAAGTCTTTTGACACGTCTCCCCTTTTGTTGTGAACCTCTCAAAGTGACCTTCCAAATAAGCGCTTTGGATTTCATCCAGATGTTTCACATCTTGTCATTGTGTAGCAGGAATGTCAGGCAGATGTAAGATCTTGGTGAAATGTTACTGCTGACCTTTATTTGGAGTTTGAAATTGGAATCTCTTTCATATGTATCTCATAAGTGTTTCACTGATTGTTGTTGCCGCTTTTTTTTTCATAACTTTTTTTAAACTTGATTTTCTGACTATTAGGGTGCCATTGTCTGTAGTACATCATGTAGTTTGATTTACTTTGGCATTGAGGCTTATCATAAGTACATATTGTCAGTAAATTTTCTTATAATTTCTTCTAACAATAACGAATTCCTGTGTTGGTAATGCCGTTAGTTATAAAACATATACAAACATAACAGAAGATGTAACAAACAAGTTACTTTTCAATGACGTACTGAATAAATTTACTGCTCTCGGCTGTTTTGTGCTTTAGTGTCTTTACGCTGGATGAAGTTGCCTCCAGTGAGGACGAGAGGAAATGAACGTGCCCGTGAAGTGCCATATATGCGTTATGGCCACACAGCTGTGCTGCTGGATGATGTTATCTACCTCTGGGGTGGGCGCAACGACACAGAGGGGGCCTGCAATGTGCTTTATGCCTTTGATATCAGTAAGTAGACAGTTTTTCCTTTGAGATGCACCTGTTGATGTCGATGTCGTGATAGCAAAATGGAGATGGTTTTCCACTGCATATGACTCGAGTGTTAAAGTGTTGTACAAGGAGAGGAGAGTCTCCCACAAGACAGTTAATATAAACTGTTACTGTTTCACAGACACCCACAGATGGTTCACACCCAAGATTTCAGGGACCGTCCCAGGGGCAAGGGATGGCCACTCGGCCTGCGTCCTGGTGAAGGCGATGTATATATTTGGAGGATATGAGCAGCTGGTGAGTCTTCATCACTCTTCACTGTGGGACTTCATCTCTAAACATTAAAATGTGATTTAATTAATCTCCTCTGCTGCTTTTTAGGCGGACTGCTTCTCTAATGACATCCACAAGCTGGACACCACCACCATGGTTTGGTCATTAATTAATGCCAGAGTGAGTTAAAACTACCAGTTGTTAATTGTTCAAAAATTACACATTTTCATTCTTCTTTTCTTTCAGTTCATCCTGTAGAGAGAATGTTTTGTGTTCAGTGTTCAAGTCCAAATAAAAGTGGACACAAAGCAGTCAACAAAACACAAAGATAGAATGGACTGGCAACATGCTCAGCTGCATTCAAAGCGCTCTTGGAAATCCACAAACCGTTGGTCATTACTGGGGTTGGCAGTGTTGCTGCACAAGTGC
Organism: Chaetodon trifascialis; assembly: GCF_039877785.1. Classification (NCBI taxonomy): domain Eukaryota; kingdom Metazoa; phylum Chordata; class Actinopteri; order Chaetodontiformes; family Chaetodontidae; genus Chaetodon; species Chaetodon trifascialis. The sequence goes on along the minus strand of NC_092068.1, from coordinate 9,591,087 downwards.
TCAGTGGTCAGATTGGCTGCATACAAAGGCACTGCAATGTAATGCAGCTCCCTGGTAGGTGGCCAAGTACAAAAAGCCTCACAGAGGATTATATACGCTCCCCTTTTGGGAAATGCCATTTGTGTTTGTATGCAGCCGACCTGCTCATGTGATAACCTCTTGTAAAGTATATTTTAGACATAGACACCAGTCCTGAGGGTCATGTAGGGACTGGTGGAGTAAGTTGCTTCACCACCAGTTCCTAGTTTTAGTTCCAAACTGATAACATTTTATCATCAAGGAGATTATAGTGTAGTGCTTACAGATTTAGTTTTGCATGTGACCAAATGTTCTCAGACTTGCATTCCTGTGCCTTTACTGCAGACCTGTTTTCTGTAAGGTTGACCTTATTTTAAATTGGGTTTGGTGTTGCACCTGTTTTGTTTTTCAGAAAGTCTCATATTCACACTTGTTTTTCCTTGATTCAGCACTAGAAAACAATGGTAGCACATTCTGGAAAGGAGGACATGTGTTTCCATGTCTATAGGCCAGCGAAATGCAACGAGGGCTGGGGCCTGTCTTTGGCAGAGTTTCATTCAGTGGAAACAAATCACATTGTAACTATTGTTTTTTATTTATGGGTCTCAGCGAACCTCAGACAATATTAGCTGCATTATTATTCAAAGACTGGTTTCCATGTAATGTCCATATTACAGTGTAATGGTTTGGATTCAGTCTGTCCTTGTTGCTTGGTAGCTTGGTCCACTAGATGGCAATGTTTACCTGAAGTTGCTGGTTCAGAACCCTCGTCTTTGCCAGTGTAAAGATGAAGTTGCACAGCCAGAGTTATGATGAGCACAGTAAGTTTTGGGAATGCAGGAGAGTTTTCGACTAAAGTTAGTAAATAACTAACTAAAGGTTGATTTCTGTCCTGAGTAGACAGCTTGAGTCTGCTGGTCTTGTCTTCACAGGGCACCCCAGCACGCTGGAGGGACTTCCACTCAGCCACCATCATTGGGACAAAGATGTTTGTGTTTGGAGGGCGAGCAGACCGCTTTGGTCCTTTCCACTCCACCAACGAGATCTACTGCAACAAGATCAGAGTGTTCGACACAGAGACCAACTGCTGGCTGAGCACCCCTTCAACACAGCCATCGCCAGAGGGACGCAGGAGTCATTCAGCCTGTAAGACACAGACACACACATAGGATCAATATGATGAGCATCTTTACTTTTAAATGCTTATGTTGTGTTTTAGTAGACCAGATCTCCTAGTATTCTCAAATATTAAATATTTAAACCATAATTAATTTAAAAATGAGAATTATGAGCTTAATATGAGAAGTCTGACACAGTAAGACTATACAGAGAAAAGGAAGTAAGTGACTATATTGTTCGTAGAGGGACAGCAGATGTTCACATTTTTCAATGAACTCTGGTGGTTGGGAAATTTCTTTGTTTGGCTAATTGTTATATGGTTATAACACATGCTTCTCATAGCTTGAGTAGTCTTAAATAATGTGTTTTTAAGAGGAAGAACTTGATTTTGTGGAATCATTTTCCACTTTTCATGCTGTGATGATTCATTAGTCGACAAACTGCAGTTGTTTTCCAGTGTGACTTTTCTCCGTTTCATTTTCAAGGATGGTTTATTTTTTATTGTTTGTGTAGCCGGAGTATAAACAATGTTTTACTTTCTGCATTTATAATCGCGTCTCTTTGCCCACACTGTCTGATTTTCTGCGCTTAGTTTCCTACAATGGGGAGCTCTATATATTTGGAGGATACAATGCCCACCTGGACCGACACTTCAACGACCTCTGGAAATTCAATCCAGGTGATTCATTACTTACATATCTCAGATTGGGAAAGCCTGTTATGTTGGTGTAAAGCAACTGCTGCTAATTATGTCTTTGTTGGGAGAATTTCTTTGCTTAGTGCATAGTAATTGTGTTTTCAATCTACCTGCATTGTTTACCTCTGTAGAGAGAATGCGGCACTGGCAGTGCTGGCTCGCGTTGACCCACTTTCCTCCCCATTCTTCTGTATGCAGCCATGTAGACGATCCTCTCCTCCCTTATTGCATCATTGTCAGTCTTGTGATAGTGGCTGCTCCCTGTTCACTATGCTGAGTGTGAAATGCCAGAAACGCACAGATGAAAAACAGACAATAATTCAGTCTCTGGAGGCTTTGTCTGCTCTTACAAATGGTGCCAGATTGATTCTCAAGTCAGTTTGTGTTTATTCATGTTTTCCAGAAGAGACTTTTGTGCTCTTGTTCCAAACAAAGCATTGTTGTCATAGGAGAAGCAACACACCAAGAGAATATATATTGTCAATACAGCGTCGTGTACGGTGTTGAAATAGCTTCATAACCTTCGTAGAATGACTACCTATGATTATGGAAGAAATGAAAGTTTTGAATGCAGCACCTGACAATAGTCCAGTGCATTAAATATTAAACGTAATCATAGTCTGTTTTCTCCAGCTTGTGCTTGTTCTTATGGTAGTGAGTTGGTTGCATCAGTATGAAAAATTGATGATAAATGTCAGAAAATATCACGGTATACAGTAGTACACTATTATTATTATTATTATGAGTAGTATTAATATTATTATCAGTAATAATGACCCTTAAAGGAATGACAGTAGAAGGGTATCTTTGGTTGAACAAACACTTTATTATAATTTCCTGAAACGCCATGTCCTGAATTTGTTTTTTTTTTATATACTAATACATTAGAATTCAATATTGTAGAAAAGAAAAGGTAAGGAAAGGCTTTCTGGTAGTGCTGGGCTGTATACCGGTTCACACTAAATACCGGTGTAAATTTTTGTCATGATGTGACTTTTTAATGTACTGCCACACTGGTGTATTTGATTACACATTGTTGGGAACGCTGCGTTGCGCGACACTGTTTCAGAGGGGACCCTTTTCAATGTTGCGCCTCTAAACACGCATGGTGCGAGGCGTGGTAATGGTAAACTGCAGTGCTCTGGTGTTACGTTACGGTGAAGATGGATGGGAGAGACATTAAAAGTTCTGAACCTGAAGCTGCAGAATTAGAAGAACATGATGACACAGAAAGAGGAGCCATGTCTGTTGTTTAGAGGTTTTTTGGTTTAAAAAAAAAAAAAAAAAAAAAAATAATAATAAGCAAGTGTTGTCGGGCTGAAGTTGTTGCCGGAGACGGCAGCACAAGCAATTTGCTCCACCATCTTAGCCGCAAGCTGTCCGTCTGCCTCCTCACTGTGTGACAAAAACTCGGTGAGCTAGTAGCCAAAGAGTAGCAGAAAAAAACTTTGCCAAATCATACAGTATGTCTTACCTTTGCTGTTTTGTGGTCAAAAATTATATTCCAGCTCAAAAAAATGCTGCTAATGTCTCCTCTTATGACTCTGTGTTAGTTTGAGACCAATCACGAAGGTCCTGGTTGTTTTCATAAAGAGGAGGGGGTTTCTAGAGTGGGGGGAGCGCTCTTCATGCGATAACCTATCTCTGGGGTTACTTCCCTCTGGATTGTCATTTGTGTTCCTATGGTGTGCTGTTCCTCGATTCTCTTGACTCTGACTGGTTGATAGAGGTGTCGAACATCAAAATTGACCAGTGGGTTGCTGAGATATTGACCGGTCTAACTGCGCTGTTAGTTTGAGCGCTCCGTCTCATCCGTCGAGGTGTTGACTGTTTTAACTGCATGACGTCACTTCATGAGAGATAAGAACAATAGCATGCAGAAAGAAGGCTGAAAAAGTGTTTTCAACAGAGGAGGTTCTCCGTGTGCTTGGACAAGATAACGGTACTCTGCCCAGATGCACCCAAGTGAGCGCCTGGACACACCTGTGTTAAAACATCTGTAAAACTGCTCAGGTTCATTTTTTAAGCATGCACTTTTGCAGTAACTCATCAGATATTACTTTACTAATACCTAGATGAATTTGGCTACTATCACATGATTCAAAGGTGGTTTTCACTCTAAATAATGTTTTTAAATTTTCTTCCAGATGAAGTTACTGTGACACAGTAACACATATCTTGATTCTGACACTTCTGTAATAATCTCGCAGGTCTTCACTTTCTTTTGAGACCGATTATTCATACAGCCCTTGTAGTTTCAGAGCATTGTAGCGTTCTGATTCCTCACTTCATAACAATCATGAGTGGCTCTTCTTTGTAAACAGCATCATTTTCTGTGGCCATGCAAACCTGTATTAATACTAGTGTGGAATTATTCTACAATATTCACTCATCATGACAGGAAAATAGAATCAGAGTCAGAATATCCCAAGTCAATCAACTGCAGCAATTCCTCTCTCAACCAGTAGAAAATGTTGTGAATACCCGATTATGCATGAAAAAGAATACTGTCATATACAGTGAAACTGTTATAATTTTGAAAAATACAGTGATATACATTTTTGGTCATACCGCCCAGCTCTACTTTCTGGTTTATCGCTCATCACCAGGTGTACTGTAGAAGTACTAGTTACAGCTGTGCTCAGCTGGAGAGGCTCATACTGAGTGAACCCACCATCTGCTGTGAATCATTGAAACTTGTGCTTTGCAGTCCACTAGGTGGCAGCACCTGATCTACAGTCCTAATTATCCAACAAAAGTCTGAATGGCCTGTTGCTATGGCGATGCCGTGACGCTGCTGGCTCCAAGAGTGTCAGACTACACAGTTCATCCATATATGGAACAGCTGAGAGTGCGTCAGCGTCATCACTCATGTTTCACCTCAGCTGAGCACAAGAGAGTGTTTGTGTCTATTTCTGAAATGTAAAAATTTGTGTTGAAATGAAGGTTAAACTTTTGTCTACTCCCTTTCATCACTTGTTTTAATTTCTTTTTCCCTGGGCCTTGTGTTTGCGGTTAAATATAGCATGAAGCTGAATGAACTGCAGGCATAATGTTTGTGTAGGTGCTGTGATGTAGTCCACTCAGATACAAATGTGCTGTGCTAAAGATCCCTCTGGTGAGCCATTTAAGGCAAGAATGTAATTATCTATGCAGAGTGTATAATGTAAGATTGACTGAGAGTCCTCCATGGTGATACAACTCAGCCGGTTGTATATGCACCCATTGTTTTCTCCTTTTTCCATCAATGTGTCTAAATGTTGCTGTCTGAGCTTAATTGTTGCCTTGTGTGTACACTGCAGAAGCCTTTTCGTGGAATAAGGTAGAGCCGAAGGGGAAAGGCCCGTGTCCGCGGAGACGTCAGTGCTGTTGTATGGTTGGAGATCGAATCATCCTCTTTGGGGGCACCAGGTGAGGCACAGCATATTAGTACTTGAACTGTAATGTTTCTCTGCACTGTGAATATACACATTTTATGCATACTTTATGTATCTGAATAATTTATTTGTTCATTTTTATTAATGATGCTCCCAATTATCCTTTCTGTTAGGTTTCCCCTTTGAGTACTCTGGTGGTAAATTTCTTCTTTTGAGATTAGTTCTTCAGTTTCCCATGAATTCATTAATTAGCTCTTTGTAAATATTACTGAGCCTTTGTTTTCATATAAGAAAATCGGTGCCACACAGCTAAATGATGAATGTGGCTGACACCATCCATTATGTATTTTCTGCTTTCAGCTTCTTAGTTTTTGTGGAGAGAATATTCAGATATTTTTGAAAGTCAAAAGTTTGGGTTGACTGAAAGATGACTCATGGTGTTTGTTATGTAAAACATGGTGAAAACAAGTGTTTAGACAGAGAGTGTGTTTGTTATGCTCTCCAGACACCACCAGTTTCCATCAATTTCAGTAGGATATGAAAAATACTTGCTAAAACTTGAAACTTGCTTTTGTCAGCTAACCTATCACACTTGACAGCAGGCTTTTTTTTTGTCAGAGGCATTATTACTTGGTATTACAGTTGAACACAGTATTGTATAATATGGTAGTGCACTGAAAACCTTTGCTTGTTGTTGTTCCCAAAGAATGTGACAGGTGGGAGTTGGTTTTTAGATCTCTTCAGGAGTGTGACAATAACATCCTGAATTAAATCACTGACACAATTGAATCGACACCAGGAACAAAAGTGAACTAAATATTGAAATATTAATTAACGTTATTGTTAAATATACTTAAATGTGTGACCCTTGGATGAATTGTTGGTTTGCAATAGATGGGAAATTTTACCAACTCTTTTCTTTACAAACATTTAAATTCTTAAACTCTTTTCATTGTTTGTTGTCATAAACTTGCTGAAGCAGAGGATCTCGACACAAACTGTGTTTTTGAACAGTTTGTTTGCGAAAATCTGTCCTCTTCTCAATATGCCAAATGGAGGGTCTGGCTCCTGTAGACAGCAGTCTGTGATGAGTCCCTTGTTGGCCGTTAGACAGTAGTGATTGCCGGGGCTTCGTAGCTGGAGAGGTGCCACTGGGCTGGTGACGGGTTTGTGATAGACTTGTAGCCAGCGAAGTAATGAGGTAGTTAACAGCGTTAGCATGGTCCAGAGTAGTCTGGGACCTGGCCTGCCCTTATCAGCAAGGCTGTGCTATCAGACAAACCCCACTGGGAAAACCTGATAGTGTGGATCAGGAGGCTGTGGATAAGAGTCCTCTCAGCCCCACTACGTCTACAGGCCCTCAAGTCCTGAGGTCCTCTGGCTGCTGCTGGATTTGTTTCCTGCTGCTCCAGTGGCCACCACATCATGGAGCAACACTCCCTAATACGCAAGTGTTGTCTTGATTCATCCATTGTGCTGCAGCACATTTAATTAATTATTCATCACTTAATTTTCCCAGCATGGGATGAGTAAAGTTTTATCTTATTAAAACAATTTCCATGTATTAACATATATGCACTGATATGTAGGCAAGAATGTAATGAAACAAAACATTTTAAGGGATCTCCTAAAGTGCAACATGTAGTTCATAAACACCAACCTGCACTCCAACACATATGTAGACAGTAGCAGTCAGAAGACAGGAAAGTCAGTTATTGGTATGAGAACTGAGGAAGAAGAATATAGTTGTTGAGATGATGTGCTTTAGGCAATGTATATTTTTGGAGATAGTTGTGCATTGTTTGGTTTCTCGCCAGGATTAGTCCAGGATGGGTTTTAAGGAGTCATGATTTCCTGTTGTGAGTAGGAAGGGTTGGGGCTAGAAAGGGAGTGTCAGTGGGGGCACTGGAATGATGGAGGGCGCTGGCTGAGCAGAGGAAGAAATCAAACACCACATAATATCTCCAGCATCCTGTTTAAAAGGTTCAGGGCAGGTTTTTTTCTTTTCTTTTTTGTAGGAAACTGGTAACAATTCAACTTTTCTTTCATGAGTGCACACCAAGTGTCTTTGTAAGGGGGGGTCTCTGCTGTTCTAAGTCTGCCAAGATGTCACTTCCCGTTACTGTACAAATTAGAGCATGATCCTTGCTGGCGTTAAGTAAGTTGGCCTCACAGGTTCTCTTGACCAGCGTTGAACATTGGTTGTTTACATGAGCACGCTTAAGCCTCTTACACACAGGAACTCCCATAAGCACGTGCACACACATACTAAGACACACAAACGAGCTCCAAGCGGCTTTTTTTCCACACAGTTGTTTGTTTTCTCTTCTTCACTAAGAGAATTTCCTTATTAAGGTTCACTCGGTGTTTTAATTTCTGTCATGATTTGCACTGATTAAGGTTAGACTGAGCGAGTTCTTCTCATTCTGCACCTCTAAATTTTGTGTTTATATTTAATTTAGCTCATTGCTGTTTCTCCTGTGTTTATTTTTGCACGACCTCACAACATGAGGGCAGTTAACAGGGGCAAAAAAGTTATTGGAGCCTGTCTTGATGCAGTTGACGAATGCTTGCGCAGACAGTCATGAATTATTTGCCAGACACCTTGCTTGTGTTTTTTTTCCAGGGCTCCTCGTTTTTGTTGGCTTGCCAAGGAAATTGTGTTCAAATTTATGGTCTTCATCTTGTTTTCCTCGGTTAGTTGTGCTTTCATATTGATCCAAAACAGAACCCTTCTCTTGATGCTTTTTCCCAGTTTCTAATTATTTTCCCTGCAGGAATTTGTTTGGGAATAATTTATTACTTTAGTGAAGGACAATAAAACTATTAAGTTCACGAGCCCTTTGCTTTCAAAGGGGTTACACTTTGGACTGGATATAACACTGAGGTGTTTTGACACAAAACACAGTTAGAAAACAACCATCAACAGCGTGACATAGACTCCATTGAATAAAAAGAGACCAGTGCAGAATATGATTGGATTTAGATTGAGTGAGTCTTGATATTTGCACTATTTTGATGTTGCCATTAAAAAGGGTTTAGAGCATGATATTGTTTGTTTTGTGAGTGGTTTTTTTTAGGTATATCCTTGCACTTCTTTTAGGGTAAATAAGCAGAGCGTGCTTGCGCGTGTGTGTGAATGACAGTCTATTGAGTGCCACTTACGTCAGTGTAAACAGGCGTGCTGAGCTGTGGAGAGGCGCGAAATTCTGCCCCATCCCTGATTTATGACCTTAGGGAGCATTCTTTCTCACGGAGTGCAATTTGATATACCCTCAGCGTCTCTGCTACAGTCATTTACTGAGACCTGCTCACTGCCCCACGAAGGACGACCCGTGCATGACTAACTCCACCTGCACTGACCTTCACCTACGCACACAAGCAACAAGCAGCGTAGCCTTTGCTACACCCTGCGCGTTTGTAACTTCACTCTCACCTTCTGAGGAATTGAACACTGCTGAAGTTGAGCTGCGCATGAAGTCAGTGCCACAAAGATTATGGATCTCCTGCTGAGATTATGTTGTCATTGTTGGCATTCATTGCACTCTGTGTATAATTGCTTACGACAAGCCCAGGTTGGGCTATATCGGGTAGCATTTTAAGCTTGGGAACAGGGCTTCCCATGAGGGGCAGGATGTGAACAAGGACATGACAGATTGGCATGCTGGGAGCAGACGGCTTGGAATCTGCGAAAGGGAATCTAGCACCGGCCCTTGCAACATGACGATGTTTATTTATTCCATCATTGCATTCAGGCAATGTATTTTTACCATGACAAGTATTTATACCTCCCTGATGACCATATGACTGATTCGAATCATCTCTTTGTGTTCAGTTTTTACTCTACGATGGAAGGCTTCCTTTTTAATTTGCTAAATGCAAAGATTGTAAACATCCCAGCCCCATGTAGAATTGAAATTTTGTGCTTTTTTAGCCCCTCAGCAGCTTTATGTGGACTGCTGATGTGGAGTGTTCTTCAAAAGGGGTTTTAATTGCCTTTCACTGTGAGAAGCAGGGACCAGTGGCTGCCAGTTTAGGTCTAACTGCCAAAGTGGCCTTAAGGGATGGATGAGTCTCTTTGATGTGATTGCTGTGCTGAGGCAGGCTCAGGTAAGGTCTGTGAGCCTTGTGTTATCATCTACATCCATATAAGCTCAGACAAAGAATGATAAGGGTAGTGGAAGCACAACCCAGATTCCAAAAAAGTTCGGACGCTGTGGTGTGTGTGTGTGTTGATGACAGCAACTCGTTTCACTGGGGGATGGGGGGGGCACTGGTGATTGGGCAGCACCTGAGGAGCTTATTATGCGTCTGCAGATGGTCGAGATGATGATGCTTTAGTTTACTTTTCATGCCCTGAGAGCACCAAGTGGCTGAAGGAGTTTTCGCACTCAGCGGCATATTGAGAAGTCACAGCAGGCTTTTGTTCTTGCAGAGTAGAAACATGCACATTGTTTCCTCTTTTCAGTTGCACTTGCCACAGCTTTAATTTCACTTCAGACATTTTCCCATTTGAAAGCAGTGAGCTAAGAAGCTGCTGGAGCTTGAGGTTCAGCCCTGAGAGGTTCTTGGTATTGTCCACCATGAGGGTCAAATCACACAGACAGTCGTTTTTCCTCATCTCCTTGAATTATTCCAGACAAACTGACATTTGGGAATAAATTTGCTTTTTCCCAGCTAACAGCTCCACAGCAGCAACAAGGCTTTCCCTCACAAATGCTCCTTCTGAATGAGGTTTGAGCTTCTTAGCTTATTATCCTGCTGCAGTGATCGTTATAGCTGCAATATTTTCTAAAATGAGAGGCAAGCCAGTCGAGTCGGTACCATGCAGTGGAAATACGGCGTTAATGTACCACTTGTTAGCTAAGTTGAGAAATAAAAGCTGAAAGTATTGTGTCATGCTAACATGAACTTGATGTTAAATGCTGTACAGTGGAGCTTGTGGCACCAAATATTATTTTGTCCTGATTTTGTAAATTGATCTGATTTTTAATAGCCTTTTTTAACATCTGTAACACAGGAAAAGCAGAAACTTGCAAACCCAGTTTTGACGTTGCTGGCGCTGTGGCTCCACAGTTGATGATGTTGACTGGCCTAGTTTTGGGTGCTTTTTATTAATGGTGCTTAATGTCCTTGTTTCATTTGATTTGAGTCACAGCTGCAGTCAACATCTAAATGACTGCTTTCCCTAATGTGTTTCCCAGTGCATTGCGTTTTGGGCACCTTTTCAAAAGAACAAACTATGTTAAATTTTTTAAAGCCTTAAAAGATCCCAGTGCCCGTAATTCCTTGTTCCAAGTTTCAGTGAAAGTAAAGAAGTCGCTGTAGGTCACTGCTGAGATTTCCTAGGCCAGAAGGATACTCATTCCTTCATTCTCTCTTTTCCGGTGCACTGTGCCATTTGTGTGTGTGTTTGTATGTGTCTGGTTGTGTTGTCATGACTTAATGACTCACAGCATCTCTTGTTGAGCTGACGTCAGAGTGGTGCACATGCTTGCTTCACTCTGCCAGCCTTAACGCATGTGTTCCATTTGGCAATGTGCACAGTTGCTTGGTACACTTAGTCGAGATGGAAAGCATGCTGACGCCAGTCCTCACATTAGATGGAGAAACATTATTGCTCCAATTATTGTGTCTTTTTTATGTTTCTGTCTGTCTGACTGATGAATACCCTGGTCGTATAGGAGGAAAATGCTAAATATAACAGGAGATAGACTGAAGTGATCCTGCCACCATTGAATTTTCAGGTAGGGGGGGTATGTGGCTGCCATATACTCTGAGCAAGAGGGAGACTACACAGCAGTTAATCTCACTGGTAGTCTAAACATCGCAGCCCAACCCTTCTTGTTTAATCCACCAGAATCTCACCATGATATTTAATCTGTGTGGAATTTCAGTGGTCAGAGCCGCAGAACTTCTGCAGGGTCCTGTGATTTTGTTTAATAGATCAGAGAGGTCAAAAGCCTGGTGCGTCAATATCACCTACAGGGACATTTTGCACCTTATCAATGGCTGAAAGGGCTGCTGTTACGATAATCCAGCTGGTTAGAGTGTGGCTTGTTATCACGGCCAACGTTAGACTAAACATAACATGCTACTGAGGCAGAACTAGTTTTAAAACACTTAGTTTTCTTGTCAGGTATTTTACTTTCTGTTTTGATTCATGTTAACTCTTGAATTTAAGTATCAATGTGGCTGCACTTCCTGCACCATATAATAAAGTCTGCCACAGTAGAACTTGGCTTCATGGAAACACGTCCATCAACATGCCATCGATTTTGATGCCACACACGTTATTGTTTGGCCTTCAGTGTCAGAGGGTAAGCTGCAGAAGTTTCCTTTATTAATTGTCTGTGTGCATGTGTGTGTACGCTTAGTATGCCTGAGATAAAACCTGTCAAACAGTGGAGGTGACCCCGACAGGATATAGGGCATCCTGCACGTGGCGGGACAGGACCTTGGGGCAGCACAGCAACACTGTGATTTACTCTTCAAAGACAAGCTCCTGATAGTATTTCATCTGCATGTTAACCCTCTTTATCCCACTAACAGACTGTATACATTAAGGTGTCATCGTGTTGAGTGTTACACAGCAGCTCAAATAAACAGCCTGTACAGACAACGCTTTGTGATGCCGTTGTCCACATAAATTCACATGTCTAAATAGTAGTAGTTTCACTTGTGATTTACTACTAGCAAAACACCTCTTGGTGGTTTTAGGTCCCATTTGTAGGACAATGCCATGCAATGTAGACTAAGTGGGGAAAAAAAGACAAGCTTAGCACACCAGCCTACAGAACATGATGCAATTTGTTCTCAGTCAACCAGTCGTATTTAAACGAACCTGCTTGGCAGTGAAATAGACTCTTTTGAAACAAGGCTTTTGTTCATGAAAGCCAGCTAACATGAGGGGAAATGCTTGTAGCAATATTTAAAGAGCAGAATATGAAGTGATAATCACTTTAAAAAGCAGCTACTTTACAAATAAGATATTCTGGTAAAGGCATGTGCCAAACCATACATGCACTGAAGCTTTGGTCTGTGGCCCTTTGTCACTGTTTTCTACTGTGAGTGTCTCCTGTTTGGTTGCTGACCTTGATGCCTTGATGCTCTTCAGACTGGAGCTATAGAGGAAGCAACTTGTTTTCTTAAAATGAATCCGCACATTTGACAAGCCTTTTAGATATCCCCCTGTATGTTAAGCAGCTGTGTTCAAGGTTCATTGCATGTCCTATTCCTCATTTTTATAGGCAAGCTAGGCTGATAACAACCTGTCCTGATAAAAGGGACGATATTTTGTATTTGGTAGAGATTTGTAAGGCCAGTTTTTCTTTCCAGTAACACCACCAAGTCCAACTACGTCGTCCACAGGGGTTGCAATTCTAGATGCATGCTTCACTAGTGGCTGGCATCTCCTCTGTCTAATCTGAAGCCAGGCGTCTCTCTCTGGGAGCCAGCTGCAGTCTGTGTATCGCCCTCTGCATGGGGCTTAGGTCTGGACAACTACAGGTCTTAATCCACTGTCCAGCCACTGCCCAGGAGGGGGCACAGATAGTTTGGTAAGACGAGGTGAGACAGTTGAGATTAAGGCAAATTAAAGGGATAGGAATCTATGCATCTGTGATAACCATGTCTGTTGGATTTGTTTAAGAAAGTTTAGCTGCCATGCTGGAGGCTTTGTCATTCAAGAAAGAAGATTTTTGCTTTAAAGTGGCAGTAAAAATAGAGGGCAAAAGAATTATTGTTATTACCAAATAACTGTGGCTACTTGCAGTAAACTACTCAATATTCTTTAACATCGTGTTTTCATGTACAGCTAAAACTCAGAGAGGAAGACAAGACCACGAGCACAGTCTTACTAGTCACAGTCATTCTTCAAATGCTTATTTGAATTGTAGTTTTTAAAACCATGTTGCTTTCTGTGTCTAATAAGCTTCTATCCATCTCATCATACAGTACTTGATGTGTTGCTTATTAATGTCTGTTTTTCTGTTTGTTGTGCTGTTACCACATGCACCCAGCATTGTCATGTTTTCACTCAAAAGTGGTGTGTAAATCGTTTGATGCATGTCTGGCCGTCCTGATAAGGTTCTTGGCAGGAAGTTATAGTGCGCGATGAGTTCCTGTGAGCTGGATGGTTCTGAAGGACCAAAGTTCAATAGGAAGTGGAGAAAGGAAAAGGATGCAGATCATATCACTCCAAGAATGAGGATAGGGCCAATGAAGCTTCTGAAAACATGCCTACGACTGGTTGGGTTCCAGCTGTATTGTTAACACCAGTGTTTAGAAAGCAGATGTGTTACTGATGGAGTTTGCTCCAGTACCCTTTCTTGTGTCTTGATTTGCATCGTTCCTGTCTGAAAGTCATTTGCAAATTCCTGGAAGCTTGAGACAAGTTAGAGTGTTCCCAGGCTCTGTGTTGTTCCCTCATTAGTTTTAGGACTGTAGTTCAGCTCTTTCTTCTACCGTTTTGAGACCTCAGTTTGGAAGATAATGAGGTGGATCAGGCAGTGCATTGCTAGAGAGGACTGGCAATTGGGTGATTAGACACCCTCGGTGAGTGTTGTTTGAAATAGCAACCAGTGTTTTTCTAGTGGGGGAGCGGCATCACTCAGGCCTCCTTCAGACTGGGAACTGCTGCTGCTGCTGCTGCTGCAGGGGGAGGAGCACTTTCACACATAGTGATACTTTGCTGATCGAGTAACAAAGTGAGCCATCAAACACCAGGATGCCACATAAAGTCGCGCACTGTGACTTTCCCGCTTCCCACCACTGCCAGTGTACCTTACCGCTGCTCTTACTACCTCTTTTCCCTTCCCCTGCCTCTACGATCCCCTTCAGCCTCTTTCTTTTTGCGATGACCAATAAAGCATTACCATTCCTTAATGTTCTGCTAAATTTCACACCCAGACTGATATTGTCCATGAATATGCGAGAAAGCTTTGTTCCAGGGGACGCAATCTTAATCTCTGTTGTTGATCCTGTTAAATTATCTTCTTATCTGCACCCTTTCACGCGTCATCATCCAAGGCCTGTACCTTCCCTCCATGTGAGTTTGCACAGTAGTTGACAGCTACTGCAATGTGCTTTAGACAGGGATGCTACTTTTTCATTACTTCTCTCATGGAGACAGACTGTTGATGTTAGCATCATTATCTAGTGCAACCGATAAACATTTAAAATTTTCCTTTTCGTTGTTGTTGTGTTCGTTGTTATAGTATTTTAGAATTTAAATGCTTGTTATAAAGTCCCTGTTAGTGCTCAGTCAGAATTGAAAACCACCATTTTAATCACCACACTGATGTCACAACCAGCAATGAACGGCAGGCCTTGAAGTAGATAGTCTAATGGTGGTTGAGGGTATTCTGATAAAGGCCCGCGATCACCTCCTGGGGGGGCAGGGTGCGTAATGACTTCTCCAGCTGCCCCCCTGGGACGACTGTGCTCGTGCTCTCCACCTCTCCTGGCCGCTTTAAGTCACTACTGTGTTTGTTTAGGGAAGATTAGCAACGTAAAACCCTAACAACATCCTGAACATGCAGCAAAGAGAGACACGATGGAAAGGACAGCAGGAAAGAGAAATAGAGACTGATGGGTGGAGAGACACTAGAGGAGAGAGTATATGAGCCAAAGACTGAAAAACCGAAAGACTGAAGGAAAAGGGAAATTTAATCAGTGTAATTCCAAGCAATGCAAAACAACATATTTCTGCAAGACTGCTTCAGCAGTACTGTGGTGGGGTCTAATGGTGTCTTTGGTTGGACACGTGCCAGTCACTGGCCAGTCCATGTGTAACAGAATGCATTTTGCAGAGCTTTGCTTAAGGACCAAACCTTGCTACCAAGTCCCTCAGCTCTCCTCCATGATAGATATTTATAGACTCTAAACTGCTTGGTAAATGCACCTGTTTGGCTGAAGCTGTCCTCTGGGTGGTGTAAAACTGGAAAGAGCATTTTTATCCACTAATCTGGACAGGTCTCTTGGTGCACGGTTGTTATTGATGTACAGCAATGATGTGCATCAAGTACATTTACAGGAATATACTTCCTGCCTTGTGGGAATAAATCTTCCTTTAAATGTTAGTTCCACTTCCACAGACTGTAGCTCTTACTTTCGGGTGGGTTTTTATACAGTATCCCTCCAAGGAGACATGCTTTACAGTTTTACTTATTGATTAATTGATGTGAAGATGGTGACTGAAGAGAGATGTGATACAGCTTTATAAGCCTCAGTGCACCAGGTGTGTCACAGGTGTGTGTGCTGAGCTGTGGCAGGAAACAGATGTGCAGTGATATCAATGGTTGCACAGGCCTGGAGGACTATCAGCATGGGCCAGCTTGCAGTCTCTCTGCAGCACTATACTTCCTGTGGGCTTAAATCATGCTAGCCTGTGATAAGGAGAGCAGAGCGCTGTGTTACCAGCCCTGCTCTTTTTAAAAATAATCTGTGACTCCCTGATTATGGACCTTAATGATTAAATAAGGTTGATGAAAGAGTGGATGAGAAGGCAAATAATTGGGAGCAAAGTACAGCAAATGCAACCTTCGCATCAGACCGAAGGTTATTGTTGTCCTCTGACAGGTTTGAAGCTTTTACCGCCTGTAAATTGTCAGTTTCAGCATATTTTTGTTGACAGCTCTAATCTATTGCTGTTTTCTTTGCAGCCCCTGTCCAGAGCAAGGGATGGGTGACGAATTTAACCTCATGGATCATTCAGACCTGTATATCTTAGACTTCAGTAAGTATCTTTTACATTATCATTATTGTGTGTACATTATTGTGTCTTTTGTCATCATAAGAAAGTGCGTAATGTTGCCGATGCGGGTATTCAGTCAGATGCATAAATCTCCATATGCCAGCCCGTGGTGCCACTGTAAATAAGAGTATTGAGTATTTTATATCCGGTAGTCTCCTCAATCCATTTTATAGAACCAGTTCCCACAGTGAGCAAGCAGCATCCATTCAAGTTGAATAATGACTCCATAAATTTTTTAGGCATATTTTTTCGGTCTTAAATTAAATTAGTTCAGGTCTTATGAAGGTTTTAAAAAGCAGAACTCGGCTTTAAAATTGTTTAAGAACCCTGTTACACCCCTGCTTCATTTCTCACCTGGCCTAGCATGGCTGGCCTTGGCCTGCTTTGTAGTATCACATGGGGCACTTCCGTCTCACCGACTACCAAATATAGCCATTTCCTGCCTGCACTGGGGTAGCCTGTAATGCGGTCAGGTCACAGTTTGGGTTTGTGTAGGTGGGCTTACACAGGGACACAGGGACCGTATGGGACTGGCAGTACCCAGTGGCATCCCCTGTGGCACACGCCTCCACGTGCCAGTCGCGTGTGCCTTCACACTGTTTATCAGCGAACATATGGTGGAACAACCATGACGGTGATAGTAATTGAGCGGAAGTTTGTAATTGGTATTAGTGAGGATGTTCTTAAAAAGCCGATTTAACACGAGCATCATAATGTTGTGCATGTCCTCATAGGTGAACAGAACAGTGATTTTCACACCGTGGAGAGGAAATCTAACCCCTTTCATCCACAGATTCTTCGAACCAATCTGCCTGGCTCAGTTTTGAATTCCCACAGCTGAAATAGATCTTCTTGGCCGATTATGATTAACGTCTATGACTCATTGACTTTTTCTCTTCTTTTCAGGCCCAAATTTGAAGACATTATGCAAAATAGCTGTTATTCAGTACAGTCTGGAGCAGTCAGGACTCCCACATGATATCAGGTCAGACAAGGATCCTCTTCTCAAACATTAGTGCTAATTGATCATAGAATTGACATATTGTTGTTCATGTTCTTTGTGTTATGCTCGTCATTGTTGCCACCACTCTCTCTCCCTCAATAATAAGGCTGTTTTTCAAAGAGGCAAATTATGACTCATTTTCCTTCATTTAGCTAGTGGCAAGTTTTACTCAGGCTTTTGTCTGACTTTACTTTGACTTGTTGTGATGTTGTAATCAGAGGGTAGGGGAAGCTATAATAACTGTATTAAAGGTAGAGGTTAAAACATGTAAAGGCAAACAAAAAAAAGCAGTTAGTGCCAACCTGCTTTAATTAGCTGCATATTAAAGTGAGCGTAACTGGTATTTTTTCATTGGTTAAGATATTTTTCTCAGTAATGTAAAACATAATATCTAGCTTCTTATAGAATAGCATTCACACAATCAATCCATCCATTTCAGGCATGTAATCATTTCTCCGATAACCGTAATGAGCAGACTTTGTCCAGCTCATGTAGCGCATTAGACAAGTGCATCTGAAATGGAGGAGTTGCACTTAAGTGACTTTTTTTTTTTTTTTTTTTTTGCATGGACCACATGTAACTTGATACTAATTACTCCTCTTAGCCTCGCATTTCTCTCACACTGTCACTGCCACCTTGCACACTCCCCACTCCGGTGTTTGCAGTTGTGTCTTTAACCCTTTGAGGGTTTTTCGGTGGGGTCACAAGACGCTGGTTAACTCCCTTAGCCCCTCACTGGCATCTCCAGCTCCAATGCCAATCTCTCCTCTTAAACACACACGCGCGCAACGAAAAAACGAACAAAGCAATTGAGAGGGGAGTGAGTGTGAAACCAGAGCCAGTGATAACAATCTGGAGCTCAACCTCTGACCTGTCAGCGGGTCAGACCCTGTTCCTGGTTCTCGTGTTACAGCGGGGCCTTCCCTCATCCTTGTCCATATCGTAAGCCCTTCACTTGGACAAGAGGGGGGCAGAGGGCGAGAGCAAATGTCACACAATTGCTCGATTGAGTGTCATTGCAGTAAATGTTCGCATCTTGGGTATTTTGAATGTTTCTGTATCAGAAAAAGTGGGTAAAAGGGTTAGGATTGTGAACGCTTCTGAATAATCTGAATAAGTGATGTATCGCCTCTATTTATGGAAGATTATTGAACCATGGAGTAACCATGATAACTCCTGCCCTGTCTATTTAAGTAGTTCTTATTACGACAGAATACAGACATTTCCTTTGTTTCTATCTGTTGACCATTATTTATATAATATGTTTATTAATTTCATTTATGAGGATTAATAATTGTTACAATCATTGGTAATGATGTATCATCTCTGGGACACCAGAGATGCACACAACACACGAGGCTCTCCAACGTGCTGCATGACTTACTGCCAGTCTCTGCCTCTTGATTTCTCCTCGTGTGTCCCGATGATGATGCAAGATGACAGTTGCTAAAACTAAATTTAACCTCATGCTTACAGCTCTTGGTTTGTCTTTAAAAGGCCAGTGTGAGCACAAACCAGACCAGAGCTAAAAGGCAACAATGCACCGTTTGTGAATGTGAAAGGTACCCTAAGATCCCGGCCTCTGACTCTTCCTGTTGTTCACTCCAGGTGGGAACTGGCCGCCATGACCACCAACAGCAACATCAGCAGGCCCATCTTCTCCTCCCATGGCTGACACGGCTGAATGTGAAGCAGAACCAGACCTCCATGCGCTGTTTCAGGACACAAGGCTTTTACCTTTCTAATCACCTGAGCCCCGGCGGACTGTTTTTGTAGAGTCTGGATCTGTATCAGATTTATTTTCCACATTCTTCAAGTGAAAACTTACTGACCAAAAGATCCTGCGTGTGACTTCCCGGGACACTGCGATCATTCTGTCTCGAAACGCTGGTTATGTGAGACAGAAACTGTTGACACCTATCCGTCTTCTTCTCTTTTCTAGCCTCTCTAGAAATCCAATCAGCCTATGATAATCATAGACTTCTAATCTTAAGCACAGGAGGAGACAAGAACTTGAGTCAAAGGTCTTGAGCGCGAACCTCTTTGTTGAGGACGTCATCGTGAAGTGACACTCAACACATCTCCCCTAAGAGACAAATGTGAACCCTCTGTTCCACATTCAAAGAGACTGACATGGTCATGAGTTTGTCTATCTTGCAGCGCTAGCTTGGTCATAAAACCTTGTAAAACCATTATGGCAAACTAAGTTGTGTACACAGTATACAGAGTGGAAGCTAACTTATCACTTTGGTGTTACATGCAAGGAGATGGTTTAATGGGTACAAGATTTTTAGGGGTGTTATGCTCGTGGAAGGTTCTGGTCGACTGGCTCTCAATGCTCACCTTTTTCCCTCACGTCATCATAACTTGGCACTCCATCGCTCTGAAGTGTCTCAGAGGTGATTTGCAAGGCGACTGATCCAAGCTGCCTGTCTGCCTTGTAAAATAATTCATCTACCTCCCTCAATAGCGTGTCTCATTGAGTTTTTAATAAGACTTCCCATATATTAGACAACTACTTTCCCCCCCAGAAAAAAAGCCTTTTCACAGGGAAGTTTGTATTTGTGGTCGTCTGTTGTATTCTTCCATGAAACGTCGTAGTGTCACTGGAAGAGTGTGACTCACCTGCCACCCCTGCAGTCTGTTTTTCAGTGCCAAATGTAGAGGGGAATCATGATGCAAATATATACCGTGTATGTGTGTAAACACATGGTCCCGTCTACACGTAATCCAAGCCCACCTGCTTCAGTTCTCCTGTTGTTGTTGTGGGGGAGATCAGCACTAATATGCATAATGTACTTGTTCCTCTTATAGACAATCCTACATGGTTCAGAGGCTCTTCCTCATGACAGTGCGGTGAGAAACCAGGAGAGTATGGATGCGTGTTTGCGTACGAGCAAAGCTACACCTGAGCAGATATTCTGAATGCATAAGGGCTGTTATTAGACTACACACTCACCACACAGCTTGAGGACTACTGGGAATAGCTCAAATTGTTTATTCAAGTTTATTCACGTTGTGCGTTTTAATTCTTGCTAATGACAAATTTTAGAACAAAACTTTGAAAACACACTAGTGGTGGTGGTCTGTTTTTAACCTTTTATCTCCATCTACTTCAGTTAAAGGATAAGGGCGGTGGTATTCTTTATTTTTGATGTTGTCAGCAAATCCCACAAAAAGATTACAACCTACAGAGTGTCAGTCCATCTCTCAGCACGTCCCTGCTCTGTCTGCAAGTCTCTGTCACTGTGTAACAGTTGCCACTCTGACAGGAGCAAATAGCGCGTTAGCTGTGGACGACTAAGTTGTGGATTTGGTGCATGTGTGAGCCCAGATGGCAGCAGGACAGTATATTTGGACTGAAAATGAACTAAAGTGGCCATGCAGTTTACTGATCATTTAATTATTACTTTCTCTTTTTATGGGATGTATTTACATAGTTAAAATAGAGAATATCACCAGACTCATCCTCTGAATCTTATGAATAGGAATAATAAGTAATACGGTATGACATTGAAATTAATTACTTGGTGAGGATGAATATACAGGCGGAGGAGTTTTATTTCTACTGCCTCTTTATTTTGATGTGAATAGGAACCAGACACTTGTGAGCTGCATCGATGCTTTTCAGTCCTGGTCTGTGGGACAAAGTGCGCTGTTGTTTTCTGTCCTGCCAGATAGTGAAACTTCATCTGTATCAGTCCCTGATTAGCTGGTTAGAACGACACCCTGCAGGGCTCCGGGTGCCCGACGTCAGGGCTGGATAATGCTTACCTACATCCTCAATGTTTACAAATCTGTGTATTTCACGTGAAGCAGTGTAAAACAATCTTAAATGCAGGACGACGTCATCAGGTATCTGCACTGAAGCCAAATGTGGCATGTCAGGCCTTACAGCGGGGAGACATGCTGATGCTGCTTTTTGCCTAAGCAGAGCTCCAGAGTTTGAGACGTCTGCCTGCCCAAACCTAGTGTGGGTTTTATTTACAGACCGGTGGTGCCAATGTGACGCAGTCTTATTCCCTCTGCTCTGCACACACACCCACATATCACACACTTGATTTTCCTCACTACCCCAGTTACTTGGACTGTGTAACAGCTCATCCAGTGAAACCCCAGGGAGGCTAATTGTATGTTCACACACACACACACACACACACACACACACACACACACACACACACACACACAAACCTACTGGTGATCAAATCGAACTGTTTATGTGACACCAAATGGCCGTCAGCTAAAATGATATTTGTTTATTTCTTATTTATAATGTGCGGTGTGGAAGTCATTTTTATTTCAGGATTTGGTCCTTTTGTCGTTGCGTGTGAAGATTATGGGTGATGGTATTTTCAGTCAAGGACTTTTCAGGATATGAAGTAAATATTGAGTAAATGACAATGTAGACACTATGGTGATATACTAAATAAAATGCCTGCACAACAAATTTCCTCAGTGATGGTCACTCTCTTACCTCCAGCTAATGACAAGTGTTAGTGATTCAGCCCAAACACACTGGCATCACACTCTCAATGGCAGTGATGTAAAACCACAGTTTCTGAGGCTCCGCTCTTATTTCTCATTTAACTTTGTGAGGTGTGAGCAAATAGTTGATCAGATTTCACACGGTGACTCTTGCTTTCCCAAAACAGCATTTGCCAACCTAGGAAAAAAAAAAACTGCTTCTGACAAGGAAAGTGCATCATTAGATTGTAGCGATGAAGAAGTTATTCAGTGAGCAGTTATTACTTGCCAAGCAGAAGTACGTGACCGAGCTGACTTCACACAGTGTATTCTGTCTCTAGGGCTTACAGTAGATGGTGGAGTAATTCATAAACAACAAACAATGCTGGAGAAAAAAAAACAAAAAACAACAAAAAAAAAACAGAACAAAGTATGGAGTGTATTTGGAATCATTCTACGACTGTGCGGGCTCCATGTGCTCACTGTTTTTATTTTATTTTGTATTTTACACGTTTTTCAGAGGGGACTCTGTATCTGTTGAGCTTGGTCAGGACTTCCTGTGCAATATACTTTATAACTGTATCAATAATAAATCTGATTTGAGTTGTTAACATTTTTATCCATTTTAACTGTGTCATACATTCATACATGCGTTCAGCTGATTCTAAGGCTGTATGGATCTGAGCTGACTGTCAGTCAGAGCTGCTGTCATGTGCCCCCTGATGTGCCACAGCTAAGGTTTCAAAGGCTAAAACATGCATGTTCTGCAAATAGACTGTCTGCGCCATGGGGTGGCAATCCACCAGCCCAGGGGCCAGATTTGGCCCCACAGATGATTAAATAAGGTCCACCTACGTTTTAAGAATTTGTGAATAACTTGGACTAGTTTAGTTTGAGTCAATTTTAGAGTAAGGCTTTGAAATCAGGGTGCTAGAATTGCTTATTATTAACACTTTAGTGAGAACCAACAGTGCTCTGATGTACTACAGCACACCTGAGACACAAATGTTCCTGCGTAAACCCAAATGGTTGGACTTGGTGTTCATTTGTTAATCTTTTGTGTAGTTCTCTGTGTTTGCACACTAAACATGCAAAGCAGTGTGAATGAGAGGAGACTGAAAGATGAGCTGCTCTGCCTGTTGGAGTGAATAAAGGAGAAATTTATTGTTGCAAACGAAATCTAAAAACCTAATCTAAAGTTTGACACCCCTGCTCTCCTCTGTGCACCATGTGTCTGCTGTAAAAGGAAAGCCCCTCTAAATAATAAGCCTTTGAGTAAATAAGAATAAGTAAGCATTGAGCATCACAAGGACTTGTGGAAGTCAAAATAAAATGGCACTAAAAACACGAAACTAAACTAAAACAAAAAAACTTGTCGTCCTTTCTCTGTGAGACTGTACAACTGTAGTTATTTCAGACCTCATTGAATTTGTTTATGTCTTATTTCTACCTCTTTATCTATGAAGTGTGGTCTCCTCTTGTAGCTACTGTACGATGCCTTCAATGGTTAGCAGGTCTTTGAACCCTGCAGTCCCCCAGTTTCTGCTTCCTGCTGACGTCCAGATAGCTGAATCTACCCCAGCCAGCCTGTCTGACAGCCCTCACCGTCTCCTTCAGTGGGTACTCTGAGGCCATGGTGCCACCCAAACCCCCCAACTGACTATCAGACTAGTTAATGGCACGTGTGCGGCTGCTTTGGGACGAGGGGGGTCCCATCATTAGGAAGTGTCTCACCCTGAACCCCAGCTCCAACCTTCGCCTCTGCTACCAGTAGCGGCCTGGCAGTTTGTTCCTGTCTGTCACCAGCCCCGTGCTATAAAGCCAGTGTTATCTGCAGTGTTAAGTGCAGGCCACAGACGGAGGGTCAGCTTAAAGTGAGGCAGCAGAGACACCCTGTCCCGCCTGGCCCCACTGCACACAGGAAGCAGGGCCGCACTGGGTCCCTCTGTCTGGCCCCGGAGCCTGCCTCGGCCAGCAAACGCAGGCGCTAATGCGAGGAGACACTCAGCCGAACGACTCTCTAATTTCCCTTCAGGACTCAGACGATCCCACTGGCCCTTGAGAATCAGACTGAGGATTTGTTCAGAGTGATTTGTTTTGTCTTGTCCCCCCTATCCCTGTGCAATTCCCTCACTCAAGTTCTAGGTCTCAGCTCCCAGCGTTGTTGAGGCCACTGAAGTGGGGATTTGAGAAAAGAGGCATTAAAGGAGCACGAGCCCGCAGAGGATAGAAGCTGTGTAACTTCAACTCAAAGTCACCATTTCATAGCAGTGAGAAACTTTACGCACAGGCTTCATGCTCAGCAGCAACTCCTCTGAGATGAGTGGCAGCTTTTTCGAAAATGCAGGGTTTAATATGCGCTGCGTATGTTTTGTGGTGCCCGTAATCTATTCATCTGCCGAAGGAAGTGATTTTGTGCGAGTGGCCGAGCCTCCCAGCCTCAGTGCGTCATGTTTGCAGACCTGTAGCTTAATTCCCTTCCAACTGGGGTTTAATTGAGTGACTAATACATGCGCCGTTAAAGCCCTGTGAAGATAAACTGCCATAGCTGACTGCCTCAGAAGTCTGTTCAGAAATTAAACAATGATGCATCAAGCTGGTTTCCTGCTGAAACTTGAATGATAATGACGCTGCAGTTTGAACTCCGAAGCTGTGCTCAGGATGCCGTGTTTAACTTTTAAGTTCCTCCTGAAAAACAACTGTTATATTCTTTCTGTTAAATATTCAAAAATAGAAGCTTTTATTTATTTATAAAGATTTTATTCGAATGTATTTTGTCACGTCACTTTTTCAGCTAAGCTGCAGTGGAATAAGTGAGATAACACTTTAATTACACCAAATCTGTAGAACTGCACAGTAAAATGCAGAGACAGGAATGATATTCGGCTGCTGTGATAATTGAATTTCCCAAGCATGGGATGAATAAAGTTTTATCTTAATCTAATCTAATCTAATCTAATCTAATCTAATCTAATCTAATCTAATCTAATCATACAGATGGTGAGTTCAAATGTTCTGTTTGGTGTCCTGACACTTCGTGACTTTTCTTTATTTTAGGGAGAATTGCTTAAAAGTGTGAGTTTGAGCTGTTTCAGACATGTTTCAGAAGTCTGCTGAAGAAAAGGACACATTACCTCTATTTGGGCTCTCACAGACCCCCGCTGTAAAACATGGTTATACCCAGTGGGTTTTCATTATGCTTTATCACTGTTAGTTATTTTGTTCATAACAGATCTAACTGACTCTTAATTCACTATTTAAACAACAAACCGTATTCTTTGCCTGTGAATGACTGTATGGCCAGCAAATGTAATACACATTTGTGCATAGCCTATACAGGATATAAAACATAACATAAATATCTCCTTATAATAGTAAAGCGTTGTGATAATTTCTGTGTTATGTCACATTCACCAAATATGCAAGCTCACTTTGTGGCAAAGCGAAGGGTTAACACTGCAGTACTTTTTTATATATTTGGCATTAATTTCCCAAATCGGGATCAATAAAGAAGCAGTCTAAAGTTTAACAGAAGAACATGTGCACATATACAGCAGCAGTGTTGGGTGCAACTCTCATGTGTCTGCAGTGTTATATTTAAGAACAATTTAAGGTATTTACCTGCAAAATTCAGTTTTATGTTACTTATACTTCTTCTCCACTACATTTCAGAGCATAACATACTTTTCACATCATTACATTTTTACATCTTTTGTTACTTTTCAGATTGAGGTGTTACATACAAACACAGGATGAGTGGATAAAATATAACATGTTAAAGATCCCTAACAAAGTGTGTGTATGGCCTCTTAAACCACGGCAAGTTTCAGGTGGCTCTTAGCACGTCCACCAAAGATAGATTTCCCCTCTAAACTTGTCACGTGGTGTCATTTAAATAACTGTTCAGATTATCAAATGAAGAAACAATTAAAGATTAAAGAAAACTCCCAAAAAATAAAAGCAGGTTTGTGAATCAGATTTAGTTTTTTCTTCTTTTCTCTCTCATCAATCATCTCATGACCCTTCTTTTTTTTTTTTTTTTATCTTGTGACCCTTAGAAGGGGCCCGACCCCAAGGTTGGGAGCCACTCATCTAAACAATCTAACTGTATAAAGTAGTTAATCTATCTCCACCTCACACAGCTACAAAATGCTGTGAACACACTGATGCATCAGTATTAATAATGTTATTTACTGCATTGGTCACAGGTGCCATTTTTATGCAAAACAAGTGCTATTACTCTACTTTTGATATTTAGCTGATAATGCGTCTGCATGAGCGGTAGAAGTTTTTCTTGTAGCAGAGTGTATTTACAATGTAGTATTTCAGGAAAGGATCTGTTCTCATCCTTCCTTCCTGTATCTGTGAGACCCGCAAAGCCAAAGTCAACAAAACACAAGGGCTTAAATGGCTTTGGGCTCTTCACCACTGCAAATCAAAAGAGTTTAGGGATGCTTTCAGTGTAAAAAAAAAAAATCCATTTTTATAGATGGGCTGAACTGGCCCCTCAGCTGTGTCAAGGTGTGTTTGTTGGCCAGTAACGTTAACGGGGGATTAATGAACATTAGTCCCAAAAATCTTGAAGCTTTCTCTTAATATGAATCTTAATATGAGTGCTTAGAAGAGCGTCTTTTTATAAACAACACCGTCTGATCACCACTGCAAGGTACTGCTGATTAGCCATAAAATCAATTCTTCTTGTCACGTGATTAACAATATTTGTACACATCACAGCCTATCTACGCACGTGAAACATCACATTTCTTCCACATTAATATCCTCTCACATTTAGCAACGAATCGGATCCCGCGTGCGATCTGACGGATTATTTTTAGGCTTGACTTCTCTAAATATAACCCTCCTCGATCATTTGTCATCGCGTCACAACAAGAAGTAACATTATGCCATTTTTTTTATTTTTTTTTTCTTCTTCCCCACCGGCGGAGTTGGATGAGCGGTGTCGGGTTTGGGGCTATAAAAGGAGGGACGCACACGGGGGCTTGACACTCATCACGCAGGCTGGAGCCAGCAAAGGTAGGAGATGAAAGGAGGGAGTTTCTCCTCACAGGGGAACTACTTTCACTTTTCTACCTCAGAATTATTTGATCAATTTGTACTCAGATTTTTTTTTTTTAAAGGAAAAATTAAACGTCAGGTTTTTTTTTGTTTGTTTGTTTGTTTGTTTTGTTTGTTTTTTACTCATTGCATTCCTGCTGAGTCACGTCTCCTGTTTTACCTTAGGTGGCTACATGAGCGTCAAAATGACTATTTGGTGCAACTCCTGCAAATGTCATGTCCGGGCTCCGTGCGCCTTTCACCATCTGCCTGAGGATCAGCGCAGCTCCTTGCTCAGGAGGTTCAGGTCAGTGACACCCCTCGTCCTCTCTGCTCCACGTCCTCTAGTGGCTGAATCGATACATTGCTGCTCAGAGGATTTTGACCCAACTCTGCCGCCTGCGGTGACCGCACCACAGGGAGCACTTAATCCCGTTTTCTCCAGGCTCCAGCCAAGTGCTGTATGTGATACATACTAATCTAACTGCAATGATGCTGTTACTGCATTAAAATGAAAGACGTCAAGCTGGGACAGACGAGCATCTATCGGGCTGCTTTGTTGCAGAATCAGCCTGGAAGAACATCACTGGCCAAGATAAATGACTTAATGAAATAACACCGCTGGGAATTTATAATGTGTCTGTGAATTTAAATTGGTATCATATTCCTGTCTTATTCACAGACACACTTAAAATCAGGATAGAGTATCTTTACAAAAATCTGACACACAGGCTATCACTCATAGAATTTAATGGATCTTTATTGTTGAGGCGCTGGCATACAGATTGATATCGTTCTCCATTTGAGGCACTTTGTGTGTCCTTGTGACGTGGGGCGCCCCGCTCCGAGGACACCCACTTTATAAGGCAATGAAGGGAGCAGCAGAAGCCCAGCCTCCCCTTTGTGTGCGACGCCCACGCTGAAGCCCTGGCAGCTATAAAAACTCCAGGCTCTCTGTGGATGGGCCAAGACAGATACTGATCACACAGACAAAGTCTACTGAGAGCCCTCATTTCTGCTGCAGAGACAACAGCCTCTCATATCAGCTGTTTCCATAGGAACCCTTGATATTCAAAGTCCGGGGAAGAGACTCCAGTCTGAATTGTGAAAAAGAGGCCAGATCAGTTCAGGCCAGTCACAGTTTTTGCCTTTATTTGATTTTTTCCCCCCACTTTTTCAACTTGGGAGAGGATGACTTCAGACAGATTTTTTGCAGTGTGGCAGTAGACAAAACTTCAGCTCCTCGGCTGTAGATTCTCCGATTTTCTTCCAACCTCTGACCACAGTGACCATGGTCTCTCACAGATCCACCAAAGGAGCATCCAAAGCCCGACGGGACCACATCAATCACGAGATCAGGAATATGCGCGCCCTGTTACCCATCACCCAGGAGGACCAGGAGCGGCTCTCCTACCTGCACTCGATGGCTGCCATCTGCACCTACATCAGGAAGTCTGTTCTCTTCCAGGGTAAGTCTCCACACTTCAGTTGCTGTCATTCTTTAATACCTTTGAACATCTACTCTACATTCAGCCCGCATCATCGTCAAACTAAATGGGACTAAGTTTGCTGTACCGCAGGGACTAAATCAAAGCTAAAGCTGAGGCAACCTGCTGAGATGCACGCAGTGTAACCAAAGCTGAACTCACTCTTTCCTCTCTAAGGACTCCCGGCTGGAGAGAGATCCCACTGCTCTCTGCCGTACGAGGCCTTTCTTCAAGCGCTGCACGGCTTCATCCTGGTCACCACCGCCCAGGGGAAGCTGGTCTATGTGTCGGAAAATGTGGCTGAATACCTTGGTCTCTCCATGGTGAGACAGTTGATTTGATACATCGTCTTTGATGCTTTCATATTTTGTTTACTGCACAGTGTAATCTGTTGTATCTAATAGTAAAAGCTCTGATTTTTCCAGATAGATGTGCTTCAAGGGGACACTTTCTATGACATGGTGGAGAGCTCTGACGTTCCTATCGTTAAATCAAACCTGGACATTGAAAACAAGTCCACGTCAGGTAACTTTAAAGACTTTCCCCTTTAAGATTGCTGTTGTGAAGCATTTTAAACTGTGTTCTGTTTAATTATCACCTCTTTCTACCCCCCCCCCCCAAAGTCTGACCAGTGATTCACAATTCAAAATGTGATGAAGAAGCTGTCTCACGACTGAAAGACTAAACTGACATGTTATCTTTCTTCAGAGAGGAGCTTTATATGTTGCATGCAGACCTCCAAGGCCTTCAAGCTGCAACACGGCAGCTGCTGTTCCATGATGGTCAGAGGGAGCTTCCAGTCTTTCCCACAGCCTCGCCTGTTCCCCTCCTCATCAGTCTGTCCCAACGACCAGCCTCTGTTTGTGGCCCTCTGCACCCCCACAGTCAACCGCCTGTGCAGCTCTGACTCTCGCCCCTGCAGCAGCTTCAACAGTGTCCACAGACTGGATATGACCTTTACTCAGCTGTCAGACAGGTGAATTCATCGACCCACCTTCTTTAAACAGAGCTAGTCAAAATGTTCTTGTCCTGGTTAATGACAAACATTTTTATGTGCTTCTTTTTCAGTGTTTTATATTTTTTGGGGTATTCAGCTGAAGAATTGACTGGCAGATCGTGGTACAGTCTTGTCCACCCTGAGGATCTTTCTTTGAGTGCAGATTCTCATAGAAGTTTAAGTAAGTGTACCATCCATTGCAGGGAAACTTGTTTTATACTGGTTGAATGCTTAGATAACAGTCTATGACAATGATAAACAAGTTGAAGTTCCAAACACAAAACCAAAAAAAATTCAATTTCATTGTGTGCATGTCATTGAGTTTGCACATGTGCATGATAATATAATATAATGACCATGAAAATGTCTTCCTGTCCCATCCAGTACAGGCAGATGAGGGCTTCCAGGTGGAGATGGTGCTAAGACTCCAGTGCAAGGATCTGACATGTGCCTGGATCTACATTCAAGCTAACAAGGACTCCAAGTGCCAGGGCATAAGCTGCACAAACTTCATCATCAGGTATGATGAACTCCTCCAGGAGACCCGAGCAGACAGTATGAGAAATGTTTCAATGTTTTTGAAGTTACAAACACAGACTTAACACACTGTGTCGTTCTTGTAGTGAAACAGAGGCCAGGTTTCTGCAGAAGAAAATCAACACCGATGCCTCCAGACTATCATCTCTGGAAAATTGCTGCAATTTTGCAGCTCAACAGGCGCCCCACACTCAGAGCTACAGCAGCACTAAATGTTTTAAAAGGCAGAGGACGTCTAACAGCCAAAGCGAGGAGCCGCCATGCGCCAGAGCAAGGAGGGAGTCCGAGCAAGACATATACTATGTGGCATGCGTCTCCTCCCAGGGTGATAGCTCACCTGTTCCCTTGGGTGACAGCCCTGCTCTCTTCACCGCTCCCTACAGCCCAGCCTCCTCCAGCTCCCCTCTGCAGAATGAGGAGCTCAGCCATGACCTCCTGATGGATGTGCATGGATACACAGATCAGCTGCTGTCCTCTCCTGAGGCCTCTCCCTCCTATTACTCCTACCCAGAGACTGGACTCACCTGTCACCAATCACCCTCCGACTCCCTCCCTGCAGCCGCTGAACAAACCTTCGACCAGGCAGCCTTCAGCGCGCTCAGTTCTCAGTCTCCACTCTCCTCCTCATCACCGACCTATGATTTCCAAGCTTGTACAGCTGATGCTCGATTAGTTCCAGACTGCCTGTCTGTGTCCGACATGTGTGAGAGCCCAGTGGACTGTGCTCTGCATCAAGACGACTTCAGCCTTCTCGAGCAGCCACAAGGGGGCAGTCTTGTCCAAGCACGTCATGTTCCCCACCATGTGTTGCCTGAACAATCCAGTCTTCTTACCTCCAACCAATCTAACCATTACGACGAGAGGGAGCAGGCAGAGATCAGTATTCTGGCTCAGCAGATCTCCTTCCTGGCCAGCAGCTTTGCCATGTATGACACCCTTAACCCGCTTCAAAATGTGCTCCAGCCTGCGACCTCTGACGCCCTGAACTCAGCCTGCGACTGGCCCCATCACCTCCCTCTCCACTCAGGCCTTCCTCCTAAGCGTGAGCTGGTCCTCGAGGATGGCGTGTTGGACAGCATCCTGAAAGACCTGGATATGGTCCCAAGGAAAAGCAGCTTGTCTGGCCTTGCTGTTGTACCATACAGCGAGCAGCAGGGCTTGTTGCACAGCCGGAGTGGGTCCCATCAGTTGGCGCAGGGGCCCCTTGGTCTCTCCCCGACCATCCCAGAGGACCTGCTGCCTGCAGAGCAGTTCACCGTCATGGATGCCTTCAGTTTGCAGTTTGGACGCCATGACCAAAACACTGGGTTGCATCAACTCAACCACTATGTGCAGAGTGGCCTTTAGTAAGGTAATATCTACCAAGCAACACAACCACTGATGGAATGATTTCCATTTGATATATCCACTGGAGATAGCAGACACTGGAGTTACATTTCATTGATATTATTGTCTGTCACCTCTCAGATGCTGAAGAAAACCTGAAATAAGTCTGTGACTTACTCTACTACCACTTGTATGACATATTGTCAGGACAATCTTCCACGGCTGGA
The DNA here is from genome assembly GCF_039877785.1 of Chaetodon trifascialis. NCBI lineage: Eukaryota > Metazoa > Chordata > Actinopteri > Chaetodontiformes > Chaetodontidae > Chaetodon > Chaetodon trifascialis. Next base: position 9,560,021 of record NC_092068.1, on the reverse strand, counting down.
TTCAAAGAAGAATGTGAGCAAAGACATTGAAAGGACGTTTTTGCTCAAACACTGTTTCTGCAAATGACTTATTTCTGAATGTGGAAAAATAATCCAAAGTGGTTTAAGACCGCAGCTTTGTCTTCATTTCTCAACACTGCTGCCAACTGTTTTATGTTTTGCTGATGTCTCATATTTTATGAAAAGGGTACTTTTTGAAAATGCGTCTGACTGACAATGGAAGTCTATTTTTCTTGTAATGCTGAGTGACCATAGTTTACAATTGAGCACTTTATCAATGTCATTGTGTCAAGGGTTTTATGAATGAGAAAGCATGCTGATTTAAAGGAATGCTACCTACATTTCAGAGATCCCTGGATGAGCTTTAACACAAAAATCATTCCTTACAACAAAGAGCCATTTGTAAATATTTAATTTGAGGTGCCTTGAAAATGTGTAGGAAAGACTTACAGTCAGTTATTTGCTGTCAGTTTGCTAAAAAAAAAAAAAAAATAATAATAATATTTCCATTCCTTATTTGTTCCTAGTGTCTCTTTTTTCTCAGTGTGCCATTTTCATGCTGTCATGAATAAAGAAAACAAGACCAGTGAGTGAGAAGTTGATGAATGCTACTGAAACACCTACCTCAGTGGTGCATCTAAACACATTCCATGTCTCATCAATGAATTAAATTTATTTGAAATGTAGCCACTTCTTACTCTCACTTAATTATGTTAAAATGTCTTACTTCATTCCACATTTGTTTTTTTGCTTTTGCTTTCATGGTACTGGTACTGTACATTGTTCAATGTTATTCCTGCAATTTGCTTCAAATGTTGTAAATGTAAATAAAACTAATGAAAAATGCATTGGGTCTTGTTGATATAATGACAAAAGCATCAAAGACTCCAGCAGGATAATATAATTATATAATAATAATAATATAATCGTATAATATACTGTATTCCTCTGTTTCTTACTGCAGTAAACGCAGTGACCATGTTATTAGACCCAATAATACATTAAAACACAGTCAACCTGCATCTTAGGCATTATGTTAAATTAGGGTTGAGCAACATTTTCTACCAAAATTACTGTAAATGAATGAAATTGGAACTTGGGTTAATTGATTTTTTTGGTCACATTGGGGCAGTGCAACAAGTTGCAGACACACCACTAACATATAATAAGGTCATAATGGCAAACATGTTAGCAAACAGTAGCCTCTTCTGAGTCATATCTCTGTCCATCTGATGAATGTAAGCCCAATATTCACTGTCCTTTTAACTCTATTTTGGTCTCCACTAACTGTGTTGGCTATTTGGTGCTGAGCAGGTATTGCACGGTGGGTTTATGAGAGCTTCTTCGCTGGAAACAAGGCTGATGAGAGTGGTAATAGAGGACCAAAGCACTGTTAGTTCTTGCAGTAAAACCAATACAATGAGCTAAAAGATGCCAAGAACCTCCACAGAGGTGAGGAGAACTGTTGAGTTGGGTGATAATTGGGTGATACCTGTCACATTAAATTTGATAACTTCAGAAAGCTTTAATCTAAAAATACTGATTAATGCAGCTTTAAAGTACACCTTTTTATAGGAAGAGTTATTTATAACAAATGAGTCCACTGTGTATTTTTTATGTATTTTTTTATGTGCGGTCTCTCTGTATCTGATGGGACCATGGCCAGATAAACAGCCCCTCTACAACATCCACTGAGCTCTTCAGTGCTCCATTGATTTTTACATATTGTGGCTGGTTGGACCAATGAGAGCACATAAACTGTATACAGAGGAATCGATGACATGTTTGGGCAGATGCGCAGACTTAATGCATGAATGAATAGTTAGACGAAGAAGAGAATTGACTGGTCGCTGAGGTGACTGATGGATCACCGTGGTTAAACAGAGATGTAGCTCCAAAGAAGCACTCAGGCCATGTGTGAATGTGGAACAAAAAGCTCACAGGGGGCACTACAGTCACGCTGTTGGTGCAGTGTGTGCATTGCAGAGCCCCCATGTTTTTCTCATGCGAGTTAAAACAGCCACTAGATGGAGTGATAGCTCCAACAGCCTTCCAGTAACACAGATATCTGCATGCCATTAGTGTAATATAACTTAAACAAGCTTGAAATAAAGAGGAGGAGGAGGGCATGCATGTGCATGTGGCCATGAGGACACAAGAGGACATCATTCAGTCCGCTCATGAGCAGGCACTCCAGATGCCACGTCTTATCCATGGAGACCTAATTAAGAGTGATGTCTGTTGAAGGGTACAATGGCAAATAAAGTTCCTAACAACTCCCCACATCTGCTGCTCTCCAGTCTTCCTGCATCACTCAGCGTTACCTGGAACAATATGATTTCCCGGCGGTACGGTGACACCAGGCCCGTGGCATCCATGTGTTTGTCCACACCAAGGAGCCAGCAAGAATCCACCTCTTCACTGCGTCGACAGACACATGCTGCAGCTTATTTAACAACAAGGGAGGATACAAACATGTATATATAGAGATATATAAAAGCAGAAACACACACACACAAACACACTAATTTGTCTCTATAATGTGGGTTAATGTATCACTTAATTACACAGGCAGCTCTCGTGTCTGTCTGATATTAAATTAAGATGATGTGAGATTAAATTAACAAAATCCCTGCCTCACAGGAGCGGTGAGATGCTGTAGGAGTCTGCCAGAGGAAGTGAATGATGAAACACATTCAGGTGATGCTATGATTCATATCTGAGATCTGAGAGCGGCATTAGGGCTGAAGATGATACCACACGGTAGAACTGACAAAAGAGAAACACAGGTAAAACTGTCATCTGCCCTACTTCAGTAGCTTCTAAAGTGCTTTCTCAGGTGGATGGCTGGAGGGCGGATGCTGAGGGAAAAGCGCATCAGTTCAGTTAAACAGAGCAGCTCATGGATGGGATTCTTTTCAAAGCCGTGCCTCCCACAAGCAGCCAGGTTTTCATATCCCGCCTCTCAGGTGGCTTCTCACAAATGATTACCTCATTTACTCGCAAAGAAAAACTCCAAATTGAAACTCTCACTGATTTCAGACAACAGGGCCTCAGGTGGCGCTGCCGTGTCTTCGTTTATTTACCGGCTTTATGCTTTTATTGTCACTGCAACCAGGCTTGGGGGCTCCATTGAAAACTTATCTTAGGGCATACATTTTATTTAGAGATAGATGAAGATGTGGAAAGCCATCCAGCTAAGAATGTGATTTATCTATTTTGCTTCAGGAGCGTTTGGCAGATGGAAGCTGTGACACAGGCAATAGCCACCAAGGTCACAGAGAGGTGTCGAATGCTGTCATGAGGGAGAACTGAGCTGTTATTGCATGTTAACCTGAACCTCGCTTTTCATTCTCCACACTCCATGAGGAGATCCTGCTCACTGTGTAATTCACTTTCTCCTTGTTTCAACATATAAAACAGGCCGCCATTGTTTTGGCTGCATCACATTTCCATGTCTTCAACACTGTTGTCCCACTTTTCAAAGGAGGCACGTGACTGGTGCTGGTTCAGTCAGCATACACCGACACCGTAATTGGGTTAAACAGAAAGCCCCAAAATAGACTGCAGCCTGCTCCTTCAGGACCCCTCCTGTTCCTCCCGTGTTGCCATGCCTGAAACCACAGCTCTGATTCAACGCTGAATCCCAGTCATGCAGAGTCAACATTTCCTGTTCAGATTCGAGAGAGAGAGCCCAGCCAACCAGGGAGAGGAATACAAACGGCTGCTTACTTGCATATGAATGTTTGATTGATTTACTCTCTTTACTCTCTCAGGGAGGAGTTTTGCTGCTTAAGGCACAGCGTCCATCCACAGAAGAGACATAAGCACCCTGCTGTGGCGAGATTTGATAGCACAAAATTCTCATGTAAGAATTTTCGTCAGGGACTTTAGTATATGTGCCTGGATATAGTATTGTGCTTCACAGCAATCCCAAACATATTTTTATGGGTTTACACTAAGTTCTTTTTTCTGCAGAAGCATACAACTAGTTTTAGAAAGGTCTGTCAATATGTGGTGTATTTACCCTCCATAAGCTCAGCTGCATTCAGAAAGTCAATGTTCTGCCCTGGATTTCCACAGCAGCACATAGGTGGATTTCTGAAGACACAGTTTTTTTTCAAACGCTGCTGTTGTTCGTGTAGTAATGTGGGCACTTTAAAGTAATTGATGAAACTGGCAGTGATCGCTAGTGATTACCTGTATATGATTGGACAGCCAGAAGTGCATCATATGGAGTGCACATGTTAGGGGTATGCATCATAAACATCATAAACAGTTTTTTCTCTATTTCTGCACTTCCGCAGAGTCCCAGCGGACAGCACAAACATGAAGGACTGCATCTTATCGGAGGGCTAAGAGAAGCAGAGATGATTAGAAAGCAATTAATTAAGAGAGATTCAATTATGACTGCAAAATAAGTAAATGGATTCATCAAATAGAGTCACAATAAAAGCATTTAGAAATGGCAAAATAATTGATGCATAGCTAAATCAGAAATTAACATTAATGCCTCATTAAATGGTGGAATGTGTAAATCAATTTGATGACCCGCTTTTTAATGGCAAAAGAAACAGCTGAATTTACAGTACGTATGCATTTTACACAACATGACATTTCATGCATTCCTTTCAACAATTCGCCAAGCTGTGCTTCCCTTACTGCTGTCAGATTTCTGTTCTCACACATATGCAGCTTACAATAATAAGATTTATCACACAAAATGTTGAGTCATTTTTGAAACATTGGATCCATGATTTCAGACATGAAAGATAGAAAAAAAAAAGCAGCTCCTCATTTCAAGACGGCGACCGCCAATTTTTGATGGCTGAAATGACGATGATCCGCTGCAGCTAGCTAGCTAATCTAACTTAATCTGTCTGGCTGACTCTAATGTTTCCTGCTGAGTTAAACAAGAATCCTGTCAAAGTGGTCTTACTGGAATGCACTTGGCTGCAGACATGAGCTAAAAGACTGAGGCAAACCTACAGAGCATTTGAAGTTGAATCAGCTGCTCCCCCCAGTTACATGGAGCTTCATGTCAGGCTTCAGTACATCGGCTTGCTGGCTGGCATGCAACTTCAGTGTGTTGGTTCACTCCCACTTCTCTCAGTGTTGTTTTGCTGCTGCTGTTTTCAGTGAAACAGCTCTAAAAATCCACTGTAAGCTACCTGCTCAACAGCACAGCTAGCGACTAGCTGGTGAACATAGTGTACCATTTAGCGGCTGACGAGCCACATTTTTCCTCAGGAGTTGGTAGAGACCAAAAACAGAGCTAAAAGAGCACAAGTATTGGGCTTTAACTCATCAGGTGGCCAGACTCCATGTTAATGCAAATGTTTGCTTTGTAACTGGAGGTGTTTGCCATATTAATTTACAGACTGATGGTATGTGTTGTGTTCAACTCGTTTCTGCTACAGACCCATCCACATCCCTTTAGCATGCAGAGAATTCAAAAATTATGACAGGCAGGTGATCACTGGTTGGGGGAGGGGCTCAGGAAGCAGTTAATTAGTAACAATTTTGACATTTTATTATGGCAAAAGTGATACTCATTTTGCCAGTTTTGGCATCAATTTTGCCCACTTTGGGGTGCAGTGGATCATATGTCTCCACTGTGGAATATGACTCTTGTTTTTGTCCCTCATATTTGGCATTATTATATAGTCATTGTTACTGGACTTCATCCGACTTGATTGACAGGGATGTAAAGTTATCTTGCCTATTTTTCTTCTTCTGTGGGTCTGTGTCTCTCTGTGTGTGCGGGCGAGTGGATGTTCTTTAAAATTCATCTCAAATCATCAGACCCTTTCAACGCTCAGTTAGCTTGGGTTTAGCCCTCATTGATTATTCTGATGGTGCAACTCACTCAAAGGGCACAAGGCCTCAGCTCATGCATAACATAGACAATATTCAAGTCAAATGTTTCACTCCATTCTTCTTATTTTAAAAGGAAACTTTCAGCATCATTGTTGAAACACTCATTACCAAAGACTCGTCTCAGTCCTCTCTCTGGACTCACAGGAAAACATTTGATCTACATATTCAGATTTCCTGTGCTGCTGTATCGTCGTGCCTCACGACCATTCGCTGTAGAGTTTTGTTATTGCGGAAGTCGCAAGTAAAGAAGATTGCATTTCTGAATAATAAGTTCTCCACAGGATACTTGGACGTTCTTGGGATTAACATATGTGTTGTGTAGATATTAATATTTCTGAATAATATCATACTGTGCTGACGGAGTGGAATGACAGTTAACACAGCAGGGGCAGAAGTCTTTCCACTACAGAGGAAACTTCTCCCTGTGAGGTACTTCAAACCAGCCATGAGGAAAACTTTGGGGAACACTGGGGACAAGACAAAACTCTCGTGGTTTCACAGCTCTGTAAAATATACTGAGCCTGGCGGGGGTCAGTGCGTGGGTGATCTGAGACACTGTTTGAAGGATCAAGAAATAAAACGAACAACGTGGAGAGGATAAGCAGCAAGTGAGCGTCACTGCACACTTCAATGTCTTTCTTTTTTTGCACACGACTTTTGCATTCAAACAGCCGAGGAACATGTTGTAACTACTCTCCGCCAATACATTCATACATTCATACATTCATTTGTTTTCTTGAGGGATTTTAACTCTTGTTCGTTTGCAGAAAATGCATGCTGGGTAGTGGTGGATGACAGCCTCTAAGTGCCCTTGTAAATGTAAGTGTTCTGGATAAAAAGATCATTGTACTACAAGATTTACTCATGATGAGGTATTTCATCTTCATATTGCAGTCACCAGTGTTCCTGCATTTAAGCACAAAGACTATTGAAGAATATTACCATGGAAACGGTGCACAGACCAATATAGGTAATGGTAAATAGCCTGAACCTCAGCATCCTGGATTACATTATCATGCACTAGATAATTTGTGGTGTCATAGACAGAATGTGTTTATAGGAAACAAATGACCTAATACTTCATATAAACAACAGAAATAGAGATGTGCATGTGGGCATGCTCATTATGTGGAAATTGGCACACTACCTTGTTAAGAATAAAAGAAAGAAAAACCTCCCTGATTTTTTCGCTTCTGCACGATCAAGGTCATCTCTTGACTTTTTTAGTTAGTATGGAATTGTATGACTTATAGGGCACAGTGGTAAGAGGTTCTGCCACAGTAAAGTATCCTGGAGGCTGGGATATTTCTTTTGGATCTGTGAACCCTGCCTTGCTTTCAGTTTATTGGCACCTTGCATCCATCTTCTATCTTATACCATTACTCAATCATGTAACATGTAGAGCCCATTTTAAAAGAGGAGACAAGATCTATCCATTTTGCTGATCACTATTTAGCTCATTCCAGCACCCGCTAATGATGATAATTGAAGACAGTGCCGCCTGGGTGACAGTTTGGCATTACCCGCTCATTAATCTATTCATCTTACACTCAGATTAATGGGCTGACTGTGATCCTGATGACCTCTGGTCTGCAGGGACCTCCATCACGTGCTTGGGTCATGCACACCTCCTCCTCCCGCAGACACACTGCTGGAAGAACAAGTGTACAAGAATCTAGGCTATGTGGGGAAAAAAAACAGAATGACTGATAATGTAGCTCGGGCTGCCTGCCAAAAGGAAAATAAAGATGTAATTAGAAAGTAAAATGAACACAGATTTGCTACTGTACACATATTTTATCGTGCATTCCCAGAGCACACGCAGCCTCTCATACAGTACTCACACACACAAATGGCTTTGTGCTCCAACAAACAAAAATCAATAATGATTTCACACAGCTAATCAAACAGCATCTTTTTGGATTTTGGACAGAAAAGCAGTTGATTCGAGTTGAATAAACCCTATTCAGCGTTAAAGCAGTCGCTTTGCCCTCTCAGCAAGCCCAGTTTTATTGACTAGATCTGAGCTCCACAAGGGTACTTCAAAATACTCAGAGCCAGAGAAGCAGCGCCTATAACACGTTTTCTTTCTATGACACTTGCTTTTGGACTTCTCTATGAGTCTGCGAGTCCGTGTGTATTGTTGTTACATGACACTGTCCTGTGTCTTTTCCTAATCTGAGGTTTATGACTCAGTTTATGGGCTGTACAGGTTCGGGTGTCTAATGGAAGTTATGATAAAGAATGCTGAGGCACTGACACAAGGATGATTTATTGTACAGTAGTCACTGGAGGTGTGCACGGGCTGTGCCACCCAGGGAGATGCCTTCCATCACATCTCATTTGCATTCACTCGATTTTCTGCCAACGATGACTCACACCACTAATGAGGCACCCACAGGACAGGAGAGCGTTCAGCTCACAGCTACACTGGTGTTTTATCTTTCACTGCAAACATGTGTGCGGCTCCTCACCAAGGCCTGCACATGCATGGAAGCTGTGTTTGATCTGTCAGGGTACATAATGATTATTGCATGTTTGTTGTTACACAGGGTCACCTGGTTGTGACTGTGCACAGGTGTGTAAAAACTCTTCACCGTCACTTTGACTCAGATCATTTGAGGTATTATGACTGTGACATTACTTTCATATGAACTGACGCTTGACATAAATGCCTCAAAATGCCCAAATGTCATATTTTGATGTTCAATTTCACCACCTGTATACTACATGACACCACATACTGTTCCTTTACACATGTTTGTTTTCCTCAAAGGCACAATAACTTTCAATGTGCAGTGTATTACAATTCAACCCTGACACCTTTCAATTAATATGCATTAAAGTCCAGACTCCTGGTGGCTGGAAAAAGAGTCAGAGTTAGTTAAATTCATTACATGCACGAAACCCACAAAGGTCTGTTCCAATAAAAAACTGAAAACTGAATATGAATATTTACATTGCATTTATTGCACATGTGCATATGTTGGGTAGTGTGTAGATTGAGCAATCAGCGCACAAAGTACATGCACATTTTTCCAAATCAGCAAGTGTGATTTATGCCTCCAAAGCACTCCCTTCAAAGTTTATGTGAGATTAAGTAATTATAAAAAAGTACGTTTTCATCCCCTGTGAATGAACTTTAAGTCAGATCTGCATGTCTGAATCACCTGACGTGAATGGATTTGGTCGTACTTTAACGACCTAATAGGTCGATTGCCAGTGACTGCCAAAACAAGATACATCACTGCTGGGCCGGCTGGTACGATGAAGGTGACAGATCTTTGTCTTCACATTGTTAATTTTGTGAAATGGTTCCAGTATGCTTAGGTTTACGTGCCAAAACTACTTGATTAGGTTTGGGAAAAGGTCATGGGTTCAAATAAGTCTGTCACTGTTACACACATGATGCAGCTTAAAGTAGGTCATCATCATAACTATGGCCATTAGAGGTTACCAAGGTTACCAATGGCAATAAACCTGGATATGAGTCTTAATTACCTGCTTACACAGTCGACCGATACAGTGGTTTTTCTTCTGAGGACAGAAGTTTTTTCTAATGTCCTCTGGTGCATTAAGGTATGTTACACTCCTGTGCTGTGCAGTCAAGCACTTGGTTCATCTGGATTGTTTTATATCAGAAAAGCTGCCCATTCAATACTTGGAGTAGATTATGAAAACACTGTACTATCTGAGAGCTGGCAGTGCGCTGTGGGCATGACAGACAGAGAGATAAGCTAAAGACATGAAATGTAATATTGTCTCCACACCAGTAGTGGAGAAATCTCTATGCTGGCACCTTTTATTATGTTTTGACGCATGTGCAGTGTACTATGACACAAACTACTGTTGCAATGATTTAACAAAATACAGCAGAATAGAAAGATATACTGTAAATGGATGAGTTTCAGTCTATAAAAAGCAATTTTATGACATTAATGTAATAACATTTTAATTAAAAATCCTCTGCATTCATTTGTAAATCTTGTTTTCAGTTGTGTACTGCTGTGAAACACACCTTGGCCAGCACTCACAGACAGAGAAGCAGCTTGGGGTTTAATCATTCAAACCTACACTGTGGACCTTTTTCCCCTTTCAATCTTTCTCTCTGTCTAATAAATCCTGCCCTGATAATAAAGCAGCTCTGCAATGAAAAAACCTTTGCAAAGTCAAAATGAGCATGTAAATTGAAATTTACGAGTCTAATAACAATGCACAGTGTCATTTGAATAATTTCCTTCTCATATCCTCTTAAGTCATTCTTCACAGGGGGAATAATTGTTCTGTGGGTTTTCTCTTCGAACAATAAACACCAAAGGCAGGAACATACCCGGAAACTTTCTTGCTGAAGTGAAATATTGACCTTACTTAATCATATGTGTTAGGTCATAAAGTAATAAATCAATAAGTGTTAAGAAGTATTTAACTTTGAAAATACATGCCCATGTGAACTCCTAATTGAAATATAAAATGTCTTCCTCGAGGATGGTGAGTCAAAAGCGGCATTATTTTCAGTTTGTTCAATCAGATCATGTCGACATTCTGTGAAGGCAGCTCTTTGTACTGTACATGTAATTTTAGGCCGACTGTGATCCTAATTTAGACATCAAGTACTGTATCTAAACTGCGGTATGTGGCCTTTCAGTCTCAGTGCCATTACTGGAGGAGAGCAGGCAGTGACTGACAGGTTTAGTGGGTGGTAAAGATGTGTGTGTTCCCTGGAGCAGGAAGTGCAGCAGTCCTCACCACTCTGTGTCTTTTTCCCTCCTATTGATCAGAGGCAGTTAGACCATGTCTGTCCATATGAAAGGTCACAGGCTCTTTTTATATCTGCAGTGTCACCGTGGGGCGACACTAGTAGCCACTTATATACATTAAAGCCTGTGGGGAGCTCTGCATGTTCAACTACAGAACTTTATAAGCCACCTTACTGACTGGAAGGACTTTGAATGGCCTCCTATATTCCCACCAACAGTGACTTATAAAAAGCAAGTGGCTCTATTGAGGAAAGAAATACAGAGTTCATTTTATCCCTGCCTTATACAGAAGTTGATGAAATTACTCTGTCCCCTTCACTTGGCAGCAAGAATCAAGTATTAATTACAGTTAATCAAACTTTGCAGATTATAGAGGAATGTGAAAAGGGTCAGACATTGGACGAGTGCACTCTGAGTGCTTGCTGGCTTCATTCAAGGCATGTTGGTGCGTTTAAAGTGCTGAGCGGCCTTTTGCTGAGGTTGAATTTTCAGAGTATTAGCAAGTTATTAACTTCCCCTAATAGGAAAATCCTGCTCTAGGAATGCAAACGAGGTGAGAGAGCAGTTAGGTGACAATGAGAGCATCGCTCAGCCGCTCATGGGATAATAATGATGTGTTCATTCATGCACAGGGTGAAACGGCCTCTGTGTCCTCAAGTGCTGGTCTAACACGTGCATGTCAAAAGTCCATCCAGAGTTTTCTTTAAGTGTCCAGTCATGAAATTGAATGCCATGGATCATAAAGAATTGTTATTTATTGGAAAACCACCGGGGATTCCCGGTCATGCCTCTAATGCGAGGTTCTCTTGATGAAAATGGCCCTTTAATGATCATTGCTGGCTCATCAGGGTTGGGTCATCTTTATTCATGTATTTATTGATTTTGCAGGGATGATTTTGTAATTATGAAAACATGCAGCGTCAGGCACATGCATCACTTTCCTTAACACAGACAATGGCAACTTAACTATTATGGCTATATTAGCTTCTTGGAAAAGTCCTGTTCTTTTCATGGTTCTCAATATTTTATACAAAAATAAAAAGCAATTCATAACAAGAGGATTTTTTATTCTCTACAAGCAAATGACGGGGCTGAGTGAAGCGTTCATTTGAGCTTTTTGTGTCATTATGTCGTTATTTCATGTCAAAGTTTTGCTTTTTAGCCATCCAAGCAGCAAAATTGTAATTTGATTGAAAACAATATCTTCAAAACAAAAGTGCAAACAAGCTTCACACACTGTCTAACTTGCAATAATACATTTATTTGCAGTGTTTATGAGCTAGACCTTCATCAGGCAAATGGTTTGTGCCAATGACCAGCAATCTTAATGAGGAAGTGGCTGTAACTCTGCAGCCAGTCACATTCTCGATAGGAATCATAAATAAATCCCTAAATGAATAAATATCAATCAGCAAGTTACTAAATGACAGTCACCAATATTGTACATGGAGCTAGAAAAGCAAAACACTCCGTACAGTAACAATCAGAAATGTACCCACAAAATGCTCACATTAATGATGCTTTACTATCAAATAAATGCTTAAAGCCCCAAAAGCTGAACTGCATTCTCATTAAGATACATTCCCAAATATAGCAGGTTACATAAACCTGTAGAGATGCGTTTACATGGCAAGTGAACAATCAGCATCAACAAAGAAACACAACACTTCATAACAAATAAAACTCATGTACCAGCATATGTATCTGTTGCAAGTGGGGGATGTGATTAGCTGCAGACTTACAGCCAGTCCCTGTTTAAGATGGCTTCTCATCGTCACAAACCCGTTGCCTGATGATGGTCGAGTTCTGAAAAGTCATGCCCATCATTAGGCTATACTTGCTCAGCATGTTACCAGTGTCACTGTGGGCATGTTAGCATGGTGATGTTGGCATTTACAGATCCACCAGCATACATATAGATATGAACATTTAATGTGAATGACTTGACAAACACAGTACTTCAGTCTGGATAGGTCTAAAATGTTAAGTGTATTTATTCAGCCTTGCTGTCTACTACATGTCTGGTGTCCATGACAGAAAGAGATGTGAGTATGTGAACAGCATGTACAGAAATAAAGTCATGTAAGAGCTGATGACAAATGTGGAAGCACTGGATTAAAGTCCACTATCCAAAACAATGACCTTGTTATATTGAAACCAATCAAAAGATCCACGACGCTAAACTAAATCAATTAAGCAATTAAAACTGCAACTGCAATCTCACCAGATTTGGCTGCACAGCAGAGAACAGCAGAGACAGTAATTAACTGGAGTAAAACACATTGTTCAGACCTGATGATGTGTCAATAAGTGTCTCTTTTACATTCTGCGTCAAATGTTTGGGAAATGAGGTGTGTGACAAGAACAAAGTGAGAGAGGCGCAGAAAACACACACACACACACACACACACACACACACACACACACACACACACACACACACACACACACACACACACATACAGAAGGAGAGGGGGCCGACATCAATTAGCAGCCATGTTCCACTCTGCGTGTTGCCGTGTTTTTGCCGTGTGTGGTGGAGTGCTCTCCATGCATCGGTTGTCCCCATTACAGAACCTCTTAGAAATGTCATTAGAATCAGTGACCTTTCAAACAACAAGCAGCATGCAACACTTTAAATTCCATTCATATTACTTATATATTGTGAGCACGTTTTTCACGTCTTTTTTGTCGTAGCCACTGGGACCCTTTCTCTTGGGCAATGAGGAAGGAGTGGAGTGCGGAGGATGATATTTCTGATATATTGGAGGCTGTGTCAGAGGGTGGATGATCTTTTGACCCTTCATAGTGCCATTTTCCCATCTTAAAAGACATTTAATATCACACACTGTATGTTCTGTATACATTGTGGCACTGTGGTAAAACACCCAATGTTTAACCTGGAACATCACATCCTTGTGCCAACGGTTGTTAATCATTTCATTCACATTTTTCTCTGTTTCAGCCTAAAATTATGTGACATCTTCAAACATTTTAGATCTGCAATTGAATTTGAAATAACATTCTGTAGTTAGAGAATGGGGGACATATCTGTGGTTAATATTTTAAATGCAAGGTCAACTTACTGAGCTGTTTTTAGAGATTTTGACTGTATCCCACAGCCTTCAGCAAATTAAACTTACTCAGGCATCCTATGATAACAAGTGGTCATATACAGTATGGGGGGTGCAGGTTATAGCCCTGTCTCTGTTCAAGGATGGTCTTTGGCCATGTGATGAGACCTGACCTCAAAATGTCAATTTGTCCAGTTTTGGCTAAACACTTGAAAAAACTACTGATATTCCCAATAGCCTCTGCTGTACTTTGTGTCAGTGCTAATTAAGGAATATTAGCATGCTAACATTGCTAAACAAAGATGAGGACATGGCAAACATTATATACCTGTAAACATCAGCATGTTTGCATTGTTATTGTGAGCATGTTTGCATGACTGCTGACTTGAGCACTCAACTCAAAGCACTGCTGTGCATTAGTACAGCCTCACAGAGCTGCTAGCATGGCTGTAGTCTTGCTCCACCATTATCCACTCTTCCAGCACAACTGAAGCATGTGCCCACTTTGCACTCCCACCATGCACCTAGCTACCTCTTTGTGGTACAAAAAAAACAGATCTTTCTTCCCCAAAGAGCCTTTACCACTGAACATACTCCGACTGCAATGATGTTTTCCTCAACACTAACTTGGCAAATCAAACTTGTAGCCTATAACAATGGATTCTAGGAGACAGCGTTGCTCTATTATGTGGGTTTAAACTCCTCAGATGGATTGCACTTGCCAGTTTTAAATTAGCATGAGCAAGACACCGCTTCTCTACCAGCTCCAGGGATGCTGTTGTGTGAGTGACCTTGGCCTCTGACCACCATGTGGTAAAGATGCAAACAAAGAACAATTCATCTTCAAGGCACAGTGGTGTCCAAAGATTATTTCACATCTACAAGCCTTGGAATGAAATGAGAGGGTACACATGAAAAATTGTTATTCTACCCTGCTGGTAATTTTATTCCAGGTAATCCCACCTTGTGTTAATGCCAGCGTGAAGAATGAGAGCCAGCAGTCTGTGGGTGAGCACAGGGGACACTCCCAGACTTCCCACGTCCATATCAGTCATCTCTTTCCAAAGTTTCTCAGGTGGCACTAATCTCTTCAGGGGTTCCATCCACAGCAAACACGACTCCCTACTTAGCACCACTAGACATCCAGAATTACTTTCACTCGAGTAGCCCACAGCTGCTCAGCAAAGGCAGCTGGCAGTGTGTGTAGCTCCATGTTTGATTCTCCATCTTTGATATGACATTGTTACTTATTATTTGCCAAAAGTAGATAAAGAGATAATGATGATCTGTCCTGGTGTAATCAGCACTTTCCACCCATTGATCAGTTGATAGACTGACTCTTAATTTCCACTCTTTGCATGGGAAAGAAAGAGTGAAACAGAGGAAGGAGAGCATTCTAATTTGCTCCGACTGGCTCCCTCCGGTGGCTCAGACAGCACTGATGTGTCCCTAATTGATTTCCATGGCTTCCTCAGATGAGCTGCGAGAGAAGAGCAGGAAAAGCATGCAGTGGGTTTCACATTTCCAGGTTCCCACCAATAAAGGATATGACGATTAGGGACTGTACTTAAGCTGTCCTCTATTCTCCTTCACGTCTAATCAATCATACCAACCTAATGTAAAAGTCAGTACAAATGTTAATTAATGATAGCATTTATAAATGTTACCATTCTTCACATCAGCTTTGGCACAAGAGTGTGAAAATTGAGCTTCGATGGATTCTGAACTGAATAATGAGAGAGAATATAACCTTGTAATTTGCATGTCTTCAGGTTTTAAAACACGTTGAGGCTGACTGATTGCACTCAGCGTCCAAATCATCTTGCTTTCCTCTTCACCAATAACAGATAATAAGAGAAAAAGCCAGTCATAACTGATTAACCAGAGAGTTTATTTAAGATTAGGTTGACATATGCTTCCTGTATTAAAGTGTCAGGATCAAACTGTGTAGCATTTTTCAGTCTTGTTTGACAGACCACTTAACCACCCAACTCTTTTCTCCAGCCAGGGGACTAAAAAGCGAACCCCTGGGTGGATCTGAGTTGTCTTTTCCCCTTTAACTCTCAACAGTGTCATGCACACAGCATTTATCTTCATGTAGTGAACTGGACAGTAAAGGATTTAGGAGGGTTACTCTCAATCCGTCATAGTGCCAGGAGCTCTTTTTGAATATTAAAAAGGCTATCTCCTTGATCAAATAGCTTCGGCTTTGAAGCTTTGCCAATATGGAAGCACAGGATAGATATTGTGATGTACAATCATATTTCAGGTTGAGGGAAATGGGTGGACATATTATAAATATAGAGATATGGTTATGTGTAAGCTTGCAACATGTTTGGAGGTTTGTAAGTGGAGGAAAAAGAAGTGCCACCTTGTTTGTAATCAAAAGGAAGCAGGGATTAATTACTGACAGCTATTTTATCATCCGGTTATATCTAATCTTTATACCTGCTCTGGCGCATCAATAAACACATTAGTATGTTGTTGCCAATCGATGAGCGCAGACAGACAAACCCTTTGGCCACGGTTGTCGAATCAACAGGAGCCCGGAGAGTCTCGCTGCAAATTAAGCCTCTGAACTCCTCACCTGCATTCACCACTGACCCAACATTTATCAAACATTCATAGCTGCACAGCTATTTGCATCAGCACAACACTTACAATCAATTCTGGGCTGTGATAGAGGTTTACCAACTGGAGGGCTGTCAATAACTATTTAAGATTCACTGTAGATTTCCCATGCGTGAATCGACCTCCTGCAACCCAAGTCGGCTGCAGGATATGGTGGTAGTGATAGCTGATGATGTATTCCTCTGCTGTGGGTTCGCTTTGACTCGGAGTGTCTGTGGTCGCAGGCTTGTCTCAGTCTCACCCACAGCTGCTCATTTATTTACTGAATATTTTCCACCTATTCCACACCCACACTCCTCCTAGATGATAACAAAAGTCTCTTAATCTTAAGCCATTCAGTGCTGTCCCAATTCAGTATGTGTAATTAAGTGTAATTGTGGTGCCTTTGGGTGCAGCAGATTTATATTCTTAGTGTTTTCACAGCCCCTGTGCCATATTTATTATGATCACTGATTGATATATAAAACCACCTGCTGAGGTTGTATCAGTAGCTCTCAGTGGCTATTACAGATTAATGCAACCATTTTGCATTTAGGATTTTAGGATTTTGTTACTGCCTAAAAGTCACATTCCTGATGATGCACATTCCTCTGAGTGGTGCGCTTGATGGCAACAAAAAGCAGAGACAGAAGAGCGGGTGTGGTTTCATCTGCAAAACCATAGGAATCACTGAAGCAGTTGATATGAAAATGTTTGATACTGACTTAATATACGAAGCTATGCTGTACAATCATTCCAATGTGTCCATGCAGACAAGACAACGAGATCCTGGTGACTTCCGAGGAACACACCGTCGTCGAGCTAGCACACCAGACAGCATAAAGGGGAAAGATGAAATCAAACATGTTATTCAAACCAATCTCATAAATGGATCAAGAGTTCGCTTAACCTTCGGACACACTTGGGGAAAATCATCCCATACCCCCTCACCATGACCTAAAAGGACAAGTTCGGGAACTCAGATGTGTTATTAAAGGGTTCTCCGAGGGTTAAAGTTGTCCAACACCAGCCGTTAATGAAGTCAGAGACAATTATATTTCCCTCACGCTTATTGGTCATGCCGTGTAACCAGTACATGTACTGGAAGTGCTAGCTATAGTTGACAATTCAAATTAAGTCAGTTCATTAGAGATGGACCACTTTCAGCAAAATGACATTTCCAGTTTCATTGCTTGGAGGAAGAAGCCACAATTATTAGGACTAAAAGTCTGCAGCCAAGCTAACGGCTCTGTGAGGCTGTGCTTCGACACAATGATGGTGCCCTTAAGATAAATGTAAATACTAGTACAGCAAAAAGTACACATCTACAATGTTTACCATGTTCACGTCTTAGTTTGGCATGTTTGCATGCTACAACAGCTGAGGCTGATATGGGTGTTGTAAATTTTGTAGTTTTATAGATATTTGGTCAGAAATCAAGTTTAGTGGCCGGGATGGTGCAAGGGGTGGTGGAGATGCTGAGCCCTGAGATCTCTGAATGGGTCTGGGGTCAAGGGTGGATCAATAAATATTGTAATATAAGTAAGCTCTCTGCCACTTTTTGAGACAGTTCTATAATTTAATGCAATCTGAAGAGATTATTTCCCCTCATGTTTGGAAATGTGTTCAGTTCAGGCAAACTGTGAAGGACAGCATAGCATTATACTGAAGTGGTAAACTCCTCAGACATCCTTTCCACTGTCATGGGAAATAACCATGAGACTTTATGATCCTCACATTGAACAGTTATACACAGAGAGATCTACAGAACATATATAGGAGCAGCTGAAAGAATTATGCACACTCTTGGTAAGGTCAGGGTCAAGAAGAAGCTACAGTCTGATTTTCCCTCGGCTCATCATGTTAAATTCACGTCATCCATGTTAGATGTTGCCATCCAGCTCTAATGGAGGTCTTTCTGCACAGAGGAAAGGATAGAATCAACTCTTTTCAGTTTTGAACGTGCTGTGATGACAAATACTCTGCCTATTGACTGGTTGGAAGGTTTTTCTTGCGGGCTGATTTACTGTGATCTCAGTGAAAGATTTATTGCCAGTTAAATGCACCGTAAAATATCTTTTTGTTCTTGCAGAGCAGGTCACAGTTCTACACAGAAAATCTCTCAAGGATTGTTTCCCTTCTTTCCTTAGAGATCACGAGCCTAAATCAAAATTAACAAGGCCCATTCTTTTGAGCCCAACTTTTAATTAGCAGAGAGGGTCAGCCTGGCTGTCAAGAGTAACTCTCCCTATGATAAGCCCTCAACCAAGGTTGTATCATTATCCCGTGTGAAGTTCCTCCCTTCCTCTGCTGGAGAGCTGCCAACAGAAATGGAGCTGCTGCAGGTTTTGAGGGTTTCAGAGTTGTTCTGTTTATGGCTAGAGCAAATCTCTGGAGGCATGTGGCGTGTGTCTTCATGCAGATTCCATTTATTACATTTTCAGGGGGTCTGTTTGTGCGGCGCCTTTAAAATGGACACACCGTGAGTGAGTTTATGTATGAATGTGTTAAAGGTAGGTGGCTGAGGCTGGGACAGCAGAGAGGGATTTAGATGATATTTCCAGCCCGTGCTCTCTATTAATTTTATGCTACCTGTATTTGAGAAGCTCTATAAATATGCAGAACAGACAGATGATAAAATTCCCATCTCAGGAATTGCAAGGTAAGATGAACTATTGAGTCCACCTGAGATGAAGACAAACCCTGATGGCTTGCCTAATTGACCACAGGAGAATGGCTGGGAATCACCTCTGGTGTTTTAGCTCCAGCCAGAGGGAGCGAATGGGGGCTCTTAGCTTAACTGTGTTAGTGTTATACCAGATGACATGGACTGCCTTAATACCAGCATGACATTCTCATCCATCCCATTAGGTTGTCTGCAGTGTTTAAGATAGACAGGCCATGTTTCATACAAATGTTCCCTCTTTCAATAATCAGTGTGTGACACCCTCTGTAATGTCCCTTTGCTGTCGGAGAAGTCTGCAGAACAGCACTTAGATAAATATGCAGCATTCACTTCAGGTATAGTATCCTGTTCCATAAGGAGCAATAAACCATTACATGACATATTTTTCCTCTGAGAAGAGAAGAATATTTCTTGTAATATTGCAGCTCCACATCACCTTCTGTCAAATGACTTGCGTGAAAATCCTCATCCTCTGTGCAGACTATGACCAAAATTCTTGTATAACTGAACTCACTGAACTATAATTTAACCTCTTTTTCCCCAGAAAAATGTTTCATTCATGAGCTTTTCCGGAATAAAGAGGCATGCCACCTTTTGTTGTGGGAGATTATTCTTAGGGCTGTGTATTAAGTTTCTTTGGTCGTTTATGCATAAATTAATTAACACCAATGCTAATTTCAGCAGCATTGCAGTGAATCGTCCTAAGGCGGGCACCTCTCTTTCCATCTAGTCAGCGGAAAGCACATCAGAGTTGCTTCCCAGACTCAACTTCACAGCAATTTATGCAACAATGACTTCAGGAAATAAAGCCTACATATTCAAATCAAGCGGGACTCGCGTGAAAATGAGTCTTTCATTTTCTCTGAATGTCTCAAACCCTCAACAGTCATGAGGCTTCTCATGTCATCCACGCTCGTTTTTTCAGCACCCCCTGAGGACCACCCCTCTGTGGGCCGCTCAGCATTTCCTGCAGGGATTAATATAGAACCTAATATGATGATTGCAGCAGGGAATTGATACAAAGATGGCTCCATAAGCTTTCTAATACAAAGTGCAGGTATACTAATCTCTGGCATATGCTGTGCCATGAAGCCTGGTGATTTTTGAATTGGACTGTGTGAGTCACCCACAATTTCATGAACACTACACTTATGAAATTGTGGATTACACTCAAGAGGGTTGTGTAACATCTCTGCAGTCACTGTGTGAAGACATACATGGTTTAGTGTTCGTGCCTGAGCGCATATAGATGCTTATTATGGAGCTGTTGATTTTCATAAGAAGTTGCTTTTATGTGATGCTCTGTGAGTAATTAACTATCACTTCTAATTTAAATCCAATTTACCAGTACATTTGACTTGAACTTTACAGACTCATTGATGAGTTCTACAGCAATCTTTTGTTGCCGTAACAAAGTGCATGCACCCTTTTGAAGCATTAATTATTCTCACAATCCTCTGCGCAGTCTTTCCGTTGCAACATTTTTAATGAAACAGCATAATGCAGGAATTTCCAGTTAATAAAGCATAATGCAAGCTTCAGAAGTCCCTGTTTCAGTTGGCTGAAAACACAGAGGGCACAATGGTACCCAGAAAACTGCCTCATCGGTTCCTGCCTATTAGGAATGTGTTGCACTTCTGTTTCTGAATTTTATGTGGTTTCATAGAGAGGATGTGCATAAGAGCAAGGAAAGAAAGCATCTATTAAAAAAGGAATTCATAAGTCTATAATTTGCTGTTTCCTTCAAATGCAAATCAAATAGCACAGATATTAAACATAACACCATGGAGGCTTTTTAAGTGCACTCGTTTTTAGATATCTACAAGATGTGCGCTACTCACAATACATCACTACCATCACTCCACCTTCTGAGGTCAGAAACCCCTGCAGCAATGAGGAAATTTCCTTGTAAAGAAAAGTGGTGCTTATGAAGTATACTAGCACTCTCACAGTAAACCGGGGCAAATCTTACTTCTCTGAGCATTTTACTGTAGTTGAAGGTCTTCCTTCACTGCTGATGAATAATGCTCATTTGCAAATGGAGATCTCCTTATTGTACTGTATTCAGCTTACCATGTCTGACTCTGCTCTAATTGCTCATCACTGCATGCTCGGTCAAGGTCATCTGCTACAAGGAGAGGCAAGCCTGGGAATTCAGCTACACCCACCCTCTCTGATGGAAAAAAAGAAGAAAAAAAAAAAAAAAAAAGTCTATTGCCATGCAGAGCCTAAAGTGACAGCTTCATGGATTTTAATAGTATTGGCATATTAGGCCAATACAGTGAACATTGAGATTGCATATCAATTGAATTATTGCCAGCAATTTTTGCTGTCATTTTGCATTCCCTCAGTTACAGCACAGATGATAAAGATGAGACAGACTGTGTGCGTGCGTGCATGTGTGCGTGTGTGTGTGTGTGTGCGTGTGTGTGTGTGTGGGGGGGACACCACCGTTTCACAGTCATCTCATGTTTTAGCATGAGATGTGTGCATTTGCTTGATTTGACAGGCCTTTCATTATAAAATATCATTCTGCACACTGCCACTCTTCTGGATTTAAGAATGAAAGGACATTCAAGTCTTAAAGTGGCTAAAAAAAACCTTTATCACTATGCTTTGTTCATCGTTGACAAAAGCAAACAGATTTCACACTTAAAGATGATTTGAGAAGGCGGAGAGTCTATCTTGTCATCATGTTCAGCCTGCTAGATATTCTCCTTTTCTCTTACAGAAAATTCAGCTCTACACCAGCACTGTAAAAGTTAGGAGCAGGACACAGGACAAATTATGGGATGATTAGACAAAAATCCTGAATCGTTGACACCAAATGCCATTTAAATGAGAGTAAATGAAGAATTTAGGAAGTTAATTTCATGATTACCTCTATTTTTGTTGATTGCCTTTTGGACAAACTAATCAGCCCATGACCAGAAAAAATAAATAAATATTATTGATCATGTTATTATTGGTTCCCAAACCGGTCAGATAGCTGATTACCAGTATTTACTGTTGAGCAGCACTGTCCTACAATATGAGAACATAAGTGATATACATTAGGCACAATGGGATGTGGGCAAATCGATTCCACCAAGCTGGGATAGTCAGGCTGAGAGAATCAGACTGTATGTTTTTCTGTGTCTGTGAAGCGGTAATTGTATAAACCAAGTTATTTTAAAATAATCATGTGAAATCCTGACATTAATCTTGAAAATCGGTTACTGTAAAACATGCGAAAAAGTGTAAATAATTGCATGTGTATGGTAACTCATCAGATTCAGACTAAGTGCTGTCTACATGCTGCAAAGAACACCACCAAACCAATTACTTTTACACTGGAAGTTACACAGCAGACATCACAATACAACTAATAAGACTGGGCAGAGAGAGAGAGAGAGAGAGAGAGAGAGAGAGAGAGAGAGAGAGAGAGAGAGAGAGAGAATTCTTCTTCTTAATTACATTATTTCCATGTTGATCATAACGAAACGCTGCATCCTCCCTACAGTCCCCACATGTTAAATACACACGGGAATTCGCATTTACTCTTCAAACACGACGACCGTGCACACCAGTTTAAATCTGACATGGTTTTTCTCTTTATACCAAATATGCATGAAGACAGACTAATCCTTATCCTCTCAGAGGGTAATGAAGGAGAGACAAGAGACACAGACTGGAAACCATTAACCAGTGCAATCTAGTAGTTTAAGCTCCAGCAGCGGCCCTCGTGTACCCTAAGACATTTTGTTTTGACAAGTCACACATGGCCAAACAAGCAAATCCTGTGAACCTGCGAAGTTGCTGCTGCACGATACAGCAGCTAATTGGGAAAGTTTGGACCGTTAGAAACTGGGAGTTCAGAGTTATACGGTTGAAGTTTACCATGATCATTACTGTTGAAAAACACAGAAATGAGAAATTCCAATCATTTAACAGATTGCCACGAGAGCTAATTTGTGCAAACACGCTCTGTTTTCAGTTTTGATGCTTCTTTGCAGGCTGCATTCAGTGCACAGTCACAGAAAGATGAAACAGGTTTGTATATGCAAGGACACATTTTCCAAACAGATAAATATGACAGCTGCAATGAACTGTGCCTTACTCTTTTGCTGCCAGCTTTCTGCGATTTATGCTTGTAAGCTCTGAAAACCATTAATATTATTACAACTGATACCACAAGTGGAGACACACCTTAGAAAACGTGATGTGTTTAGTGATCAGACGAGTGAGGGAGCAGATGTTTCATCAATACTCAAGGGGCATCAACTCAGATTACTCTCAACAGATGAGATGTAATTAATTCTCCAGAGAAGAGGATCAATTAGTATCTTCAGTGCCCTCTGCCACTTAATGGCAGAGGGCACTGAAGGGCACTTTTTTTTTCTTTGAAGCGCATAACTAAGAGGATCAAAATAGATTTAAGTGCAGCCTCTCATACATGTAGCAAGAACTGTAGAAACAATACAATCGCACTCAGTGGCTGAAAGTTAGAAGATGTTATGTAATGTGTCTTTCATTTTCAGCACAGATTCAGGTGAGGTAACGGCTATACGTGCTGCAGATAGAGCTGAAACGGTGAATAACAACACCAGATCAGAGAGAAAATAATCCAGTCTGCTTCATTGATGTTATGATTGTGAGCGACGATGAATGAAGTCGTACAGCAGAAAAGTCTGCGTAGGAGCAGGTAGGATTGGTAAATTCTTGGTGAGGCTGGAGGTGGATTTCAGAAGACGACTCGTTCTGTCTTTCTGCCTTTTGCTCAACAAAAAGCCATTGTCTCTTGATTCACAGATAAAATTGGGTCTGTTGACTGTAACCAGGCAGCAGAGCAGTTATATCTGCAGCCTGTCTAGGGTTGGCTCATTAACAGAAGACACAAGCTGCTTTCTTGCCTGAGCAGAAATCTTTATCTTGGCTCGCTGGTTTCTTTGTTTGTTTGTTTGTTTACTTGTATTCATTGATTTAATCCTGAGAGTAGATAGCAGAGAGCCCGCGTGAATGTTCATGGCCTGGATTATTTTCCTGATTTGAACTCTCTAACATATTCATTGTTAGCATTTTGAACACTGCACAGAAAAGCAAACTCCTCAGAGGAAAGGCTGGGAATGAAAGACTCTCACTCTTCTTATCAGATGAATGGCAGTTTTAATCTCGTATGTGTTGCGGTGTCTATTAAGCAATCCCATAAAATCTTTATGAATTCTGCATACATGCTTTCATTGTTGCAGAGAGGGGCCTGATGCTGAACTATCACATCTCATTTAGAACAGCACCTTCATCCTGACAAACTGAACTGGTTTATTTCCTGTACGCCCACAGGTAGTGCTGTTATTACAGATTGCATCCAGATCAAAAACTATAGCTGCAACAAAAACATATCTGGAAATATGATGATAATAGCTTGAAAAGTTAGAGTATTGAATATTTTCTTATTTTTGTCATGTCCCAACCTTCAGATGATAAAAAAGAAAAGAACATTTTGATGTTCTCAAAATCTTTGCTCTTATTGCAGGCATCTACAGCCCTCATGACCTTTTCCACAAGCATCTGCTGAGCGCTGCTTTAAAGGGAAAGTTTGACATTTTGGGGAATGCACATTCCTGCCGAGAGTTAGATGAGAAGATTAATAGCTCCCGTTCTTATATGTGTGTGCCAGATATGAAACCAGCAGGTGGTCATCTCAGCTCAGCATGACATGTCATTTTGTTTATGTTTTACAGCTGATAAGACCAATTAGATATCATTCAATATGTTGCAGTAATTAGTAGAAGTGATGCTTGTAGGTAAACTTTTTTTAAAAAACCTGGCTGTCAGAGTCCCATGAGTGGATTGAAACCAGTCTAATATTTGTATGACAGCAGAAGCAAGTAGCCTGGCTGCCCAAAGTTAAAAAAAGACTACCAGCATCCAGTAAATCCTCCCAAAAAAGCTGTAATACATCCCTTATTCATGCCCTCTAAATGACCCGGAGAAGAGCTTTCTGACTTAACACCCTGGTGAGAAGGATGACATCATTTGTCTGGCCCTCCCAAAACTGTTGAACAATAAATCTGTTTAATGATGTGACAGCAAAATCCCCTCATGCCTCACATTGGCTTAGATGTAGCTCTACACCTTTGCCTTCATGTGCAGATCTAAGCTGTCCCCGCCTCTCTCTCCGTCCACCCCTCCTGCTGCTTCGACTCCAGTCACATTTAAGAACACCATATGGACAGTAAGGTTTGACACTTGATTTTCATTGGAGGGGGTCTTCAAGGTTAGTGGACCTTCATCATCATGGTTACGATAATAAACACATGGTTGAGGTTAAGTAACAATCGTGGTCATGCTTTAAAAAAAGAAATTCGACCATGAGTTGGAAATGATAAATGAACAGCTGTCTCCTGTTTTTCACCTCGCTATGATGTCCCCTGACTTTGTCACGTTTTGGGACACGCTCAGATGACTGATCGTTCTGCTCTGGAGGACTCAACTGTCAGAAAAAGACAGCGAATACACACATTTCTCAGAATATCAGAGTATGCCTTTACAACCTAAACCTCTACAGATCAGGAGCCCAATTTGTTCCCATGCTTCATCTTCAACCTTTTATTGAGATGTGACACGTCTTTTTACTCACTTCGTTTGGATTCATGCATGAATGCAAGAATTTTCCATGAATCCAGATTATGCTGTTGACTCTATACCTCATGATCAACAAGGACATGACACGTGTGCAGTCTGACATGTAGTGTTATTTGAAAATAAATACCGTGCTGGGCATCTGGTGGAAATAATATATGTAACTGTCAAGGTAAGAATTTAGTGGTGAATCTGAAGGGAGCTGATTCATGGTTACTCAAGGACAGAGTGGAGAACTGACATGAGAAACAACAGTGAGTAAATGGGGAAATGTCAGGTTGGTAATTTTAGTTTCAATTTTTAATAGCATCCTCTGTCTCTGTACAAATGAGAAGTGACAGGATGCCAGGCTTTTATTGACCAGTTGACATTTAAACCATTAGAGGATCCCCTGCCTTATCCAATCATCCTCTCTACAAACAAATGTTGCAGTGCAATTCTCAAAACAGACCGCTCCCACCCTCCCCTCGCTGTGTCAGCCCTACCAAATATAAAGCGTTACTGTTGGCGACATGCATGCACAGTCTATCAAGAGCAAGGACAAAAATTTGAATAAGGACACTTATTCAAACCCTGCACCCCAAATGCCGCAGGGCCTCAGGGGCATGCGACCCTGGGACACGATGCTTTGAAATACTGCGTGTAAAAACTTGTTTTTTGACAAGAGAGATGGATTGTTAGTTAAGTCGAAGAGCATACTGAATTTGCTGGTGATGAAACTGAACTTGGCCAGTTCAGACAGAGAAGGAAACGCAAGCCAAGTCTGTAATCAGTCCTTCTCCTGTTCTCCCAGTGATATATGCAGTATACATATAAGTTCTTTGATCTAACAACGTACAAAATGGTAATTACAAAAGGCTTCTGTGTGTTTACTTTCCTCCCTCATTAAATCCTAAACGGAGATCTCTTTAATTTCCAATCTGATCCTAACATCATGACAACAGAGAGACTAAATTATACAAGCAATTCACTGTCAAATTGACTGACAGACCTTTTCATACGAGGACTGTGTGCATCTGACAGCTAATCATACACTCTAAATATATGAACAGCTGTAAAGCCTTTCTGTCTGTTTAAATTTCTCCTCTGGACAAAAACATTTCTGCTGTATTAAATATCACTTAATAGGGGGAAAAAGCATTTTTGTCCCTCTAAACCAAAATGGCAAGAAAGAAAATAAAACTGGGGCTTTTAAGGTCATACAGAATATCGATTTCGAGGCTCCATCCATCCCAAATTGGCCCCCCTCTGGCAGCATTTTTGGGCAAACTGAAATGAACCCAGCAAACAGCCTGAACAGCCACCACTTTGTGGTTTGTTATATTATCCCCCCTCCCCCCAAAATATCCCTCTGAAAAGTACAGGCACCATCAGAGCAAAGTGCTGCGAAAGACCACATTCTCCAAATGAATGAATGAATAAATAAATGAAAATGTGATTCATAAATGAACCACATGAACTGTACACAGAGTGTGGAGAAATTAGATGTTGCATATGAATGCGCTAATAGCAATAAGAAGGCCAATAAATAATTCAACACTGAAATATGGGAGCCAACATTTATGCAAAATAAAGGTCAATCACTGAAAAAGATAATTAAACAAGATTTTATCAGTATAGAACGCACATATTTCATTAGTCATTTAACATCATGTCTCTGATTCAGGCCTGATGCAGTATGCATGGAACAACAATGAATATGATGAACGTTTATAAGCGCATGCACATACTGTAATGCTTAAACAACACCAGGCTTCGGGGTTTATGAATACACTTTAGAAAAGACCTAAAGTATTAATTTATATGTGTGGCTCCTTGCCATATAAACTCTAGCTGTCACATACTGTAAGCTTGGTGCATGTGAGATGCTGTTTTATACAGCTGCCAAAGCTCCCTTATTAGGCACTGTTGCCTCTTCTCTTCCCTCCAACTGCTTCCCAGAAAACTCTACCACATATGACTGAGGTATTTTGCCATATTCAATGGAGCACTTGGCAAAAGTGAAATTGCTGTGATGGTGTGTGCGTTAGGTTTGTGTGGAGCTGTTAAATGACTGGAGGAAGACAATGATAAATTTCAGTGGAAATTGACTGGTTAATTTTCTGGTTCTTGACAAAGCCCACGACTGAAAACACCTTTTTGTTGCTGCGGCTGCTTCTTATTAAGTGAGATAACTCCTTTTAAGTGAATACTAACCCACACAATGGCCTCTTGTTCTTGATGCAGAAAAAGCAATCTCACCTAGAATGATAAACTTCACAGTTGGTAAAGCTGCAGTTGTTCAGGCTTGTTAATGTTCTTTATTTAATGCCTTTATCATTTTAAAGAGGTGAACGCATATTTAAAGTTTCAATTCGGCAAATACTGTCCATTGTGCATCATTATTGGAGGTTTATTGTCGGATGTTTGTGAATTTTATCTTATAACATCACAAATTCAACAGACAATGATGCAGCAAACTTAATATTAAACCCAACAGCTTCACTACATCTGCGTCATACATTAGTTTGTATCTCTAGGCTATGTCCTGACAACCTGAAGGTGTTAGTTTGAGGTGCTGTTGTGAAGAAAACACACGCGCACATACAAAAACATGCAGGACTAAAGCTGTCAGTGGTGAAGCTAATTAGCCAAGAAACAATGTCTCTTGGACGTCTTTAACTCACCATGTTTTTTTTTTTTCTTTTATTCTTGCACAAATCATGCTCACCCATGCCAGAAGATGATGCTACAGTATGCCTCAGAACAATACCATACAGTGCTAACAGTTGAATGTTAAACCTGCATTAAAACGAGCGTAGATGAGAAGCATTTTTTGTTATATTTGATGAAATTCTCTTAACATCCTGACATCAATCAATGAATCAAATGCTCTGAGTTAAGATGATGAAAGAAGCCATAGCTAAGGGGAACTGCAGAGTCGGGTGATAATTCTGTGTGAGTTCATCACAAGTAATCCCTTTCACATACAAGCAGTCATTCAATCCACTGTTCATATAAAAATGTTGATTATAGCAGCTTTAAGTTAAATCTCCCATCCTTGCTACTGCTTTAGCTGTACCCTGAGAACAACCCATGCAATTGCTTATATTTTTCTTCACCAGCCAACTCATATATTTTATGGAAAAATACAGGGGAGTTTCCACCTCTCTTGTTCCCACTGGTTACAATAAGAAATGCCACTCTCAGGAACAGTGAAACGCAAATTAGGATCCTTTTCCTCAATTTGACGAATGTCTCTAGTGAGAGGAGAGCCAGTTAAAGCTGAAAATGCAACAGCATTCCTTCAGCCATTTAAACTGCACTCAAACTTCAGCAGAGCAGCTAATGATCCAGTGGCAATACTGAAATAAAATTGGGCCACTGTCTGTTGACATGTTCTGGCAGCTCCATTATGAAGCAGATGATCTGACTTTGTTGAGGGATTATACTGAATGTATCCTGCAGCAGCAAACACTGCGCAGTGAAGATATCAATAAAATGCAGCAGGCATCAAGTTGGACTTCATACACAGAAAAGTCTCTCTTATGCTCTTTAGAAAGTCATGAGTGCCTACTTCAGATCCAGTTGTTGCAGCGCAGCTGTCCTCTGAGTCACAGATAAAATCCTGCACTGATAAGAAATAGATGTATTTCATTAGATCAAACAGCTGTGTTGAATCTGGGCTCTGACATTTTCTGACCTGACGCTGCAATTGAGAAATAACCAGTCAGTGGGGCGCGTATCGGGGTCAGGCGGGGTGCCGACCGTTTCATTTTATTTATGATAATCCATCTCTCTAAAGTTGTTCTTCATCAATAACTCCATAGGCAAGTACTGCTTATTCTAGCTTTGAAGCTTCCGCAGGAAAGGCTGACAGGCTGTGTGAAATATCACGTCACAAGCCGTATAAAATATTGCCCTCTGATGAAATGTTGTCACCCTTTGAATCATTGTTTCTCCATGCATTCGTGATGTGACCTCTGCGCACAAGTTCGCCATGATTCACAGACTGAGGAGGGCAGAGTCTGCTGTCTGCAGCGAGGTCCTGGTGGCTTACTGTTCTGTATGTGACAGAATGGAGTATTGGACGTGCCTCAGCCTTCAAAAAACATTAGCAAGCAAGACCTTGCTTAGCTTGCGAAGTCTGTTGTTTTTGTCTGATCATTAATAATAAATTGATTAAAATGAGCTGCATTATACGGCTAAATGGCTGGTGAACAATTTGAGTGTAAACAGTGGTTCCTGCTCCATTTATCCATTTATGAGTCAAGCAATAAAACGCAAACATTACCCGCGAACACTCAGCTTAAAGAGTGCTGCTCTACAGTAATGTAAGCAAAAGCCAGTCCTGCTAGAAAGCAGCTTCCAAGGCCAACATATTACAAAAGACTTCTTCTTCTTTAGATGAGGATTTCATCTTGTTTTAATGTTCTTAAACACTAAAAACCCTGAGATGCAGCTCAGGCAGTATCACAATTAAGCTACAGTACATGCAGTGAATCATTCAGTAACTCAGCATTCTCCAGGAAAGTACACCAGAGTTTTGTCTCATTGTTTTGCACATGGAGATATTTTCACTGAAGGATCCACAGGTGTCTGTTTGTAATGTGCGTGTGGGTGGATGAGTGATGCTCAGGTCACAGCAGCACTTAAACTCTCTGATGTATGAAGCATCAGCAACATGAGTCAATTATTTGCAGCTCCATTTGAGAAGTGCAGGTGTTGACAGGAGCTTCGCCGACTTCACTGTGCTCCCAGACATATTCTGTGCGTCACTGTAAGATAAATATACAGAGTTTATTCTATTGGCACTGCAGAGTTTAGTGGCAACTGTTAGGTCTGCAAGGTGCTATTTAATCTCATCACTGCAGGATACGCTTGGAAAAGTAATCATTGTTTTTGTATTCTGTGCTTTTTTCCTAAGCAATTTGAAGTAATGATTTCAAGACAGCTCTCATGTCTGTGCAGTAAATATGTAGCTGTAACCAACAAATAGCTAGCTTATCTGAGCAAAAAGACTGGAGACAGTGGGGAAACAGAAAGCCTGGTCCAGACCAGAGGTGACAAGAAAATACAGTTACTTCCTGGGTGCCTGCCAGATTATGTTTCCAGTCTTTGTGCTAAGCTAAGCTAGGTGATTGCTGCAGGAGCTTCATCTGTAGGGTACAGACATGAGAGTGGTGTCACACTATTCCTTTTATGTATTTTCTTTATGAATTCGTTCATTCAGAACAATCAAGAATCTATGATTTTAGATAACAAGCTGCACAGTATGGGTAGCCCATAGCTATTGTAAAGCCTTTAGTGTGAGCTATAACTGCATGTAGTGCAGCTGTGTGTGGGTTTTCACATTAACATGATTTCAAAGGCTGTTTAATGGTCTCACAGCTCAACTTGTGTGTGGATGACTCATCAAACCTGTGCTGAGTCACAGGTTTGGACTCTGAACAGACAGGTGGTGATTCCGACCCACATTAAAAAAAAGTATTTGAATTGTTTTGGGGAAAGAAAAAGTGTTTGAGACAACCCTTGAGCTGGGTCATGTGACTCATTAAAACTCAGTGAACTACATTTTTTTGTCAGCCATTCCTGGCAACATGTCCCACTCCACTTCTGCTACCAGAAACACACTGATCCTCTCTGATAATTATGCCGCATAGATAATATGTAATTAGCAAACAGATGAATTGAATGTTCCGGCATCACCCAAGGCTTCACCCCACCTCCCGAGGATTTGCTGCAGCTCTTAGATATTCAGCGCCACATCACAAACTCACGCCTGAGTCTGTCAGACCATAAGCTGATGGAATGTGTGATTGAGTCCTAGAGGTAGTTTCTGCAGGAGCCAGCTCAGTGTGCGCATAAAGGTCACTGATAAATCTACCACAGAAACACAGTTCCTAATGGGTGACTGTGGATCCAGCTCTGTTGTCTGCTGGCTTTCAGTTCCAGCAGCAGTGCTGACAAGTATGGCAATCTCAGAACTAAACAACTCAAGACAGGCGAGGAGCTGCACTCTGAAACACCCCAGGCCTTGTGTTGAACATCCTCCCTCATCCTAACTGTCTTTGGTGCTGCAGGCTGTGAATAACAAGCCGAAAAGCTGAAGCTGAGTGCGCTGCTATAGCTTGGCCAGGCAGTTTGCCTCATGATGTATCACAAGATGTACTTCCTGCAGTTTTAAAGTTCCCAGTGTCCCCAGCATAATCCCAAAGCTGGTGCAGACAAGAATAATTTATCCAGGACTGTCAGAGAGCATTTAGACCTTTCAGGCAGCTGCAGCCTCCACTGTAAAGCAACAACTTCATTATTTTATGCTGCAGATCGGCAACTAGGAGTGAAAATGAAAACCTTTGCAGCGTTTGGGAGTCCATTATAAACTCTGCTGAAAAACTGTAAGTCACCATGAACAATATGATAAATAATTTCTACGGTGAAGCTGGTTGTTTACTT
This sequence comes from Chaetodon trifascialis, assembly GCF_039877785.1. Lineage (NCBI taxonomy): Eukaryota > Metazoa > Chordata > Actinopteri > Chaetodontiformes > Chaetodontidae > Chaetodon > Chaetodon trifascialis. The sequence goes on along the minus strand of NC_092068.1, from coordinate 9,527,958 downwards.
ACTCATTTGATTTATATTGCTGGAATGTGTGAGATGTCACAGAAAGCGCAGCAGCAGCACAGAATGAAGGGCAGGACCACCCTGGTGTTCCAACAGTAAATGGATGGAGCACATGGACATACTGCCGATGTCTCAATTACATTTAAGATGAATTTTAGCCACCCAGCAGAGATGTGTCAGGTTAAACGTGTTTGTAGCAAGAGCTTTCCTCAGTATTTATCTCTCATCCTTATAAGAAATGCAGAGTTCAGATCCTTTCTGTTTCCCTTGTTATATTATATTGATATGTTTGACTGTTCATGATCATAGTCCAGAAATATGTATTGGGCCTCATATGCACTGAAAAAATGTAGGTAAAGGTAGTGTAAGCAGCAGATATTTTGACCAGCACAAAGCACAGGTGTTACCAATAACGAGCGAGCATGGGGAGAGAGAAGTCAGCACTGATGTCACACATGTGGGGGGTGGGTGACTCTGGTAATTAGCCACTGATGCAACACACCAGGGAGACATGTGGGACAATGATGGCAGAAGTCGAAGTGTGGTGTTGTGCCACACTGAGATGATCCTGCAGAGGTGAACTGTTTGATTTGCTATTTTGGACAGTGTAACAATTTGGGGCTTTCTCCATCCCTCCCTTACACATAAAATAAAACCTGAGCTGTCTACATCAAGACAAGAGTGGGCTGACCAAAGCCAGACGAGGCCTGCCAGCCAGCCAAACGGTTACTCTCTCCACCAGCCTCGTAGGAGGACATGTGCCTTCCCCATGGGAGATATTCTGAGAAGGAAAAGCACAGGTGTAAATAATACTTTTAAATATGGCTCAATTCCACTTAGCTGCACCAGTTTCAGGGTTCTGGTTGTGCATGCTGAATCACTGTACTCACAGCTTACAGGGACACTTGAATAGGATCGGGGTTTGGGTTAGATGTGGCCAAGAGAGCTCATCACACTGCAACTTAAGAAAACACATGCAAACAGAAAAAACACGAGGAAAAACACATGTGCTGCAATACCTGACAATACAACCATGTAGATAAACAAACACACTGCAAGTACACACAACACAACCAAATAGATAAATAAACTACAAATACACACAATACAACCAAACACAATACAAATACGCACAATACAACCAACAAACACAATACAAATACGCACAATACAACCAACAAACACAATACAAATACGCACAATACAACCAACAAACACAATACAAATTCGCACAATACAACCAACAAACACAATACAAATACACACAATACAACCAACAAACACAATACAAATACACACAATACAACCAACAAACACAATACAAATATGCACAATGCAACCAGACATGGTTTGTGTTTTTTTTAACTTGTTGGTTCTAAGTTATTGAAAAAATCGTATTTTAGTTACCACATTTCACAATGATGTTAAGACATATACATTTTAGCTCAATTTCCAGTGACAAGTAGCCAACTTCAGCAGCTTCGAAAGCCACAAACCATGGCAACAAGTGAGGTTCATCACATTTTGTGTCCTTTGTTACCATCATCCATTGTGCTCTGTATTCTGTGTTTTTCTGTCGTATTTGCAGCACGTGTTCTCAACTTAATTATATTTTCTTTATTTGCTTGTGATCTGTCTATCTGCATGTGTTTTCTTAATTTGCAGTACGTGGAGCTCTCTCCACCACCATCTAAATGTCATCAGTAACACCTGAGATTTTCCTGTTATGACTAGCTCAAATGTCAGGATTTGTTTACACTTTAAACACATGTATTCATCTCTGTTGGAAAGATCACAGGTCTGACTGCAATGCACTCCTGTGTTCCTCTACTGTCTGCACTTCAGCAGTTTCATTTACGAAAATGAACAGTTAGTAATGAGAGCTATATAGCGAACAACTGTCCATGAACTAATACAGACATATGGATGACTTGCATTTAAGGACTATGAGAGAGACAAAGGTCTTTGATGTAGAGTATACAGATCAATGCTCTCTTACCCGCACATATCACTCAGTCAAACTCAGTGTGCTCTCTGCATGATCGTGCATGTTGTATGTCTTCAGTTTCTCTGTATTTCAGTGTAAATTTAGCTGCTGTTACCACAGACAATGTAGGGCCAGACCCTGTCAACAGACTGCTTACTAAGAAAGTTACACTTTGGAGCAAAGAGTCAATATGCGGCCTGGAGAGACAGATGTATTTACACCTTTTCAACACCTTGTTCACGACTCACCACTAGCTTCTTTGTCACTGAATAGCTATCCAATCCAAAGACTCATGAAGTGATGTAAAAGTGAAATAAATGGGGTGAAACCTGTTCCTGACAGGCCAGGGGAACAAAATGCAATCGGAGGTGAGCAAACAGGACTGTCCTCTGGTCAAATTTACAACACAGCTCATAGGTTGTAGGCATATCAGGTGGAATGTAATAATCGCAATAGCCTAATGTTTTAGCATATACAGTATTCAAATTATTAGTTTATATGGAACACCACTTACTGTAGAGTCAGAAAATAGTACATATTTGGTAAGCAGTACTTGATATAAAGTGGCCCAGTAGTGATGGCATATGAGGTAAAGAGCATGTGGACTACGGTCCTAAAAGCAATCATAAAAAGATAAACAATACACATTGTGCAAACTGGCTAAATTACAGTGTTTTCAGAGCTGAACTGCTCTCTTCTGCACTATAAATGGTTTGTGTCATTACTGGATCATCACTGGAATTACTGCATCACATTACTTCACCAGATTAGTCGTATCTATGATTGAAAAAAAAACTGTGTTGGCTTATGTAAGACTTAATGGTCAATTTCTTCCCAAATATAATTGGAAAAGGCCTATAAATGACCACAGGCAGATTAACATAAAAGATAATTAAGACAAAAGCAATAATAACAGACCATTCAAGCCATTACTTTTCATACTGCGTGTGTGTGTGTCTGAGACTGAACTGACTGAACTGATGTGGTCCATAGGGTGGTCAGTTCAGCTCTTTATATAGCCAGACCTTGCAGTAAAAGTCTACAATAAAACAGCCGAGTGGAAACAATAGATTACATTATATAATTCATTCCTTTGATCTTAGCCTGCTCGGTGAAGATTTATGTTATTCAGAGCAGCCATGTTGAAACAAAAGCCCCATGACTCTGACCTTTCATGTTATTAACTATACCGCTGTGGAACCTTTCCTCACTATGATTTTCTGTATTGTGAGAAAGTTATTTCACATAAATGACGTGTGATACCTGTTTTAATGTGGATTTCTGTCACTGTAGCTCAAATCTGATACCGGTAACCACAATTGACATTTGTTTTCACATGATTTTAAGATGTTACATGAAAGACGAGTCAATATGAATCCAGATCTGAGCAGCTGTATCATATTGGTCTTGACTGGTTTGATTTTTTTCCTTCCTAGAGGCTTTGCTCTCTTGCTTTTATCCCTGATTTAGCAAACATGATGCAGAGCCCTTAACCTCAACAGGAAATAGAAAGCACAAGTACATGTATATAGAATCTGCCATAGAAACAGGAAGGCTACAAGGAAACAAGCGAATAATGGCTTGTTTCAGTGTTCATGCTAAATGGCTCAGGATGTACAGGACTAGGTGAACTTGAGGTTTTGTTTTTGCTTTTGTTGAACATTCAAAGAAAGCAGTAAAAAGGCATTTGAGTCTCCAGAAATTTAGTGAAATGAGCAGTGTCTTGAAATGCAAATGCATCGAGCACAAAAAGTAGACATTTTCCCAACACATGAAGGATTCACAAGTTAAAAAAGTTTGTTGTCTGACGCTGAAGTAATTTGGATGAAAGCAAAAACCAGTGCTGACGTCTTGCTGCACCCAAACACAAGCTCGCTATTTTAAAATAACGTCTGCATCAAAAAAGAGACGGTGAACACGATTAAGGCTGTAATGATGAATATGCAGCACATATTACAGGTATAATGTTTCAACTTTAAAGGGGCAGATCACTTTATTTTATTTGAATTCTCATCATTGAAAGTACTAAAGCAGAGTCTGAAAAAACTAAACCCTGGAGATGTCATCGTGGTTGGTCTCTTAAATACCCCTGGATAATCAGATTTTTCGGGGGCTCCATTTATCTCATTTGGTGCTTACAGATTTACCTGAAAAGGCGAGCAAACACAGATGCAAGTGTTATGATGAGCATTTTTCCATCTCTTCTATTCCCCCCATATGACATGAATATGGCATTAGAATAACAATAAAAAGCACCAACTAGAAGTAGAACAAAGCTAGCTAAATATCAAGTACACATGTGGAGTTAATGTCGGGCTTTCTGCATGTAGCCTTTCATCTCTGTGCAGATTACACTGTCAGACTCTGTTGTAATGAGATGCAGAGCCAGGAAGCTGTCAGATTTGAGGCAAAAATGCTGGATTCTTGTGGACTGGATGCGCACCTTTACCCCATGCACCAACCAGCCATATCCAGATTCACAAAATTAAATTTGACAGTAGTCAATACTTGCAGCCTCAGGTGCAAAGACGCAACAGTGTTAAGGAAGAGAAAGAGTGCAGTTTGTATTCATTGTCTGTCTCCAGGTGTTTCTTTGGTCTCCCTCTTGTAAAGTTAAATAAACTGGCTTCAGTGACTGAAGCTGTCTTCAGCCACGTCCTTTTTGTGCTTCTTAAGGATATACAATATTCATAGTGTTCTTTGGGACCGGAGACGTCTCGGCAGATGTGTTCAGATAGCAGAAGCATACAGGATGGACATTATCATGTAATGTGAAGCTCCGGCCTCGATTAAATGATTCATCCTCATCCACCTATCAGCTGTTGGCTGCTGTCACTCACTAAAATTGTCTACATGTACTGCTATTGATTTTTAGGTTGTCATGCCCTGTGGGGAGGAGATAACCCAATCAAATTCAGTCTTTGCCTCGAACACGAAAAACACAATTTTCTCTCTGCAGAATTTTCACACTGTGTTTGAAGCCCTCAGGTCAGTCTCTTTGAATTCCTTCAATTGTCTTCAGCTATTTTCCATTTGCATTTATAAGACGGCATCTCCCATTAACAGAGGAATTGATTGTCCTCAAATTTAGTGTTTACTTGCGGTGTCCTGAAAGACCTATGTCATGCCATTTCAGCCTCAGAAATTTTAAGCCTCTCTCTCTTGATGTTAAAATACCTCTGAGAGCTTTGTTTCTCCTCCCTGATATAATTCACTCTTACCAAATCGGATACTTGTGTTTACCACGTTAAAAAGGGAGGTGCACAGGGAAAAGTTAAAAAGCATCCCGATGCATTTAACCCATGTCATTCACATTCGTGCTCCACACATGATGAATCATAATGACTTTGGTGCACCCCTGACTTTTCATCTAGAGTGATGAGGCTGACTTGTGGTTTTTCCGTTACCCCTAAAGAACTGAGCAGCTAGAAAACCTTCTTTCATTTGCCAGACTTAAATGCTTCCATCAACACAGCAGTCATGTAATGTCCACTTACTAGTAGATTCTATGGCTCAGTTCAGCCTCCAGGATACAAACTGCATCAAAACACAGCTTCTCTGTACTCTAAGAAATCCGTGAATGTACAGATAGCTGCTGTCTCTGACCTTCAGTTACAATGACAGTAAAGTCAATAACAGGCATTTGCTGCTCCTCATTGTCCCTCACCCACCTACTTCAACATTTTTCTCATATTATAAAATCCATGTGTCTACACAGTTATTTCAAGCTGAAAAGCAGAACACAGAGGTAAATGTTGTTTTTTCAGCGTGACAGTAAAAATGATTGTTAGTTAATCTTTCAAGTACCACTGCTGTCATTTGCTATCTTTCATTGGTGACCATTATTGTATCAAAATTTAAAGAGGTGGTTTCTATACTACAATACACAAACATTTTTGTGAACTTTTTACTTGTAGCTCGATGGCAACAACATCTAACAGTTGGACTCCTCTTTTTTTGCCCTCTCTCCACTGGACAGTGTGACCTCCTCTGCATCTGTCTCACCGAGTGCTTGTTGTTTAGGGCTTTGTTGTTTGATGCTGCTGGTTCAAGCTGACCCTTTTCCTGGATGTGGAGATGCTCTGGTCTTTCCCTCTCACTCTCTTCCTGTTAGATTTTGCACAGATGAATGATGATGGGCAGGACAGAGAGACAGGAATGGAGGTTCAGCAGAGCTCATCTGCCCAGCTGCCTCCAGCTCGAGGATTTTATAGATGAGTGCCGACTTCCTCCTCCTCCCAGCTGTCCATCGGGTGTTTCTTTCTTAAAGCTAGTGTAGGTACTGTAGTGTATTTTAGAAGATTTATTTTTTTTTTGCTATATTTGTTGAAATTGTCTTTGCAACCCAAGAGCAATCAATAACTCAAATGCTCTGACAAAAGGAAAAGAAGAAATCTGGAGTCTGTGGTCGGTGCAGGCCTGTAATAATGGCCTACCTGCCTACCATACATGTGAATGAGATGTGAGGTAGTTGGACACGGTTAGCAATGACCATGATGCACTGCGCTCCAGAAGACATCCCCTGAGCTGACAGCCTCTCATTCAGCAGCTGGCACAGTAGCACTCCATATTGGAGTGGTTGAGTGGCATAAATTCAGCAAGAGTTTAAGCATTGTACACAGGCAATAAACCAAAGACTGCAACACAGCGCAACCCATCATGATGGCTGTTCATGAAATCCTCATGAAATTTAATGTACAGGATTCATGTGCGTGGGCACAAATCTTCCTTTTTTTCATGACACAGCACAATTTTCAAACGGAAAACTTGCTGTGCTCATCCACACAAATCCTAAAGATTAAATATGGTGCCTAGTTAAAGAAAATGTTTTTTTTATTAATATTTAACGTAGGTGCTCTTGTTGCCTAAACCTAACCACAGGCAGGACTTGGGATGGGAATTGAAAGGATGTTCAGTTTTAGTCAAGCTGGCCATAGCCTGAGAGCTACCTGTAGCAACAGCCTGTCTGTCATCATCTAAAATGTATGAAATGAGAGAATATTTGTACAGCTTTTGTTTCATTTAGATTTTAGAAAAATCTGCCGAGTTGTTATCTTTCTTCCTGAAACGAAGCCGTGCTTTGGAAAGTTTCTTCCTCTCCGTCATGACTTGTTGCCAGAAGTGTAGATGCATGAGTTAACTGTTGTGCAATGCACAGCTTCCCTCCCTGGACAGGACGTGAATCCCGGCTTCTGGTTACCTTGGCCCGCACTTTGCATGCATGCCATCCATCCTGATCGCCTCCCTGCAAGTCCAGTTCATAAATGTATTGTTTCAGTCATTCAAAGAAACATGATGCAGGCAGTTTTAAGACTATTTCATGAACTGCAGTGAAATGGTGCTGCACAGTAAAATTGGAGGCTGCATTTTCTATCAAAAGTTTGAATTTTGACGGGTTACATATTTAGTATTACACAACATCACAAGGTCGGCAACAAAATCCACAGTTAAAATGCAAACAAAACAAACATTAGAATGTAAGACAAGTAATCTAAACAGCAGTAATAAAATCCCAGCCTAGAAATGGCGTGGAAAACTAAAATACTGTGCAACAGAAAGGATGAGCATAGGCTGTCACATCCTGCCAAAATATGATCCAGTATGGGACGTTCTGTATTTTCAGCATTTCCTCTGTCACAATTTAAATCACTTTTTATAAACTTTCCGAAATCTGAAATGTTTTCTGCTCTGGCTCTCTGATTAACTCCTTTGCTTAATGTCCTCTCCATGATCTCTAAGAAAAGGACAGTTTATTTGACCCACAAAATATTCACCTTTTAACGTTGTTTTGATCAGTTTGTCCATTTCGTTTTGTGTGTGTGTGTGTGTGTGTGTGTGTGTGTGTGTGTGTGTGTGTGTGTGTGTGTGTGTGTGTGTGTGTATTTATGAATAAACTCTATTTTCATTTTTCATGAAAATCCAATTTCCTTTTTTTCACTGTGAATAAATGAAGTCCCTCAGCTGTCTATTATTCTGCGTTTGTGGTCCTGGCTGTAAACTAGTTAACATTTTTTCTGTGGCATTCCAAAAGGTCACTATAAACTCACAACAACAATGTGTTTTCAATGGAAATATGGAAAAGAATTAAGGAAAGGTCACATTCAGCAACACCACTGATTAATTTTTCTGATTAGCATGTGAAAAAGTTGTTTTTTTTGTTTTTTTTAATGTATCAAATTAAACTAAACAAGTGTGATTGAATAACTTGTCCACTACAATGTAGTTGTAGCAGAGGTCTAAACTCCACCTTGGGCAACACCTCCCTTCTTCCAGACAGCGGGCTGCTGCAGAGTCGCAGTTCCTTCACTTCTTGGCTCGCTCCTGAGGACTTCAGATGGTCACTCGTGTCAGATGCCATGTGGCTGCACACTGCTTCCTGCCACATCGGCCAGCGTCACAGTCAGACAGGAAGCAGCTGCTCAGTATGTGCACTGCTCCAGCCAGATGTGCACATCTGCCCTGCTGGAGCAACCACATATGTGCTGATTCATAATACCTTTACACATCTCTGTATAATCCACATGTATGAGCCAGTGGATATGATGAATTTCTCTGTGTATGCAACATGTCATCTGCATCTGTTTCTCCATGTTTGCATCTCCCAAGCACTGATGTTAACGTTAGATGTTAACATGATATCACACTAGAAATATCTTGCTTGACACTAACCCATGCTGTACATTTTGCCATTAAAGGAATTCATCTAGAATTCAAAAAAGCTCAGAACTGGCTTGAGGGAGATGAATTAAAGTGACGATCATCACTTTCAAATAAATCAAAACATTTCTAAATGATCTCAGATATCAATTATACATTACCGGCTTTAATCGGATGTGTGGTCATGTATTTTGAATCATAGATGATGTGCGCAGAGGGCATCGCCTGCAGATCCAGCTGCTGCTTCACACTACCGACTCTTGCAAACTATTACAATTTCCTTCATTAGAAATGAATTTGACCTATCTCACTCACCTAGAGGACAAGTCTGCTTAAATTATAATACGTTACGATCAGATCTGCATCGATCTTTTGGTTTTCCAGGAGGATCTGTTGCAAACAAAAACCAGGGGGATGGTGTGAATGTTCAACACAGCCGGCCCACCTACTAAATTTCCTTTGACAGCTCCCCTTGATTGGGTTTTTATCTAGAGTGTGAAATATGTACTTTCCAAATAGATTTTTCCAGCCTGGTTTGCGGAGAAATATGTAAAGAAAACTTGCCTGCTACAGAAGTTATTGGACTGTTGCGGCTCCTGATAATGTCAACATTATCTGAAACCGAGGATATTGTTGTTGAGTAAGCCCGAGGCCACAAATAGACAAAGGTAAAAAGAAAATACAAATGCGAAATGAAGCGAAACAGGGAGGCATGTGGAAGTATTTACATCAAACTGCAGCCCCCATGCCTCCAAAAAGCTAAATTTAATAATTTCATTTTAAAGACAAATTTTCATTTTCAAAGCCAAAATTAGGTGATTCTGTGCCTGAGGAAACAACTGTCCAGGAGTCTGAATGTGTTATCGAAACAGAAAACCTGAGGAGACAAACACAACAAATTAACCACCATTTTCATGCCACGGTGAGTCTGTTTAAACTGTCTCCTTACATGTTTGGAACACATGGTGAAAAAAAGTTTGCCCTGGTGTTGCAGAAAAAACAGTTAATGGCGCTGGTCTGCTTGGCGCATCTGGGCTCTCACCCTTCACCTGTAAACATCTAACCTCTCCCTAGAATACTCTAACAATGTTATGCATAATCAATTTATAATATTAAATGCGTCGCGGGAGTTATTTTGTGATAAGGTGTTGTAATTATTTCTTTTGATGAACCCCCTTTCTCTCAGCCTGCCTCGTTCATTTCAACTCAATCAGTATTTTTCTTTCCCAGCATGCCTCTGGAAAAACCACAGGGAATTGAAGCAAGCTAAACCATTTACATTTACAGTTACAGTGAACGTTGGTGGATTGTTAATGATTATGAAACAGAAATGTTAAACGTGCTGGCTACATCTGAACATTTGGCAGCTTTGTAACATAAAGATGATGGTGCATTCAAGGTCGAAGATGAATTATTTTTAATGTCAAACGTAAAAGAATCATTCAGTTTTCACTTGATAGTGAAGTTATGTCACCCACATAAATGGGAATCATAATTCCTTGTGATCTCTAACAAAATAAAATAATATAATAATAAAAAAAAGAATAAGGATCAAATCTAAAAAGACCTCAAATAATGACAAGAACAATTTCTGTGTCCACCTGTTCACATAACCTGCAGCTGCACACAGCGAGCTCCAGCTGTTCTCAGAGCAGTGAGAAATCCCTAATGAGTGGAAGCCAGGTTGAGATTTACCGAGTATATCTGCAAATTAAAGAACAAAAAAAAACTTAAGAATAAATGAAGTCCTTGAAACACTCCCTGATTAGGTGCAGCATGTGTACAGAGCTGGCCAAGTGTCCGAGTCTCACAGGACAGAATACAGCAGGACTCCTCACGCCACCTGCTGCAGTCCTCCCTGTTCTCTGCTGTCTTTCTCACAGCCGACATTCACTGTCCATGATGGCTTTTTTCCTCCAGCTGTCATTTCTGGAAGATTTTCCTGCTTTATTTCTGAAAGTTTAACTCAACTTGAGTCAACTTTTTCAGGCTCTGACCATCATTTCCATCAGTATTAATTGCCTGGCACTTACTAAGTGAGGAGTAAGTGCCAGGCAAGTGAGACCTGATAAGAGTGCATTACTCCTTACATTATTTCTGTTACTCAATACTCGTCAAACATCTTCTACAGTATATGTTATGAGACAATTTAACAAGCAGTCAGCCTATACAGAAAGTATTTACTGACCAACAATAGCTATCTTAGCCGTGAAGATCACACACACTCCAACTCTGAACAAAACCAGGTGGTTCCTGAATGTGCAGGCTTACAAGCAGCCAAACTAAATCTCCCACCAGTCTATCCACCTTATGCAGAGAGAGAAACAATTTGTCACCCTATCAAACTCCCAGTTAGATGGTAAACAAGCTGATCTCCCAAGTGTTCAAGTCATGGTGAGATACTTGAATTAGTCACTATCATGCGATTACTTTGAGGTTGTGTTAACGTCCAAAACGGGTCATCATACCCAAAAGTCAAATTGTGATAAACCAAACATGATCTATCAGCAGTGACGTGGTCTAACATCATGAGCTTCTACCTACAATAAACTTTGGCTGCAGAAAAAGAGCAGAATAATCGAGTATTCAATGGCTGAAATGGACAAGAACAAGAACAAATGGACTTTGGAAATTGGGGAGATTATCACCTGAGGCTTCCACACTCGCAGCATTGTTCACAGTTGAGTGATGAAATTGAAGTGAATGATTGTTTTGGAGTCGGAGCGTGTGAAAGCTTTCGTGAGGCCAACAAAGAGCTTCATATAACAGGGAGAGTGCGGTGGCTGAAGGTTTTATTTGCACTCCAGCAGGTCTTCTTCTGATATTGCAGAGCTGCAGACTAAAAGCAGAGACCATAACAGGGGATTTCAGTCAAATGAGGATTGAACAGAAGGTGATTCCGGTCCTCGGGCCCCACTGCCCTGCATGTTTTAGATGTTTCCTGCTCCAACACACCTGATTCAAATGAGCGGCTTGTTATCAGGCCACTGCAGAGCTTGATGACGAGCTGATAATTTGAATCAGGTGTGGTGGAGGAGGGAAACATCTAAAACATGCAGGGCAGTGGGGCCCGAGGACCGGAATTGAGAAACACTGCTTTAGACATATTTTCTAGTAGTGGTATTGGTTAAAATTGAATTTTAAATTAGGTGCTGAGCAGCTTTCATCCACTGTGATTAACCGCAAGGAATAACCCTCTGTACATGAGACTATGACTGATGGAATGAAAATATTAAAGACGATCTTATAATCCTTTACATTTATTAGCATAAGGTAGCTGAGAAAAAAGCCAGTTGGTTTAACATACGGACTGGAGACTAGCCTGCATTTGACCAAAGGAGCCTACCAGCTCCTCTGAAGCTCAATAATTAACACAAGTGTCTCATTTGTTTAATTTATACACAGACAACAATCTGAATTACATGCTGGAAGCATTTCTTAACGCAGTTTATCCATGACGAGACAAAAGGCTGTTCATCAAGAAACAGTTACAGTAGGCCTCCAGCACATAACTTCATCTAAAGTTATTGTTTTTACATTACTGTTTGTCTATGGGTTCAACAAATGAGATGCACTGCGTTAATAAGTGGGCTTTGTTTCTCCTGCTTCCAGCTCTAATGCTAAGATAACTGTTAATCTCGCTTCTCTAGCCCTATTTCACACACACTAAATGGTATCAATCTTCTTGTCTAACTCTCACAAGTGAGTACCAGAAAGCGTATCTCCCAGAATGCTGCACGATTTGTAGAAATAGCTATAAACTCCTGCTATAATTGCCTAAATGTTTATAGATTGTATTCTCAAGGTTGATTCTGCAGTTTAAAAGGTGATTACACGTCTTCTCGTCTACATCTCTGCTTGTGGTGCAGAAGTCGAATGAAAAAAAAAACTCTCAGGAAAAAAAAAGCATTTCATTTACAATAATAAATAGCAATTTAGAAGACCAGTGAACTCAACGCCATACAATGTGCTTTTGATTCGCTGTGTCTAACTCGTTTTGCACGGGCCGGACTCAATTTCTCAGAACCTCTTACGTCTTATCTTTCTCATTGGAGAAAGCTCGGATACTCTCCTTTTCGCTCTCTCTGTATCTCTTTTTCTTCCTTCGTGTCTCTGTCTCAGTGTGATTTTACATCCCTCTCCAAAGCCCCCTCCATGTCCCTCTCTCCATGCTCCACACATTGGCAAAATGGCTTCATTTTCTGGACCTCAGAAGCCAAAGGAAATCGATTGTGTGACTCAGAATCTCTTTCAGCTGCAACTCTCACGCACGACTTAAGGTCTTTAATTTAATCAAAAACGGACAGCGTGACTGCATTATGCGTGAAATGCTGTGGGTTATCTGCTCTGAGATATCTTACAGTGTGTGCTCTACTCATTGTGCTCTGAGCAGGGGTCATAAATAACCCATTTTCCTTTGTGTCTATATTCCTGAATGTTGCTATTTAGTGCATTCCCCAAGGAATTTCAGCTGTGACCTAAAGCCATATCTTGTCACTTTCTGAGTTGTTTCGGACAGGTTTCATCCGCTGTGAGGGCAGGGATACATTGTGAAAATGAGCTCAGGTGAGACCTACTCAAGGCCGTGCATAAATTATTTCCCCCCGCACTGTAAGATGTTGTTTAGTGTGTGTGGTGTCAATGGCTGAATGCAATTAAATGTGAAATATTGTCTGCTATACGGTCCAATTATCAATCACATTAGTCGTGGAGCTGCATCATTTAAGCACAAATAATTTAATTTGAGTTTGTCAGTCATGGATTTCATTCCAAAGTTAATCAGGGTCTGAGCTGTCACCTAGTGTCTCTGCAACTTGCCAGCATCCTCTGTGTTTAATCGGTTTAATGGACCTTGCAGTGCATGCTGATTTAAATATCAGTATGACTGTATGAAAGGAAATAAAATGAATTGTTAAGCTTTCCTCATCATCTTGAATTAGAGTTGCATCGCTCCATGTACTGACTGTGTTGAGGACTGTTTAGGAAAATAAATAAATTAGCTGATTACATCAACATCCCAAGGTGCTAATTTACCAGCATGCAAAATTTAAAAAATCAAATGATATGATCAGCACAGACTGAATAATTAAAACAAAACAAAATTAATTCTTAAAAATCCCTCCACATTGTGATACAGGTAAAGCGCAAAAGTGGAGCAGTAATGACCGTATATTAAGTTGTATGTCTGGCTGTGATGGGAATGTTATAAATGGTGCGCTGTTTAATTGAATGTTGCCTGCCAGCTCGGCTTTACGGTTCGATTAATAAATACCAATTTTGTAACCTTAATTTCTGATGTCTAAATAGCTACTGCATATTCTTGTCAGGTACGAGAACTTCAAATTGTCAAATGGGTTTCAGAAAAACAGTGTAATTACTAAGAGTTCAAAACTGGCATTTAAACCTCACAACACTTCAGAGAAGAGAGAAGCTTCCTCATGAAAAGATTAGATTCCAGAAATCTGCTGAAGGTCTGTGAAGGTGTATCTCACTGATGCAGTTTACCTGAATTGGTTTATCTGAAGCTTGTTGACTTTTCTTCCTTGGAGTTCTTTGTAAAGAACAGCCCTTATTTTATTAAAGGCTCAATATGTTATTGCTCTAGCTTTCCAGTGCCTCCAATAATAATGTTTTGCATCTAGGTGACAGTTTCTTGATTTTATTAAATGACTGTTTTCATCTCCAGGTGCAGATGTTAACTTGATTTTTGTGTGCGTTTTGCACAAACAGTCGCTGTCATGCTGTCATCGATCGCTGTCTGCGCTCGATGCGAGCAGCTTGAAAAATGTGCAGAGATGGCGTCCCTTTAAAAATCTACCTGTGTGTGTATTCCTGGGGAAACTGGACAACACATCCTCAGGGATAAGGGGCCGAAATGGCTCCACTTTTTTATGGAGAGCACAACATGCATGAGAAACATGCAGAGGGATAAACTATTCTTTTCCAGGAGAGCCGAGATTACGAAAAGGCGACCAATGCCGAAAATTGACTTTGAGCGATTGGTGCCATTGTAACTCAGCTGGGCCTCCAAATGGACCTCATAATGTCATACATCCCAGCAGGATACAATCATCTGGCAACACGTTGATTGATATCAGCAGGAGGCACTCCAGCGCATCAGCTGAAGCAGATTTATCCATCATTGGAATTTGGATTTGATAAACTGGTTGATATGAAAAAATACCATTAGAGTGGCAGGGGATGCAGCTGGGTGGGCCGCCAGGGGGAAGGCTCCAATGAGAGACAATGAGAAATCCAGAACGGGTTTATTAAGAATGGCTGATGTGGATGAATATCTAGTGGGAAATGGACAAATCCATAAGAGTACAGTGAAATGGACATGACGTCTGTAGAGGCTGATGATGCGTCGTCTGCATGGTGCAGTCCATTCTCTAGATTTTGCTTTTGTTGTACGTCTATAATATCTCAATCATATTCACCAGCTTCATTGCATAAGAAGAAGAAGAGGAGTGCTCACCGTGCAGAAATCTGCTGAGGTTTGTCTGCCTCCGAGGCTGTTTGCTGTGGAGGGTGACAACTTAAATGGCTGATATAAAACCTGACACAACTAATCTATCACAGATCCCCTGCCTGTCTGCTTGAAATTCCTCTTTTTAAAGGATGGTTTATCGTGCAGCCATAAGTCATGGTGTACAACATTGCTGGCTGCGGCCTTGTGTGTTTACAAGATTGCATATGTCGTCTGGATTTCAAATATCTGTAACATGGACATATCTGATCCTGTTTTGACATGCAATCTCAATGTTAAAGATTACCCTGCAGAAGAGGAAGTAGCATTGGTAGGTTTATTCATTTATGTGTCTCTCAATATGTGGAGCACATGAGCAGATTGAGAAGTAAAACATTAATGAAAATTTGAAAATCTACAAAGCAGAAAAAAATCATTTTCTCAGGTGGGTCAGTATGTCACTATCATGAAGCCTGATTGATTTTAAACACTATTTATTGTAAAAAGCATCTCTTAATTAGCTGTAAAGGCAATAGCGATCCGTTAACATCAATTAAGAAAAAAAGGGCAGCCACGTTCTGCTTAACAGCTAATTGGCAGGCTGAGCAAAGCAAGTGAAGCTTTGGAGAAAATCAGTGCAACAATATCAAAGGCAGCAGCACTTTATCTGTGAAAAAGCCCCAAAATTACTCTTTATTTAATGGGAGCACTAAAGTAAGTCACTCCCCACAACCCCAACGATACTTTAGTCTGGCTGTTTTCTTTGTTTTCCCCACAGCCTTCAAAAAACCTATTAAAACAGGTTAATCATCCGTTTTCATTACACAAAACATCAATTAATCATGTCCATCTCTACTGTTAACTCCTTTCGAGTCCCATTAAACTATATGTATATGAGTGTCTGTCATTAGAGCGCTTTCAGAGCAGCCGGCAGACTTCAGTAACAAACAGAAAAAGAGAGATGCTCATTTAAAATGAGTCTGGGTCATGATCCAGCTTGATAAATTAAGAGCAGCTAACTGCTCGGGTTACATAACTGTGCCAAATCCTCCAAACTGAACCACAACGCTTTCTTTATTGTGCTGCTGCTCTACTCCAATTTGAAATTATTGACTCAATTTGTGTTTAGCTCACTGATGCAGTGTTATACTTTATCACCCCCCCGATGAAACTCAGCGCTGCTGATCCGCTGGAACCACATAGAGCGCAGTACATACGCAGCATCGAATCATTACAGTAAATTGATAAATTCTAATCACACATCTGTTTTTCACTTTATGTGCCGTAGCATTTGCACTTCACAACATAAAATCTGTACTCCTGCTCAGTGTGCACGACACACACCCTTCCCTTCTAAAGATGTCAGGGTAGCCACCACCCGTCACCGTCACTGCCCTCAACACGACAGTCAGCAGAACATTGAAACCTCTCGTCTGCATAATGCAGCACCTCCTGCCCTGTCAAACACGACTAACCTTGGCAGGTAATGCGCATTACCATGGTTACAGTGGTTTAACACTGCCAATGTGCGTCTGGTCCATGAATGCAGTAGAGGGAGCCTTTGTTGTAACATCAATTAACATTTAAGACCTTCTATTCTCGACCTCTAATGAGTTCCTCTTGCCCAGTCTGTTTTGAAATCATACTTGTAGAAGTCAAACTTTCTCTAACATTGTAATAACAAACTGTTTTAGAATTCCTTCTCTTCTTGTCCGTGTAGGAAATGATACTTTTTTCAAGAGAAACACGTCATCACTGCAGCAATTGAATCCAACTCTACCATTGAAGTCAAACAGAAATTTGACTTCTCTTCACCTTTTGGGAAAGGAAATACTATCTTACTAATACTACTACTACTGTAACACTAATACCTACTGTATAACTTTTGTAAAGACATTGTGCTTTTTTTCATTTCCCAATACTTACTTACAGCATGCCTGTGGATGAGGGTGGGTGGGTGGGTGGGGGTTGCACCTCCCATGGCAGTGGCTGACTGACAGTTGAGAGCAGGTGGTGCACCCTCGCTGGTGTGTTTGTCCTACATTATACAAAGGATGGGATGTACCTAGTGTTACCCGTCTCTCTTTCCTGACTCCCCCAGACTGTCAAGTCACTGCAACAGGTGGTCCTGTGATTGCCATCGCCACACAGATTAACTATTGAACAGAGAAATGAGAGGAGTGCTCATAAGTCAGCTCACTAAAGCCCAATTCACATGCGACTAGTGTTACCAGGGGACCTCATGTTATTTAGAAAATTACACCACAACAACTGTGTTTCGTGCAGTGCAGGAAACACAGTCAGATGCAGGATTTACTGACGTCATCCCCCAGATATGCTATTAATATGTGTTATTGCCAACACAGCCTCCATAATTTTTGACCAGAAAAACTCTTGGCAGAAAGAAGAAGAAAAAAAAAACAACCCAAAATGATCAAGATGCAGATGTGCACAGGACTAACGCTCTGACACCTCCTCTGTGTTACTTATCAAAGTACAGACTTGGCAGATTTGCACAGGATTAAGATCACAGACGACATAATTATTAGAGGTCCGCAGGTAATATTAGTCCTGTGCAAAGAGGGCTGAAGTCAGCCCACCAGCTTTATAACTGCGGCCACTGGAATTGAACTGATATTAAAAAGTATTTTAGTACGAACCCGCACAGACAACCCACACTTCAATCAAATTCAGCTGGAAAAAATACATAAAATTCATCCTCTTTTAAAGTGTTCTACCTAATCTGTACACAAATCAAAACAAACACAGACAGGACCCAGATTGTGATCTCTGAGAAACGCATGATTTTCAGTTTGGGTTTGACTGAGAACTGCTTGGAGCAAATGATATCTGAAGAGTTCTGGATGAAATGTGTCGGGACAGCATCAATGTCTGCTGCAGCCGGGGCATGGCAGAGCATTTGATGAATCTCTGTAGCTCACAACAGACCCAAAGTAGAATTGCCAGCATGTGATCTTCTTCAATCTTTCACTACTCGGGTCAAATACGTCTCAGTTTCTCTCCGCTATCACTGTCCTGCGTTTCTCTCTGAATCTCGTATTTGTTCCATTTCCTATGGTGCCTGTTTTCTGTGTTTCTCAGGAGTGAAGCCATTACCTTTTCTCATCCTCACATGCCTTTTGTGCTGAAAGGAAATTTCATGCACACCTGAGAAACAGCGTCCGGACACCGAGTTATAATTAAAGATGTGATCTGTCTATTCAATGTATTGACACAGTGTCGTCATTTATTAAAGATTCATAACTACAACAGATCAGTATCCAGCTTGACTCGGATCTGCTCACTCCCGCAAAATCTGCCAGAAACTTGGGTGTCTTGATCGATGACCAGCTAACTTTTAAAGAGCATGTGACCTCTATTGCTCGGTCATGCCGATTTGCCCTGTGCAACATGAGGAAGATCAGACCCTCCCTGTCTGAGCATGCAACACAACTCCTAGTATAAGCGCTGGTACTCTCACGCCTCGACTATTGTAATTCCTTAATTCCTTAATTCCTTAATATATATATATATAAAAAGTATAAAAATATATATATATATAAAAACCTCTCGGTCGAGTCTATTCACTTTTTGCACTACTTCGTAGCATTGTCTCGTAGCACCTATGTCCAGTTGGACCAGAAAGTTGCATTAGGGCACTTATTCTTGTTGTTCTCTCCCGCCTAGAACCTGCTTTTGTTGCATGAAAATCTCATATGTACATCGCTTTGGATTTGCCAAATGAAAAATTGTAATTGTAATTGTAATTTGTTTTTTAGCAGCGTAACAAGAATAACATGAGTAAAAACAGATTTTTTACATCTATTACACGAATGAAAAAGTAATTTCTTTAAAGGAGCAAGATTAAGCACGGTGGTGCAGCAGGTAGTGCGCGTGCCTCACAGCAAGAAGGTCGCCGGTTCAATTCCTGGGTCGGGCCTTTCTGTGTGAAGTTTGCATGTTCTTCCCGTGCATGCGTGGGTTCTCTCCGGGTACTCCGGCTTCCTCCCACAGACCAAAAACAAGCTCATTAGGTTGATTGGTGACTCTAAAATTGCCCCTAGGTGTGAGTGTGAGTGTGAATGGTTGTCTGTCTTGTGTGTTTGTGCCCTGCGATCGACTGGTGACCGGTCCAGGGTGTACCCCGCCTCCTGCCCGCTGACAGCCGAGATAGGCTCCAGCCCCCCCCCGCGACCCCAAAAGGGATAAGCGGCATAGAAAATGGATGGATGGATGGATGGATGGATGGATGGATGGATGGATGGATGGATGGATGGATGGATGGATGGATGGATGGATGGAACAAGATTAAACCTGTATGAAATGCTGCCTTTTAATTAGGTCTTTAGGTGCAGTAAATAAGTAACTTTTACACTGAAGTTTATGTTTTGTAGTTTTTTGGCTTTACTTGAATTCACACTAAGAACCAGAATAAAACCAGGGCCTGGAAGCAAAATTCACATTTATCTTGGTTGGTTGACTTTTGGTAACCTGTCGTCCTGCCAGGTTAGAGGTCCTGGCACTGCGGAGGATTTAAACAAAATGTGTTGTGTGTGTCAGAAAGCCCACAGACAAAAATCAATATGAGCTTTGTTCTCGTTCATGGTTTTGGCCTTCATTCGTTAAGTTATGCTGTTGGCTTTCAAACAAGGCCTGAGGTAGAAATTGACCCACGGCATCTGAACTTTTAGAAAACACATAAGAGTTTTAGTATTAGCGAATCCTTTCACCATATAGGTCGTATTTGTAGAGTATCATTACCCACAGATCCGACCATCTTCCCGTCTCTGCAGAGGATCAGAGGGAAGACAGTTTCGACTAGTTGGACTCAGGCAGCTGAGGACTGGCTTTGTTTTCCCGAGCTGTGAGCTCCTGTTGGTATTTTTGCAGCTCTTCACAGTTCACAGCATCCTGCAGTAAATGCAGTTTGAGTCACATTCAGGGGGAATAGATTCAGCTCGCAAATCTGACACTTAAACCATAGAGATGGCATAAAACATGAAAAACAAAACGTCACCGTAATATGCAACATTTTTATAACCTGTGTCATTTCAGATATTTTTTCTGTTGATAGTGCTTTAGGCCTTTTGCTTCATGTATTATTAGCCAGCCTAATGTGTCTGAGTGTAATGTCTCCCGCAACGGCGGTCTGAATTTTACAGTATTTTTGCATAATGTCTGAATCCATTATGAAATGTATTTGTATCCATGTAAAGTTAGTTACTGTTAATAATTTAAATAAGCCTAAGTACTGCACAAAGTCACGACAGGCAGCACAAACACGAAAGCAGCCCAGAAGAAATGCATTAAGCACCAACGAACCCAGAAATAAAACAGAATCTCTCTCACTTTGACACACACACAGAATATTTACTGTCTGTTTGTCTTATAATTCTGTGCGCCCAACTCAAACAAATTGCCTCACTATTCCAAAGTATATTTGTGTCAGACGTACACATCTTAGGTCACCATTCACCTTTCACTGTCTTCTTTTGTAAGATATCTAGAAACTTTCTGACGTAAACCCCCTCATTAAACCCAGTGTCGGCCCATGCACTGCTTTAGTTCATGACTCTTTTTACAGAACATTACCTCAACATTATCATTACTAAGTTATTCTTACAACACTTTGGAGGCCTCCTAGCAAACTCTGAGAACTCGGAGTATAGAGATTGCTTAACCACAGTGTGAGTCATGGCCTCAGTTTGGCCAACAGCACTGATTCAAAACTTGGCACGAGACCTGTGCACAAACTTATCAATAATAGGCTGCAGATTGCCAGCTTGGAACTTTCTACCCCAGCTGAGTTTTTGTATCAATTATTCAGGTAAGACTTGCGATTTCCCTGAAACTCTGGCTGCTGAATTTAAGGAAAGGCCAAGCAGGGTAATGAGTAAGAAGCTACTTTGTTGTAGCTAACAACACAAGTTATTACTTATTCTGCCTTGACCGTGAGCTGCGAAGCTTCATTTTCTTTCCGAACTGACCGTGTTTTGTGAAATTGAAAAAGTTTGCCCACTTGGATGTTCATAGAAATGTGGGAGGATTAGTAATCCCATGCCTTCATACCAACACACACTTTAGCATTTTCTTTGTGCACCCCCTCCCCCTTTTAAGTGCAGTGTCTCTCAGGGACATGTAGCCCTGACAGACACAGAGGGGCAGACAGAAACCTCAGAGGACATGCCCTTTTATGTCGGAGAGAGCAGGAGCTGGAGCAGGAGGGAAGACATGGAGGGAAGTGCGGGGCGGGTTGCAGGGAGGTGGGGAGCCACGCTACGGCAAGCCAAGCTAAATCTCCACCCTGCTTTGTATGCATGCCTACGCTCGCCGGCTATGCATAGTGCAGGAGGAAGGCAGAATTTGTCACCCAGCTCAGGAAATTATTCAGAATTAGTCAGACATGTTTGATATCCTGGGATGCACCTGTCATTTATGCGATGTATTTACATAGTGGATTCAAAGAGAGAAAAATAGAAAAACACTCTTCATGCATTACAAAAATATGTGTCATCACTGTAATTCTATCAAATCTTTAAGACATGAAACATGCAGCTCTTTCTCCTCCCTTTGTGGCTGATTAGTGAACAGAAGTGTTTACAACTAACAAGTGAGATTAAAAAAGAGCAACAAAATAAAATATCATTCCTCAAAATGGTTGTGGTGATGAAGTGTTTTGCAACACTTGTTGCTTGTAATTCCAAATGTTATTGAGGCACCATAATTTATTTATAATGCCTGTAAATGATCCAAATTATTTGATGGGTATTCATGATACAGGAGCAATTTTTATGATTGCAATGTCAACATCCAGCCACCAGTTATGAATATTAATGAGGGTGTCAACAAATGCATAATTGTCAGGGTAACCTCATGGTCCAGGCTCGCATATGGACTGCGAGGAGCATCTTTGAATGCCAGACCTGGCTTCCTTTCAGAGGCTCAGTTCAAAGGTAACTGAAGGAGAGTTGCAGCGTATGTGGCTATAAATACCTGAAATGGGGGGTTAAGGTGCAGCTGGGGACCATTTTCATTTATTTATTGGTCAAAAACATCATATAATGAAAAAAGCACTTGTTATCAAAAAAGAGCAGAACATTAACCCCTGCAACCCCGCCGGCTGGATGAGACATGAGGGTAAAATGTGGGAAGAAGGGACCAATGCAGCCTATTAACCAGGTGCATAAGCGGTCTTTTCAGACCCTTTGTGAGAATACAGAGTTGTTTTTTTGCCTAATTCTCTCTCTCTTTTTTTTTTTTGAAGTGAAAATGCATCCCTCAGAACTCACATGATAGACCAATCCTCTTGGACAATAGAGCCCAGACCCGACAGTCCACAACGCCATCAAAGAGGACTTTCTGCCGCTCCTCAACAGATAATGGGGGGCCCAGGGCAGCACCCCGGGTGAATTTATGGTGATAACCACACATTTTCTGCTTCAGAGCTGTTATCGTTTCGAAGTTGAATACATTTGAATGGAAAAAACACATTTAATTCAT
This sequence comes from Chaetodon trifascialis, assembly GCF_039877785.1. Classification (NCBI taxonomy): domain Eukaryota; kingdom Metazoa; phylum Chordata; class Actinopteri; order Chaetodontiformes; family Chaetodontidae; genus Chaetodon; species Chaetodon trifascialis. The sequence continues at coordinate 9,505,345 of NC_092068.1, read as the reverse complement.
AAAGTCAGGCTCCTTTCTCTGTCTTATTGGAGCTGCTGCATCTGTCACTTGATTACTGTACAAGACAGATTAGTGTTGTGTCCCTTAGATAAAGCAGAGAATCTGTTCATATTGTAATGGTTTGTATGGCAAAGCATTTGTTTGAAGTCTGTGTTGAAGTTTGTATTGTTAGCCACACTATTGGTATGCCTGTATGACTTTTCATTTAGCAGATGAGAATTTCTTCTACACAGTTTTATGAGCAAATCCATCCATTTAACAATAACTAAACCATTCCCACTCAACTGTACTTTAGCTCAATGCACAGCTGGGCCCAAAGCTTTGATCATACTTCAATACGGACATGGATATGCACTTGAAAACAAGATGGCAACCTCACATGCAAGGAGAAGAGCTCTTTTGTTGTATTCAGCTGAACAACAAGAAACAATCAAGAAAAACGTGTGTGACAGCTTGACAAGTGTAGGTCTAAGGATGACAAAAGCAGAACAGAGCAGACAAAACAAGAGTTTAGTTTGGGTGCTTGTAGTGAGTACAGTTCAAATTTTGGGCTGCACATCATGTTTTTACATGTTTAATGACAGCGTAGGTGACAAAAACAGGTTGCAGTTGTGGTCACAGCCAATTAATTTACTGAGGACACAAATTGAGACAACAGTGCAAACAGACACTTGTCCAAATCTTATCTCCTAAGAGACGACAGAGAAACAGACTTTTTGCAAACACAGCAACAGCCTAAATCCCTCTGCTCTACCTCTAAATCAATGAAACTAGCCAGAGTTTGCACTGAATAAATATCAGCCTGTAGCCTTGAATATGTGTTACTACAAATGAGCAAAAACCAACTTGGAAACCATTTTATTGAAAACTCCTCATAATTTTCTAAACATGCAAATGAAAAGTTACTTTTGAATTTACACTGGAGTTTATGCATCCAGTCCTGTTTTTTTAATGTCAGTTGGATTTTATAAACTACAAACATTAATGACCTACTGCAGCCGCAGCTCATGGCAACAGGCCTCTGAAGACTTATCTACACACCAAAGCCTCTGAAACCATGTTCATGTTAACCCCCTGAAACCCATCAAATTGTCATCTTAGTTTGTTTACCACACAAAAACAGAGAAAATCCAACTAATCCTTAGCAGGAGCAGTAACTGAGCTGACAACCACTGCCTTTTAAAGACCACTGTAAATCTATTAATGAGAGCTAGCGACTGATAAATATGCAAAAGATGCAGATGCTCTGGCCTTTTGCACAGTATACTTTCCATCAAATATGACAGTAAGTAAACGTGATTTAGTACATCGTAGTTACCTGATTTGCTCTCCTCTCTCTGCAGCTGATTATGGTCAAGACCAATAATTTGACTTGAAAGGTGACCTTGGAGCAAATCCATCTCAACTCAGTGTGGTGAAATAGTGCGCTCATGTGCTAATGCAAGTTTCTTGGCTGACATAAAAATCCACTGAGCAATAGAGTGATTATTTTTATACTGCACAGGTTTCCTGTGGTGAAATTGCCTCTCCTTACAGAACGTGCTGGAGACAGGTTTTTTTTTTTCAGCCAGTAGTGCAGACGTATCATCAGGATGATGTATTCCAGCACAGCAACTTACTTAAAATTGAATTTGTCACAGAGTTGATAAACATTATTACAAAACAGAGATATTTTTCTTGTAAAACTGTTGATTTATTAATTTCCCTCGGGAAACAACAGATAAGACTTTTTTTCCCTCTTAGTGCTTAAAGCCATGCTAGTTTTTCTTTTTCAATTAATCATTCCGGTCTGATGTTTCAGTGTCATTCCTGCTGTAGAGCTTTATGTTGCTAAATGAAGTTTCGTTACAAGCTGGGCTTTGCTTGATGCTTTTTAAACTGGCAACACAGGAGACATTTAGCTCTTGAACATGTGCTTATTACTGCTATTTTTCACACTTTAGGATCACCATTGCTGCTGTAGGTTATGATACATTACATATCTGTATCATATCAAGTCGAATCTGATTTTAAAACTATTTCCCCTCAATTACACTTTTATTGTGAGATACTGTTTTCATCCTCTCTATGGACAAGCAGACAAAGCAGGGGAAGCTAAATAAACACTTGTATACTCCTTTTTCATGTTTGGCACACAAACACACACGCACACACATGAATCTGCCCTCCCCTCTGCTTCCCCTTACCAAAAACTAACCCAGCATCGCCTCATGCATTTTCTTAATGCTCAATTTGGCTGCAAAGCTTCAACTATAATTACACAGGAAGCACTGACAATGTGTGACTGTGCCCTGTTGAATTGACCAGTGTTTACTTTGGTCTGACTCCTAAAATATTTACAGCCTATGAATATGAAAGCAGGCGATGTGTCCATCCGTCTTTCCCTGTGTTGTGGAGACATGCAGTAATGTAAAAGCGTATCACTGAGGGGAGAAAACATAGCAAGGCTTTGGTCAAATGTAAAGTGGTGCAGGGCGCTTAATGTCGGGACATTAGTCTCTGTCAGAGCTTGGTTAGAGGGAGTTGTGTGCAAGGCTGTGCTATCTGGAGAGGATCCAGCCATGTCAGCAGGGTGAGAACAGGCTCATTTACCTCCAGTCAGCTGCTGTCTTACATCACAGAGCTTCACTTAAAGCTCCGGAGGGCTGAGACTCTGTTGACTCTTCTTACGTCTGACCAATTAGCGGATTTTGACTGCAGACACAGTGGATTAGGCACACGCCGATACATAAACTTTTTTAACAATGTTATATTTCCATACAGAGCCAAGAAACAGTGGACAGTGAAGGGCAGCCATGGCAGAAGTTGTTTGTCTTTCACAGTATTGCTGGAGGATCTGGGAATGAAAGATTAGGACACCACCAAGAATTCCTTCATGTTGCATCACACGCTCAAGACAGATAATATGTCCTTTCAGATTTCTCAGAATTTATTTCTATCCACACATGGTGTTTTATTCATGATGTGGCTGTCACTTGTCAGCCAGAGTTCACCTCCTTCAGACAGATTTGTGTGCAACAGTGCTGGCATGTTGCTTGAAGGGATTCTACTATTCTCACCCAAAAATATGTTCTGGTGTCATGCAAATTTTCTGATTTACATCAACTGGAGGCCATAAAGTGATATACTCCTTAGTGTCAGGCTTGGTACCACAGGTGACGCTACAGCATTAATCACAATCAATTGTGCTGCGATTTATTTATTTATTTACAGTAATCTTAATTAAACCATGTGAACATCAAGTCAATATTAATATGTCTTGTTGAAGGAATACTTGGCCGAGAAGATGGCATCAGGACTAAAAAAGCAACATGGTGTGTTTAAACTGGGGGACATTAGTTTCATAATTAGTTACGTAATTAGTTATGCAATGAACAGTAATGTGTTTATCTCCCCAAACACTTGAAAAGCTTCAATATAGGACATGTCCCCTCCACGACATCTTCAAATTGAGTGTTTGTGTATGAAAGTTTAACTGCTCGCTCAAGGTAATTTTGCTTTCAGTTGTCGCTTCTTCTGTCCCCAATAACAGCATCACAACATGATAATTTGTCAGACGTATTCTGTAAAATGGAGATGACAGAGCCACTCAGAGTTGGTATGTTTATGCAGGACTCCGCCACACTATTATTCCAGCTTTAGCTTTGCAAAAATACCAGAGAACAATCTGTGAATGTCAACTCGCAGACTGATTGTGCAGTGGGTGAGCTTGTGCTTTAGAAAGTGCTTGAGAAGAGGGAAGCAAGTTAGCAAATTATTACAATTGCTGTGTGATAATGGTGGCTTTGTTCTTAAGTGGTCACAATCATATTCCCCTTGTGGCTGGCGGATTTGGCCTCGCCACCTCTTTGCTGTCTGTTTAGTATGTATGCAAATGAATAAAACATTATATTATAGCATTTCGCTGAAAATGGTGCTTGAACGTTTTTCTGCCAAACAGTACTGTTGCACTCTATTAATTAATGCTGTTGTTTTGGTGTTTGGTGAATAAATTAATTATGACAGAGCTCCTGGGAAACTGAGATTCCCTGTTTCCACTGGAACCATTCGGATGTAATGTTGGCTTTTTCCTGAGAAGAGCAGAGTCAAGTGCTGTGAAATCTGCATTTTAATAGCACATTATTACCCTTCACTGCACTTGGGGTTTTGTGAAGAGCACACTTATGTCACATAAGTCTCACACATTCAAAAGCAAAACAAGCTAAACTTCTCACTCAGGAGTGGGCATGTCAGCGTTGACACTAACGTTTTCAGGTGATGGTTGATTGTCTGAAGAAGTCATTGCATAAAGCGCATTTTTAAAATGAATAAACCAACACCAGCTTGATTGAAATTCCTCTGACTGACCAATTAAAAAAAACACAATTTAGAAAAAGTTAGAAAAAAATGTAGATATCCCATCAGTTCTTTTAACTCCGGTTTTTCCAGATTTAACTGTTTTGATCAAGTCTCACTGCTCTCCTGTTTCCAGCCACAGCCGGAAGCTGTTGTCACCAAGAAAGCTCTGGAAACGCAGTATATGCTAACAAGCCAGATATCTCCCTCAGGAGTTTCTTGAGACATAGCTAAGAGGTCCACATTGCTAAAATACGACAAATAGATGGTAACGCTGTTCTGAGTCTGCCTCATTTGTAAATAAGCAACTCATTTTTACAATATTTGGAGGGTTCATTCCATCACGTCCAGAAGAGGAACCCTACAGAAAATAGTCTTTACATCAGGGGTCCTCAACTACATTTGTCCAAGGGTCAGAAAGTAGACAGTGTGAGGGCCAGGCTTTCGAATAAAAAATGTAGTTTATTTAGGCTTAAATGGCCTATCATTGTTTGATATTTTCATACAAAATTCCTGTTATTTTAATTAGCCTATATCAGTGTGTGCAGACTACAAAAAAAAAAAGGAATATCCACAATGACAACTAGATATGTAACCAGAAGATGCTCTCAGACCTCCACCAAAGAGCCAGTCAGTGCTCAATACAAAACCCACAGTTCAGCTACTCAACAGAAAACTCTTCGGGATCTCAGGAAGCAATACAGTACATCAATACTTCAGTTGGCCAATGGAAATAACCCATGTGACTGCGTCTGATAGACAAGCTTAGTGATTCTCAATTGACTCTGCAGATACTGTACAGCCCATGCGCTGCTGCCAGCTCCAGGGAAAGGCCAGGTATGGGATCTGGAGAATAATCCTATTCTTTAGAACAGGTGAAGTATGAATTATGGACTTTTTGGCTCGTTGCCAGGGGTTTGCGAGCTAATCTACAATCACTGTCAGTACAGACTGAGCCTCTTTCACTCGTGAGTAACATTAGAAGCGACCATTTTCTGAATTCATTCATACTGAGCAGACTGAATGGCCCAGATGTCGCCCACAGAGCATGATGACTGCCTTATAGTATACATTATTTTGTTGAGCATGACAGATGACAGGTGTACGGTCATTCCTGAGTCTATAGCTGTGTTTTGTTAAAGCAGAAGGTGTGGCCTCTGTGGATCCAGCATAAGTTCAGCATATTTTCATCCAGAACCACGACAATATTGGGGAAATAACTGAACAATATAATTTCACAATTCTTTCATACTTACTGCCAGAAGTTGGCTACATAATCTCACTAAGTGATAATGAACTATTTCTTGCAATTCAATTTAATTTGCAAGAAAGCTGATGTGTTGACACTGTGTCATAGTGTGTCAGTGTCATAGTTGCTGACGTCTGACTGTTTGACATATGATCAGGTTGTTACACAGGAGCAGCAACTCAGCAGTTTTCTCAAAGGTCATTATACTGTCCTCGTCATTGGCACAGACCTTGCTAATGTATACTGCACTTAGGTTTGGCCATGTATGGGCATGTATGAGTGCCACTGAATGAAGAATGGCCTTGGATTGCTTCCAGGTGGCTGTGGTTTTGAATTTCTTTGCAGGGTCTAAAAGGACTCAGCTTACAGTTCTTATTAAAACTGAATCTACAGATGCATTGTTAATTCAATTTGTAATTGATTCTTTGACATGCCTGCGTGGATAATGACTGCTCTGCGTGGTGTTAATAGCTGTCTTGTTGCACAAGTCCTTTGTCAAAGCTTTTTTCAGATTGGGGTCATTACTTAACAAGGTTGCCTTGTTCAAATTCAGACTGTATTGTTAAAGAGGTGTACTGCTTCCATACACTCGATAACTCTGTTTTATTTTCAACATCCATTTAATTGCTTTATGTACTTGTTCCCCTGAAGTGCCTGTGATACCACAGATGGACATGATACTGTGATCTTACAGGAGTAAGAACCATCAGATCAGGCGCAGCTTAAGTGCCCCCCAAAACAATTTGGAAGACAAGCACAGAGCAATCCTAGCATCTCAGTGCAGATGATTTGCAGTGGCGTTGTAACTCCATCTCAGTCCCATCTGAATAAATCTATAACAGACCATTCATGAAAATGGGAAGCCCTCTATTAAAGCCATTTGACAAAGTGGATGCTTGCCTGAATTCATTAATGCCAGGGGCTGTTCCTTAAGAATACTGATGAACTCTGACTTGATGTTTGGACTTCGCTAGCAGCCACAGAAAACCACAGTTGTATGTTATGTTAGAATTATTAGAATTTATCACCAACAGGCTGCTGAAAATGTGTTTATTCATATGTACCTTTCCGCATTATTTGAATTATGTGTTTATTTTGTTTGTTGATAAACTGCAGTGAAACAGCTTTCAGAGTTGTGGAGGTTTATAACCAGTGGTGTGAGACAGAAGGGACATGAGGAGCTTTTAAAATACTACTAGTATTATTTTTTGAACCTGACACTGTTGGTATTGACCACAAACACTGCATGGCGGCTGTAGTGGAATTAATTGTTTCCAAGCATCTTTTATACCTCTGTGAGAGCTGTCAGAAGTGTGTGTGTGTGTGTGTGTGTGTGTGCGTGTGCGTGCGTGCGTGCGTGCGTGCGTGCGTGCGTGCGTGTGTGTGACTCCCTCGCTAGACCAGTGAATTAATGTGTTGGTGGTGAATCATCATGTTGTCGCTCACTGGCATTGGTTCACTCTAATATCTGGATCAACGTAGGTTGGCTTACAGCAAATGATATGTTAATTTTGTTCTTTTTTTAATTTTAGTATCAGTAACAATCCTTGACAGAGGGCTTCAAGCTTGCTTTTTTCCCTCAAATACATCTGTCCACATTCAGCATTCAGACACTCAGCAAAACATAATCTTCAATTTACAGTTTTGCTGAGTTTATGTTGCCAAAATGGCTTTCGTCCAATTTATAGTTAGCATTTTTCAAGCAATCAGCAAAAGTATTTAAGTAGTATTGAACTTCGGTCATTGCCCTTTACATTTTGGGGTGGCTCTCCAAGTAAAAACACAGCATCCACTAGGTTGGCAATTTTCCTTATTATTTTTTTTCAGTCTTCCCTTTTATATGTTTCCCAAATCCCTGCAATACTGGACAGACCCAGAAAATATGTGAATGGTGTAAGTCATCCCATATTTCCTCAAACATAAAGATAACAAGGAACCTTTATCAAGCATTGAAACTTTTAATGGAGCCCTGAAAAATCTCATCTATCTTAAAATTCTTTCCTCAGATGACCGTTGATACCTTTGTGGCGACTCATACAGATATCCTCCCCAGGCCTGTCCCCCAGTAATAATATTTCATTCGTACTCCCATTTCTCTTTCATCTGGAGGGATTTTTCTGCCATGTCAGCTGTTAGGCAATCTGTAGATGTGGGAAATATGGCTGTTAGTTGGTAAGTGTTTTTTCTATTATCATAATACAATGCAGTTCAACACTTGTTGGCTCTCTTTAAACCTTTTCCCACTGAGTGTGGCTTTTAATGTTGTGCCTTATTTGTAAGTATTGGAGTACTTTGTGGTAACGTAAACTGACTTTGGCGTTGAGCTAAAGATTTTACTTCACTTTCCTCGAATAGTTGATTTACTGTAATCAGGTCTGTCACTGCCCAACGTCTGAATCCACAATCCCACTCTGATGGAAGGAAATCTATATTTCTGACATGGCTCCTGACACAGAGAGTGCTCCTCCGAGTCCCTCTCTAACCATTGCCCATATCCCCAAAGTGTGCCTAATCCAATCATTCTTGGCCTTAAGTTTATTCCAGAACTTTTTAGTCAAGAAAGTCAAGACTGACAAACTAACTTGTATTTACTAACTTTGTATCCTGAGATTCGGCCATATATGGAGGGACCCACAATTTGGGCTATCTGATGCTGAATCCCTCCTTCATCCATTATACCATGTATCTGTAGATTCTGCCTGATGTCTTCTGCAAGGGCTCAAATCCGACTGCAAACAGAACAAGGAACACTGCGTCTCCCGGTCTTGTCCATCTTTTGAGCTTGAAAAATACTGAGTAATAGCCATTAACTTTGACTCTGGACTAAAATGGTTCAGTCCATCTAACAAATCTGTCTCCAAGGCCCATACTTATCAGTGTTTGCTGTAGATACACCCAGTCCACTCTATCAAATGCTTTTTCTGCTTCTAAGCTAAGAGGAAATATGCTAATTCAATACCCTTTTTCACACATCATAAATAACAGTCTCTTCCAAGCCTGGATTTGTGGAAACTTCTGTTTCTGTGAGATCGTTTCTTAGATTTTGTTAACATCTACCTCAAATACTGCTCCGCCATTTCTGCGATGGATGTGAAGGACAGTGTGACACCCTGCAAACACAACACCACAGATGACTAACCAAGCCCAACCTTAATGTTATCTGGCTAGACCAAACCATATTTTCAGTGTCTTTTATGATGGATGTCAGATTTATGCTCATCTACTTAATAAATGAAAGCATAAGAAAGAGAGTTGCGGAGGATGATTATTTTGGGGCGCCTTTATAGCTCTCCCCCTTCGCACTGCCTGCGTGGTGTGATTTGTAGAGAGATTGAAATGAGGCTGGCTGGTCGAGCAGAGACTCGCTCTTGATTTACACACACTGTTAAATCACACAGACAGCTGGCTGCTGGCGCTGCCCACCAACCCACCTCAGACACAGATCTATCTCCATGCAGGAGCTCTTCCAGATTCAGAACCTTACGGCAGCTATAACACACAGCTCGGCGCAGAGTCCCAACCCCGGCCTGCTGTTGACAATGTTGGATGTTGTGGAACAACTGCCAGTAAATGATTTGCAGCCCAGGACTGCTCGAGAGAATATTGGGCCAAACCTCAGAAAGAGGTTCAGAGAGAGGTTCAGAAGGACCTGCTGCTGAGGTTGCCATTGTTTGTGGTGGGGTGGATAAATATCCATGACTGAAAGCACAAAGACTGTCTGCAGTCCCGTCTCCCTGAGGAATATGGATGCTTTTCTTTCAAAACAGTTATTCGTTTGAATGAACCTGTTCTTTGTGTCTGTGTGTGCATGTGTGCGTTTGGATGGAGAATGCAGCCCGATCCCCATAGAAAACCTCAAAATGGCAGATTTTCATCTAAAATTATGAAGACAATCCCCTAACTAAATTCTCAGAGGTAAACTCACAGGTATCTGGCAGTGGTACCACACTGTGTGGGCACTGTTGAATCCACACAGATAGCTGTAACACAGACAGACATTTATTTATTCTGATGCAGATGGATGCAGATGAAGCACTGAAGACACCAACAAGAGACTTCAGTCACACTTTAAACAATCATGGCACTGCATGAGACAGTACTGTAGTAGTTAACAAGCACATCAATGTCAGTGATAATGACTTGTATACACAAAACACTCAGGGTGACTCAACTCATTAAATTGCAATTTGGCATAGAGTACACGACCCATTAATTCCACAGTGCACACCGCGAATGAACACAGGGTTAGCTTTTAAATTATTATTTTTAGTGCCAAAAAACTTTCTTGAGTCAAGAAACAGCATAAAATTAAGAAAGATTTCATTTCCCCTTTCCCTCATGAGATCAATAAAGTCTGTCTGTCTGTCTGTCTGTCTGTCTGTCTGTCTGATTTTCAGATCACGACCCTGGTCCTCTAAAATTTTCAAAAGTGTAGTTTAGCAGTTGCACTGAATGAAGACCCTTTTGGGCACATTAAATGGACCATTACAGTCACAATCATCACCAAGTCTTCGCTACAAAATTAAGTTGCATTAGCAAAATTTGCACAACATATAATCTAATTGCTTTACGATTTAGCCTTAATTATAGCAGCGTAATTATGGTCCTTAATCACCGTGCTCTCACTGTGAGTCTTGCATAGTTTTTAATGAGACACAAAGTGCTTGAATCTAAAATGGTATTGATAATCACATATTACAGTGTTCATCTTTCCCAGTTGTTGAATAATATTTAATACATTTCTTCTGTAATCACTATGCTGTAATTATTTTTCAACACAATTTGGCTTATTTGCGTCTGTATTATGCGATCATTTTGTTTTATGTAACGCAGTGAAATACAATGATTTTAAGCAAGTCCAACCATTTTGTCAGCCTTTAACATTTAATGCTGATTTCAGTATTAAAGTATGTTGTATGATCAGGTATTGCAGCGCAGGGAGAAGTAGGTCATCCATAGGGTAGCATTATACGCAGGAAAAGAGCACAACCTCCTATTGAAATTCTCAACACTAAACACATTTGTTTTCATGCCAGCATCGCTTACTGAGGCTGACATCACTGTAACAACAAAGCCTCCTTTCCACATTATACAGTCGTGAAAAAGCCCTTATTTACCAGATACTATACCAAGATCACTCAGAGCTCACTTTACAAACGTAATCAAGGACTGAGCACAGTACACTAAGCTGGAAATAACTTCCCACTCTAGATCCAGCCTTCACATCCAAACATAGCATTGCATTTCTTCTGCCAACATAATCATTCAGTACTTTATCCAAATTATTCTGGCCTTTGACATGCACTGAAACGTTATAATTGACATGAGTCTCAATCTGGACAATGATCTGTCACATCAAGGCCTATTTCTCATATCTGAAAGGGCTGCAGCCAAGCCTTTTTTAACACAGGCTTAGTGTCATGGTGGCTTATTACCTTATGTGCTGCATGGCTGGCATGAAGTACCTGCTGGCAGCTGAACTGAGGCTGCTGCTGGAGACTTTCCTGTGTTTAATCTTATTAGTGAAAAAGAACCCTTTTCTTGAGGCTACTATATGTTTCCTAAATAATTCCGTGTCATCCTTGAGTGACAGTGTGAGGCTTAATAGATTTTTCTTACAATGTGAGGAAGCTGCATATGTACAGCAAATGTCACACATACGATATTAATGTGTAAATCTTCATTAGGGTTACAGTAGGGGAAAATTTCTTTCAATACACCTTTCCCTTCTCGATTGGAGACTTCAAGGAATAGTTCAACATTCTGGGAAATGTGCTCGTTTCATATCGAGCAAAGGATCAGATTGATGCTACTCATGTTTATATGTCAAACCTGAAGTTGCTACCAGCAAGAAATACATATTTCGCAAAATGTTTAACTATTCCTTGAAACAGCTGCATGTATAACGACCTACATGCTGAGGGTGAGCATGTAAGTGCTGGCTTTCACATCATAAATCCATAATTAACCAACACCCCTCTGCCAGAATGACACACTTACACTGAGGAAGATCATTAACGGAAAATTCAGAAATCATCTGCCTAAAATCTCATCATTTATTTACAGTGCTCGTGTGTCTCTTCCTATTTACATGTCTGACCTTATCTCACGTCACATTATGTTCATCCCCCACCCTTCATCCACCCCTCTTCATCTTGATTTCCTGCTTGCTTTCCTGTCACTAATTAGGTTACATAAGTGTGGGTTCCTGAAGGAATTGTCAAAAGTAATGATTAAATCCAACAAGGTCATGTAGGTATCAGAGTTGGAGGTGAATGGTTTGTGGAGAAAAGTTAACGTTATACTGTATGCTAAGACCACCTACACAACCTGCTGCGATCTGGAATATATACATTGCTCATCAAAGCATGAGGTGCATGATTGTCTCCTTTCATCTACTCTGTTTTATCAGCATGGCAACTTGGCAGCTTAACATATGCCTCCAACTCATTGTCCAACACTGTTTCAGAATTTACGGTTTAATACGCTTATAAATAATCCCCCTTGTGTCCACAGATACAAAGAAGGTTAGAGAATGTCAGTACACGGCCATCGATACTGAGGCAGCTTTGGTGACGGCGGGCAAATGGCTCCTGCCCCCTCGCTATCTTGGCTAAACAATTTCCCTGGAGACCTTTCTGCGAGAGGGGTCATTCCTGTTCGGTGAGCTTGTGAGTCATCCTCCTTCTGTTGCTGCCATCCCGGTGGCCACAGTAAAGCTCAGCTCACTGCTTCCAACTATATAAGTTCTTTGGTCTGCCTTCTGTGAACACCAGCAACCCCCCGCTCCGCCCCCCCACATCCCTCACTGAGCTGCAAGCTGCTCCATCTTCCTCTATCTCTCCCCAAGCTTTCCCAGCTCTCTCCAGAGGGCACTTTATCTATACCACCCTGGCAGTCTGGCAGTATATATTATAGCCATTTACAACCGGCTGATACACCTTTGACCTTTCTCTTCACATTAATAAAGTTGCTCTAATGATCAGCAGCCAAACATCTCTTTAACGAGGGTCAAAAACGGTCTTCATCATCAAAAGGCCTTGTCCTCCGAGTCTGCTTAATGTTTACAGATGTTTGCACTACCATAAACAACTTTGCTGTCGACTCTGAGTGTGTGTATCTCTCTCTCTCTCTCTCTCTCTCTCTCTCTCTCTCTCTCGATAGATAGATAGATAGATTGTTGGTTTCTTTGTAGATAAAAGAGTTGGTCTGTACCAGCTCTATATGGAAAGTGTCCTGAGACAACTTCTGTTGTGATTTGGCGCTATACAAATAAAATTGAATTGAATTGAATTGAATTGAATTGAATTGAATAGATAGATAGATAGATAGATAGATAGATAGATAGATAGATAGATAGATAGATAGATAGATAGATAGATAGATAGATAGATAGATAGATAGATAGATAGATAGATTTAGTTGTATGAAATCAGCTTCAAGGGCTACTTGAGAGATATCAGCGTGTCTGGCTCTATAAGTCATTCTTACTCCTGTTGTGAAGTGTTTTTATTCTGTTGTGGTTTTTTTTCCCGTATTTTTATTTCTATTCCAAAAAACTCAAGAAAATTCTCTGTAACAAAACATCAGGAAAATGCTATTGTTAAGAATTTCATTGCTTATCATTTATCTTCCTGTACTCTGCAAGAAAAGAAAAGAATAGAGAGAAAATTCTGTCAGTCATATTCTGATTTTTCATGCATTGTCTTTTAAAATTCAGAAACAAATGAAATGATGTATGAATTAATGGGCAAATTAATGTGTATTGGGATTCACTTGTTATTTCTTACTGTTTGGATGACTGAATGGCTTTTCTCTTGCTGCTTATACTTATTGTTTGTCTTTTTTTATTTATTTTTTTTTAAATAACATAGCAATGGGGCACCGATGCAGTGCGATGCCTCTGCTGCAACATCCCCACATCTGTTATAATCAGCTGAAGCTGCTATACTGAGTACAAGTACCTGAGCCTGCATCGTGTTGCACATCTCTATCCTCTATCTCTATCTCTATCCTGCAAAAGTTAAAAACTACATATAAGTGTGTAAAAAAACAAGTACAATCACACCTCATTAAAATCAAATCAATGTGTATCCTGTAGCTGGTTAAAACTATCTATGTAATTAATTCAGAACCAGTATAGCCTGCACTTGCAAACCCAGCATAGCTAACTGCCTTATCACAGCAGGAGAGATGAAAATTTGTTGGAATGGAAGGTCGTCAGCCATGATTTTCAGGTCGGTGTCACTTTAAATCTCCTCAGAAAACACGACTGGCTCACAACCTATGCTGCAAAGACGTCTGTGTGGCATGTGCAAAACCCCACTCTGTGCCACCTACGTGATGCTTCATGTCCAAGTCCCATGTATTTCTGCCATAAGCCTATCCCGAAGCCCCTTGTGTCTCTGTCACAGGCTAGGGAAAAGGTGAAGAGAAAAGGTGTGAGACTGCAGTAATAAAAGTTGAATAATGGAACATGAATATTTTTTTCACATGACAAGAGTCATCAGAAGCTAGTTCGGTCAGATCATTCGTCAAACTGAGATTTCATTGCACGCAGGGTGAGTGATGCACTGCACCCCAAGCTTTGCAACTGCAGCGGCTAATATTTCATGAAGGAAACGTATCGGTAAACGTTTGAGTTACGAGACCGAGCTAAGATGCTGTTTCATTAAGTTTGCTATCGGCTAAAGTCCCAGCTGAAATCCGATCACAATTAGTTTTACTTTTTTGCTGTCAAAAATAATATTCATTATTTATGTAATTGGGCTTGTATCAGATGTGCATTTTTTCTCTCAAGCCTCTGAGTGGGCATATTGAGGCACAGAGACAAGAAAACAAACTTGTGCTTTAATTGTCTCTTAAAAGCCAAGGACTGAAGTGTTGTCTGCAGTGCTATTGAAGAATAAGGACCACCCGACTCAAATCTCTCTCTCAAATAAGAGCACATTGATTTACAGCAAATATTATGTATGCTGTAGCAGGAAAAAAAAACATGCTTATTAATTTCAAATGAACCATGTTTTTATAATGCTCATGAAACCTTTTGGCTAGCAGGTAGGATACTGAAAAACAGTTAACCTACTACTGATGCCGACATAGCGGCAAAGCAGATTGGACCCATTCACTTCTGGACAACAGTGAAGTGATGTGGTTATCCTGACTGTGGAGCAGCATCTGGACCTGCATATATGAACACAGTGAGTGAGTCAGTTCTTTCTGCTTTGGAAGAGGCTCTCTGTATTTGGGCTTTAAGTGAGTCTTAAATCTTTTCACACCAAATTCTACACTGAGACAAAAGGAATAAACACACTGAGTGCACAAGCAGCAAACTAATTCTCGCGGCGACTGCCTTGTTATAGGACCATTATGCTATACAAATTAATTTGAGAATGAAATATTTAAACACACACACACACAGGGGTTTTAACAACATTCGAAAATATAACCCTTTTCATTTGCTCTATGATTCCGAAAATCCCCTCCACAAATCACTGGCTCCTGGGTGGAAGAGCAATCACTGTATAATTGTGGATTAATTGGTGGGGAGGACTAGACCGGCGAGAGTTGGAAACCAGTTTTTAACAATTACTGGTTGAGAGGACGCACCAGGCTCAAACAGTCGGAATTACTGTTCCTCTATTGATCCTAGACTCATTTTCATCCTCTCTAATTCTTTCATTTTATATGGTTCACCAACCGTTTGGAAAAAAAAAGTCAAAATAAATAAATATAATCCTGCAGACTTTAAAAATGAGAAATGGTCTTTTCATACTTCCTATAGTGCAGTGGAAATTAAGGGCAAGGAGGTTGAGGTGAAGTCCAATATTCACTGACCTTTTAGATCTCTTTGGTCTTCACCGTGAGAAAAATATCTGGGTGTTTAGATGATGAACTTTTTCACCAGCCACCAGTTTGCTTCAGCTGTTTTTCAGAGGATGGTGAAGTAGTCTGTACCCGCCTTGTCTGAATGGTTTTCTGGAAACAGCTTCTACAATGTGATGAGAGCCTTGAGACTCAATCATAAAGTGCGGGATGTCAAATGACAAGAACAGTCTGTTATTGTCTCAAAGCTGCGTAGTGCTGCACAGTGGGTGGTTTCACAGCCAATGTGTAATCACACTGCTTTTGGCAGGAACTAGAAATGTACCTAATTACTTATTTTAATTAAATAATGCAATTACTGAAACTTACTTTGGCTTAAATTGGACAACTGCACAAGGTAGCAGACAAATGCATCCTACTCTCCGTTTTGTTCTGTTTATGATCTAATGTCACCCGATTCATGGTGGAGTAAGACAGTTCAGCCAAAAGTTAGCTTGCTTTTCATCATAATTTCCGATACAAGCTGAAGAAACTTTCATCAAATCTAATTATTTATTACCAAATCCTACTGTCAAACCAAGACAATATAAGACAGGTAGACCAACTCTAACTAACAGCGTGTCTGACCAGAGAGCGTTCCGGTCGCATTCTCACACACGTCTGACAAAACAGATCCGCTTGTGTTTTAATCAATCCAGCTGTCTACAAAGGTCACATAGTCTACATTTTACTTATGCTACAGGCCTACACGTGGAAACGCAACCCAAAGGTGCTGTTTTGTTTTTATGCTTTTTTTTTTTTTTACTTTACTTTTCAACTAGACTGATTACACTCAGTTTTGCACACTGAAGCTGCTGACGCTGCTCTGCTACCATGCTGCTCACATTACACCATTATGAAGATGTGTAAGCCATACCCCACTCATGGTGTTTAGCTTGTGAAGCTTTCCATTCTAGCGTGACACACATACAAGTTAAAATAACAACGGGACAGATTTACCTTGCAAAACACCTGACTTTAAAAAAAAAAAAAATGCTATTTGATTTCAGACAGAGGCAGATTAAAGCAGTCTTCTTGCCAATGGCTACAGAGTTTGCCTGCTGAAATGTCTTTGCTGAAAGTTAGGGAATGGCTGCTGAAATGATTTTATCAGCTCTTGCTTGTTAGCTAATAACGTTAGCTCCATGAGTTGGAAACACAGTGGCCACATTTAATCTATCATACTTGTATTTTAGTTAGAAAATGACAACAGTAAACATTTTAGAGACACGATCAATAGAAATGTTCTGTGTGATATTACATAGATGACATAGGCTTTTTTTTATTTCAGATGATTTGACTTGTGGTACAAAAAGCATGTGTTACTATGCACATTAAAAATGTCTCTGTTCTAAGTGTCCCAGTATGCTATGACAGTAAGCCATCATGCACGATAGCAGGACCCTGAAACTGAAGCAGCTACATGGAACTCAACCATTCTTCATTTTGTTATTCACCCCTGTGCTTTTCCTGCTGCAACATGTCAAAATCAGTAGGACATGAGATTGAGGAATGTGTTGCTGTTTATTATTAGACAAATTTTTAATGAAGTCAGTGATGTTTGTCTGAAGAAATGTTTACATCAGTAAAATTCCAATTCACAGCATGCTCATATTGAGACACAGCGATGGACTGTGCATTTGGAACGGCAAACATATCTGTCAGCAAAATATATGCTGACGTTTTTAAATGACAGCATGTTTATTAGATGGAGATCCATTCAGTGTGTTAACACATATAATTAGGTTTCTCTTCTGTCTTAAAGGAATAGTTCAGATGTTTGACATAAGGCTCTTTCTCACCACTAATATTCATGCATGAACATTAGCTCAGTCTACAGATCATGTGGAGGTTTGTTTCAGCAAGCTGACAGGCTGTCAAATGCAAGTAAACAACACTTTAAACCCAACATTTCTAAAACATTTACTTGGTTTTCAATGTACTGTATTTAATCTAGCTCCTTCCAAACAGGCATGCTGACTGAAATATCCAGCATCATAAGAAACTGACACCTTGAAGTTACTAAAACACCTTTCTTGGCTCAATGCTCAATGACTAACATTCCTAAAAATACCGCACAGCTTAACAGTAAAAGTTTAACTTTAACTGAGCACATTAACAGATATTTTAAACCAAATAATAACTATTGCACAACACTGTGTCACTTCTTTTACGCAGGATGCTCCAGCATTCATTGCAACGGATATCCCACCTCCTCTGTGAGGCTCCCTTTAATCTTCAGGACCCAGCTGAGAACCGCCCCCAACCAACAATGGATGTTTAGTTATAATTTTCTGGTTGTAACCACTGTCATGCCAACGGCATGCTGTGGAAAAATTATAATGCCAGATTTGTCTCATTAGAAAGAAAAATAGCACAGTCACTCCAACACCGGCCCCCACCTATACAAAAATAGTATTACAAACATGCTTTTCAATAAAATTCAGGACAATTTGGCTGTAAATCCATTTGCCGTGGGCTGGTTTGTGGGCATGTAGCAGAGGGAGGTCATAGCAACAATGGTGGACAGAGGTATGAAATCACTGCTGTTTCTCTTAAACTCTGCCTGTGCCCACCATCTGTTTCAGTAATGCCTGTGGTGACTTTTTTGATGGCAGTTCTCTCAGCCTTGAACTAGATGCTGTTTCATGGTGGACACCTCATCAAAATGAGTGACAGGTGTTGCGGAGTGGACCTGACCAGCTGCAGGGGGTAAAACTGACAATAAGCGTTCTGCCACAAGGTGAAATGTTTCATTGTGCAGCTTTAACAAAGAACCAAGTTAAAGATGGAAAGAAAAACTCTTCCCGTTAATCATCTTTTTATGCTGTACATTATTGCCTTTTAAGTGCAAGTGAATATCAAGTACTCTAGAAAACAAATGAAATCACAGTCACAGGCGTGCAGTGATCAATGTTTCCTTTAACAACAGGTGTTACAATGCAGAGCAAATGTTCTGTTAGGGTATTAGTCAAGTCCCTGAAGACCTAACATATAAAAGGGTGCTTGAGAAAAAGCCCTGTAAGCAACAGAGAGAATCATAAACCATCTGAATCTTTTATAGGTCAACAACGCCTGATAGAAAACTTGCAGAACTGCTTGTATTTAAATGCTACATCTCAAGAAACTGCCAGCAATTTTAAATATTAAAACACCTCTCCATAATTCACATTTACATTCAACACTTCACAGCGCTCAGAGCGACTGGCTCTCATCTCAGACACCTGGGTTCCCTGTTGGGTCGACAGAAAGTTGCTGGCAGTCCAACAGAGTGACCTGATTATTAGAAAGATCGTACTGTAGCTGCAAGTCACAGGCTTGATCCTCCGTCGAGTTCACACTTCACAGCTGTTGTTAATCCTTGCCAAACTGTGCATGAGCAAGATAGTGAGCCCTTCCCTGTTACGGGGGCACAGCGAATAGTAACTCTGCACACAGATCTCCTCTCATAAAATGCATACGTGCATGTCTAAGGGGTATATGTGAGGAAACAGTTTTGTAGTAACACCGGCTGTAATGTGGTGATTGAGTGCGCTTTTAAAAAAAAGATAAGTTGCACAACTGTTTTGACTCAGGAATAGATAATTGCGACTGTTCAGCAAAATTGTTCAAGGGTGTGAAATGTTGCCCAGAGCAAGTGTGCACGTCCTTGGAAAATGTGTGTACGTATAGTATGTTTAGCAGGAACTAGATGAGTCTCAGACTCTGCAGAATAACTTTCTGACCTTTCTATGCTCATGTGCACAGCATATAAATTTTAGATTAAAGCGTTCATTAGCATGTCAACTGACCGCTGCACTGTTTGAAATATGCACAGAGCTTTAAGTTGCAGCATTACAAAGAGGCTCTAAATACACTCAGTACAACAGCATCACAGGCTTTTCTGTGCGTCATCTAAAAAACAACGACGAAAAAAAAGCCTGTGTTTGTTTTCAGAGTGTAGCCTTTCTACATCTAAAATCAATTACCCTCCAGACAAAAGAATCAATACTTGATGAGCATTAATTTTCTGTACTGGTTTGTTCTCTTCGTGCTCTAACATGCCTTCCATGAAAAATACATTTGTTTGCCGGCTCTGTTGCCATCCAAGACTGCCGAAGGTCGAGCTGTGAATTTACTGCAGCCGTTTGTCTTGCTTGCTTGGCACAGGCTGCTTTGTCAGTGTTAATGTGGTTAAGTGTGGAGGTGCATCCAACAGCCTCCCCAGTTTATTAACATTCGAGAGTGCAAAGCAAAAAAACATGGTCATCTGGATGAATGCAACATTCATTCAGGATCTGGCAGTGTGGTAAGGGTGAGGCGCAGTGGGGTGGGAGGGTGCGTGGTAGATTGGGTTGGGTGACTGCCTAAAGGCATACTTGTAGCTTCCAGAGGAGTGGATCAACTTTTTGTTCTTCAAACCATTTGTACACGATGGACACACACTGATATGAATGCTAAGTGTACGCTCAAGCGAAGTGCTTTGTTGATACTGAAAGCAGATGTTGATTAAACAATGTTGATGAACAGTGATGACCTCTTATACAATTTGCCAGATATGTAAACATCAGATATAGTAATAGACGCAGAGCACTGCCTGATATTCTGCTTCTGTTTGATTTAACAGACTAAAGAATCTACATGCTGTACGCTGAAGAAAGGCTTTCAGATTCAGCCAAAATTAGTTCATTATGTCTTCTACAGTCAAATACAAATGAACCGTTTTGATTAGGCCTGTTTTATCAATGCAATTATGTAAAGTGCGTTACACGTCCAACATTCAAGGTGCACATTAGACTTGGAGCGAATGAGAATGTCATTTGTAGGGTGTCACAGAGGAAGAGGGAAGTGGGTTTTTTAGTCTCCATAATATGTTGCTCTTTCCCCATAGATGCTCTGTTTTCCTCAGAAAGATGCAGATCACATAGAGGCTGTTTGTTGGCTCTGCGGTGGACTGGTGACCTACCCAGGGTGTTCCTCTGCCCTCAATACAGTGCATGCTGGGGTAGATGTGAGCCCTTGAAAGGGAGTCTTTGCTTATGAATGTATTTTGAAATTAAGCAGCGACAGTCATGTTCCTCATATGCTGCTGTGGAAGTGAAATCATTACCTATCATTTCACTTGGGTCGATGTATTCTCTCATTCTATTCTCAGCGTCACAATGACTTGAATGAGGCAAGATGAAAAACACAAGTTCTGTGAAGGATGAATTCAGGATGAGAGGCCTAAGTCCTGTCTTTGTGCATGAGGGAATATGTGACTACATGATCATTGATTTAATTCATGTGTTCAGATCATGACTGTGGCAACTGGACAGATTTTAGGGTTATTAATATCAATAAGTCAATGAAGGTCAGTGCATGTACAGTACATGCATACCTCATGGCTCTTTGCCAACTGGTCAAATGTTAGTTAAGAAAAGAATAAAGTATTTTGTATAGAAAAAGACTATAAAATATTTCTTTTGGGATATTTGTTTATTTTGGGACAGCTGTCTGTGAAAGGATTTTCCCCATCTTATTTTTGTGTCTCCTTATTGTAGCTACAATAATAATAATAATAATCACATCTGTTTGACTTTCAAACATCAGTGCATTATCCATAGTGTATTTGAGTAGTGACGACAGTGCTGGTTGAATGGCATTTTGTTATCCACGTGTTCTGCTTTTATCAACAGCTCCAGTAAATAAACTCCACCGATATGGACATTATACTGTACAGTGCTGTGCTTGTCTCTGCTCTTTAAAGTGGAGCACATTTTCTTAACTTAAGAGAGAATAGCCTTGTGGGATGCCTGAAAGCCTCCACACAATTAATCTGTTATTATTCAATAATAATCTGTGTTATTTGTATTCACAGCATGTTTTAAGATGTGAAGACACATGAAGGGTTAAGATTGATCGATCTGTAGTTAAAGCTGTGACATGTTTTTCTTTGGATTTTTACCTTCAAGCTGCTCCTCAGCCTTTCCAGGTGAAACTTTTCCTCATTGTTTATTCTGTATAACTCTAAAGGATGGATTTTTTTTTTTCTTTCGCTGCTGTTAATGCTGTAAAAACAATACAATAGTATATTATAGTGTCTGAATTGCTGACATAGCAACTTTACAAGCCATCTGCACTGGCAAATAATGCTGGCCAAAGCAATCTTAATGTGAGAGCCTGGTTTGTGCCACAGAAAGTTGCCACCTTTGTGTAGTTGTGCCGCGCTCAGATAAAAATGTTGGAGCAGCTTCTGCACTCTCAGGCTTTTAACAAACATGGACGGCCAGTGTGCTTTAAATTATGTAAGGAGTCCCTGGTGATTTAGAGATTATGTAAAGAAAAGTAACCTGAGTACAAGAGAAGGAACCTGTTGTAAAAACGTAGCTCTTCTTTTGTCTGTGGCACGCATGCCAGGATTATTACTTCCTTTTTTGCACTGTCATGTCGTACTCATGTGACCTCATTGTTCAATTAGCCTTTGCATCTGCTTTGTTTGCAATACCCAGTATATTCCTCAGCTGCCTTTCTTCTGCTTTTGACATTTATTCTCTGTTTTTTAAGAGAAGATACTAAAATTTCTGTTACTGAAAAGCAAAAAAAGGTCCAGCTCCGACTCAACTGGTGGTGATGGAGTGAAAAAAGATTGCTCGAGACAGAAAGAGATTTGTCATATTAGAAGACGTGATGTTTTCTTGGCTGTTGTTTGGATTCACATCACTAGACCAAAGTATCCATTTTGTCCTTTTGTGTAAGGAACAAAATGACAGTGCTTACAAAGATCTGCCACTAAGCACAAGCACAGATAGTCGCCGGGCGCCTGAGGAGGATATTAAACAAGTTTGCTTATTTGGGAATCATTTGTCCATCTGCAGTGTTGCCCTTAGGCTGTGCATTCTGCCCTATGACTACAGCACCACGGTCACCTTTTTCAGTGATCTAGCTGCTCATAACCGCACAGAGAATTTATTTCAAATGTTCCTCTCCACATTCGAAATAAGCAGCCTCAAATGAAACGATCACACTCAAGATGAATGACATTGCAAAGGCACCACTTCAGCGATTAAGTAGTCTCTAATTGTAGATTGAACCAGAGCGGGGGTGGGGGGGTGGGGTGGGGGGGGATCATTGTCTAGTTTCTTTTGCAACCCAGGTTAATTAAATGACATTTGCTGAATTTTAATTAAAATGTGAAATATACTCAATTGGTCCAATAACTTTATGAAAGACCCGTTTACAGCCAGTGAAAGAGCAAGAAAGCCTTTATCTTGTACACAATACTTTATCAAAGAATCACATATAAAAACACACTTCTTCATGAGAAAGCTTTAACTGTTATTTTCATTCTCATTAAGTCAACTCGCTCATTGGTTGCTCCCTCTGATTCTGACGTGTTAAAGCCCTCGACGACTAAGAACATTCGAGCAACAGAAATACACACCACGGCACACAGACCCTTAAATTTAAGATTAGAATGCAACACACACAGTTCAAAAATATATCCTCTAATCTTGCAGTGATAGCCTTTTTTTCTGTTTTACAATTAGAAAAAATACACAGTTGACTGAATTCATTGGGGGAAATGCTTTACCAAAGTCACAAGTGAGACTGTATTTTGCACCATGACAGCTTTGGATACAGCACTGCTCTATCCTCGCTAAGCGTCTGCAGCGTCCTGTGTGCCATTAAGCATCAGTGGAGATCATGATCTCCTCTGTGTTCACGTCAGTATTCACATGCCCAAAAAGGTGTGGAACATTGTGCCCTGCCAGCGTCCTGAGGGTCATATCTATTCATATTGACTTTCCCAGGATTCACCTCACCGTTCTGTCATGTGTGTTCACACGTCGTCACTTCAGGGAGGGGCGTCTGGTCCTGCATGACCACTTGAGGCGGGGTGGGGGCAGGGCGAGCGTGGGCCACCGAGTTTTTTTGCAGCTCCACCCCAAAGCCAGGAGAAGCGTTCTGCAACTGTCTCCTGTACTGCACGAAGCTGCAGGTCTTTAGGATGATGGCCAGGATGTTCTTTCCTATCAGGATCCCGGATACCCTGGCGTCCCTGTAGAGAATCATATTCCCCCCACGGATGAAGAGGGTGATGATGTTGATGGTGACCAGGCTGAGGATGGGGTACAGGAGCATCTTGTGGGGAACGATGTTGATGCCCTGCATGCTGATCTCGCTCAAGGAAACGCAGGGCAGCACGAGCAGAAGGATGTAGCAGTAGAAGAACATGAGGCCCTCCGCCCACAAAGGAAGCCCCTTCTTTTGAGGCTCCCATAGGTTGGCCTGGATGTCTAGTATGTCCAGCAAGTCCACCACCACCCAGAAGAGACGATTACGGATCTCCTCGCGCTTCTTGAAGGCGCGAACGTACTCCATATGGTCAATTGCAACCAGCACCACAAACAGCACTGGGATGCAAATGGACAGCAGCAACGTCAATGCCTTCCTTGCGAGAGCATCCAGGCTCTTCCTATCCGCCTTGTAGTTTTGATACACAAAGTAGACCTTGATCTCCAACACAAAGATGTAAAGGAACCAGAGTATCATGGCGTAGCCTCGCTTAGCTGTGCGTACTTCAGCACCCACCCACACTGCCACGTAACGCAAGACGATTAGGAAGCAGATGTCTCCAACCATCACCATGATGCAGATGCCAATCTTGCGTGGTCCGTGGTTCTGCTCCACCAGGTAGGCATCAATCAGTGCCATGCTGCTCATGATCAGGATGGTGGAAAGGCACACGTGGGGCTTGTTGGTGGGAGGTGGAGGTACCATCCTTGCCTGGGCGGGAGGAGGAGGAGTGTTGTTGAAGAGGGAGTGCAGAGGGTGCTCAGTTTGTCCAGTGAGGAGGCAGATCAGATAGTGCTGCTAGACATCGGTGTTCCCCTCCAGTGCTTCTGCCTTGGCCAGGATCCAGGGTGCATTAATAGGATTCACACAGATCACTTCAATCAATCTCCGCTCGTGCCCAAGCCACCTGCCGGGTAGACAGTACCCCTCATTTAGTAAATTATGTTCATTGGCAAATGGTCTGCAAACATACAGCTTCACTATTGTAAAAATTAATAAATCTCAGGATGTGTCTCCTGTTTATACCCTGATAATCATTCATTAAACACAACACAGCAATTAAATCAGTGAGTTACATTTTCTGCTGAAAAAAAAATCTGCCGCGATGTGTCCTCATTTCAGACTCACTTCCGACACCCTTGTTTTCATACAAGCTTAAGCCTTCAGAGATAAAAATCCAGCTGAATACTCACTTGTGTCCCTCTTTGTACTTTATCCTAATGACTGGCAGTGAGCGATCATCCATGAGACTGCACTGGGAGATCACAAAGCCCATCTGTAATCCACAGGAGAAGAGAGGAGAAAACGCACGGGATCCTCTCCTTCTCTGACAGACGTAAATCCACCAGTCATAGATAAATTTCTCTCTCGTTTTTTTTTTTTTTTTAAGCGAAAGAGAAATCCCAAAATATTGCCGTCATAATCCACTTAGTGCTCAGACTGAATCAGGAGGAGGCATCTTAATGGTCCCAAAGACCGCTCTCAATTTCTGCAACTAAGAATAGAGGTTATTTTGTGTTGTGCTTGGATTGAGGCTTTAAACCTCAAACTCCCCCAAAAATATAAAGTTATTCTTAGAGGGGAAAAAATCTCTGCGGTAAGTCCTGCTTAAAAGAGAATTTCCTCCCCAGAAGTTTTCCTCTCCATCATCCACCATCCACGGACAAACATTCAGTATTTGTTTTCCTGCGTAAGTTTGTGTGTTTCACAAGACAAAGAAGGGTTGTATTTAATATTTTAAATGCAGCGAATGACTAAATGTCCTTCCCCACTCAGCTGTGCGCATGTGTGTGTGTCTACGTGTGTGTGTGTGCGCGCGTGCAAGCTTCAGCTGTCTCCACGCTTCGTTGTCGCTGTAAAATGCTGCCCCCCTGGCGAGATCCTGGCTGCTGCGCCGTTTTCTCTCTCCTGCTCCAGCAGCTTTTGCCAGGGACACCAGGATCAGCAGCACCAGTGGATTCCCCAGCCTCCACTCAGCACGCTCTGCCAGCACCACCAGCGCTGTGATACTCCAATGCCGCCTGCCTTCTGCCCGTCTGTCTCTGTGCACTTCTCAGCCCCCTCTGCGAAGTCAGAGAGATGCTCCTCTGCTGCGTTCACACTCACTCCTGGGATTTTTTTTTTCTTTCTCTCTCTCGCAGCTACCCTCCTCTTCCTTCTCCCTCTTCTGCTCAAGTAAAGGCACTTGCTGTGTGGAGGTGACGCTCAGCAGACCACAGCTGCAGAGCCAGGGAGAGAGAAAAGAGGTAGGGAGAGAGAGAGAGAGAGAGAGAGAGAGAGAGAACACTTTTCCAGGGGGTGGAGAAAGGCGGGGAGGTGAGGGGGGGAGGGAAGGCGAGCCAGCCTTTTGCAGCTTAGCTGAATGCACAACTTCTCTCTCTCACCCTGTTTTTTTCCCCTCACATCCCTCTCTTTCTTTCACATTGTGTCTTGTGCTGATATCCTATTTTCTCGGGCTGTTTCTTTTTCAGCTCCCAGAAAAAGCCCTGGTTTCCTTCTTCTTTGAGAAGCCCATTACCGGGCCATGCTTTTTTTTTTTTTTTTCTTTCCCTCTCCATCAGGTTCGAGGTGCAGAGATGAAAAGTGATCCAGAGAGGAGATGCTCTCCAGTGTGGGATGTAGAGAGCCAGCTTCCCAGCAGGCTGTGTGTCTGCAGTCAAGGGAGACGTGGAGGGGAGGTGGGAGAGGGGGGTGAGACAGTGGCTCCTCCTGACAGAGAGCCTTTCTATTGATCTAGTGACAGAGCGGTGAATCAGGAGCCTGAGATGGGGCCAGCGACCGAAAGAGATGAGGGGTAAGGGGAACTGGGGGGGTACAGATGTGGGGATAGCGAATGAGAAAGGTGAAAAAAAAGAAAAGGCAGTTGAGCGACATAATGAGAAGGAGATGTGTGGGGTGGGATTGAATGTCAGGGGAACATTTTCATCCTCTGAGATGTAATAATGCCTGGGCTAATAATACTTATGCAAAAATTTATAAAGGTAGGAAAAGGTTGGTGTGTTTGCTCTGCCATCAGTATGCTAACACCACTAGCTCTGTTTATCCAGCTGGGCCAATTATCACTAATCCTTCCTCTGAGGAACCAAACTGCTTTCATTACTACAGTATGAAGCCATTTAGTGCTCATGTCATGAATTGGCGTTATTGACGAGTCAAAAGTATTGGTTTTCTATGCAGTGTGGCTGCACTTTTCATTCAACTGCGTAACGACAAATAAGGATAATTGCAATCAATCATGCAAGTTTTTTGCAAGCGTGAATGCATATGGTTACAGATTCAGCAGCTGTGGATCGGCCGAGTGCGGTCATCATGGCTGTTTAGAACTTCTATCATGGAAGCATGTCTGAAAAAATTAAGCCAAGTCAAATAGCCGTTTGCTTTTCACCAAGCTGCTTTCTCATTGACTATTGCCTCTGGATTATCGACCGTAACTGAGTCATTACAAGTGGAGTGATGAATTATACCATCCTTTGCAAATTGTAAAGTTTTTGGTCCTTCCGCAACATTTTTAAAAAAATATCTAGATGCATATACATTTTGACAGTCGCAACAAAATACATGATAAGCTTCAATTTTATATACAACTGGTTCTCAAAAGCTACAGCAACACATTTAACAGGCTGTTAAAAATCACTGTGTAATGAAAGGTCACAGGTCTGATCCCCATGACAGACAGCGTGGGCATTAACCGCCACACGTCCTTGAGCCAAACACTAAAACTTCTACCTGCTCTCTCGTTTGCTCAAAGTCACGGTGGGTACCAGTGTCAGCTAAATGGCTGAATTGTAATTGTAAATGAGTGGATGGCTTGTCTGGTCCTCAAGGGAACAGCCCTGCCATCTTAATAGTTTAACTCCCCCTAAAATAAGTATGGGAGATTGATACAGCACCTTTATCATCCACTCTGACATTCCTCCCACATCTCATCCAGTGATCTATAATTTATATCTTCATTTACATGCCTTTTGTGATATACAATGATGTCCAAGACTATGTTAACCTCTCCGTTAAAAAGAACAGTTAGCCCGGGCTTTGAATCACATCTGCTGATAATCTTCATTTATACATGCTCAGCATTTCCGCTTTTGTCTTCCTTCACAGACCGTTTATAATTCATGAGTGTCAGGAAATAACATCACCGTCTCTTAAGGGTATTGTCTCTTTTAGCTGAAGCTGATTTACGCACATGTTTAGGGTTTTTTTTTTACATTTAGCTTGTGTCAAAATTCTTAGTCCTGATTAATGTAATTATAGTGATATGCCAACACAAGGCTATAGTCTATGATTTATGAGATTTCAGCTAACTGAAGAACATCCAGGAGGATCCATCCTTGTCTGTCCTCTTCTGCCCTCTCCCCTTCGTCCGTCAGGCTCTGCTCTGCCTCCTACAGAGGACTGTCCTTGGCTCCCGGACAGGGACACTGCTTCATCACCGTTCAGCTCCGGGCAGGCTAACACACAGCAGATAGCGGATGATAAAGAACACCAGCAGCATCCTCTATAAAATAAAGCATCGACAGAAAACAATCAGAAGACGAGAAGTGAGGAAGCCATGCAGCGGCTCCGCTCTCGCTCTCTCAATCCCGGCGTTTAGAGTTGGAATGAAACTGGTTCTGTGTCGAAAAATCAAAGGTTCAATTCAATCTCTTCGCCTTTAAATGTGGTATTTGCCTTTATGCAAATATTTGAGCATGCTTTCTCAGAGCACACTCCATTTTTCAGAAACGTTCCCTTGACAACCAAGTGCAGCAGCTTGAGAAACATGTTTTCTCATCTTGTCAGAAAGGATATCATGGGAGAAATTCAACAGAGCAAGCTGCACCTTGAACTCAGCTTAAATAAAGCAGAAAAATATGCTTTATAAACATGGCAGTGGGAGGAAAAACAGAGTACTTTATCATCACAGCAAGTGAATTTGGCTCTCAGTTTATCCTTCTGGCTGATTGCAATCACTGGTTCAATCAGTCGCTTATTCATATTCTTATTCTTTCCTCCTTTGTGCTTAGTGTTTATAGCACCTCTCTGACTGTCCATTTGTTCTTCTTTACAGTCAACAATCTTTTCTATTATCATCATATATTTGCAAGAACTCAAACATCTACGAGGCTTTTACCAGATGAATGTTACTAATACGGCATTGTAAACATATTCAATGACATTTTTCTTGTGCAACTTCATGCAAACAGTGGCTGATTGTGGCATCGATGTTCCTCTAAAGCGAAGCTGAGAGGAGATATTAATGTACACCTAAGTGCTGCAGGTAGTGGCATAATTACAAGGGTATGCATCACTGAGTGAATAGGCTGATTTGATTTCCTTTGTGTTTAGACTGCAGATGATTTACTTAATCGTCAAGAGTCAAGCATGATTAATCTCACTGTGCTGCGCCACGTGTAACCCAACTGGAAATACCTGCCAATTAGAATGATCCTGATATGTGTCACCATGCTTCGACAAGGAATGTAGGTGAAATGTTTCTATCTTTGTCTCTGCGTTTGTCGTCATTATACAGAGAGAGATGAGCGTGAAGCAAAGAGTCAAGTTTTGGTGCAACAATATTCAACATGTCATGATTTGCGGGGGTTGTTAGTGGGGGAAAAAAAAAAGAAGAAGAAGGCAGCGGACACAAACATGGATTAATTGCTCGGGTTTGGCAGCCGGGATTCAGTGTCAGCAAGTTGTGAAAAGATTGGGGAATTTACATCACCAAAGACAATTTGTACATGAAGCATAACAGTGGAAATAGGACACATAAATCACATTAGCTGTAACCCGGAGTCTGCCATCGATTACCTACAGGAAAACAAATGGGGGCGTTAAGGCTTCCCATCCTTAAACATCCCCATCAGGCTTCTAACCACCAAATGGGAAACATGAAGTGGATGGGCTAAGCTGCTCCCCATGGGCCTATTAGATTGGGGACGGAGGAGGGGGCTGCCCTCAGACTCCTCTGCATCCCCTCACCGCCCAGCAAACACCCAAGCTGGAAGAGGTGAAGGTCATCTCAGCCCCTGTAGCTATGATATTTAACTGTCAGTAACAAGGAGGGTAAAAAGGTGAATGCCGGTATAAGTTTGCTATATTTGACATGACATCAGGCCAAATGTGAGAAAGACTCGTCAACAGCTTTTACAGAGGATTGATGACTACAAAGCAGACCTGGATCTGAAAGTATTTGCATTTGATTGATCTTGTTCAGAGTCCCATGTGGGTGGGCTGTGCAACAAAGAGGAAGAGAATGATTGCCACATTATTACCACAGTCAGGAAACAGAGAGACATTTTAGTATACATTTATGCATTCAAAAACCTTATGACTTAGGAAAGACATCCACTTTACTGCCCCACACACACCAAAACAAGCCCCTTAAAAGCATCACACCCAACTTCAAGTGATGTTGTTGTATAATATAACGAGGTGGTTCTTAGGTCTCTCCAAATGCTACCTTACACTGAAAACACGGTGAGTGAGTGACAGAGCTTATGATCACTGCTCATGAGCCCAGATTTGGTTTTTTATAAGCCACCCCCAGTGTGAGAACAAGTGTGTGTGTGTGTGTGTGTGGGGGGGGGGGGGGGGGGGGGGGGGGGGGGCATCATCATTCAAGGCTCATAATACCTTTCAGTCTGACACACAGGTTTGAACACGTATAGATAATATTTCCCGCTGCAGCCTGTCCAGCACAAAGACCCTCAGACAAAGAATAGAGACATTCATTTGACATCATTGATGAATTAGACATTAAAGGATTTATGTCAGGTTCGCTTGATGAGTTTATTCCTGTCACAGTTTCTATCAGCAATCAGAGCACTTTTGATTAAAAGAGAAAATAATGAAAATCTTCCCGGGACTTTTGTGTAGGAAGAGTGTGGGTGCTTTATCTGGGCCAGTACTTAAGTATTTAGTAAAAACAAAATCTGCTGACAGTTACGACAGTAGCATTAAGTTTTATGCATCCCTGTTAATGACAAAGCTTATGGTGGCCTGTAAGTGGCACAATAATCAGTCACTCCTTCATAATATCGAAGACAATACAAGTGTGCTCATTTGAGGCGAGGCACAACGAAATTCTCAATGGAAAGGCTGATATGTTGTGATGCAAAACAATATTATTATAATGATTTTTGTGTTGAGAACAAACTGTTGTGTTGCCATAGCAGCATGATCAACTGCCGAGGTGCTGAAAATGGAAAAGGCAAATCAGGGGGATGAGAGAGTTTGGAAATCCTGACGGAGCGATGAGATTTGGTATGAAACCATGCTAGAAAATGGGTTTGAAAAGCCAGAATCCGTAGACGTCAGACCCAGAATATAACGTCGGCAGTGTGCATTTTAGCAAACCAAGGATACGTTAAGTTTGTAGGGTTCATATGCTAGGCGACACAACCGTCAAGCCGCAGACCACTGTTTGAGCTGAAATGATTGGTAGGGCTTATTACTTATTACCTGCAGCAGCCACAGATACCAGATTTATTAATTACTGTCAGGATGTAAAGAGATTGTCAACAAATATGACAAAAAAAATGCTGCTGAAATACATTAAAATACATTACCTGCAATACGTTTATTCACACGCCAAAACTTATTCTGCCACTCGAGTTAGAGTCCTGATGAACAACCCTTGACACGTACTGCAAATTCTGGTAAATATACATATTTTTATTGCATCTTTAATGTTGACACAACCTTCGTTAAAGCATGAATTACTATGGATATTTCTGGTGCTTCTTTTAAACCGAGGGCTCTCACTCTTCTCCCAGTGGCAATTTCCTTTATTTACAGAAAATACTCAGGTGATGGTGGCAGTGGAGTTAGTGTCACTCTGGGATGCTGTGTTTTGATGAACTAATTGAGCAGCCGAGTCGCCTAAAAGGCTTTTTGTTAACCTGTCTACTCTCCACCCATACATGGAATACATTTTGATTGACTCAGCCACACACAGAATGATGCAGAGAGACTAAAACAAAATAGATTGCAAGAACCAGAAAAACTGTGGCGGTTCTCGGTCAATATTAATGTCTGTGCCTCTTGATAAAATGAATGAAATGAAGGTTTCCTTTCAGAATTTTTATGTACTCATGGATCTTCTTTTTGAATGCAACATGGAGCTGAAACAAACATTTACTGTGTTATCAGAAATGTAAAGATAAACAACATACTGTAATCTAAAGGAGCTGTACTCTAATAGGCTCGCTGTAGGACAGTGATTTGTCTGCTGCTTTATTAGACTTGAAATTATTGATGAATTTTCTGTTTGCGCAGGCCTCTCTGTGGCTTACTCACTCGGATTAATTGAATACAGCGATGTGTGATGAGGCCATTTTCCCATAAAGAATGTTTGCATGCTCCCTTGAGGTTGCTTGTGTACACAAACGTATGGCATATTTTAAATTGCACAATCATAACTAAAGGAAATAAAAAAACTTCCATGTGCGTTGCTTCTTTGTCAAGGTCATTTCAAATTAAAGCCGTCCAGCTGTGCACGCAGCACAATTACTTATTGTTTTCATGTTGCTGCATCATGTCGGGGAAATTCTATTTTTAATGTGTGAGTTCTGAGATGGGGCTGCAAGGTGGCGCAGCAGGTAGTGCGCGTGCCTCACAGCAAGAAGATTGCAGGTTCGATTCCCGCCTTTCTGTGTGAAGTTTCTTCCCGTGCATGCGTGGGTTCTCTCCGGGTACTCCGGCTTCCTCCCACAGACCAAAAACATGCTCATTAGGTTGATTGGTGACTCTAAATTGCCCCTAGGTGTGAGTGTGAGTGTGAATGGTTGTGTGTATGTGTATGTAAGTGATCGGCTGGCGACCGGTCCAGGGTGTACCCGGCCTCCCGCCCATTGACAGCCGAGATAGGCTCCGGCCCCCTGCGACCCCGAAAGGGATAAGCGGCATAGAAAATGGATGGATGGATGGAGTTCTGAGATGACTGCTACCATTAGATACAGCATGAGCCATGTAGCTAAAAAAAAAGGGGGGGGGTACAAAGGATCAAGAACTTTAAGAATCGAGTATCACAAAACTAAACCCGCGACATCAGCTTCGTGCAAGCAAATAATGAGCACCATCTTGCATCATTATGCTCTAAGGGCGACTGTGGACAAGATGCTATTATAAAGTTACTGTCACTTAAAACAACACCACAGAACACTCAAGTTAGTTGCTTCTTACTTTTCAAGGCACTGAGCTGGGTTGCTTCTGGATCCACATGAACATTTTCTGTGGCATGTTTCCCAACTCTCCTCACAGGGGACCTGGCTAATTTGGGGAAGTAGTTTATAAATGGCAGAAAATGTACAGCCCCAGCTCACCTTTCTTCCCGAGGACGAGTGCTTAGCTAGCTTAATGAGGCAGCATTGTGTGTGTGTGCCAGCGCATGTGTTTGTTTCTTTGCTTGCTGAGAATAGAGGGGTTAAACTTGACGAGATAAACTTTGCTGAGTGCACTGGGGGAGCTTTATCTTGCATGTTTCAATTGTTGTGGGAGTATTATCAGCTGTCGTGGTATATTCTCCACGTCTGTGTAGTGTGTATACAATAACCATTTAAACAATTTCTGATATGGATGTTCTTGATAATAATTCACCTCATCTGGTGGCAAAACACGTTAGCAGTGCCATCCTGTCTCCAGAGCTCTTACCAGACGCAGCTCTTGGTAAATGGCTACACTAATGTTGCACCATGACTGACAGTGCCCATTAATCACTCAGTGTGTGGAGGATGGTTTTGTTTTATAATCATTACAGCTTTTACCATTGTACATGTATTTTAAAATCTATGCATAGTAGCAATGAGCTGAGGAACATTAGTGAGGTCGTAAATCAAGTCAGACTGACTGGAGCTACAGAAATCTTTATGGAGTTTAATTCTTTGTTGGGAACAGCCAAAAGAGGATCGCAAGAGGATTCAGCCATTTACTGTGCACTATATTGTGATCATGATTTAACTCTGCTGTAACCTACCAGTTTTTACCAGGAAGAGCAACTGACCGCATTGAGCCCTGCCGCATCATCGTTTTTCCAACCCCGTTTAGGTGAAACTGCATCCACCTCTGTATGACGAAAGCCACGACGGCTGCATTCCCATGGAAACTGCACTCACCTGGGTCACTCCTCTTCCAGAGCGATGATGGTAAATGTGTAATAGCAAGAATAATAATAATAATCTTTCTTTTTTATGTTTCCATATATACATACACATTATGTGTAGCTCTGGTTGTGGCTGTTTCTCCTGGAGTTGGTTTGTGTCTCAGCATTGATAGCGAGTTGTTGTTCCCTGCTAAACACACAGACCCCTTCGGCAGTCTCAGGCCCTCCTGCCCGGCCTGCTGCTGCTCTTCTCTGGGTCACACCTCCTCCGGAGTCACTCTCCGCTGCCAGACTGTCTCTGGGTTAGGCAGAGCGGCCAGGCTGGGTGTTCACAGGACCGGATGCCACCGGGCTGCCCTTCCACAAACACATCTCTGCCTCATTCTCCGGTGCTTTTTAGGATGCATACTATTAAGTATCCTGTTATTGCAACGTTATCAGGTCATCATGACCTTGTAAGAATTAGCAGGGCATGTTGTATTAACAAATTGTACCACAGTACCCACCAGCAGAGGCACCGGCTGGTCTGCTAGGCCGCTCAACAGACCCGCAGTCTCCATCTTCCTTGGTCTGCCACCAAAACCGAGTAACATCAGTCCTGCAGACACCTGGCCTGTCCGCTCTGCCTTGCCTGGAGACACAACTGGTATAGCTGAAGAGGTTAGTGTGTTTACTGCGGAAACTACAGCTCACAGTCCACACTGCTGCCAGCTGTTTGTTTTACAAAACAACTACAAGAAAACACAGACACAAACAGCATTCATCTTCCGCTGATGGTCCTATTTCTGGAGTTCAGAAGCAGTTGAACACAGTGCCCATTTCTCTTGTGGTTTTTGAAGGCTAAGGCCTTTACCATCTGTACGCAGATATTTTGTATTTTGTTTGGACCTCTCCTTCACATGCAAATGCTGTTCTAGGTCACTAAAAATGAGATTTTTTAACACCTAAAATGTAGATTTTTGAAAAGTCTGGCTTCTGTGAATTTGTGTTTACATATAAACTGGAGCATCTGTGAAATGATGGTTTCATCACATCAATTCGTGCATTGTTGCTTGCTGTAATGAGCATACATCTCAAACAACAACAATGGTGGACTACTGGTTTTGGCCGTCCCACCACCATTACAACTGTCCACATAGTCCTTACATTTAGACAAGGGTACACATAAAATCACCACCAGGCAACCACTTGCTTTAAAATATCAGAGCAACAAGGATTGGATTAACTAGTTTCTATAGTTAGATGGTCAGAATCAGATACCTGGTTGAAAGTGAACTGCTGTGAAAAGGGCGTATAAATTCAGCACTTATGTATGACTTGAAGGGTATGTACACATCTCTGACACATTATGACTCTGTTGTGATGGGAGAGATAGTGTAAACGCAGTCACGGGTGGAGCAGGTCTCTGTCTCTTGGGTGTGCTTATACTTGGCAGATTTGTTGCTTTTCCCTCCATGTGATCCATGTGGCATGCTTCACATGAAGGAGGGCTTTGACTGACAATGCTCTTCGTGAAGTACGGGGAAGCTTCCTCCCATTTGGTGAGATACTTAAACATTGTTGGCAGGTGTTCCATCCCTCTCATGCTCCTTCTCTTTGCTCTTGCTCTTGTTGTGGATCTTCATCTCTTCTTTTATCAGTAGGTGCTGATGTTTTACACACTGCACCTGCTTTACCAGAAGAGGATGTTGGAAACACATGAAAATTCCCAGATAATAGATAGATAATAACAGTTAGACCTCCCATCAACAGAACAGCATTAAAAAATATGGGAGATTTACAGGAAAGTACAGTGCTTTAGGCTTTTGAGTTAGAACCGCCAATAGAAAAGAAGCATACTTCACATGCTCAGAATGTTCTTCTCTGGTCACAAGAAGCATTTTTTCTTAAACAGAGGTGGAACATTACTTAACATACATACACCAAAGACACACTGTTTTGTGTGTACGTGTGGTCAACGGCAAAGCAGAAGAGACACCACCCTGCAAACCATTTCATGTAAGGAATATTGGTCTTACACAACGCTGAAACGTTCAGAGAAATCCAAAGGTTGACAGACCTGCCGTGCTCAGTAAGCTGCTAAGCTACATTAGGATAATCACTGTACAAGGAGTTCAGCAGTTTATTCAAACAGACTTCTGAATCACTTCTGAATCTTTTATGATCTACTGTATCTAATATTAAATGAGAACTACCAACCTTATTAGCAAACGTACATTGTCTCATACATTGTCTCTGAAGCTGAGATCAATGCACATCACCTGCTGGGATTCAGATATGAGAGGGTTCGCTGTTTGGAGATGAACCTCCATCATCCATCCTGACACTCAAATGTTCAATCCTGCTCCACCCCCACCCTCAACTCGATGCAACAAGAGTGCTTCACCCAAATTTAATTTAAAGGGGCAATAGGTCATCTTTGACTGTTATCAATATTGACTGGACCCTTAAAAACAGTGAAGTCATATTTTTCCAGTATAAAGTTAGCTAACCAGGGCAGGAAAGCGACAGAAATACAGCGAGGAGATAATGTATCACCATGCAAACTACTTAGAAATAGAAATAGAAATATTTCTCTTTCATGTCCTTTTTTGGCTCGAGAATGAAATGTGCTTGCTGGCTCCTACTGTAGCACCACCCTCCCATCGTTAAGCAGGAGAAGATGCAAGATGGTGGGGGCAGAGAGATTGGGAGTGCTTTGAAATTCCAATGGGCAGGGAGATTTGGTTCCAAAACAGAGTAGTCAGTGAGTTTTCAGAAAGCCAGAAATTTGTGTTGTGTAATTCCAGCGAGGGAGGAGGGAGAGAGGGAATAGGGGAGAAGGGGCTTGTTCCAAAATGGAGAACAGGCTGGGGAGTTAGATTTGAAAGCCTCTGCAGCTACAATCAGCAGGTCTCAGCAGCTGGACAGGTTAACACAGATACAGTGATTTTAATCAGCAATCTGTGCGCTGTAAAAGGTATGAAAATTGCATCTTCAAATGACAGCAAAATTCAAAATGAATCACTTTGAATTTGCTCCATCCAGCAGAACAGGATCACAATAAGATACAGCAAGCATGAGTACTGTCCCACTTGAGATTCACAAGAAAAACGTTTAATTTGGCAATGGGTTGCTCATGGTGCATGAATCACTTTCTCAGAGAAAATGTGCCACCGCGACTCAAAACAATGTATTTGGGTCAGTCAGTACTCGCAGTCCTGTGAGAGGCAGAGGGACGCCACCCAAAGGCACGAGCACTCTGAGGCATCTATAAACATAACCAGCGTGTTTTTTGGCTACGATGCAGCAGCAGCGAATATTTAAACAAATTGCAAATTAGATGGAAGCTGGGCCAATGCAGTGATTTCGACCACCCATCCCAATCTCCATTGTCTCCTGCCAGAGGCATTTGGTGCTGGCTAGATAAGGGAAAATGAGATAGATACCCATGTAACAAAAGAGAAGGACCAATTGGATTGTATGCTAGTCTGTAAGTAGAAACCTGCTTTGAGGAGGTGCATTTAAACTATACGTTGTGACTGACAAGAGAATTAGGAGAATTGTTCACCAATGCAATTTCAGCTTAAGCTGTTTGTTGCAAGAGAAGGGTGCTATTGTTTCAGCTTTGTTTGTGCGTGTGAGAGTTTTGCAAGAGGCATTTAACCCTGTCTCATATGGAGGCAGAGGAGACGCACAGGGGAAGCCAGTCATCAGAGCAGTGTTTAAGCAGCTCGTTTTAGCCCAAAAGATGCAGAAGGGAGGGAGGGTGGAATTGTAAAGGAGGTCTGCTCTGTATTTTTGAGTTTTCTAATGCTCGAAATGATGCCGAAGGGGAGCACAGGCTGGTCTGCCCTGCAGTTAATACAGAAACCATTTCCGTTTTTTCATGATGCCTCCAGCTCCAAAAAAAAAAATCTAATTTCAGTCTCATTTCATTGAGAAAAAAAAAAAAACACTTCAGGAGATAACTTGAGTTTGATTCACATATGATATATCATCAGTCCAAGTC
Organism: Chaetodon trifascialis; assembly: GCF_039877785.1. Taxonomy (NCBI): domain Eukaryota; kingdom Metazoa; phylum Chordata; class Actinopteri; order Chaetodontiformes; family Chaetodontidae; genus Chaetodon; species Chaetodon trifascialis. Next base: position 9,467,785 of record NC_092068.1, on the reverse strand, counting down.
TCCTCTGGACACTGTTACCCTCTCTGACACTTTGTAGTTTTTTTGTTTGTTTTTTTTGGCTGGAAGGAAAAGATCCTCCCTGTGTACGCTGCAGACGGCGGCTATTTGTCTGGCTGGGCTCCCCAGCTCTCAGATATTGTTTTCAATGACTGAGTTGTTGGAGAAAAGTCAGCAGCCCTCTCCTCTGCCACCACCCTGGCTCCGAGAAAGAGAGCATAGAGAGGTGTGTGTTTACCGCTCAGGCAGACAGGGAGAGCACTGAATTTATTCAGAGGTTTTGTTTCTCCATACAGAGAAGGAGTCAGAAATAGCTTTGAGACACTATATACTTTAGATTAAAGCGAGTGTTTCACTTATACATTTCACCTTCTAATCGAGAGGAATACATTTCCAGGTGTGCAGTTTGACATCCACTTTAGCACTTGTTTTATGAATTATGGAGAGAACTCCTTCTACCAATTACTCTGGCACTCGTGTCATATGAAGACCAACATCCTCGCGGTCCCTCGAGGGAGGAAGAGTGATAAAGTGCCTGAAATTTTGGAGTCAAAAACTCGAGAGGGGCCTTCTTGTTATGCATGTTCTATAATGGGCCCACCTCTGCTCTGAAGAACTCCTCTTGCCAAGTGTAAATGTGCATTAAGCGTATCTAAATCACACAACTTCAAAGTGGCTTTTAGCACTACCTCACCATCTGCTAATTCTCTAAGTGTTGGATGAGGGAACCAGCGCCATTAAAACAGGGCTTATTTAAAGTAATAACATTTTATTTCACACAATTTAACACCAAACTTATGACTCTAGATGTCCACTCATATCTTTTGATACTCTTGGGTTTTGTTTTGTGAATTGTTAAAAAGTGAGATGAGTTTTAAAAAGCTGAAAGTGTTGCTTCCTCGTCTGCCTCCAGCTGCCGTCTCAGTGTCATACATCTTCTCCTCAGTTCATTAAAACCTGCACAGGTGGAGTTCAACAAGCTCAGATTCTTTCTCTTCTTCAAATTAACATCCAAAGTTCTCTCCACAGCTCTTTGACCACCATGAGAGGAAATTATATGCTACCTGCATCGGGTTAAGAGCCATGGCCTGCAATCAGGATATCACAGAACTGACAAAATGGGGTCCTGCTGCTGTTTCGGTGGAGTGCAGCCAAAGATTAAAATAAGACATATTAAGATTTTAAAGACTAAAATCTTTTCTGAAACAACTTCTCTGTGACACGGTGTACCCACAGATACAGAAATATGATTTGGAGGGGCATTTTCTCACTCAGCAGATTACACCGACAATGATTTTATGTCAAACACTTCAGGACGCTGTTGCTCGCAAACGAACAGTGTTACATCGCTCTTAAAAATGAATGAGGTGTTCACATTTTATTAGCAGGTGTAGATGATGGGGGGGGGGGGGGGGGGGGGGCTTACAATATGGATGGAATAACCCTGAATAAGATTTTAGCTTTTCATAAAGTTTGGCAAAAGGAGCCTTCTATTCAAAAATGCATAGCAATGCAAGTTAACTGTGAAGTGGGGCCTGCAGCAAGCATAGCTTTGGACGTTGCAAGGCAATGACTTCTTGCTCTCGGTTCTAAAACTTTCCATCTAAAGACTTGTGTATTGTATGAACAGAAGAGGTCATCGTGACTTTCTGCTGTGATTGAAGCCAATCAATCAGCTGCTGAACAGATCTGGCTGTATAATCTTTTCAGGTACTAGATGACAGTCTTACTCATTAGATATGTGGCCTTTCCTGTCTGATGTAGCAGCTCTGTTATGTTTTATGAAAGTGTAATCATTTCTTCTAGCGCTGGCAGAGGAGCTGTCACACCACTACGGAAAAGCCCTGCATATTGAGCCCCTGTATCATGTATCATCAAAAATGCTTTCCTACTACTAATATTAATATTAATACTAATGCTAATGCTAATACTCATCGCTCTCATCACCCTTGATTCATTAAAATGTCTCCTTCAGTGTTTGGGAGATCTGACAGTGTGGTTAAGCCTGTGGTTCCCCCTCAGAGGTAAGACATGAAGCGTTTCAATGACAATAATTATGCAGCATTTATGTGAGTGACCTGCCAAAATTAATCCTCGCTCTTACAAGACTATAAATGCAGAGTCAGATTAAGGCCAGACAAATCTCTGCAGATGGGGGTGAAAATTGACTCTGTTCACTGACAATAAATGTAAGGAGGTAAGTAGTTCATGGGAGTTCATCCAATTTGGCGTTACTTGTGGGATACTGCAGCGTGCACATCTGAGGCGGCCCTTCTCCGCACACTGGCAACAAATAACGGAAAATTACTTCTCTTGATTAACACCACATAGATTACTGTTCAATGTGTCTCATTGAGTAGATTTTGCATTTAAGAAATATGGAAACAGTTTACTGCACATGTCTGATGCATGCATAAATTATTTCAAATTAGTTGAAAACATAAACATCAGCCATGCGTTTCAGTAAAGGGTAATTAATCAGGCAGTCATTCACATCAGCATGAGCCACATGCATATTGATAATTCTTTTTGAATATAAAAAATGGCACCTTTTAATACAGAGCTGTGAAGCGAGGTAAGACAATGAATAAAAATTCCACCTTAGATCACTGGGGTATAGCGGGAAGTGGAGATCAAATAAAGAGTACTCAGTCATTCCGTAATCCAAAGAGCACCCAGCGACTGCGCAGCGGGGTCCTGGAGGGCAGAGCGGGCGTCCCCCCAGTCTCAGCCTCCTTTACTCCATCTCTGTTTTTAGCATGGAGATGTCAGCCACTGTGGAATCAATTTCTCCACTGGCGGTTCAGGTCCATCTACATTTTTCAATTCATTTATACTCATTACCAGGAAATAGCCAGAGGCAGAAGCAATTTAGGCCCCTGTAATATAAAGCCCTCAAAATCATTTCTTGTCACACTATTTTGATTTTGAATTGATGTCATCAGCATTCAGGGGAAATGGAACATTTAAGATTGTTGTGGTCTCAAGCAAACATGGAATAGCGGCGAGTCATGAATTATAATACCATGTAATCCTTACTGTTATTCAGCAAATCCATGGACTTTCATTTTGAAAGGTGCAGTAATTAGAAATGTGTTCTTTACTTTTGAACATGATGGATATGAATATGAATAAATGATCAGGATTAGGATTGATATTGCAAGTACTGTGTGAAGGGGTAGCAGGAATCAGATTGCATGCAGTTTTATGAAAAGAAGGAATTGCTCTTCTCTGGAAAATCACTGGGAAAATAGTTGTAGACACCACTCGATATAGACTTAAATAAAGGTTCATTGTGATGCAGGTCATGATAATAGTGCAGTTAAAATTCCAGTTTGGGAATGTAAGTGTCTGTTGAGTCTGACAAAAGACTGAAGGATCTTAAAAGCAGAAAACAAGTCGACATTTGCAAAACAAACAGCAAATGTGCAGCTTGTTTTTCTCTGAGGATGGAAAGAAAAGACAGTTTGCGCATTGTGCTTGAATTCCTGTAGAGTTGCTGTCAGAAGTCCTTTACGGAGATGAAAGCGGTTGATAAAGTGGTCTTATCTTTGATCCAGGTCCAACACCCTCTAAGACTGCCTAATAGAAAGTTGCTGGAGTTAGCCTCAAGTAAGATGCAAGTGCAGCACAATAACTTGCTCACTGTCTTGTTCCTATAAGCTGTTGCTCAAAGACTTGTTGTTTTCAGGTTGAATGAATGAATGATGATGAAAAAATGTGACATGTTATTTTGAGAACAGTTCACAGTGAAAAAGTAGGCTAAAGCCTTAAAGCAAGTCTATGTAACTTTTGAAATTACATGTTTGCTTGTTTGTTTGTTCTTTAACAAAAAGATAAACTCATGAGAAATAGGATGCATTGTTCTCAGTTTATTACCCTCAGAGCTGTAGCTGCAGCAGCTTTGGTCTTGTATGACCAGTATCTTATGGTGGCTAATGTTAGCTAACGCTAGCAAACCTTAGATGGATAATTCTGTGTAACACTGAGCCAGTTGTCAAACTATGTTATATGATTTGCATTTATCCCATAATTGTCAATCGTGGCTACACTCTCTGTTAGCAAAGGTTACATAGTCTCAAATCATATTTTTATCTTCATGCTCAACAAAAATTGCAAAATTGAATGCCACCTAAACATTTAGATCCTTTATTTTCTCCTTTCTACTGATGAGAGGCAGCAGCCTTCACTGGAAAACTTCAAATGGGCTTGAGAGTTTTTTAAACGGCCCATTTTTAAGCTATTTCCAGGTAAAGACAGGTAAATCTTTAAGTACTCTGCATAAAATGAGACTAACTGCATGCCTCATGTAGCATTGACTGCAACAATTTCTCCCTTGGCTACAGATCTATTGAAAGTGTAAAACCGAGTGTGCCTTTCTGTTGTCTGAAATTCCTTTTTCCTTCCAGCCAAAAGCCAACTACTCCACCAGATAATAACCTGGACCTGGCTATTCAGACAGTGCTTGGGGAGAAGATAATGGCCACTGTCACGGTCTGTCAGCAAGAGCAGGTAATGCTGGTGTGTCACCTCATTGTCATACTGGTCAGCTGGGGCTGAAGCCATGCCAGGGCACGGCAGATGGGCTGCAAGAACGCCGAAACTGAAATGACCAACCTTTTTGTTCATACTGACAATGGCAATTACCAAGCAGTTCATCTGTTTAAAACATCTTGACCACATTGGCAAATATTTGTACTTGTCCTGTGAGTGCTACACTACTTCAGTTTTCTAAATAATATCGATGCTTTTTGATTAAAAAAAAAAGACTACAAGAACTCAAGGAATGACCCAGAAGAGCGAGTGACAGATGTCTTCTTCAGATGTCTTGTGTTGGTTTATCATTCTTGCATTTTCTGACACATACTGTAACACACCCTTATGCAAAAAAAAAAAAAGTGCTTTTCTTGCTCATCCTCCATTGCATTTTGTCCTGTTTATGTGCAACTTCATTTTAGGCTCTTTCTTCGTGATTTTTTTGAACCCACACACCAGAGACAAACTCCTCTATATCAAAAGATTTTTCTCTAGAGCGCGGATATCTCTCTCAGCTTGCACTCAGACTCTACAACGCACACAACTTCTACATTTCAATCCAACTCATTAAAGCTACTGTACCTCTGAGAAGGACTGCTGTGCACTGCTGTGCACTGTGTGATGCCTGCTGGCTGCTGCCTATAGTCATTGAATGTTGAGTGGAGAGAAATGTCAAGTCCTCTGTCCATCCAGTGTGCCCTTGCACTTCCTGTATCAGTGCCATGAGGATAAATCTCTGGTTCCTCGCTAATTCTGATTTTAAAATGAGAAATACCAATGCTTTTGTAGCCTATAAACCCCTCAATAACACGCACACACACAGTGTTATTTAGTCCTATATCTGTACATATTATGTGATGATAGCAGCTCTTAAGACTAAAATGTGTGAGATATACTGGATGCCTGGCTGCCAAATCAATATGAGTTTATATGATGTCCAGGCATCTCTTGCTCCATTCCTAACCCTTTAATTCAACTCATATGCTTCCCCAGCAACAAACCCTGTGGATCACTTAGGACTAAACATACTGTAAAATGAAAAGAAATTGGCCTTCAGGGACAGATTGGACAAGGTCACATTCTCAGAAAACGTACGGAAAAAGCTAATAAAGAAACTAAGCAAGTGTGGAGATATACAGTCGAGATGAGATGAGCACACTCACACAGAACAATACGAAGACGTGACAGATTGCACACTGGTCCAAATCCATGAGAATATGCTGCCTGAAAATGGTCTGTTGAACACATTTTGAACTACCAACTCTGCTTAAAATGCTTTAAATGGGCAGAGAGGGAGTGAACTGAATCTGGAACATAACTCTGTACCATCATGTACACACATCTTGGATACACAGTTTGTGTGTTAGGCGTGAGATAGATTTGCATATTTTGAAGCAGTTTTATTCTCTTGAGAGAGATTCACTAGCTGAGCCCGTAATCCCTGAGCCTGAATCCTTAACTTCCTGAGTAAACTCAGCATGTGGCTACACATTTATGACACCCAGCTTCCCATCAGCAAACCCTGGATCCTCTGCTTCTTGCTGCAGTTCATTTGAGGGACTGTGTCCAACTGGGCCACAGTTTAAAAGAAGAAGGCCACGTTTGTAAAATGTGTAAAAATGTGTGACTCATACTTAAAACCCTGCTTCTTGGCAACAATAACATTATTAATACTTAATTGGCTACTTAGTATTGTGTACCCAAAAACAACTGTGTATATTCTAATATGAAACTATTTCAATAAATAGCTGCTATCTGTAATTCAAAGGAGCCTGGAGCCACAGACAGATTATGAGACAATGGGCTCCTGGACACAGACATGTGTTTCTCCTCCACCATGATTAACTGGTATTGTAATCTCTACCAGAAGTCAACCCACTTTTACTTTGTATTATACAACAAAAGAGGGTAAATGTGTGTCTGGTATCATCCCATTAACATCCATCCATCCCTCCATTGTCTATTCCCGACCATCCCTTTCGGGGTTGCAGGGGGGCTGGAGCCTATCCCAGCTGTCATTGGGCGGAGGACAGGGTACACCCTGAACCGGTCGCCAGCCGATTGCAGGGCAACTGTATGTTGTATGTCTGTATGTCTCAAGACACACAACCATTCACGCTCACACTCACACCTAAGGACAATTGAGAGTCACCAATTAACCTAATGAGCATGTTTTTGGTCTGTGGGAGGAAGCCAGAGTGCCCGGAGAGAACCCACGCATGCACAGGAAGAACATGCAAACTTCACACAGAAAGGCCCGACCTGGGGATCGAACCGGTGACCTTCTTGCTGTGAGGCACGCGCACTACCTGCTGCACCACCGTGCCACCCATCCCATTAACATATAAGAGTAAAACAGGGGCACATGTTAAGGTTCAGCATCACTGCTCACCCTGTAAGTTTCATACAGCCTCTTTCATTCGCGTGTCTTCCAGCCACAGCGCAAAGCAAACAGGACACTCTCACTAACTGACCTGCTGTGCTGGTGTGTTTGCTGTTCGCTCTCAGCCCTGTCATTTTCTGACCTGTGTGAGTGAATCTGCCACCCAGCTTCCATAAGCTGTTCATAATTGATAATAGTTATTTCCTGCCATATTCACCCTCACATACAAAGACAATTTGTTCCAGGTTAGCAATTCATTTACGCTTGTTGACTCTCAGCTGCCGCAGCCGAGCTCTTAAACGACGAGGTGCGCTGCAGAACGCGTCCACCTCGGGACAGAAAGACTAACTTTGTATCCTGACAGGACATGTCTCCTTCCCGCAGTGGCTAAACGCGGGTGACAACTGAGCCACCGGCAGAGATTTATGGTGAAGTTAGCACATCATATTCTGCTCAAATAATCATAGATGCCCCCACACTTCAAACTTTTTCCCAATTGAGCCCAAGGCTTTCTGCTTTGGCACAATGTGCACTTTGCAACTTTCTCTTAGTGATGGATTTTTTTTCTCTCTCCAATCGATTTTCACTCTCCATGGCTGTTATTTTGTTCCTTTGAGGTTTGCCTCTGCCAAGAGCAAGGCCTGCATGACCCTGTTGTTCTTGCCCTACAACATCCTTCTATCTATTATCAGTTGTGCTCGCTGCGCTTTAAGAGCTCCATTCACTTCAAGAGTAGATCCACTACAGTCCTGACTTCTTGTTAGATTCAGTTAACATCCACTCTTGTCTTAGCCTGAAGTGTTTCATCACCTGTGTTCGGCTAGAAAACTCTGACTTCCCTCTTGCAGAGTGCTACACTGCAAAGACTGTAACACCTTGACACTCTTAAAGGCAAAAGCTGATCATTCCTGTGGGTGTCTCACATTATCTGTGGCAGCAACAACATCAGCCAATCTTAAGCTTGCTTTGTAACACAAGCCTCTTTATGCACTCTAAAGCTCTTATCACACCCAATCTTAAACCTCAAATCTGCTCTTCCTCTGTGCAGTTCATGTTCCACCTTTTTATTTTTTTGTCATTTTGTTTTTTTGTTTCTCTTTTGCAAAGAAAGAACATTTTCTTACTGTTTTAATTGGACATTTTCCCATGTTTTCAGCAGCTGGAAGTGGCTGGTGAAAAAAAATACACCTACCAGCACCTATGAAGCTCACTAATTAGCACATCGTAACTTGTTTGTTTAATCCGTACAGAAACTGGAGTGTAAAACCTACAGTTTTTTCATCACCTCAAGGTTGCCAGGCAAACAGTCACTGCACAGCGAAGAAATAGTCCAGCACATGCTCACTGGTACACTGTTTTGGGGTTTTTTTTTTACACTTTTTTTGTCTGGATTAAACAGATGAAACGTGCTAATTCATGAGCTTTAAAGCAGCTGTCACCTTTGGACAGAACTAGACGAGCTGTTTCCCCCTGCTTTCAGTCTTTGTGCTAAGCTAAGCTAACCAGCCTGTAGCTGTAACAGACAGCGTCTCTCTGACAGCAAATGAATGTTGAACTACAGTATTCTTTTAAAAAATGAACTAAAAAAGTACTAACATGAGCTAATAAAGTAAATAACCATTTTACAAGGTTTTTCTAAGCAGGGCACAGTCTTTGGTGACTCGCCTGTAGCCAGTTCTACTTTGCACATCACTGAAAATTCTCATGATTGCGTAACATTTTGCAGAAAGTGGGTGTTGAAGTAAGAGCTGATCACTCCATCACTTCAGTTTCAAATGATTTGCAAATCAATTTTAATCTATCTATGGGTGGATGTAGTCTGCACATAGAAGTTACATCATAACATGATGGATAGAAAACACTTTTCACTGGCTTTTTTAAGAGAACAGAACTGGAGCAGAGCTGACAGAGTGATCCCAAAAAGAAGTGTAACTTTAAAGATCACTGAGAAAATAGGTCTGAATGAAGAATGATCCCCTGTTTCTCTCTGACTGTCTCGTCCTCCCTCTGTGTGCTTCCAAACTCTTCTCGGGTTTGATACTTTATGCTGTTACACTCACCAGCTTCACACGGCAAACGGCCGGCGAACCTGAAACGAGCACTAAGCTTGTTTTTGTTTGTTTATAAATGCAGGCAAAAATGGAAATATGCGAAAAGACGTGCGATGAATATTGAGTAGTTTTAGGCTTTGAGCAACGTATGCCTCGTCTTGTGTTTAAATGCATAAATTAGTATGTAAATGCAGAGCACTTGTGCTTTATCTACTTATGTGTCAGTTATCTGGTTCATTACTGGTTGGTCAATAGCTTCATTATCACACTAAAGACATGACTTTCCTCCAAATTAAGGAAGCATCTTTCAGGTTGGACGGAGCATTGCTCATACCATGATCTATGAGGTATTATTCAAATTATTCTGAGCAACTCTCTGAAGCGTCTAGAAACTACATAGTATATACAAACAATGAAGGAGTGAATATTAAATGAAGGAACTCTGCACTAAGACAACAGACCGGCTTTGAAGCTTGATGTTGTCCTGGATATGGAAAAATAAGTTGACTGAAAAGAGTGTCCTTATTTATTGTCTTATTTTATTACTATTTATCATCTACACACTGTCTAAAGATGGCTTTGGATCTATGTATGCGGTGGATTAGGCCACTTTATTATGACACTTGCTTGTGGTAAGATTCCTTCATTTTCAGTGTTTCTGGATGTCACACCGAGTTATAAAAAGAGGAGGTGACCCAATTAGCGAGGTCTACATGGCTACCTGTCGGAGGAACACAGGTTGTGATGTTGGTTCAGGTGGGTGCAGTGAGGTGGGTGCACACCTCACTCCATGCTGCAGGAGCAACTGGCGAGCCTAAGGCTGTTTTATGTGTGTAAGTTTCTATGCTGTCAGGGTTGAATGTGTGTGGAATTTATTGTTTTCATGTATTTCAGACCTGTTTCCCTGCTTGGTTAAAGGTGGCTGGCAGTCAGTAGGAAAGTAAATCGATGTATCAGGTATTTTTAAGTTTTGTCAGGCAGTTTTTAAGATTTTATCAGTATATGTTTTAATGTTTTTGTAATAAAGTGTTCTTAAGAGTGTTGATATTTGTTTCCCTGCAGAGCATCTGTGATGCACTAGCTGCTCTTGCTGTGGGACTATTTTCGTTGTTTGCTTTGTTGTTTTTTGGGGCATTTTTTTCTGTCTAGTCCACACTGGCAAGCGAGCCGGTAGCAGGCAAAAAGATATGGGCATATGGGGTAGACTAGCTTTATTTATTTTTGTCTGTTTGTTTTCTGTCCCTGTTAACAATAGGTAGCGCCCTGAGTTCATTCACTACATTCCCTAGTTTGCTTCTGTTTACCCTTATTACTGTTTTTACGGTGTAATTACCAACAACTGTCAATTAAGTGTCTTACCTTATTTTGGTGTGTCACTACTTTGACTATTTTTACACCTAACAAAACACACAACAACTACGTCCTCAGCAATTAAGAAAATAACAATAATATCAGGAAATAAGGTTAGGTTCAACCCAAAATAAATTACAGCAAACCAAGAAAATGACTATCTACTGACCTTTCTGGGAAATAACCAAATTCACATCAACACAAATGAATTGTATTTAGGCTGCTTTAACCCATCTGTATTACCACGTTACTGACGTGAACATATTAATATCAACAAATACTTTTACTCTGAGGAAAACATGAATTTTGAGCTAAATGAATAGAAAACTAGTGTTAGTAAATAAACCTAGCAGTAATGATATATAAAGCAGATTAAATTGCCTGAGGGCGACATTGTCAATCTGCTTGCTTCCCACATCAATTATTAACTTTACTCAGGTCGAATCCCAGCGAGGGCAGGCTTCAGATATGTTGTGGTTGTAATTGTCTGCAGTGACAATAATCACATGTGTGAACTTTGGAATGTGTGAACTCATTTAATGTGCAAGGCGTATTAATTACACTGTGCACTGGTGTGCTCACGAGCCCGTGCCCTGGTAGTGATAGCTGGGAAATCAACTGTGAGAAGATCAAGGTGGGAGAGTCATTGTAGAGCTGGATTTCTGTGATTAAAAAAGCCATTCCTTATGCCAGTGACCTGCACATAAAGGTTTACAGTAGATGTTTTCACCACATCACTGCACAGGTGAATGTCAATGTGGAAGTCTGCATACAACCTTTATATTCAAACTCTGAAGACAAATTTACAGTAAACTGAATGAAATCAAAATTATTCATTTTTATTAATATGAAGCAGCTTGAATGTTGATTCAGGTTTTTCTTTGTCACTTGATATCATCCAGTCAATGACGTCTTACAATGCGTTTACAGCTAAAGGTCAGGTGTGTATTTCTTCTGAATGAGACATGGACAGATCTGCCTTTGTGCTGCACTCGTTTGTTCTGCCTTTCATCTGGTGTGAATCAATAATTTCAGTGAGTTTGGTCGCTTTAACTCCTGACAGGGAGATTCTGGGGACTTGTTAACTATTATCTAGTTCTATGTGACCTTGAAATAAGTTTGACAGATAATTACAGTTTCACATTAATGCTGTCAGTGGAGGAACTGTCATTGTTACCGACAGTCTGCACAGATGCATGAGTCAATAGATAAATGTTAAAAAAGGGCTTGTCTTTCTAACAGCAGCTCAATATCTACAGGCCTCAAATAGTCATCATCATATTCCAAACCAATAAAAACCTAATCCTCCCTAGTCGATGCCACAAAGAACCTAAATTAATTTACTGCCACGCTTCTCACCACAGATACTGATCAATATGCCCCAGGTTGTGCCACATAGCCGAGTACAGGATTTTCAGTGTATTGACTCTGGTGTAATGACAGCACTTAGAGCAGTTGAGAAGCTGGCTGTGCTGTGGAAAGGGAGGGAGATGAGGTCGACACACTTAGGTTTGAGAATGGCCGGGAATCCAGCAGCTTCAATTTGACAGGCTTGATTTGATTTGGTGTGTGCGAGGTAGTGGTCTCCACAAAACTGCTCTCAGATGCAATTCACAGAGACAACGCGGCCCAGCCCGTCTCCTTTATGTCAAAGTTCTGGGGAGAATATAGAAGTGCAAAAGCCTTTGTAAAGTCTCCTCTGATTCACAAGACATCCTTGGAAATTTTAGACTTTTAAAACTTTTCCTGTATCATCACTTGTGCCTGACAAACTTGGTAAGACATGAGTAATGATTGATCTGATGTATCTTAAAAGGCACCGTTTCTGCTTTGTTCTTTTTAAAAGGAGCATTATAAAGGCTTGAGCGCACACAACAACAGTTCTGGTCTCATTTCCTCGAGAAGGTGAAAAATGGCCTCTGACACAGCACTGCCAATCATAAATAGTCTGACGCTGTCCTGCTGAAAGCTTGAGAGAAGATTGCAGATAGTAGAGAGAAGAGATTGGAGGCCAGGGTGTGAACAACAGCATGTTTAGCTGCAAGAAGGGCCTGTGGGGTGTGTTTTATTTCTCTGCTAAGCTCTCACTTGCCACAACACTTGATGGTGAGCCAAGACACAAAGTTTTCTCCTGCCACAGTCCCTTCATGTACATTTGCAGCAGAGTCAGTTTCCAGGTGCCGCCTGGATGTGTTTGCATCTAAGAAGCAATAACACAGGGAACAAAACGTAAATGTGGATCCTGGACGAAAAGCTGCGTTTAAAAACCCCATTGATTGTACGTTTATTTGGTGTATGATTAGAAATATCCCTGCACCATGCTTCTGATGATATCGGCAGGCATTTCAGTCAAAGGTAAGCATGCGTGTGTGTACACAAGAGGACGCATACACGTCTACGTGCAATCCATTTCCACCTTTGCCTCTGCACTTTGTATTTGCTCAAGTAAATTACATTGAAGATTGCTCTCACTGAAATGCAATTTTTTGTTGCCAGTCAACAGTAAAGTATCAGTGATGGTGCAGAGAGAGCGAGATTTTTTCCTTTGTAGAAAATAACATTCAAATACCTGCCGTTTGTTTCATCCATTCTCTGTACGGTACTTATTTTCAAAAGTCTTCGCGCTTGTCTCACAGTTCAGCTTTACAGTTCTAATCTTAACTGAGTTTACTCTGATTAAAATTGTAGATTATGCAGCAAAAAAGTCCCTTCAGATATAATTGAAAGTATCCATCCAGGCAGCTTTTTGATTAAGAGCAAAACATGGAAAAGCTACTTTCAGACTAAAAGTGTCAGTGGGAGTGATTGGTGTTACTCCATTATATACCAATGAAAACACAAAATGATCCTCTTTGGGGCACAGTTGAAAAAAAGTCAGAGGTTTCCTGTCCATCACAATTAAAATGTCTCACCAGGCTGCAGATGGAGCAGCAGGCCAACACAAATTGATGCTGGGAGGTGTAGCTCTCATATTGTACATTTCATTCCAGGCCAACTGTCAATAAAAACTCAGGATTATTTAATGCAGAACAGTTAATGATAACTGAAAGAAAGGTCCTCCTGAATGCAGGAGTAGTTGCATCACAAGCTCAGAATGAATAGTGATGGTCTTTTAAACTGTAAGTGGAAGCCACTTGGGAGTCTTAACAACCGTAAAGCCTAGTGCTAATCAATGTCTGAGCGACATCCCATGGGTTTCCATCAAGATGCACGCGAAATAATGAACGCTAACACAGAGGCAAAATTGGATGAAATGTTTTTCTGTGGCACAGAGTAAATTATGTTTGCTACTCATTATACCCTGCTGATACACAGCAACACAATAATGTGACGTAAACCTGAGGCCATTTCCTGTCAGCTTTTATATTGTCTGCTCCAGTCTCACAGAGGTGTTTCCTGGAAAAATCCCTCAAGCACACAGGAAGTGATGCAACATTTCCAGCTTTATGGAAAGCCTGAAGCAAGGTCTTTGATTCCCCCAATAAAGTCTTGCCAACTTTATTTATTTAGCACCCATATTTCCTGTAACAGCACCATGTTAGAAGAGCCTCTCCTTTATTAACCTTATTATTGCCTGTGTGAAGAGACGTGGAAATGCCTTAACACCAGCTGAAATTTAATTCAGAGAGAGAGAGAAAGTAGTGCAGCGCAGAAGTCAAACTCAATTTCACATTCAAACTGCCAGTCATCATAGTATCATAGTGCTGAGCAGGCCGGCTGATTGAGGAGGATCCAACTCAGCACAAGAACACCACATCAAAGATTATTTTTCATTACTAGATTACTTTTGACCACTGATATCTACATACTGATTTCATGATGTAATTTCAAGTCTGTTCAAAAAGTTGTAGTTGCCTAAACTTCCTGTGACCTTCATCATGATGGGCATCAGATGAGACACTTGTTTTGTCTTGTAGGTATGAGGAAATCTTTCTGATGCTCTTACCAGTGGTAACATCATCATAGAAACTTTGGCAAGGCGGCCATGAACTGAGCCGCAGTCGACGTGAACTTACATCTCCTGAACCCTTAAAGCCAATCGAGGCAAAGTCATGTGAAAGTGTAGCTAAATAAGCCAAAATCCATCTGGAGTTGGCCTTAGTGGGAGCGAACATGCATCATGTTAAAGGGGAGACTATTCAAAAGTCTGGGGTTGTTTTTATAATCCACCAAGGTACGGATTCAACAGCTTGGAGGAAGTGTTTCTAAAAACAACTTTGAAAAACGAATGTGTGTGAAGTCAATTTAATCCAAGCATTGGAGGAACTTGTAAATTTCCGCGGTATCCCCAGCATGCAATCAATTTCCCCCGCAACTCTTCTTCATCCTTGATTCTTTATTATTCTTATCCCATACATGGCTCATCTGGCTTCCTCTTTGATGTCACTTTGCTGCTTTGTGGCTTTCATGCAATCAATCCCGAATCGAATCCGCTCAGATGTGTTTGCTGGTTGCTGTGAGAGAGAGTCCAGAGAAAGGACTGCCACCACTTCAGAGGAGACTTCAAATACGCTTCATTCCTCCCCACAACCAATATAGAAATAAATATTTAGATAGGAGAGCGTAACGTCTGACTTAAACTCATAACTTGTCGAAAAGCATGCAGCGAGGATGAGGATGAATGTGGCATGAGCTATAAAAGTAACCATAGGAGTGTGGCCTGCAAACACACTCAAACACAAACACTTCAGTGTGAATCTCCGGAGATATATTTCAGCAAATTGGTCTGTTTCATGAAATGCCAGCTCCTTTCTTCAGCCATTGTTTATCAATTTTTATGGCTCATTTTGGTGCTCTCTGGGCTTCTTTTATGCCGAAACAACCTCAATCAATTCTGTTTGTCAGCCCGACACCCTGCGAATGTAACCTTACAGCAGCAAATCCCCCCTTCCAGCAACACAAAACCACCTGACAGCTTGTATTACAGCGAAATTGTGCCAGCCACTTCTTGGACATGGCATTTGAAGGAATAAGCAGTTGATTATCACTTGTGAAAATGCTTTTCTTTCAGCTTTCTTATCAGTGTGAGGATGACCTTCAGAGCTGCGCGGAGGGAGGGGGAGCCATCAGAATAAATTACCGGCTGCTGCCCTTGTCAAAGAAGTCCTGCTGGTGCTTGTGACAGGGGTGTGTGTTATTCTCTTTTGATTTCTCTCACACTTAAACACACACTGCTTCTACTTCTCACGCTGAAGGCTACACTTATTACTGTATGCCAGGTCGGCACGTACTGGATGTAAATGAGGCAGAATAAAAAATTATAGGTATAGATTAACTCATAAAACAGCTGAATATATTACTCAGGAAAAGAGACCTGAATCTATGTTGTGATTTATCACCATAGAGGTGGAACAAAGGCAGAGTAAACAGGGGGAAAGAAAGTCGAAGTGATTACCCTGTCTGCTCCAACCCCCTGATATGCTGGGTCACAGTCATCATTGAATGAGTAGAGGAGTCAAGGCTCCCACAGTGCCCATCCTCTAAATCCCAAACCTTTCTGTCATAACTCACCCACATCTCACTCACTGTCTGTCACATCCACATCTCACAGTCGCATCGATTCTCTTTTTTTCTGTCCGCCTGTCTCAGGCTGCTCCTGATCCCTGGAGTAGATGACCACATTTTAAAGAGCAATAACTAAGATTTTTATTGTCCCCAGAGCACTAAATGACCACCATCCATCTGCGAGGGGGCTGACAGTGTTGTTGATCAATATCAATGACTAGGGGATCAGATCGCCAGGTGCTGACATTTCTCACTTTCTAAACGTTCTGCTTCATTTTGGAATCTAATCGCATTTTTCAGCTGCTCTGCGAGGTGAGCACGTTGCTGCAAGGGAGGAAATGGCAGGATGAAATGTTTGAGTTACCGAGGCTGAAAAGTGAAAGAAGCCCAGGGCTTTGACATTGACATCATGATTTATATCATTAGATATTTCTGTTGGATTTCGAAGAGGGAGCCTAAAAATCCAAGTCTGGGCTGTCGCTGGCATACAGCAGTCAAGCCCATGCAAAAAAGAGCTGATGGAGCAACACCTCAATCACACCTAGAACTGACAGCCTGACCACCTAGCCGTAGACTGTAGAAAGAAAATCCAAATTCGGGCAACAGGATGGAGCAATCTTTCCCTAACATAAGGCAAAATGCTTCTGTTGCTTAAACATGACCACACACTGGACTCAGGGTGAGGACCCTCTTTGCAACCTGAGTCTCTGGTGTCAAAGTCCTCCCTCCAGAAACGGAACACTTTCTTCGCTCGTGAAAATGTTTCCAGTCAACATAATTCAGGCTGCAATTACATTTCCCAGCACAACATAATTGCAAAACAAATTAGAAGTACATAAAAGTCATTTCTGCTAGACAGGGATGCAATATCTTTGACAGTACAACGTGTCGTCTGACCACGTCTGGAGGCAAAAGTGTTCATACCTCATCTGAATGGCTACACTTAAAGCTTGGGCAAAAAGCCTGCTGTTGTAAAAGGGGGTGAGATGCAATAATTGTTAAAGGTAAGGGCACGTTCTGGTGGTGTCTCCTCAAAGTCATCCGTGGTGTTGCAAAAAGTGACACAAGCTGACGCGTGATGGATGAAAACAGAAGGGCTCAAACTTTTTGAGGGTTATAAAACTTATGGGAAACATCAATTATCAGGTTGTTCCTCATTTCTTCCTTAACAACTACTCATAAATGTGTGTATACGGTATTGTAAAGTGTTACCCCAGTGTTAATATTACAGGCCAACCAAGTGATAAAAGAACCATCATCCAAACTCTCGGAAAGACTACAGCTTCTCTGGCAGTGCCAGAGAGCTGTCAGTGATGTAAAAACTCCAAAAAGTCTCAGTACCCCTTTTCAGTATGTGCAGCGGTAAAGTTACATATTCTTTATTGGAGACAATACAAGAAGTAATCTAAAAGTCTGAGCCAAAGTGCTGTGGAGATAGAGAGAGGAATAGAGAAACAGCACTTCTGATGTTTAATATTTTGCAATAAATGGCATCCACGCTCTTAACATATTCTGCAAACACGCAGCGAAGGAAAAACATCACTGAAATATAGACTATTTGTTATATCTCCATTCACAGAGACGGCACAAACCTTCTTGTATGACTACATCCAGGAAATTGAACAACCCTGCAGTGAAAGAAGTGGAGATGTCCCTGTGTGTCCTTATATGCTTGCAAAGGCAGACTACAATGACTGATTTATTGATTCTTGTCTTCTCCAACAAAGTTTTGATTAATTCCTGTCGAGGTAACTCGACCCCTGATCCACATTAATTCAAAACAGAGACGCTTGTCGACTGAGAAAGGAAAAGTGAGTGTTTTATCTCCATTTTAATCTGTGTTAATTAGTAATAAGGTAAGCCACAGCATTTTCATCCAGTCAGAAACAGATACATCATTAAAATAATGTAAGCAGTGTCAGTCTTTTCAATAACTTAATGTTCGTGGATATTTCCTGAGAACAACAACATCCAATAAACCTGGAGTGGTAGCCAATGGTCTTGACAGTAATTCAGCTTAGAACCAGGAAATCTACTGTAGTTTGTGAATCATTTATATATTTTTTCCAACTGAATCACAATGGTTGGATTTCCTCCAAACAGGGGATATAAGGCTAAG
The DNA here is from genome assembly GCF_039877785.1 of Chaetodon trifascialis. NCBI lineage: Eukaryota > Metazoa > Chordata > Actinopteri > Chaetodontiformes > Chaetodontidae > Chaetodon > Chaetodon trifascialis. Next base: position 9,449,844 of record NC_092068.1, on the reverse strand, counting down.
AATTCATTATTTTTTTATCAACAGTCAGTCATGTAATGTGAAATGGGCCGCTGAGCAGCTAGTGAAAACAGTGGAGCATTTAGCAGCTAAAAAAGCTGATATTTCTGTCAAGAGTTGGTGGAGACCAAAACAGAGCTGAAAGCAGAGTAAATATTGGACTGACATTCATCAAACATGGCTCCAAATGAATGGTAATGTTGCTCAGAGTCTGCTGGATGTGTGAAAAAGCAACTGTTTGCGAAAATGTTCGCGCTGCCAACTTAAGCTGATACTACGTCCATGTTGTGCTTTCAGTTTGGTCCGCTACCCTCAGGTGTCCAGAAAATCAGATAATACTGCTTTAAGATTTATTTAGTGTTGTTTCTTCAGTGTGATATTTTTTCCACAGCAGTCATCTGAAAAAGCGATGATTGACTGCTGGCTTGCCAACACATTGGAAAAAAGTAGGTTGTAGTGTTGGTGCGCTGGTGTGATCACAGGACAGAGATCCAGACTGTGCTTTTATTCCTAAGAGAGCATTATAGGGTTCTTTGCTTCATGTCAGTGGGTTTTCTACTGTTTCATGTGCTTTTTGAGCTGATGCACATGTCAAGTATGTCAAAATCTATATATGTGCCTATAATTCAGAGCTTCTATGAGGCTGTAAGCTCTTCCCTGCTGACAGCCATCCAGCAGTTTGAGTGATTTCCCTCCTTGTTTTTAAAGTTGAGTAGCATGAGAACTAATTACATAATTACTGTTTTAACAATTTAACATCAAGGGCCTCACTGCCATTTTCCCATGTTAAGTGATTTGTCTTTCCCAAGGAGGATCCACATCAACCAAGTCACAGTCTATTTCTTTAAGCTTAAATTAAAGGTATGGCTTTTTGCAGGAATAGGCTTTTTGAGGGAAAAACTGCGACATTGACTTTGACATAATGAGCCACTGTTAATTGGCTATAAATGCAGTTATGATTGATAGTCTTAAGGAGATGGAGACAAGCTCTTAAGCTTGTACTAACAGGCCTCCTGCTGCTTTATTGCAGCACATCAATAACCCTGCAGTATCTCCAGCGATCTGCACTCACACTGTTGCTCTGTCCCCTTTCTTTCAATAATCAGATAGGGGCCTCCCAGGGCTCCCTCCTTGAACAAGTTAACGCGTCTGTTTTGGGCTCCATCCTTTATGAACAGTTATCAATCTAGGCTGGCTTTTTCCAGCATACTTGTGATGAATGGACACAAAGAAAGTTTCAGAGAACACAGATTGCCTAATACAATATATCAAAGCTTTACAGGGGAAGAGACAGTCATGAATGGCTGCCGTAATTATTTGTCATTCCGAACATTTTCCCTTTGGAGCAGCCCAGTGCCGACTGTTGATCTTACGTGCCTCTTTCTGACAAAGAAATTCCATTCATTCTGCACACCAATAAAGCACAAATAAGCAATTTTGACAAACATGTGTTCCATGTTGTAGACACCTTTCCCAAGCAAACCACTGCAAACTCTGTGTATTCATGAATTTTAAATAATAAATGCTGAGCTGTTTATGTATGCTTGCCAGAGGGGCAAGAATCCAGTTCTTCGTTGGTCGCTAAAAGTTGTTTTCAAGGGTTTTTGTTGATCTGCGCATGTCTGACTTGCACTTTTGAATAATGAATAGAGATCTATTCTTGGATAGTTGCACCTTCTTTTCCGAGTGACAACTGACAACTCTGTGACCAAAACAATGAGAAACCAATGAGAAACATACAGTATGATGTGAAAAGGCAAACTTTTAACAATCTGCTGGGAAACTTTCTGCATTTTATGAGTGAAAATAATTCTGTATTCCAAGTGCCAAAGAGGTCAATTTGCGAACACATTCGCAAATCTCACAGCTTTCCAAGCATCAACAGATACAATTGACTGCAGACTTTCTGTAAGCACAGGTGCTTTCATAACCCTAAACCTCCTTCTGAGGGTGATCCACTGAGAAAACAATGCAACCTCCATCTTTATCTTTTCTGTATTCACCTGGAGCATGACAAGCATCTCAACACCTGAATTCAAGCCTTAAAGAATATTACGTTATGTGTCGGTGTGTATGTGGCAAAGGTAACTCAATGTGTGTGTGGGCCTACTAGAGTGAACGCTTGTTGTTTGTGTGTGTTTCCTTAAGCGTGAAAAAGTGCCTTAAAAATATCTAAGAAGATCTGAAAACAAATAGCTGCAAAGGTAGCAGGCAGGCCTAGCATGACAAGTATAGATAAGCGATTATGTGTTGGTTTCAGTGGAGCAGGTGATTCCTCAGCCCCGCAGGCAGGGGGTGAGACGTTTCAGCAGCGTGAAGAGACGGCACAAACATCAAAAACTCAGTGAGCTGGGAGCTCTGGCTACGCCTTGCAAGATCAATGATAGGGGTTACATCTACAGCTGTTCTCACAGGAGGTTTTGTTGCTAGAAGTGTGAAAAATGAATCACTCCACTGATCTGGTGTGTTCATTATGTCCACTTTTGATATGAAAAAAAATTGGTAAACATTGGTAAACATGAGACAAGAGCCTGGAGGAGATTAGAAGAGGTCATTGAAAAAGCAGGTAAACAAAAGTTTTGAAATGGAACAGCATATTAATTTCACTATGTCCCTTTTCATGGTTTGTGAATGGGAATGGTAATGTCAAAAATAATTAGAAAATCCATTCATTACCATGTGTCAGACAGCGTTTTTCTCCTTGCAGCAGTACCTTACCATGTCCTGTTGATGAAGATACAAACCTGCTGTCAGCATGACCCAACATCCTCCGTCCTCCCACTGCGACAAAACTTAAGGCTCACATGAATAATTTGTCCATCTGGGAGCTGTCTATTTAGCATAACTGACTCATCTATCTGAGCATGAGGCATGGGGATGGATTAAGATTGCCACCAACACACAATTCAACCTCTTGCAAATTTTCTGGGTGATTTTACACCAAATAGATTTACTGAGAGGTTATGTTTTCTCCAAGTTCACAATGACATCAAATTGTCTGTGAGGATGCCACCCCCTGATATATGAATAACTGATCCATCTCAGGATGAAAATAAGATGTATGGCACTCAGTTGGTTTCCATATGGCAGCATTGCTGGATAATTACTCCGTAATTACCTTGAATGTTTGCACTCTGGACCATTTGCCTCGCCAGCTGTCATTGCTGAGGCATCTGCTGGATTTCGCAGCGTGCAGTGGCTCACACCTTAGTCCCCCTTTGACCACCCAGAGCCACATGCTCATTAACTAACACATAAAAAGTACAGGCAGAAGTGCCTCTACCTCCCCTTCAAGCTTATTCGTTCCTTTACCCACCGGTCCTCTCAATAAATGCCATATCTTCATGACTTAATGGGATCTTCAGCCGCATCGCATCTCTGTGAGTTCATCCTTAATAAACAGAGGCGTCTGCTTCTTCGGCAGCAGGTTGAACTGAGGTCCCCCTGCCAATCAGCCAGGAATAGGAATGCCATAGTTGAACACTAATGGGTAAATTATTGAACAGTGATACACTGTCTCACCTTGTCTCACAAGGACGCTTACAGGAGATTTAAAGAAATGAAGAGAAATACACCATCCACACAAACCCTAATGTCACACATCTCGCCTTACATCCCAGACCAAAAAAAAAGATACAGTGAGGAAATAGAGAGCTAGCTAGCTAATTCTTCATCCTATTCACAGGACCCGTGAGTGTAGTTTTCATGGGAATACAGCCGATGAGGTTTTCATCATACAGAAGTGAATCTAGTGGCTAGCAGGATGATTCCAAGGGCCCTGGACTGACAGGGGGTCTGAAAATATTAATTATTGTCAGTTGCGAGCAAGCTACATTACAGTAATATCACTCTGGTGGTTTGATTTCATTCAACATAGGTCACCATTATTGCCCTTGTCATGCAGATGCACCTCCAGCAAACCCACCATCCATCTTCTCTAATCCTACCCAGCTCTCAGCTGAAGGAGAAGAAGGTGAGCTGTGTTGGTGGATGATGGAAAATACCCGTCTTCAGGGTAAAGTTAATCCCTCCTCTTCTTCCTCCTCTACCCAGAGCAGATATCACTCAAATAACTGATTATTATCATGAAATAATAATAATAATTATAATGATGATGATGATGATGTTTTGTGTAAGGTAGTGCTTTTAATTCTAACCCTAATCGGATAATCACATTTCTCTCTGATGCTATATTATCGTACACCTCACCAAAATCATAGTATTAGTATTCAAATGGCATGTGCAGACCTGTTCAGTGCTCTTAGTCAGCCATTAGAAAATGTTGAAATAATGATGTCGATACTATTATATGATACACTATATAATATACACATGTGTTCTACTAACCTACGTGGGTGACTAAGGGGATCCATATTCTTTAATGGGATCCAGAGTCTCTGGCGGTACCCCTGTCAAGGTCCCGCCTTAACGATTGTCGCTCATTTTGATGAGCTGTCTCATATGAATGCATCTAGCCTGAGGCTGAGGTAAGTGCCATCAATAAAGACACCACAAGCACTGTCGCTGAACACTGATGATCTGTGGTACGTGAAGCAATGCTGATATTCACGCTGGTATTGAGTTCAGATTCCCCAAAAGAAAACACCCCAAAAATGTCCCCAAACACCAAAGAAAATTAGATTCATGTTGCAACATACTCTATGTGCAATGTATCCATTGTTAGGTTTAAATTTGACATTTTAAAAGTTGCACATTGCGCCTGTAACATGTCCTTTTGAAAGAATGAATGTTTAGCTGTGTCAGAAGAGCATAAACTGCTTTCAGTGCTTTTGACTGTGTCGTGTGCTGCTGGATGATCTCAGAGGCATCGCCGGCTCATATCTGACAAGCATATCTGCTTCGCATTTTTAAGACAGTGCACTGGTCCAGGGACAGGTGTAATCTGTTTGGATTTCTTTGCTGTCAAGACTGTAGCTGCAGTTTCACCTAAGTCAGTTTTGCAGCTGTCAGATAAGCCATGCATTAATTTCTCTGAGCAATGCTGCTTCTGCTGTTTGTAATTTGCGAGTGAGGGATTGCCAATCTGACGGTTTTATCTTTGAAAAATCACATCAACCACTATAATCACTCACAAAGATGTGAGATGTGTCCTCCTTCTTTTCAAGCAATTATTTTGAGAAAAGCTAGTTAGCTAAATAATTTACTTGCTAGAGCGTTTTAGGAAAACACAAATGTATTTCATATAAAACATGCACAGCGAAATATCTTTAGTTTTATATTTCTGTTTTTCCTCTGATCAATAATTCATCCAAAGACAAAATTTTTACATGTTCAGAAACTTATGCCAGAGAAATGTAACGTTGTGCATCATCCCAGAAAATGATGCTAAATCATCTTCTGTTTCTGAATAATATTTCAGTCAATAGCTGCTTGAACCCCAGCTGTGCAGAAATGCTTGTCAATCTAGAGGTAACGTGCTTTTGGGCTGGAATCTTATCAAAGAATCAGTGGGAATCAAATGACACCCAGCCTTTTTGTGATGTTTGAGAGAGCTGACACACTGCAAACAACTTTAAGCAGAGGAAGGGTTTCTCATTTGTTCTATTGATTCTCAATTTGTGAGGCTTTACATATTTATACAGTCTGTGACTGCACACGGCTAATCGCTCAGGCTGGGAATCAGATTGCCAATCACATCACTTGTTATTATACCCTACACGTTGTTGCAGGAAATAGTCAATGTGTCACAGCATGGGCAGAGCGCTGCTGAAGAAATGCAGACAATCTCCTCACTGTGCTCCCGTTGAAGCAGAGGAGATGTGCAAAACAATATCGTTTGATTTCCCCACAGTGCAGCTCGCAGGCATGCCAGCCTGATTCTCCACAGTCTCTGAGGATCAACACTCCAGGGCTCCTCCAACCATCGGACTCCTTCTGAAGTTGCTATGCACCATTTTAAAACTTAAAAAGTTTAGAAAAAATCTTGGTACTTTCCAGTGTTATAGGTTGACTGAAACAGCTCAGCTTAAGGAGTTAATCAAATTCTTAGGAGTTAGATGAGACTGACACTACTCTCACGTCTGTATGCTAAATGTGAAGCCGGAATTAACAGCTGGTTAGCTTAGCATAAACTAAAAGCTGCCTCCGTCCAGAGTTCAAAGCTGCACCAAACCAGCATCTCTAATTTTTTACTAACTAACATGTTGTATCTCCTTTGTTCAAGCCGTGTGCTGAGAAGAAGATGCCAGGAAGTCAATGTAACAGATGAAGGAATTGTCCCAGCAGGAAAGTCCTCATAAAAGCATGGCTTGTTTTAAGATTTCTGTTGGTGCAGGCTAGCTGTTTCCCCTTTGCTCCCAGTCTTTATCCCAGGCAAGAGTTAGAGGTATCACTCTTCTCATCTAACTCTTAGCAATAGTGCAAATAATGATGGAAAAAGACCATTTCAAAATTGGACATTCTACAAAATGATCTGCAGAGGTAAGTCTATGCTGCACTGACTTTATCTGCTCATCTTATAACAGTTGGTTATGTGAGACAACCTCAAACTATTCTGAAGTATTTTTAGTTCTATATTATATTCGGAACATACCAGAACAATCGAGGTAGCTTCGTGCTCAAAGAGAATGCAAAAAAGGAATGAGTCAAGGTCACTGGTGCTGAAAGAAATCCTTTTGAAATGTTAGCATAAGGCTTCAGACGCTGATGTGTAAAAAAAAAAAAGAAAACTGGAAAAAAAAAATGAAAAGAAATGCTCTGAAAGACTATGTTTATCCAGTGACTGCAGTAAACATAGAAATGTATATGGTCTTAAAGAAAAAGTGTTGGATATTCATTTCACCAGCACTGTCTTTACTGTTCTGGGCTTCATACGTGGCCACACGCATGCTATCTGGCATCTTGGAGGATTAATGGTCGCGTGTATGAAACTGAAGGTTATGCTACAGAGCAGAGGTCAAAGTAAATTACAAATAGCATGCTGAAAGAAAGTGTGAGGGTTTAATGAAAGAAATTGTAAGCCATACCTGAACTGAGGCGATGAAAGTGGATGAAAGGTAATTACGGTTCATTAGAAAAAGTGCTTTTGGAGCAGAACTCTGATATTCCCTTTCAGGGAAATTAGATTTCAGGAGATCAGTGTGACCTGGTCTTCTTCTTTTCATGAGAAGCCACTGCCTCTTACCGTTCGTTTGATTCCCTCGTAAGTCTTGATTGGTTCTCAAACCCCTTCAGTTCTGCAGCAAGTAATGCTCCACTGAAACATTTTAGATGTTTGCCTCTCAACGGGAATTCATGTCCTGCTAAACACTGGAGCAATAATTTGAGAGAGAAACTGCACATCCTGCACTCTCTCTGAAAAGCATCAATACATATATAACTTTGGACCTAACAGGCAACAAAATAACCACTTCCCAGCAACTTAACCACGGGCGTGTAATTTAAATGCCCCATTCTGACTCCATTTAACCAGTGAAATTATCACAGGCAAATGCTGGAGTCAGACTACCACTCTCCCGCTGGCTGCTGAGGGTTCACTTATTCATTTGAATGCATTAAAACAAGATGTGTCACCTGACTATAAAACAGCACACACTGTTTTTCAGGCTGTGAGCTCTCATCCTTACCAAGATACATCCTACAGAGACATCCCTCAAAGGAAGAGATTTGTTTGGGATGTGACAAAAAATCAACCCATTTTAAAGAGTAACATTGAGCATATGGGAGATTCTTGGATAGCAGTCGAAACATAAACTAGTCTTTTATTTCTCCTCTTTGGAAGGCCTTTCTTGGAAGCTGCAGTATCAGCAAGAAACGGCACACTAAAAAAGGGACATAAAACAAATCCAAGTCTATTAAGTCAACCAGGAGCCTGCTGAAATAGAAAAAAATATCAAGTTGATGCAGTATTTAAATATTGGAAATCGTGCTGTAGAATCAGTAGGGACAACTTGTTTTTTAAGTATCAAACTCTTTAAAAACATGATGAAAGAAACATGATCAGAGAAAACAAGCAAACAAACAAGCTGACATCCTGGCGTCACGCCTGTCTGTAAACTCCTTGGACAATTATCATAACCTGATTTGCACTGTGCACATTGTGTTGCTTGGTGAGCATTACTCTCAGTGTACATCTCTGCATCGTTTTATATTCCACCTGCGTGCTTCGTACAAAACGCACCTCAAACAGAGCTTGTCAGTGACAACAACCCTCCACCATCAGCATCATTTTTGAGCACATAGTCGGTCCGTGCAGGGAATTATCTCTCCTATAGGTGCCATTTTCATGCACCGGGATCAAATCATTCAGCACTTACTGTATAAGGCTAATTCTTTAAAATCTATACAATGACAGACTTATAAGGCTGTTATAGAATAAGCTTCTCACATCCCATTTTCTGATGTGATTTTACTAGGAGCATTAATACTCATGATCCAGATTCTAAGCATGCTTTGCCCCGAGGACATGCACACAACCGCTGCTACTGTACAGGGTAATTACTAGTACTACTAATTACTAAGTACTACTACTAAGTTATCCTTTATTGAGCCACATTGGGAAATTCATTCTCTGCATCATCAAGTATTAGGAGCAGTGGGCGGCCACTGAGGTGCCAGCTCCAGTTCGAGGCCAGTGCCTTGGTCAATCCTCACTTAGCAACAGCGCTAACCACTGAGCCACCATGCAGCCCAGTGGAAGAAACATTCAGATCTTTTCCTTACAGCTGCGCTGATGAATAATTTTATATTAACAAGGCAGCAGTGTGTCTCACTGTCACTCTTCTGCGAATACTCGTTGCATATAGGACACACTATACAGTGTTAAATTGAGTATGTGTAGTACAGAGTTTAGAGAATTTTTCAGATCCAAGATGAAACTGACAGAAGGACTTAGAGTAAAAGGGTGCAGTTACAAACCCATCTGCTCCTTCAGTACCATGGACAGCTCCATGGATTTATCAATAGACAGGGCGGTTGGGCTGCTGGTATTTCAGAGCCATGGTCAGGGCCATAGATTGTAACTTGCACAAACCAGCTGACAGATAAAGAATCAATGAGTCAGGCAGACTAGATTCACATATTCAACTAAACAACCCCTCTGTGGGGAGGGAGAGGGTAGACTTTGGTCAATTTGCCTGTTTCAGAGTATATTATTATTAGACATGATAGATAGATAGATAGATAGATAGATAGATAGATAGATAGATAGATAGATAGATAGATAGATAGATAGATAGATAGATAGATAGATAGATAGATAGATAGTACACACACACACACACACACACACACACACACACACACACACACACACACACACACGCTGGAGTCTGTCATTGGTTCATTGCAGTTCCAAGAGATCTGCAGACATCTGAGCAAGTTTAAGAACTTGATTTTTAATGGAGGCGATCTTTAATCTGGTATTATATTGTATAAGCTTGTCAGATGTAATACTGTATAATCTCAAACTGCAAAGTAATTAATTGTCAATAAATGCAGCACAATGTGTCCCTCTGAATTGTCGTGGAGGAGAAGTACAAAGACACATAGGCATGTAAAGTACAAGTACATCAAAACCCTACTTGAGTACAGTCATTGAAAAATGTACTTTGTGAAGTCCCATCTGAAACATACAGGAGAATTGTGCTGCAGTTGCTGTGGAATAAGATTTTATATGCAATTTTTTTTTTTTTAAGCTTTTATATGCAATTTTTTTTAATCGTTATTTTACCAGGAGCATTTTTCATAGCCATAGTTCAAATTTCAGGCACGCTGTCTGGTCTCTGAGGCGCTCTTTTACCCCAAGGCCCTGCACACATCCCTTGCTAATTTCCTGAAGTGTTAATCAAGGTGAGAAACTCAGATGAAAAACCAACCAGCCACCAGGCAGAAAGATCCCAAACACCTTACAGTCATGGCGCTGCTTCTTTCTTTCCTTCCCCTCCACGCATTCGCTCTCCTCTCCGGCTTGTACCCCCTCCTCCAGTCCCTCCTTCATGTGAGAGGCTTGTTCCTCTGATCTCCTGCCTGCGATGCGAGGCCCTGGGCACACTTGGCCATATCAGTCCCATGAGGCCCCCATACTGTCAAGCTCTCGCGGGGCTGTCCTGCCTCTTATCCTCCTTCAAACCATCGCCACTCAACAATGCTCATTCGAAGGAAGTTCATTCCTTATGTAGGCTGGTTCTTAATTATTTATCCTCCGCTGAGCTTCCAATAACATGCAGGGAGCTCATCCGTTTCCACCGTGTTTGACAATGGTGATCCGTGTTTTTGCCACCTTAAATGCTAATAGTTGTCACTCTGTATGTAATGCAGCTCCCTGCAGACCAGATACAAGACTTACAATTCATGCCAAGCATTAAAGTTTTTCCCTTTCTTCTATACTCGCTGAGAAATTAGTGTATGAGTGCCAGTGTGTGTGTTTAAATGGGTTGAAGTGTGCGAACTTTAAGGGTATGGGCAGCTTGAATGAAGTTGGGAGCTGTGAGCCTTTGTGTAATAATCATTAACCCGTGTGTATTAATTACTTGTGTATTTGAAAAGCCTCAGTAGACTCCTAAACTGGCCACCCAGTTACAGTTGTTATCTGTCCAAGTCTGACTTCAAGGATTCAGCTCAGCAAGCCAATACACTGTTTATAGGACATGACCTTAGCTTTCTGTTTAGACTGCTGCCTGCTCTCATATTTTTTTGTGTCAGAGCGACTTGAGCCAGGAGATGTGGATGAGTGTTGGATTCCCTCCAAAAAGTGTCCTATTATTGATTTGAGTCTTTTATTGCACCATCAGTCGCCATTACGGTTTTTATATTTTTATTATACTTCTTCATTAAATGGCTGCATGCAAAGATGATGCAGTTAACCAGGATTGCTCAGCAGGCTTTAACGTTGAATCGAACTGATATTGTTTTCACATATCAGTGAGAATATCTTAATGGAGCATGTGTAATGTGGAGGATTGAGAAAGGTTCAGGAGGGGAGGGGGTTGTTTAGTGTATCGCAAAAATGTTGAAAAATGGGGAATTTTATAAATACCAGAGGGCTAAACTATAAAGTGTAGAGCAGACAGTTTGATGTTGCAGATTAAAGAAATGGTTGTAGTTGACTAAGAGAGAACTTTCGAGTAGTTGCCAAGTTTGTGCTTGTTTGTTTTCAGCTTCGGCTGAATGTGAATCTCGGGATAATGCCAATGTTTATTTCATCATTTTTCTGGCATTTTAATAAAGCGTTTTAATAAAGCACCATTTCTCTTGATTGACATGAGTTGTTAGTCTGCTGTTGCCTTTGTATAAACACCATTTTCTTACTTTTTCTGCACCTTTTTGTCACAAAGCAAACTGTTTTTCATTCATCGGTTGGCCTTTATTGTGATTTCTTTCTTTCATCACAAGGAGATCTCTCTTAGTCGCCTCTCATTCTGAGCCTTTGAACCCACGCGCCGGAGACGTTCGCATCTGAGAAATATGCAGCACCATCTTAACCCCAACACGTTTAAAAGTTACTGTGGTATGTGGGAAACTGCGACATTTACTTTGCATTTTAATCACAAGTCTTTTCTGTGACAGGAGAGAGGAAATGCTGCTCAGATCTATCAACAGGTACTCTTTGGAGAGATCAGGCTCAATGTCATTTAAACAAAGAGGCTGAACTGATTGAAGATGTACCTGTACGTGTGAGGCAATTAAGTACCGATAAAAAAGATTTTTTAAAAGCATTTATGCAGGAGCTTGAAGCTGCCAGCTTGGTTAATATCAGTGTTATGATTTATATGATGGGCATATCTTTATTGACAACCAGTGAGTCTTTTTGAGGTTACAAACGTATTTTGTGCTCATGATAATGGTTCGTTATTATATAAAACACAAGTTTCCAAGGATGCTGTAAATATATATATTTATTATTGCTTCAAAGATAGGCGTGATTCAGAGTCATGTTTCTTTTATTATTCTGTTTCGTGATGAAAAATCTTTGGGATTTCTGTCGTCGAGGAAATCTGCGAGCCCGTGCAGGGAGCTCGTCATCCCTGGTGTTTAAGCACAAAGGACAAAAGAGTCAGATGAAAAGCTATGAATGTGACTTGTGTCTCTTTGAAGTTCATAATGGAAAAGTTACGCTCTTCTGTGTAAAGAGATCAGGTCAATGGTACAGTACCTGAGCCAGAATGAATGCTACAGTGTCACGGGAGATCAAGCCCTTCTCTGTCAAGGCCTCTGGCCCAGAATACCACAGAGTGGGCCTGTCACAGGGTTACACGGCGTAGGCAGGAGGTGCTTTCGAATGCATACCCAGGGACCAGCACAGGTCAACACTTTGAGCTTCCAGCTCTACACTTTTAGGGGGGATCCAAAGAACCTTGAAGTGCTAAAAGCGAACACCAGCGTTTGCTTCCATGTCCTTGGCCAGGAGAAGCATCGGGATGACATATAGAGTCTGACGGCAGCTTTAAACTGTCTGTTGTTGCGGGACATCCTGCAGAGCACCAGAAACCACCTGGGGCCAAGGCAAAGACTTTGACATGTTGCTGCCCCTGCTGCAAAATTGATGCCCATTGCAATGTGTGAAAAGCCGCCCTGACCTGCCCACTCTAGTGAGTATAAGCAGGGCTGTCCTGCATCTTTTGTGGTGCCCTCACTGAGATATATTTTATGGGGCCCCTCTACATCATAACCAACTTAGAAAGGCCAGCTGGATCACCTGCAGTACCACTTTTATTGCATTGTATTGTAAACACATTTATGTGGACTCCATGAAGGGTAGTAGTTGTGTTTACAGTAAATAATTGTCATCTAAATTTACAATAAAGCCAGATGGCATCAGCTCAAACGGGAAGTGTTTTATTGACATTTTGCTGGCCCTGTGCACATGTGTGGGAGGCCACTGCTCCCAAAGGCTCGGAGCCATGCAAGGCTCAACAGTGAAGTTAGAAATGAGTTCTTTAACTGTCATGATGGGAAAATAGTTTTAGATCCCAAGAATAAAGACATAGCCATTTGTTTTAACAAAAGCACAATAGCGACATGAGTGTATAAATAAAATAATAGCAAAGACCTCTAGAGGCCCTAGGAATTATAAACCTAGTCCAGTATAAGAGTAAGTAGTGTGATGATGTTATAGAGCCACAAAACCTCTGTCTTAGGCCAGTGTTTGCTTCCTGTTTACTCCCAATACTCAAGGATGGTTTATTTTAAACATGACCGCAAGGTCTCCCGAACCTTAACCGAGTAGTTATTCGCACATAAACCGTGACTTTTCCCTCAGCTTTGTTAAATTTTTGGAAGGAAGTGGCAAATGATGTCCCACCGGTAGCGCTCCGAGATCGGAAAACAGTAATGAGAATATTGGACTGATGGATAAATGTGTCAGGAATGAAAGGAGCATGTCACTCCAGAGTAACAGACTTATTCATAGCCCTGGTAAAATATTTATGTACACGTTTAGCTTAGTAGTTATTGATCATACCATTTGAAAATATTTTAAAATGCACAACTTCATTTCTTCAGGGGAAAAGCACAAATCTTTTTTTTTTACCTGAATAATGTTCACTAAGAAGCAACTGATAGTGGCTGACAAAGGCAACAAAAATCAATATCCATTTCTTTTTAACTGGAGGTAATATGGAAAATAGAGAGCCTTGAGGAAGTTGTTAGTGCTATCAAAGCATCGAGTTAGCATCACCACAGACTCTTCAGGGGGTCAATGGGCCCCACTGCAACTGTTACACTGTCTGCCAGGGGTACTGGTTTCATCAAACAATCATCTGTGCGCCCTTTGTGCTGAGTTTCTGCGTGCAGCTGTGTATATGGGGCAGCGGCTAAAAGAAGGGACAACCTTGCACGGAAAACAGA